>NC_139221.1:10969010-11569010 GCF_055691185.1 Crinia signifera
TAAGGTAGGTAACTCTTAGTTTGGATATATCAAGTAAGGAGCCATTATCATGTGGCTCCTTGCTGACTAATCGTAGACCCAATTTAGGGTAACGGTGGTGTGGGGTGCGGTGCTCCTGGACTGGTTGGGCTGGGTGGCTTCAGTGCTGCAGGCCTTACATTCTATTAACACTTTTCCCTCACTAACACTATCTCTCTCATTTTAATGACATTTAATTTTTTACTTTATCTCTCTCTATATATATAGCTTCGGCTTCCTATCACTAATTATTAACACTTAGTATATCACTGGCGTGCCGCACTGGGCTTCCCAGCTTATGATAGTTTTTGGGGTGCCGCACCCTGCACCTAGATATAGCGCTAGGGACCCCCAATATACAGAGAAGCCTTGACGTGGCTTGGGGGGCATATCATACACCTGCGCAGGTATATGTAACCAATATCTCTGAATTCTATTATCATGTAGTGTTCAAGATTGGTTGCTAAAACTATTCAGTGTGCTGGGGGAACCAATGTCTTGTTACTTACTCAGTATTAACGCCTCCCCTGCATGCACCTGAATGGTATTACTGAACTCATTTGAGCATTTACCACTATCTGTATGTACCCTACTAAAAAAGGGCTGAGCACGCCTGCGTATAATCAGGAACACTCCCAGGAAGCGGTCGGTTACCACTCCCCAAATGCCGGGTCCTGCCAGTCAACCTCTGGCTGCTTCGCATTTACGATTCATACGCATTTGCTTTCGGTATTCACTCGCACAATGCCTACAGAATGCAGCACAGTCATTCGATAATCGCTGAATTATTTAATCCGTTTATTAGCGATTTTAGCTGAATTAGGCTGATTATCGGTTTAAAGACCAAAGTAAAACGAACGGCATTGTGGGCAGATTGCATTAAGCACACAATCTGATGCTCCCATTTACCTAAATATAATAGGTACTGCAGGGAACCCGGAGAGGATACTGTCAGCAGCAGTTCAGGGGTGGTGTCTGATGTAGACGTCATCAAGCCCCGCCCCCTGTACTGCAAATCCCACCTGAAAAGCCACGAATAACTGGAAATGAATGCTGTGGGGGGGGGGGGGGGGGGGGGGAATGTGTGTGTGGTGGGGTGCTGCCAGTATCTGGGGGGGTGCCCCCCTTTCGGGGGCCGGGGAGGGGGACCTGATTTTCGGGAGCCTCCCGGCCATTTCGGGAGGGTAGGAAACTGAGGGTAGGAAACCCTGAGTAACTGATGACTTTACACTTGTTTGATTGGTACTTATGTATTATCTGGGCTCCCATGTTAAATGCACCCCATTTTTTTCATACCCCTACTATCCAACTACGCATGGAGTTGATTTTGTATAGTGTGGTGAGCGCAGCGACTTAAAAGCCTGACGACTTCTGCGATGTACTCTCACTTTGAGCTGTGACAGTTTTTAGCCCACAAACTCTCCACCTCACACCCAGTCCCTATCTGCTCCCACCTCCAATCTCTGTCTTCACAGATCCCGTCCACTTCATGTCCAGCAAGTGTGAACCCGATCAGTGTCCTTCACCTCGTAGTCAGCTATATGTATTTATTTACAGTTTCTTATATAGTGCAGCATATTCCTTACGCTCTCTCTCTCTCTCTCTCTCGCATTCTCTTTTTCTCTCTCTTTTTTTCTCTCTCTCTTTTTCTCTCTCTTTTTCTCTCTATGGGGGTTACTCTAGTCCATTCTTTCTGGACAAAACCATGTGCATTGCAGGTGGGGCAGATGTAACTTGTGCAGAGAGAATTAGATTTGGGTGGGGTTTTTCTTCAAAGTGAGATCTATATTGAAGTGTAAAATCATGCAGTCAGTATTTTCCCTGCACAGAAACAAAATAACTCACCCAAATCGAATTATCTCTGCACATGTTACATCTGCCCCACCTGCAGTGCACATGGTTTTGTCCATCTAAGAAGGATTTTGTCAGAAAGAATGAACTAGAATAAACCCCTATATATACTGTATATATTTTTTTAATTTCATCGACCCACCCCCAAGACCCGGAGTTCCTGGACCTGTTTTTCCAGAAGATGGTACTGGATATATACTGTGTATACCTGCTGCATTGTGATGAAGAAGGTCTCTACAGATAACTACCGATCACCAGTACCGCATACATACACTATGTTGAAGTTTTTTGAGCAAATCAATTCAGGATCATTTAATGAAATCAACCAATTATCTTTATTAATTAACAGATATAAACCCCTTCTGTGTACAACATGCGGCATACTGCTTGCTGTGGAACTAAGCATCCCAGAATGCCCTGGCACACTTTTAGCATGCCCAAAAGCAAAGCATGCTGGGCTGTGTAGTTCCACAACAGGACAGCTGAATGTGGAATACCCCTGCTGCGCGCCATCAGCAGCGTGAAAGGAAGCGACCAGACCGATGATCATAGGAAGGCGATGTCTGTCGTTTTATCCTCGTTAGCACACATCATGGAAGCAGCTGGGTTATTCGGGTCAGCTGGGCGCCCCAGGCAACACTTCCCTCATAGCACTTCCTCAGAGAGCATTCCCCTGAGGAAGTGCCACGGCAGACACTGCCCTGCTGACCCACTCTCGTGTTATTTAGCTAACAATCCTAATAAATAAATGGATTCATCATAGGAAGGAAAGCGGGACTCAGTGTCTTTCTATATAAGTGTGATCCACATGAAGAGACATCGGATCAGGGTAAATACTGTGCAGGAGACTCCCTGAAATAGCAACAATATCCCTCTCTCCCTCATTAGTCTAGCAATCTCCCTTATGTCACCTAACCCACATTACACTGTTACATCATAGTTACCTCCCCTCCTGCATTCTGCAGGAGACTCCCTGACATAGCAGCAATCTCCCTCTCTCCCTCATTAGTCTAGCAATCTCCCTCATGTCACCTAGCCCACATTACACTGTTACATCATAGTTACCTCCCCTCCTGCATTCTGCAGGAGACTCCCTGACATAGCAGCAATCTCCCTCTCTCCCTCATTAGTCTAGCAATCTCCCTCATGTCACCTAGCCCACATTACACTGTTACATCATAGTTACCTCCCCTCCTGCATTCTGCAGGAGACTCCCTGACATAGCAGCAATCTCCCTCTCTCATTAGTCTAGCAATCTCCCCCTTTTCACCTAGCCCACATTACACTGTTACATCATAGTTACCTCCCCTCCTGCATTCTGCAGGAGACTCCCTGACATAGCAACAATCTCCCTCTCTCCCTCATTAGTCTAGCAATCTCCCTCATGTCACCTAGCCCACATTACACTGTTACGTCATAGTTACCTCCCCTCCTGCATTCTGCAGGAGAATCCCTGACATAGCAGCAATCTCCCTCTCTCCCTCATTAGTCTAGCAATCTCCCTCATGTCACCTAGCCCACACTACACTGTTACATCATAGTTACCTTCCCTCCTGCATTCTGCAGGAGACTCCCTGACATAGCAGCAATCTCCCTCTCTCCCTCATTAGTCTAGCAATCTCCCTCATGTCACCTAGCCCACATTACACTGTTACATCATAGTTACCTCCCCTCCTGCATCCTGCTGCAGGAGACTCCCTGACATAGCAGCAATCTCCCTCTCTCCCTCATTAGTCTAGCAATCTCCCTCATGTCACCTAGCCCACACTACACTGTTACATCATAGTTACCTCCCCTCCTGCATTCTGCAGGAGACTCCCTGACATAGCAGCAATCTCCCTCTCTCCCTCATTAGTCTAGCAATCTCCCTCATGTCAACTATCCCACATTACGCTGTTAACATTTTTTGGGAAAAAAGGAATGAGAGTTAGATACATTTATATTGAATCATCAGCACCATTGCCCAGCATTGGTGGATAAAACACAATGATCCCACAATGAAGGCTACATGCATTTCTTGTGGCTATTAAACCACTGAGCGCCTGATGTCCCTCACCACTCAACAAACCTTGAGCCCAAAGAACCGTCTCCTCCCCTTCTTTCCCCTTTTTTTAACCTTCCCCTTGGGGATGCAGTTGAAATCCCGGCACTTTGTCCCTCTGTGGGTGTCCACGACACCCACAGAGGGACAAAGCGAGCCCGCAAGGGGGGGGGGGGGGGGAAGGTGGGGCGGTCGGAATTTAGGCGTCAGGATTTTGACCGCCAGGATTCCGACCGCCGGGACTTAGTACCAATCCCTCCCCTTGTACCTGAAATAACCAGTCCGAGTCGAGTATTTATGGCAAATTAAATGGTCACAATTTATTAACTTGACTACAAATTTACTGTTACTTAATTTGGGTGGCAAAGATAGCACTGCGCTCGACCAGCCCTTATCACAACTGAATCATGTAACCGCCTGGGGGCCTGGGATCCCCTTCTTGCAACTGACAACCTGTAACCGCCGGGTGATCCCGTTTTGCCCCCCGACACTCCCGGATACTGGGGTACCCCCCCCCCCCCCCCCTGTTTGCGGCTTCCTCCCCCCCTGACCGCGGTGTTTAGATAAGCTGCTTTGCTGATCTCTGAGAGGGGGTGAGGCTAAAGTGTCATAATTGCATACTTTAGCCCCGCCCCCTCCACGAAGATAGGCAACCCGGGTAATTTTCCAGCATGGGGCGGGGCTTAATGACGTCACTCGCAAGCCCCGCTCCCTGAACTTTTGCTGAAAGAAAAGAAATATAACAAAAGTTGGCAGCCCTGATATAAGTCGTTTAAAAGATTCCCTCAGATTGTAGCAGTACACACCCACACCTAGGTGCCACGTTCACAATCTCTCCATATATGGAGCTAGACACGCCCTTTGGGTGGAGCATGACATGCCCCCTCAACGGGGTGCAGTGCAAAATTCTCCTACCAATTATAACAGTGATGGCTAACCTTGACACTCCAGCTGTTGTTGAACTACACATCCCAGCATGCCCTGCTACAGTTTTACTATCTGGCCATGCTAAAACTGATGAAGGGCATGCTGGGATGTGTAGTTCAACAACAGGCTGGAGTGTCAAGGTTAGCCATCACTGAACTATAATCTCCCTGAAACTAGTTTTCAAAAGTAGGCGAGCATGTACTTACATATACATTTATCTTTTCACTATCCTAAAGGTGCCTACACGTGGGGAGATTCGCTGAGGAGCGATGTAGGAGCATTTTCTCAGTGATCTAGTGATATCCCCCCATGTGTGTGCCCCATTACACTAGTAACCTGTAACACAGGATTTCTAAGCCCATACTGAGGATAATAACACCACACTGCTGCTATAATTTATACTTGTAGTAGTTTCCGTAACTGCCAAGTACAACATGGGAATTGTTAGCAAAATAAATCTCAGTGGCAGCGATGATCCGATATCCACTGATGTTTGGGAGCGGCACCGGCACAGCTGAATGTCACATTCCTCTTCCTCTCATCATCCTCGAAGCAGGAGCGTAACTAGATACTCATTGGCCCCATAGCAAGAGTTTGTAAGGGTGTTCAGATGCCACCTATGGCGGGTAACCATTTGGTTCTTCCACATCGAAGAGAAAGGTATTCGCTGCCAACCATAAACCATCGATGATGTGAAACCATCAATGATCGATGGCCATCCCTACTTTAGACTTCTCCTGGAGAGAAGACAAAAGAAGTGTCCCAGTAAGTTTGTATCTTTTGCACAGGCTGTCTGACATTAACCACACACACGGCTGTGACAATGTAAATGGTAACTTCACATGATACCGGGAGGTCAATAGCCCCGGATACACGTGGGGAGAGAGCCCTCTCCAGCACCTATATATTCCTTAATCTCTCTGCTTAATACATGGGAAGTTCTGCTGACACAGGGAGCTGCAGCTGGGGGGTGAGAACAAGACGCGTGGGGTTAACTCCTTCTCTGCCATAAAGTATCTGGAGATTAAGGAGGACTGAAGGAGACTTGGATGACTTCAATGTGAATAGCTGGAGTATATTGTAATCGGGATTTAATGATTGGAAAGAACACATTTTATGTTACAACGGGGCAGATGTATTATGCCTGGTGAAGAGATAAAGTGGAAGGTGGTAATGCACCAGCTAATCAGCCCCTAACTGTCATTTTTCAAACACAGCAAATTGGTTGGTGCATTATCACCTTCCACTTTATACCCACTTTGATTCAGGTTTGCTCGGTAAGATGCCAACATCGCAGCTTACTGCACACCTGAGGCTCCACCCCGCCGAATCCCCCTCAGAACCATGCGAGGGGCTGTGTATGGAGAACACATGAGCCGCTAGCAGGAGAAAACATTCGATGTTCGATGACCATCGAATGATTATTCCTGCCATCGCAATAAAAGACAGTCTGAACTGACTTTTATTTGTGTGCGCCTGGACGAAGATGTCATGTGACTTCAGCTGCCCACTCCCGGGGAGGCTTCGGCCCGCCCGCATACCCAGGGGAACTTTCAGCATTTTCATGGATGCTGGGTGTTCCCATGTGTGATCTCCGTCCCTGCCCCCATCCCTACATGATGCGGACAACCCTGCGAGTGTGTAATTCGGCGCAGCTATTCTCTGTTGGGGTTTAAACATGCGCAGAAATGCGCAAATCCCGACAATCGGGGCAGGGGCCGGGGCCGGATTTGGATCACAGCCTGTGATCCTCAATCGGCCCCTTTATCTCTTCACCAGGCTTAATGCATCTGCAGGGGCCCTCTCAGAAGCTGCTGCACACAGGGGACGTCCAACCCGGCCACCAGCAGTATCTGATGCCACCAAAAAGGGGGAGAGGCTAAGGGGTGGGCAAGTGAGGTCTCAGGAAGGGGGTGCATGGCCTAGCACCCTGACCCTGGTTTTTATAATTTTAGGGGACATGCCCAGCACTCCCCTAGTAGTGGGCAGTGCTGGGCACACCACAGTACTGGACACACCATAGTACTAGGCAGCACTGGGAACAGCACAGTATTGGGCAGCACTGGGCACACCACCATACCCCCGGTTCATGACTAGTGTATGGTGGACTATTACACTGTACGGTATATTGGGGTGGGAGTGAAAGGATGGGTCGATCGGGTCCAGAGCTGACATCAGTGTTCCTCCCATAAAACACCTAGTTCCTGTCTACCGTTTTCCTGACACTCCCATAAAATTGACGATTCTCTCCTCCAATGCCGGTTTCCTGTCAATCAGGGAGCATACAGTCTACTTCACAATGTCTCCATTGGCTGCAAAGTGGATATTAGGAAGGGTGGGATGGTGTGAGGTGGGACATTAGGGGGGTTTGTAGGGTGGGAGGCTGTGAGGTGGACATTAGGGTGGGGTGGGATGCTGTGAGGTGGACATTAGGGTGGGTTGGGAGGGTGGGATGCTGTGAGGTGGACATTAGGGTGGATTGGGAGGGTGGGATGCTGTGAGGTGGACATTAGGGTGGGATGCTGTGAGGTGGACATTAGGGTGGGTTGGGAGGGTGGGATGCTGTGAATTGGACATTAGGGGTGGATTGAGATGCTGTGAGGTAGACATTAGGCGTGGGTTGGGAGGGTGGGATGCTGTAAGTTGGACATGAGGGTGGGATGGCAGGTTGGGATGCTGTGAGGTGTATATTAGGGAGGGTGGGATGCTGTGAAGTGGACATTAGGGTGGAATGCTGTGAGGTTCGACATTAGGTCAAGTTGGGAGGGTGGGATGCTGTAAGGTGGACATTATGGTGGGTTGGGAGGGTGAGATGCTGTGAGGTGGACATTAGGTCAGGTTGGGAGGGTGGGATACTGTTAGGTGGACATTAATTTGGGTTGGGAGAGAGGGATGCTGTGAGGTGAACATAATGTCAGGTTGGGAGGGTGGGATGCTGTTAGGTGGACATTACAGAAGGTGGGATGCTGTGAGGTGGACATTAGGGTGGGTTGGGAGGGTGGGATGCTGTGAGTTGGACATTAGGACAGTTTGGGAGAGTCGGATGTTCTGTGGTGGACATTAGGGGGGGTGGAATGCTGTGAGGTGTAAATTATTGTGGGTGGGGAGGGTGGGATGCTGTGAGTTTGACATGAGGACGGGCTGGGAGGGTGGGATGCTGTAGATAGACATTAGTGTGGGTTGGAAGGGTGGGATGCTGTGAGGTGGACATTAGGGTGGGTTGAGAGGGTAGGATGCTGTGAGGTGGATATTAGGGAGGGTGGGATGCTTTATTGTAGACATGAGAGGTGGATTGGGAAGCTTTGCATGCTGTAAGGTGGACATTAGTGATGCAGTGAGATGGACATTAGGGTGGGTGGGATGATGTGAGGTGAACATAAGGTCAGGTTGGGAGGGTGGGATGCTGTTAGGTGGACATTACGGAGGGTGGGATGCTGTGAGTTGGACATTAGGGAGGGTGGGATGCTGTGGGGTGTAAATTATTGTGGGAGGGGAGGGTGGGATGCTGTGAGGTGGACATTAGGAAGGGTTGGGAGGGTGGGATGCTGTGAGTTGGACATTAGGGAGGGTGGGATGCTGTGGGGTGTAAATTATTGTGGGTGGGGAGGGTGGGATGCTGTGAGGTGGACATTAGGAAGGGTTGGGAGGGTGGGATGCTGTGAGTTGGACATTAAGACGGGTTGGGAGAGTGGTATGCTGTGAGGTGGATATTAGGGGAGGGTGGGATGCTTTGTTGTGGACATTAGGATGGGTTGGGAGGGTGGGATGCTGTGAGGTGGATATTAGGGAGGGTGGGATGCTTTGTTGTGGACATTAGAGTGGGTTAGGAGGGTGGGATGCTGTGAGGTGGATATTAGGGAGGGTGGGATGCTTTGTTGTGGACATTAGAGTGGGTAGGGGAGGGTGGGATGCTGTGAGGTGGATATTAGGGAGGGTGGGATGCTTTGTTGTGGACATTAGGGTGGGTTGGGAGGGTGGGATGCTGTGAGGTGGATATTAGGGAGGGTGGGATGCTTTGTTGTGGACATTAGGGTGGGTTGGGAGGGTGGGATGCTGTGAGGTGGATATTAGGGAGGGTGGGATGCTTTGTTGTGGACATTAGGGTGGGTTGGGAGGGTGGGATGTTGTGAGGTGGACATGACGGGTAAATTGGGAAGCTTTGCATGCTGTAAGGTGGACATTAGTGATGCAGTGAAGTGGACATTAGGGTGGGCATTAGGGAGGGTGGAATGCTGTGCGGTGGACAGTATGGTGGGTTGGGAGGGTGGGATGCTGTGAGGTGGATATTAGGGTGGGTGGGATGCTGTGAGGTGGATATTAGGGAGGGTGGAATGCTGTGCGGTGGACAGTATGGTGGGTTGGGAGGGTGGGATGCTGTGAGGTGGATATTAGGGTGGGTGGGATGCTGTGAGGTGGATATTAGGGAGGGTGGGATTCTTTTGTTGTGGACATTAGGGTGGGTTGGGACGTTGGAATGCTGTGAGGTGGACAGTATGGTGGGTTGGGAGGGTGGGATGCTGTGAGGTGGATATTAGGGTGGGTGGGAGGGTGGGATGCTGTGAGATGGATATTAGGGAGGGTGGGATGCTTTGTTGTGGACATTAGGGTGGGTTGGGACGGTGGAATGCTGTGAGGTGGACAGTATGGTGGGTTGGGAGGGTGGGATGCTGTGAGGTCAACATTAGGATAAGTTCGTAGGGTGGAATGCTGTGACGAGGACATTGGGGTGGGTTGCGAGGGTGGGATGCTGTAAAGTGGATATTAGGGAGGGTGCGATGCAGTGAGGTGGACAGTAGGAGTTCTTCATTCTAAACATATAAGTTTCTTTATCATTCCAAAAGCCTCTCACCCCATAGTATTGGGATTATGTGGCTTCGTCTACACAACCCGAGGATTGACGTGAAGATGTCTCAAATCCTTTCATGGAGATCTTCATGTTCTCGGTCCTGTTTACAACAGATTGTACCTGTACGCTGTGATGATGCTAAAATCTCGAAGGTTCTGCCCCCACAGTACACGGAGTTCTCTGATGTCTTCAGCAAATCAGCGGCTGATTCTGCCACCTCATCGCCCATGGGATTGCCCTAATGATCTCATTCCTGGGAAAACTCCTCCTCGAGTCCACATCTATTCTTTGTCATTACCTGAGACACAAGCAATGTCTGATTACATAAAGAAAATTTAGCTAAAGGCTTAATTCGCCCATTATCTTCACCAGCGGGTGCCGGATTCTTTTTCGTAAAGAAGAAAGATGGCGGCCTATGGCCTTGCATTGATTAAAGAGGACTCAATGACATAACAATTAAAAATTGTTATCCTTTACCACTAACTACCGAATTGTTCGATCACAACAGCGGAACCACCTTGTGTACTAAACTGGATCTTCGAGGAGCATACAAGCTTATTCGCATCAGACGAGTAGAAGATGGTATTCAACGCCAGAGAAGGCCATTATGAGTTCCTCGTCATGCCCTTTGCTCTAAGCAATGCTCCTGCAGTATTCCAGTTTTTTGGAGACTTATTATACCATCATATTGCTGTATCTAGATGACATACTAATATTTGCCAACAGTTTAGAAAAACATTGTCAGGTGGTCAAAGAAGTACTGTCCCGTCTGGGGGTTAATCACCTCAACTGTAAGACTGAGAAGTCAAATACATTCCCTTCCTGGGATATATTGTCTCAGGTTCAGTTCTCAAAATGGATCCTGCTAAAGTTCAAGCAATCCAAGACTGGCCAATTCCTTTAACTCTTCGTAGTATTCAGAGATTCCTTGGTTTCGCAAATTATCATAGGAAATTCATTCAAAGCTTTTCCTCCATTGTAGCGCCCATCTTGGCACTCACCTGTAAAGGGGCCAATCCCTCAAAATGGCCTGAAGAAGCTTTCAAGGCATTCCAGCTCCTTAAACAGAGGTTCACCTCAGCTCCTGTATTAAGACAACCCGATGTATCATTACCATTTACAGTCAAGGTGGACGCTTCTTCAGTTGGAGTGGGTGCAGTACTCTCTCAACGGGGTCCATATGGTCAACTCCATCCCCGCGGGTTCTTCTCATGCAAGTTTTCCCAGGCTGAACATAACTATGATATTGGGGACACAGAAAGCTTGGCCATTTAAGATGGCATTATAACAATGGCAATATCTCTTAGTGGGAGCTACCCTCATCATCAGTATTACTACAGATCTACAGAAAACATTCTCTATTTAAAATCAGCTAATTGTCTCAAGCAAGATGGGCATTATTCTTTTCTTTTTTAAATATATTTTATTGAATGCAGTACATAATGTAAAATAAACATACAACATCTTTTTAGGGGGTATTATTCTTTTCAAGATTCTCTCTGTTACCCAGGACTGATTCTCATCTCCCTCCTCTCTCTGTTCCCCAGGACTCATTCTCATCTCCCTCCTCTCTCTGTTACCCAGGACTGATTCTCATCTCCCTCCTCTCTCTGTTACCCAGGACTGATTCTCATCTCCCTCCTCTCTCTGTTACCCAGGACTCATTCTCATCTCCCTCCTCTCTGTTACCCAGGACTGATTCTCATCTCCCTCCTCTCTCTATTACACAGGACTGATTCTCATCTCCCTCCTCTCTCTGTTACCCAGGACTCATTCTCATCTCTCTCCTCTCTCTGTTACCCAGGACTCATTCTCATCTCCCTCACCTCTGTATTAACCAGGACTCATTCTCATCCCCCTCCTCTCTCTGTTACCCAGGACTCATTCTCATCTCCCTCCTTTCTCTATTATCCAGGACTTACTCACATCCCCCTCCTTTCTCTATTACACAGGACTCACATCCCCTCCTCTCTCTGTTACCCAGGACTCATTCTCATCTCCCTCCTCTCTCTGTTACCCAGGACTGATTCTCATCTCCCTCCTCTCTCTGTTACCCAGGACTGATTCTCATCTCCCTCCTCTCTCTGTTACCCAGGACTCATTCTCATCTCCCTCCTCTCTCTGTTACCCAGGACTCATTCTCATCTCCCTCCTCTCTCTGTTACCCAGGACTCATTCTCATCTCCCTCCTCTCTCTGTTACCCAGGACTGATTCTCATCTCCCTCCTCTCTCTGTTACCCAGGACTGATTCTCGTCCCCCTCCTCTCTCTGTTACCCAGGACTCATTCTCATCTCCCTCCTCTCTCTGTTACCCAGGACTCATTCTCATCCCCCTCCTTTCTCTATTACACAGGACTCACATCCCCTCCTCTCTCTATTACCCAGGACTCACGCACCCCCCCCCCCCATCCTCCCATCCTTTTTAGATTACACAGGACTCACATCCTCCTCCTCTCTCTATTACACAGGACTCACATCCTCCTCCTCTCTCTATTACACAGGACTCCCTCACACCTAGGGATGGCCATCGACCATCGATGATTCAAAATCAACAATGGTTCATGGCTGATGATGAATACTTTTGCCATCGATGGGAGAGAACCAGATAGTTTCCCTCCATCGATGGAACAGCAAAACGATGCTTTCCTTTTTTTCCCCAAAGTGCCGGGAAACGGAGCATAGCACCGCCCCCGACACCCGCGAAGTCCCACCCCTGTGTTTTGATTGGCCCACATGCCAATCAATTAAACACAATGGATGACCATCGATATGTAAAAATATGGATGGTCAGCCATTGCATAGTTTAGCACTATCGATGGCCAGTTGCAGAATTGCCTGGTGGGTTGTAGATACAGTTTATACCAGTGTTTGGTGTTTGTGTCCAGGTATGAAGATGGAATTCCCCAATGTGCCCCCTTCGTCCCATACTTCTCCCCTGAAGGCAGAGGTAGTCACCCCCAATAATACCAAGCAGGTGCAGTGCAGGCTAGGAGGGAATCAGCTTTGGGACCATCCCTCCTGGAAGCACAATGATAATCCCACCCTGGGAGAGGGAACACGGTGACAATCCTGATACATTATATGTCATTATATAGCAGAGCTGTAACGTATACTGATATTCGGATGGTGCCCCGTGTCCTACACCCCTCTGTCCGGCAGAAATCATATGGCTATTTATGGAGCATTTCCAGTGCTCTCACTTCACCCAGAGGGAAAAGTCCCGTCCAGCTATTTCCTGTGCACTGAGCCGACCGCGGATCTGGATCTGATCACTAAAAGTATCAGATTAATATGATACAAGCAATGTAGTGGCCATGTATCCAGGCAGGAAGCTACAATACACATTCCCCAGCACAATGCCATGGATCGGAGAAGGAGATTTACTGCACGTTTTGGTTGATTCGCTCCCCCGCGCTGCCTTGCACCTAGGCGCCCCGTGGCGGATTGGCGGAACAATCGCCATAGGCAGGCTAGACGAAAGTGGCTCCATCTGTATATGCAGACTAGCGGACAGGTCTGAATTAGACCCCTTGATCCTGGGTACATGTCCAGTGTGCCTGCGCCTCTGTGTAAATGCCCCTGTTGCATCCAGTTATACCCCTATAGCCGGCACCCGGCATATGCACAGTACACAAATCTAATGCTGTGTCCCATGGATAAGAGAGGATATTGACGGGACAGGGGGCCTGATTCGGAGTTCACCCAAATCCGGTCATAACTGGGATACTGCGTACAGCGAATCTGCAAAAACACGCTCCTGCTGCAGCCACCGGGATACATGACAAGCGCCGTCCCTGATCCACCTCCTGTGGACAGACGCACCATCGATTGCAACATCGGAGCAGCTTTTACAACGGAGAACAAATACGCAGACATGGACACGCTCCAGGAACACACCTGCCGTACACGCTACAGGAACACGCCTGCTGTTCACGTTCCAGGAACACGCTTGCCGTAAGCACTACAGGAACACGCCTGCATGTATAGGATAAATACAAATGGAAATACTGTGCGGCAGGCTCTGTGTATGGGGGGGGGGGTACAGGTGGAGCTGCTCCTGGTGATTCTATCGCCATCTGCCACCGCTCGTCATCCGCCAGAAGGGAGAGCGCGCGCACAAGACACTCCCGCGCCCCATTCTTACAGAACCCACCTCCGCCGCCTCTGGCGATTCCCAGCGCTGGATGATTTGTATAACAATGTAACCAGACCTGGGACCCAATTCAGACATTCACAGTACGAGCGATCAGCGGATGATCGCACATGTGTATGGTACGCTCTGCGCATGCGTGAGTCCTCCATACAAAGACAGTGACGTCTCATCTTCGCTGGCTGCTCGTAGGGGGATTGACACCCTGTGGGCGTTTGGGGGGGGGGGGGGGGGCGGTAAAGCAGCGTTTCCTGGGAGTGCACCAGAAATCGTAGGTGTTCCCCGGCCGTTGGGAGGGAGGACCACTGACATCACCAGCGGCCTCCTTCTCCCCACCGACCTTCACAGGTTCTAGACTTACTCAGCGCTGAGAAGAGAGGGGAAATCCGATCGATGTGTGTGATAAGGAAATGTTTTCCCCCATGTGCACGGCTCTGATCGCATTCACAGCCGGGCACATGGGCAGGATTACACCTAGGCAGGGCAGCATTTAACTGATCGCTGGGCTCTGCAAACTCGCAGCTCAGCAAGCAGGTCTGAATTAGGCCCCTGGTATCTCCATCTTTCCCTACAGTATATAATGCCAAAAGGTGCCTTGGAGAGAGATGAGGTAGAGAAAGATAAAGTACCAGCCAACCAGCTCCTAACTGTCATTTTCCAACTAAAGCCTTTGATTGGCCACTACATTATCTCCGTTGACTTTATCTCTCCCTAAGGCTGAACATATTTACTAGACCCTAAGGGGGGTGATTCAGGTTGGTTTGCAAAAACTTTAATAAACAAAACTATGCTGCACTGCAGGTGGGGCAGTGCAATCGCTTCTCGGCCTTTTGGCTAAGATCAAGTGTAGTATCTGTTCTTATCAGTTGGGTCTGGATCGCCCCCCTGGCAGAGAATAGAGAAAGGTTGGACTAAACCACCTTGCTACTGAGCTGAGGAACGGGAATACCTCATGTTCTGGGCGGGTGCAAAGTCTCACTGAGTATCTTCATCCTGCCGTAGGGGGGGGAACATACTCTCCTACTGGTAGGGAGGGGAGAAGCATCGGGCCTAGTAGATGGGGCTCTTGTTCGGGGGTCTATAGCCTCCGAGGGAGAGTCACTCGAAAAGCCCGGTCTAGTATCCAATCCCAGGAAGACGGGAAAAGCTGGGATCGAGTAGATTGCTCTCTGGTCCGGGGGTAACATGTCGCCCCCGGCCAGGGAGACAGCGAAAAGCCCAGCCCAGTACTCAATCCCTGGGAGAGGTGAAACGTCGGGACTGAGTAGGTGTTTTCTTCTCCTTCGGTTGGTCTATTCGGCCGCTGCGGGGGAGACTCATCGAAAAGCCCGGTGGAGTATCCATTCCCATGCCGGGGGCCGGAAAGGGCCTGCTGGTGAGGCGGAGAAACACTTAATCGGACGCTGACTGGCTGGCTGCTTGGAGTCCGAGGCTGCACTGTGCCCCCGGGGAAACTCGGGGGTGCCGAACATGCACGGGTGATCCCAAAATCACCATGCACTGCGCACTTTCCCTCTAGGTATGCGCTTCACGTCCTTACCTCGTCCTTTTGGATGGGGTAGGACAATTTTTCACACCCCCACCCTGGCCTTCTGGCTAGGGTCCTTTATTATTTATTTCTCTTCCCCCTCTCACGTTTGTCACTTTTCACGTTCCTTGTATTTTTTTGTAGTTTGTCACGTTTTTTGGGTAGTGTGGTCGACCCTTTCGGGCCTTCCATTTCCCCAATGTGCCAAAGCTCTCGCCTTTTGGGGAGAGCTTCGGTCCCCCCAAGGACGACCCCGAGCCGCAAGGCGGAGGGAAGTCCACAGCGGGTCTCTCCAAACCATGGGGTGCGGAGGACCCACCGTCCTAACCCTTTCGGGGGTTGAGGAATGAGGGTCTCTCTAAGCTTCGGCGAAGAGGACCCACCGTTCCCTATTTTCCCCTCTTCGGCCTTATGGTTGAGAGGGGTTAGGGGAAAAACGGGGCCCTGTCTCCTAGGAGACGGACCCATTCGATCGCACGGCCTCCTTTGCACGTGTTTAGGCACAGCACTGGTGGTGGGGAGCACACCTCGGGCTCCTGAGTTTTTTCAAACTCAAACTCAGTGCAGAGAGAGTTACATTTGGGGGCGTTATTTGGGGGCGTTATATTTATTTCTGTGCAAGGTAAATATTGGCTGCATTTATTCTGACACTGCAATACAGATATCAATTTGAACTGACCCCACCCAAATGTCACTCTCTCTGCACATGTTACATCTGCCCCACCTGCAGTGCAAAATGATTTTGTCCATAAGAGAGAGATTTTGCTTTTTCAAAACAAACTGAATTCGGCTCTAAAAGGGTTAAAACTCTCTTTTAAACTTTTAAACAATTCACGTGATATTAGGGTGTCCCATGTTGTATAACAACCCTCTAAGCAGCCCCCCTCTTACCCCAGAAATATAGAACTCAGTGGCTCTGACCCCAACTTTGTGACGTCACCCATTACGTGAGATATTTACCCCAATCATTCTCCTAGAGAACGTCAGCCCGGGATCCGTTCCAAACCACCGGATTAGAATTTCACTCTCAGATTTGGAAAATCCCCAAGTAGTCTGTGACAACCAATATTTCAGTGTCGGTGAAGGGGGTTTAAATATAAATTTATGGAACACGATAACGTGGCAGGAGGCCATGAGGTGGCACCCACCAAATACAGGGCAGCATTCACAGCCGGGTGGAAATTTTCATTTCGACCAATTAGCTCATTTCGGCTAATATTCTGAATATTCTGTAAGGTCATACACATGAAATATGCCCGGTTCATATCTTAACCTTTTAGTGCCATCATCTCTGTGACTGATTTTTACCCCGTACCCTCGCATGCAGCTACCCCTCCATTTGCATGCTTCCAAGCGGATTCGCAGGGTGGCAGGGGGCGGGCGTACGTTCACCCAGCGGGCGGTGTTAAGCCGCTTGCTAAGCAGCGGACAACTGCTGCTTAGCAACTTGTTCCGAATCAGGCCCTATAGCTGCTAAAAATGCCAACGTCACTCACATTTGTTATATAGATTCAAATAAAAAATGTTGTATAAAAAATATTATATTTCCTATATCAGGTGAGTTTGCTTGGCAATGTTTACGCCTATTTTGACAAATTCACTCGGCACTCAAAGGGTTACGTAACAGTGTACAGCCAGGAATAGGGTTACATGGTAATACGTTCAGAAATAGTGTTTTGTTACTCACTACTCGCTTCCATATTTCTGTAAAACCAATGTGTGACTCACTACACGCTGCCATGTTCTGGAAACCTTTGTAACACTCGCCGCACGCTGGCATATTGCTATACAATCTTAGGACCTTATTCAGGTCCGCTCGTACAGACCCCTTTGGTCCGATGTTTTGCGTCTGCGCATGTGCAGATGCAGGGTGATGTGCCCACGGCGAACAAACTTCACCCATCTTTACGAATGAGGGGGGAGGGGGGGGGCATGGGGCAATCATACATTGCCAGGCAAGTACAAAAACAGAGCATTGTGTCCCTCCTGGCATGGGTCATGTTGCAAGACTTCCCTAGTAATGTAGGATTGCCAGCACCTGTGGGGAGCTAGGTAACTGATACGAAAGGTGTCACCACAGGTGCTGGCAATCCTACATTACCAGGGAAGCCCAGGAACAGAGCATTGTGTCCTCCTGGAGAGGGGCATGCTGGGAGGTATGGATAATGTATGATTACCAGCACCTGTGGGGAGCTGGGTAACTGATAAGAAAGGTGTCACCACAGGTGCTGGCAATCATACATTACCAGGGAAGCCCAGGAACAGAGCATTGTGTCCTCCTGGAGAGGGGCATGCTGGGAGGTATGGATAATGTATGATTGCCAGCACCTGTGGGGAGCTAGGTAACTGATAAGAAAGGTGTCACCACAGGTGCTGGCAATCCTACATTACCAGGGAAGCCCAGGAACAGAGCACTGTGTCCTCCTGGAGAGGGGCATGCTGGGAGGTATGGATAATGTATGATTGCCAGCACCTGTGGGGAGCTAGGTAACTGATAAGAAAGGTGTCACCACAGGTGCTGGCAATCCTACATTACCAGGGAAGCCCAGGAGCAGAGCATTGTGTCTTCCTGGAGAGGGGCATGCTGGGAGGTATGGATAATGTATGATTGCCAGCACCTGTGGGGAGCTAGGTAACTGATAAGAAAGGTGTCACCACAGGTGCTGGCAATCCTACATTACCAGGGAAGCCCAGGAGCAGAGCATTGTGTCTTCCTGGAGAGGGGCATGCTGGGAGGTATGGATAATGTAGGATTGCCAGCACCTGTGGGGAGCTAGGTAACTGATAAGAAAGGTGTCACCACAGGTGATGGCAATCCTACATTACCAGGGAAGTCCAGGAACAGAGAATTGTGTCCTCCTGGAGAGGGGCATGCTGGGAGGTATGTATAATCTAGGATTGCCAGCACCTGTGGGGAGCTAGGTAACTGATAAGAAAGGTGTCACCACAGGTGCTGGCAATCCTACATTACCAGGGAAGCCCAGGAACACAGCACTGTGTCCTCCTGGAGAGGGGCATGCTGGGAGGTATGGATAATGTAGGATTGCCAGCACCTGTGGGGAGCTAGGTAACTGATAAGAAAGGTGTCACCACAGGTGCTGGCAATCATACATTACCAGGGAGGCCCAGGAGCAGAGCATTGTGTCCTCCTGGAGAGGGGCATGCTGGGAGGTATGGATAATGTAGGATTGCCAGCACCTGTGGGGAGCTAGGTAACTGATAGGAAAGGTGTCACCACAGGTGATGACAATCCTACATTACCAGGGAAGTCCAGGAACAGAGCATTGTGTCCTCCTGGAGAGGGGCATGCTGGGAGGTATGTATAATCTAGGATTGCCAGCACCTGTGGGGAGCTAGGTAACTGATACGAAAGGTGTCACCACAGGTGCTGGCAATCCTACATTACCAGGGAAGCCCAGGAACAGAGCATTGTGTCCTCCTGGAGAGGGGCATGCTGGGAGGTATGGATAATGTATGATTACCAGCACCTGTGGGGAGCTGGGTAACTGATAAGAAAGGTGTCACCACAGGTGCTGGCAATCATACATTACCAGGGAAGCCCAGGAACAGAGCATTGTGTCCTCCTGGAGAGGGGCATGCTGGGAGGTATGGATAATGTATGATTGCCAGCACCTGTGGGGAGCTAGGTAACTGATAAGAAAGGTGTCACCACAGGTGCTGGCAATCCTACATTACCAGGGAAGCCCAGGAACAGAGCACTGTGTCCTCCTGGAGAGGGGCATGCTGGGAGGTATGGATAATGTATGATTGCCAGCACCTGTGGGGAGCTAGGTAACTGATAAGAAAGGTGTCACCACAGGTGCTGGCAATCCTACATTACCAGGGAAGCCCAGGAGCAGAGCATTGTGTCTTCCTGGAGAGGGGCATGCTGGGAGGTATGGATAATGTATGATTGCCAGCACCTGTGGGGAGCTAGGTAACTGATAAGAAAGGTGTCACCACAGGTGCTGGCAATCCTACATTACCAGGGAAGCCCAGGAGCAGAGCATTGTGTCTTCCTGGAGAGGGGCATGCTGGGAGGTATGGATAATGTAGGATTGCCAGCACATGTGGGGAGCTCGGTAACTGATAAGAAAGGTGTCACCACAGGTGCTGGCAATCATACATTACCAGGGAAGCCCAGGAACAGAGCATTGTGTCTTCCTGGAGAGGGGCATGCTGGGAGGTATGAATAATGTATGATTGCCAGCACCTGTGGGGAGCTAGGTAACTGATAAGAAAGGTGTCACCACAGGTGCTGGCAATCATACATTACCAGGGAAGCCCAGGAGCAGAGCATTGTGTCCTCCTGGAGAGGGGCATGCTGAGAGGTATGGATAGTGTAGGATTGCCAGCACCTGTGGGGAGCTAGGTAACTGATAAGAAAGGTGTCACCACAGGTGCTGGCAATCATACATTACCAGGGAAGCCCAGGAACAGAGCATTGTGTCCTCCTGGAGAGGGGCATGCTGGGAGGTATGGATAATGTATGATTGCCATCACCTGTGGGGAGCTAGGTAACTGATAAGAGAGGTGTCACCAAAGGTGCTGGCAATCCTACATTACCAGGGAAGCCCAGGAACAGAGCATTGTGTCCTCCTGGAGAGGGGCATGCTGGGAGGTATGGATAATGTAGGATTGCCAGCACCTGTGGGGAGCTGGGTAACTGATAAGAAAGGTGTCACCACAGGTGCTGGCAATCCTACATTACCAGGGAAGCCCAGGAGCAGAGCATTGTGTCCTCCTGGAGAGGGGCATGCTGGGAGGTATGGATAATGTATGATTGCCAGCACCTGTGGGGAGCTGGGTAACTGATAAGAAAGGTGTCACCACAGGTGCTGGCAATCATACATTACCAAGGAGGTCCAGGGACAGAGCATTGTGTCCTCCTGGAGAGGGGCATGCTGGGAGGTATGGATAATGTATGATTGCCAGCACCTGTGGGGAGCTAGGTAACTGATAAGAAAGGTGTCACCACAGGTGCTGGCAATCCTACATTACCAGGGAAGCCCAGGAGCAGAGCATTGTGTCCTCCTGGAGAGGGGCATGCTGGGAGGTATGGATAATGTATGATTGCCAGCACCTGTGGGGAGCTAGGTAACTGATAAGAAAGGTGTCACCACAGGTGCTGGCAATCATACATTACCAGGGAAGCCCAGGAACAGAGCATTGTATCCTCCTGGAGAGGGGCATGCTGGGAGGTATGGATAATGTAGGATTGCCAGCACCTGTGGGGAGCAGGGTAACTGATAAGAAAGGTGTCACCACAGGTGCTGGCAATCATACATTACCAGGGAAGTCCAGGAGCAGAGCACTGTGTCCTCCTGGAGAGGGGCATGCTGGGAGGTATGGATAATGTATGATTGCCAGCACCTGTGGGGAGCTAGGTAACTGATAAGAAAGGTGTCACCACAGGTGATGGCAATCGTACATTACCAGGAAAGTCCGGGAACAGAGGATTGTGTCCTCCTGGAGAGGGGCATGCTGGTAGGATTGGATAATGTATGATTGGCAGCACCTGTGGGGAGCTGGGTAACTGATAAGAAAGGTGTCACCACAGGTGCTGGCAACCATACATTACCAGGGAAGTCCAGGAACAGAGCAGTGTGTCCACCTGGAGAGGGGCATGCTGGGAGGTATGGATAATGTAGGATTGCCAGCACCTGTGGGGAGCTGGGTAACTGATGAGAAAGGTGTCACCACAGGTGCTGGCAATCATACATTACCAGGGAAGTCCAGGAGCAGAGCATTGGGGCAGATGTATCAACCAGCGTTAAGTGCAAAAATGCACTTAATGCTGGTTAACTGGGGGGGATTACGATTACTCCAATGTATTACTAGCGCACCTAACGTGCGCTAGTGACAGCCCGCCGAGTTACGCTCGGCGGGGCTGTCCCTGCAATCCCCCCCAGGGATTAACGGCCGGGGCGATGTATTAACAACCTTCAAGGGGTTAATTCACCCCGGCCGCTTCGCCAGCTCAGGGCTAGCGTTGTCCTATCCCCCACTGTGGGGACAACGCTAGCCCTGCTTCTGGCTCGGGCTGCGCTGGAGATCTTGCGGTTTTTGCGAGATCTCGCGCATGCCCATTAGAGCCGGACCCGGGGGAGAAGCGCACTGAGCATGCGCAGGACACCGGGGGAGCCGATAAGGAGAGCCGTTAACGCTAGGCATAACGGCTCTTCTTATCGGCTAGGGGGGGTTAATACATTAGCAAATAACGGGTGCCTGCTTCTCCTCAGTATGCAGGAGAAGCGGGACCCGTTATTTCAGAAGGGCAAAGGGGGGGTTAGTACATCTGCCCCACTGTGTCCTCCTGGAGAGGGGCATGCTGGGAGGTATGGATAATGTATGACTACCAGCACCTGTGGGGAGCTAGGTAACTGATAAGAAAGGTGTCACCACAGGGGATGGCAATCATACATTACCAGGGAAGCCCAGGAACAGAGCATTGTGTCCTCCTGGAGAGGTACATGCTGGGAGGTATGGATAATGTATGATTGCCAGCACCTGTGGGGAGCTAGGTAACTGATAAGAAAGGTGTCACCACAGGTGCTGGCAATCCTACATTACCAGGGAAGCCCAGGAGCAGAGCACTGTGTCCTCCTGGAGAGGGGCATGCTGGGAGGTATGGATAATGTATGATTGCCAGCACCTGTGGGGAGCTGGGTAACTGATAAGAAAGGTGTCACCACAGGTGCTGGCAATCCTACATTACCAGGGAAGCCCAGGAACAGAGCATTGTGTCCTCCTGGAGAGGGGCATGCTGGGAGGTATGGATATTGTATGATTACCAGCACCTGTGGGGAGCTAGGTAACTGATAAGAAAGGTGTCACCACATGTGCTGGCAATCATACATTACCAGGGAAGCCCAGGAGCAGAGCATTGTGTCCTGGAGAGGGGCATGCTGGGAGGTATGGATAATGTAGGATTGCCAGCACCTGTGGGGAGCTAGGTAACTGATAAGAAAGGTGTCACCACATGTGCTGGCAATCATACATTACCAGGGAAGCCCAGGAACAGAGCATTGTGTCCTCCTGGAGAGGGGCATGCTGGGAGGTATGGATAATGTATGATTGCCAGCACCTGTGGGGAGCTAGGTAACTGATAAGAAAGGTGTCACCACAGGTGCTGGCAATCATACATTACCAAGGAGGTCCAGGGACAGAGCATTGTGTCCTCCTGGAGAGGGGCATGCTGGGAGGTATGGATAATGTATGATTGCCAGCACCTGTGGGGAGCTAGGTAACTGGTAAGAAAGGTGTCACCACAGGTGCTGGCAATCCTACATTACCAGGGAAGCCCAGGAGCAGAGCATTGTGTCCTTCTGGAGAGGGGCATGCTGGGAGGTATGGATAATGTATGATTGCCAGCACCTGTGGGGAGCTAGGTAACTGATAAGAAAGGTGTCACCACAGGAGCTGGCAATCATACATTACCAGGGAAGCCCAGTAACAGAGCATTGTATCCTCCTGGAGAGGGGCATGCTGGGAGGTATGGATAATGTAGGATTGCCAGCACCTGTGGGGAGCTGGGTAACTGATAAGAAAGGTGTCACCACAGGTGATGGCAATCATACATTACCAGGGAAGTCCAGGAGCAGAGCAATGTGTCCTCCTGGAGAGGGGCATGCTGGGAGGTATGGATAATGTATGATTGCCAGCACCTGTGGGGAGATAGGTAACTGATAAGAAAGGTGTCACCACAGGTGATGGCAATCATACATTACCAGGAAAGTCCGGGAACAGAGGATTGTGTCCTCCTGGAGAGGGGAATGCTGGGAGGTATGGATAATGTATGATTGGCAGCACCTGTGGGGAGCTGGGTAACTGATAAGAAAGGTGTCACCACAGGTGCTGGCAACCATACATTACCAGGGAAGTCCAGGAACAGAGCAGTGTGTCCACCTGGAGAGGGGCATGCTGGGAGGTATGGATAATGAAGGATTGCCAGCACCTGTGGGGAGCTGGGTAACTGATAAGAAAGGTGTCACCACAGGTGCTGGCAATCATACATTACCAGGGAAGCCCAGGAACAGAGCATTGTGTCCTCCTGGAGAGGGGCATGCTGGGAGGTATGGATAATGTATGATTGCCAGCACCTGTGGTAAGCTAGGTAACTGATAAGAAAGGTGTCACCACAGGTGCTGGCAATCATACATTACCAGGGAAGCCCAGGAACAGAGCATTGTGTCCTCATGGAGAGGGGCATGCTGGGAGGTATGGATAATGTATGATTGCCAGCACCTGTGGGGAGCTAGGTAACTGATAAGAAAGGTGTCACTACAGGAGCTGGCAATCATACATTACCAGGGAAGCCCAGGAACAGAGCATTGTATCCTCCTGGAGAGGGGCATGCTGGGAGGTATGGATAATGTAGGATTGCCAGCACCTGTGGGGAGCTGGGTAACTGATAAGAAAGGTGTCACCACAGGTGCTGGCAATCATACATTACCAGGGAAGTCCAGGAGCAAAGCATTGTGTCCTCCTGGAGAGGGGCATGCTGGTAGGATTGGATAATGTAGGATTGCCAGCACCTGTGGGGAGCTGGGTAACTGATAAGAAAGGTGTCACCACAGGTGCTGGCAATCATACATTACCAGGGAAGTCCAGGAACAGAGCATTGTGTAGTCCTGGAGAGGGGCATGCTGGGAGGTATGGATAATGTATGATTGCCAGCACCTGTGGGGAGCTAGGTAACTGATAAGAAAGGTGTCACCACAGGTGCTGGCAATCATACATTACCAGGAAAGTCCGGGAACAGAGGATTATGTCCTCCTGGAGAGGGGCATGCTGGGAGGTATGGATAATGTAGGATTGCCATCACCTGTGGGGAGCTGGGTAACTGATAAGAAAGGTGTCACCACAGGTGCTGGCAACCATACATTACCAGGGAAGTCCAGGAACAGAGCATTGTGTCCACCTGGAGAGGGGCATGCTGGGAGGTATGGATAATGTAGGATTGCCAGCACCTGTGGGGAGCTGGGTAACTGATAAGAAAGGTGTCACCACAGGTGATGCCAATCATACATTACCAGGGAAGCCCAGGAACAGAGCATTGTGTCCACCTGGAGAGGGGCATGCTGGGAGGTATGGATAATGTATGATTGCCAGCACCTGTGGCAAGCTAGGTAACTGATAAGAAAGGTGTCACCATAGGTGCTGGCAATCATACATTACCAGGGAACAGGAACAGAGCACTGTGTTCTCCTGGAGAGGGGCATGCTGGGAGGTATGGAAAATGTATGATTGCCAGGACCTGTGGGGAGCTAGGTAACTGATAAGAAAGGTGTCACCACAGGTGCTGGCAATCCTACATTACCAGGAAAGTCCGGGAACAGAGGATTGTGTCCTCCTGGAGAGGGGCATGCTGGGAGGTATGGATAATGAAGGATTGCCAGCACCTGTGGGGAGCTGGGTAACTGATAAGAAAGGTGTCACCACAGGTGCTGCAATCATACTTTACCAGGGAAGCCCGGGAACAGAGCATTGTGTCCCCCTGGGGAGGGGCATGCTGGGAGATATGGCTAATGTAGGATTGTCAGCACCTGTGGGGAGCTAGGTAACTGATAAGAAAGGTGTCACCACAGGTGCTGGCAATCATACATTACCAGGGAAGCCCAGGAACAGAGCATTGTGTCCTCCTGGAGAGGGGCATGCTGGGAGGTATGGATAATGTAGGATTGCCAGCACCTGTGGGGAGCTAGGTAACTGAAAAGAAAGGTTTCACCACAGGTGCTGGCAATCATACATTACCAGGGAAGCCCAGGAGCAGAGCATTGTGTCCTCCTGGAGAGGGGCATGCTGGGAGGTATGGATAATGTAGGATTGCCAGCACCTGTGAGGAGCTAGGTAATTGATAAGAAAGGTGTCACCACAGGTGCTGGCAATCATATATTACCAGGGAAGCCCAGGAGCAGAGCATTGTGTCCTCCTGGAGAGGGGCATGCTGGGAGGCATGGATAATGTATGATTGCCAGCACCTGTGAGGAGCTAGGTAACTGATAAGAAAGGTGTTTCCCAACAGGTGATGGCAATCATACATTATCCATGCCTCCCAGTACAATATTGCTGGCTGTGGAGCAATGTTTTGCAGCAGGGATAGCTTGTGCTTTTGCTGTGTATGTAGGGGTAGCTGGCTGTGGAGCAGTGTGCTGTAGCAGGGAGAGCTGGTGCTGTTGCTGTGTATGTAGGGGTAGTGGCCTGTGGAGCAGTGTGTTGCAGCAGGGGGCTGGTGCTGTTGCTGTGTATGTAGGCGCAATTGCCTGTGGAGCAGTGTTTTGCAGCAGGTAGAGCTGGTGCTGTTGCTGTGTATGTAATGGTAGCTGGCTGTGGAGCAGTGTGTGGCAGCAGGGAGAGCTGGTGCTGTTGCTGTGTATGTAGGGGTAGCTGGCTGTGGAGGACTATGTTGCAGCAGAGGGCTGTTGCTGTGTATGTAGTGGTAGCTGGCTGTGGAGCAGTGTGTTGGAGCAGAGGGCTGGTGCTGTTGCTGTGTATGTAGGAGTAATTGCCTGTGGAGCAGTGTGTTGCAGCAAAGGGCTGGTGCTGTTGCTGTGTATGTAGGGGTGATTGCCTGTGGAGCAGAGTGTTGCAGCAGGGAGAGCTGGTGCTGTTGCTGTGTATGTTGGGGTAGTTGCCAGTGGAGCAGTGTGTTGGAGCAGAGAGCTGGTGCTGTTGCTGTGTATGTAGGGGTAACTGGCTGTGGAGCAGTGTGTTGCAGCAGGGAGAGTTGGTGCTGTTGCTGTGTATGTAGTGGTAGCTGGCTGTGGAGCATTGTGTTGCAGCAGAGAGAGCTGGTGCTGTTGCTGTGTATGTAGTGGTAGCTGGCTGTGAAGCAGTGTGTTGCAGCGGGAAAGCTGGTGCATTTGCTGTGTATGTAGTGGTAATTGCCTGTGGAGCAGTGTGTTGCAGCAGAGAGCTGGTGCTGTTGCTGTGTATGTAGTGGTAGCTGCCGGTGGAGCAGTGTGTTGCAGCAGAGGGCTGGTGCTGTTGCTGTGTATGTAGGGGCAATTGCCTGTGGAGCAGTGTGTTGCAGCAGAGAGCTGGTGCTGTTGCTGTGTATGTTGGGGTAGTTGCCTGTGGAGCAGTGTGTTGCAGCAGAGAGCTGGTGCTGTTGCTGTGTATGTTGGGGTAGTTGCCTGTGGAGCAGTGTGTTGCAGCAGAGAGCTGGTGCTGTTGCTGTGTATGTTGGGGTAGTTGCCTGTGGAGCAGTGTGTTGCAGCAGAGGGCTGGTGCTGTTGCTGTGTATGTAGGGGTAATTGCCTGTGGAGCAGTGTGTTGCAGCAGGGAGAGCTGGTGCTGTTGCTGTGTATGTAGGGGTTGATGGCTGTGGAGCAGTGTGTTGCAGCGGGAAAGCTGGTGCATTGCTGTGTATGTAGTGGTAATTGCCTGTGGAGCAGTGTGTTGCAGCAGAGAGCTGGTGCTGTTGCTGTGTATGTAGTGGTAGCTGCCTGTGGAGCAGTGTGTTGCAGCAGGGAGAGCTGGTGCTGTTGCTGTGTATGTAGGGGTAATTGCCTGTGGAGCAGTGTATTGCAGCAGATGGCTGGTGCTGTTGCTGTGTATGAAGGGGTAGCTGGCTGTGGAGCAGTGTGTTGCAGCAGGGAGAGCTGGTGCTGTTGCTGTGTATGTAGTGGTAATTGCCTGTGGAGCAGTGTGTTGCAGCAGGGAGAGCTGGTGCTGTTGCTGTGTATGTAGGGGTAATTGCCTGTGGAGTAGTGTGTTGCAGCAGGGAGAGCTGGTGCTGTTGCTGTGTATGTAGGGGTAATTGCCTGTGGAGTAGTGTGTTGCAGCAGGGAGAGCTGGTGCTGTTGCTGTGTATGTAGTGGTAGCTGGCTGTGGAGCATTGTGTTGCAGCAGAGAGCTGGTGCTGTTGCTGTGTATGTAGTGGTAGCTGGCTGTGGAGCATTGTGTTGAAGCAGGGAGAGCTGGTGCTGTTGCTGTGTATGTAGGGGAAGCTGGCTGTGGTGCACTATTTTGCAGCAGGGAGTGCTGTTGCTGTGTATGTAGGGGTAGCTGGCTGTAGAGCAGTGTGTTGCAGCAGGGAGAGCTGGTGCTGTTGCTGTGTATGTAGTGGTAATTGCCTGTGGAGCAGTGTGTTGCAGCAGAGAGCTGGTGCTGTTGCTGTGTATGTAGGGGTAATTGCCTGTGGAGCAGTGTGTTGCAGCAGAGGGCTGGTGCTGTTGCTGTGTATGTAGGGGTAATTGCCTGTGGAGCAGTGTGTTGCAGCAGGGAGAGCTGGTGCTGTTACTGTGTATGTAGGGTAGCTGGCTGTGGAGCAGAGTGTTGCAGCAGGGAGAGCTGGTGCTGTTGCTGTGTATGTAGGGGTAGCTGGCTGTGGAGCAGTGTGTTGCAGCAGGGAGAGCTGGTGCTGTTGCTGTGTATGTAGGGGTAATTGCCTGTGGATCACTGTGTTGCAGCAGAGGGCTGGTGCTGTTGCTGTGTATGTAGGGGTAATTGCCTGTTGAGCAGTGTGTTGCAGCAGATAGCTGGTGCTGTTGCTGTGTATGTAGGGGTAATTGCCTGTGGAGCAGTGTGTTGCAGCAGAGAGCTGGTGCTGTTGCTGTGTATGTAGGGGTAGCTGGCTGTGGAGCAGTGTGTTGCAGCAGGGAGAGCTGGTGCTGTTGCTGTGTATGTAGGGGTAGCTGGCTGTTGAGCAGTGTGTTGCAGTAGAAAGCTGTTGCTGTGTATGTAGGGTAGCTGGCTGTGGTGCACTATGTTGCAGCAGGGAGAGCTGGTGCTGTTGCTGTGTATGTATGGGTAATTGCCTGTGGAGCAGAGTGTTGCAGCAGGGAGAGCTGGTGCTGTTGCTGAGCGGGGAGGGCAGTGGGAGTGGGCAGCCGGCTGTGTGCCGGCTCCGCCTCAGCCCAGTATAAGAGCAGCAGGCTGCAGCGCAGAGTATCAGAAAGCTACATCAACGAAATGCTCAGCCCCAGAGCCGCAGCAAAATGCTGGATGGACACCTCTTGCTGGGATGGCTGTCACTGGCACTTATAGTCCTCTCCAGCGGCCCGGCGGACGCCTACTTCGGGTAGGTGCACTGCGGCTCCGGCACACACTGTGCGACCACAGATCTGGGGTTCATCCTGCTCCGGGATTGTTACATTGTTATAGTGCTACATGGTGACTTTTGCTGCATTGTGCATAGTGATACATTGTTACAGTGCTACATGGTGACTTGTGTGTAATACTGCATTGTGCATAGTGCCACATTGTTATAGTGCTACATTGTGCATAGTGATACATTGTTATAGTGATACATTGTCATAGTGCTACATGGTGTGTAGAAGTGGACTTGCATTGTGCAAAATGACTTGCGCTGCTTTGTGCATAGTGTTACATTGTCATAATGCTACATTGTGTGTAATACTGCATAGTGATAATTGGTGACTAGTGATGCATTGTGACTAGTGATAATTGGTGACTAGTGATGCATTGTTCTACGTGGTGAATAGTGATAATTGGTGACTAGTGATGCATTGTTCTACATGGTGACTAGTGATACATGATGACAAAGTGACACTGTACATCGGGAGCTGGAATGTTACATTGTGCATAGTGATATCTTGCAATTAGTGATACATGGTGCCTTGTGATACCTAGTGCACAGTGATACATTGTATGTGTTCTGACAGCAATGTATATTACACAGTGACCCATGGTGATTGTGCACAGAGACACTAGTGATACATTGTACCTGCTCTCCTGTCACCTCTGAGGAGAGTCTGTGCCCCAGCCTCTCCCACTGATATGGGCTGGTGTAGTGAGTAACTGCAGGGTCCTGGGCACTGGCCTGGGACTGTGCGTTACTGTAAAGTCATTTGTGTCCCAGCAGCAGATTGTGTTACAGCAGATGCCAGGCTGTCCTGGGCAGGGGATAATGTATGCAGCACTGCCGGGCCGCCTGTCCCCTCCGCTGCCTGCAAAGTCCCCTGTAACAGGTTGTAACTGATCCCCAAAGTACATGTTGTTGCCTGGATCCACTATTTGTTTATGCAGTGTGTGTGTGTGTGTGTGTGTGTGTGTGTGTTATTCAGACTGTATAGCTGTGCTGGTTCCCCTGCATTTGGGGAAATGACACAAGGTGTATGTGTCATGCTCATTGAGTTTTTAAATAAGAAGATGAATTGCACTTTGCGGGTTGTGTTATTCTTGCACACTGTGGGTTGTAATCCTTGTTATAGCTGTGCACACTGTGGGTTGTGTTATTCTTTCACACTATGGGTTGTGTTACCCTTACACACTGGGTTGTGTTAATTGTGCACACTGTGGGTTGTGATATCTGTGCACACTGGGGGTTGTGTTAATTGTGCACACCGTGGGTTGTGTTATCCTTGCGCGGTGGCTGTGTGTCACTAGTGTGACTGCTGTGCTCCTGGTGAATGTATCGCTCAGATGACTGTTACACAATAGAAGTTGTGGCAGCCATGTGATCTATTGTCACCTCTCCATTATTACCACAGGACACCAGCTCCTCACAATGCTGTGTACCCCATTGTGTTCTTGTGTGTGCAGTGTGAGAGCTGTGGTTAGAAGCCAGACACCAGTTGTGTCCATCACACACAGACAGCGCAGTGTAGGAGCACACAGACCTCCTGCATCCTCCGCCCAGATGTGCCTGCCCTCCTCCAGACTTCAATAAGGAACATATTTCACCTAAGGGGGGGATTTATCAAAGCTTGGAGAGATCTGTGACTAATGTCAGGAGTTCTGAATTTATCACCAAACATTGATACATCTCCCCCTCAATGAGTTAGCTCCATGGGAAGTATCAGATTTTAGATGGCATTTATTGTGTAAGGGGCAGGCGTGACGGGCCAAGTGGTTCTTATCTGCCGTCACTATCTATGACTGTGATGCCCACTCAATGCACTCACACCAACAAGGCTGTGTAACACAATGTGGGCACACTGGTGCCAGCTCTGCGGGCACTGTCGCTAAGGCAGAGCCATATTCCAGTTTCATGGAGGGGCATCCCCCAAACATCATAAAAAGTTGTCTCCTATGTGTAGACAGTTGTAGAAACTTTCTGCCGAGTTTGTTTGACTTTAAGTTGCGTCAGTTTCCATGGTGACCGCTGTGTTCAGTCGCTCGAAGCTTCCGCAGAGCGCGGTTATATACCTGCCCTCCAGTGAGTGTGCGCAGTGCTATGGAGGAACTCTATGGGTGGTATTCAATTGTTATCATACCCTCCAACATGACCCATTCCATTAGGTACAAAATGCTCTGTTCCTGGACTTCCCTGCCAGTGGCAGTTACTTCAGCACAGTCAAAAAATCAAAGAGGGGGGTCACATCAACTGCCAGTGAGTCCAGGACAGTGATGTTTGAGGTGGCATTAGGTGTGGCTCCCCTTTTTGAATATTGAACTGTGCTGCAGCCCCAACTCTGCAACTGCCACTGGCAGGGAAGTCCAGAAACAGAGCATTTTGTACCTAATGGAATGGACCATATTGGAGGGTATGTGTTATATCGTGCCTGATCTCCCATCTAAAGTGACGGGATATCGTAGGGCTATATTCAATTGATCGATTTTTTTTTTTTTGCGCACCATGCGCCCCTTATGGTGAGGTTAAGCCGCGTATTTGCCCATTTCTGCTGACCTCCCTCGGGGATAGCGAGCTGAAATTCTGGTGAAAAACAATTGAATACCGCCCTATAGCATGTTAATTGAGCAATCAAACCTATGTATTGTCTCATTTTTTGTCATATGCTACGTTTCTTGGTTGGCATGTTATGACTTATGTTACGACTAGGTTGGCGCGGTATCTTGGCATTTCATTGACTTCATAAGGGTAAGAACTTTAGTTGTGTATACATTTGCCAGCACAATATCACCTGTCGTCCTTTTCTCTAGAAAATACGGTTACGGAAGGGTTAATATGGTGCAAATCCAGTTTCTGAACGGCGTCTCCTTCTACGGTTCCGCTCGGTGTAGAAACTGGATTGCCTAACGGATAAAAGGGGAAGACTAGATGGGTCAAGAGGTTCTTATCTGCTGTCAAATTCTACAGTACTGGATTTGTATCGACTCAGGACTAATGACCTGTCACCTGTCACCTCCTGTGATACAGGAGAATCCCTGAGAAAACTGCCTGCAGTAGCAATAATCGGCCAGCAGGGGTTCCCATTAACCCATTAATGAGTCCTGTCCATACACCAGTCCGGGTAATCATATGAGCCGCTGGCAGGTGTATCCTGTTCACATAGAAAATATAGGAATTTCTTGGGAAAGTCTCATTTGTGTTATTCTTTTCCTATTCCTCCTTCAGCGTGTACCGTGTGTCCTCTGGGGGGTGGGTGCCGCCTTGTAACATGTGACAGATATGTCACTGAAGTGCTTAGTTTGCGATTTTAACCACCGGCCTGAAATTTATTTGCAGATTTTCTCGTGTTTAAATGCTCAACCTGCCAAATTCGGTCCCATAAGATCCCTGTCGTTCCTTCTTGTGTAAATGGTTCCAGCTGCACCCCCTGCGTATCACCACGAACAACAGACCCAGTTGGCCGGTCACACGTTGTTTGACAAATGACAGTTAGGAGCAGACTGGCTGGTGCGTTATCCCTTCACCAGGCTTAATACATCTGCCCCCTTGTTTTGAGCTGTTCGGGCGGTGCAGGTGCTGTGATGTCGCGCTCTGTACTGCTGGACGCTTAGTTCTAGGCGTGAGTTGGGTTTGATGGGAAACTGCGCCAAAGTTTAACAAGTTGGAAATGTGATTTTCCGTGTACAGCGTGACACTCCAGATGTGGGGGTAGATTTATATTCCGATGTGTGTCTTCATGTATTCACTTATCGCTGTGCGGCGTCTGTTATGTTCTTGATCATTTACAGACTTCGGATGTCTCTACAATTCTGCAGAACATTGCTCTGCTTCAACTAGCCTTTGCCAGATATGTTCTGCACATCATTAGTTACTGATTGCTCTACAGTTCTGCAGAACATTGCTCTGCTCCACCTAACCTCTGCCACATGTACTGACATGTTCTGCATATTGCGGCACTATGGATGGTGTAATGGTTAGCATTACTGCCTCACAGCGCTGAGGTCATGGGTTCAATACCCACCATGGCCCTAACTGTGTGGAGTTTGTATATTCTCCCCGTACTTGCGTGGGTTTCCTCCGGGTACTCCGGTTTTCTCCCACAATCCAAAAATATACCGGTAGGCTAATTGCTCCCAACAAATTAACCCTAGAATGTGTGTGCGTGTACATGTGGTAGGGAATATAGATTGTAAGCTCCACTGGGGCAGGAATATCTGTGCGCTATATATTAACTGGTAATAATATTCTCTGTAGAGCGCTGCGGAATATGTGTGCGCTATATAAATAACTGGTAATAATAGTCTCTGTACAGGGCTGCGGAATATGTGTGCGCTATATAAATAACTGGTAATAATAATTTCTGTACAGCGCTATGGAATATGTGTGCGCTTTATAAATAACTGGTAATAATATTCTCTGTACAGCGCTGCGGAATATGTGTGCACTATATAAATAACTGGTAATAATAATATTCTCTGTACAGAGCTGCGGAATATGTGTGCGCTATATAATAACTAGTAATAATAGTCTCTGTACAGCGCTGTGGAATATGTGTGTGCTATATAATAACTGGTAATAATAGTCTCTGTACAGTGCTGCAGAATATGTGTGCGCTATATAAATAACTGGTAATAATAGTCTCTGTACAGCGCTGCGGAATATGTGTGCGCTATATAAATAACTGGTAATAATAGTCTCTGTACAGCACTGCGGAATATGTGTGCGCTATATAATAACTGGTAATAATAATCTCTGTACAGCGCTGCGGAATATGTGTGCACTATATAATAACTGGTAATATTCTCTGTACAGCGCTGCGGAATATGTGTGCACTATATAATAACTGGTAATATTCTCTGTACAGCACTGCAGAATATGTGTGCACTATATAATAACTGGTAATAATAGTCTCTGTACAGCGCTGCAGAATATGTGTGCGCTATATAATAACTGGTAATAATCTCTGTTCAGCGTTGTGGAATATGTGTGCGCTATATAATAACTGATAATATTCTCTGTACAGCACTGCAGAATATGTGTGCACTATATAATAACTGGTAATAATAGTCTCTGTACAGCGCTGCGGAATATGTGTGCGCTATATAAATAACTGGTAATAATCTCTGTACAGCGCTGTGGAATATGTGTGCGCTATATAATAACTGGTAATAATAGTCTCTGTACAGCGTTGCGGAATATGTGTGCGCTATATAAATAACTGGTAATAATATTCTCTGTACAGCGCTGTGGAATATGTGTGCGCTATATAATAACTGGTAATAATATTCTCTGTACAGTGCTGCAGACTATGTGTGCGCTATATAATAACTGGTAATAATATTCTCTGTACATCGCTGCGGAATATGTGTGTGCTATATAATAACTGGTAATAATATTCTCTGTACAGCGCTGCGGAATATGTGTGCGCTATATAATAACTGGTAATAATAGTTTCTGTACAGCGCTGCGGAATATGTGTGCGCTATATAAATAACTGGTAATAATAATAATCTCTGTACAGTGCTGCGGAATATGTGTGCGCTATATAAATAACTGGTAATAATAGTCTCTGTACAGCGCTGCGGAATATGTGTGCGCTATATAATAACTGGTAATAATAGTCTCTGTACAGCGCTGCGGAGTATGTGTGTGCTATATAATAACAGTGCTGTGGTATATGTGTGCGCTATATAAATAACTCGTAATAAATATACATTATACTAATCGCATTACAAACACACAATAACCTTTGAGGAAATGTATAACCTCATATCCCAATCTGAGAAAGCAGAGCTGACTGTTAATTCAATTAAAGTTGGACTACATTTCCCAGCATGCCTTGTATACGGTGCCCCGATTCTGCTGCACTGAAGGATGCCCATTTGTTTCTGACGTGTACCTGATTGTCATTTTGCTCCAAACGCCTCATTTACATTCTTTCCCCCTAGTACTTAGCGTAAGAGTCTGGAATTCCTTTTCTCCCAAACCCAGCGCAGCCTCTAATTGTGGTGCACGGTAATGACAGGAAAACATGTCCGCCCGCCATATGCTTTGTAGGAGCAAATGTGTTTTATTGCCCTTCAAAGTCTGATTCAAGTACATTAAGCTTTTAAGTGGGCTGTTTCTGCTGTTTCTGGGGGCTATTCGGAGGCCTTGGTGCGAATACGACAATGTGTGTAATTCTTGTCGTTGTGGATGTCATATGATCAGTGGGGTGGTTCTTACTTGTATAGCAAAAAGAAAAGATACAAAAATGTTGGCCTCTTAAAATCTTCCATTTGGTGTAAAAACACTGTTAGAAATCTCATTGAAATATTTTGATATTTAGGGGTCGCTCGCTGGCCTGTAAAACTAGGGAATACATAAAGGTTATGTCATAATAATTATATATAAATTTATCAAAATGTAAAACTTACAAGAAACTTGTGATGAAAAATTGTCAGGGAATAAAAGTGAAATGTTGGGCAGCACGGACTGTGTAATGGTTAGCATTGCTGCCTCACAGCACTGAGGCCATGGCTTTGATTCCCTGCATGGCCCTAACTGTGTGGAGTTTGTTTGTTCTCACTGTGCTTGCGTGGGTTTCATCTGGGTACTCCAGTTTCCTCCCAACATTCCAAAAATATCCTGGAAGGTTATTTGGCTCCTAACAAAATTAACCCTAGAATGTCTTTGTGTGTGTGTGTACATGTGGTAGGGAATATAGATTGTAAGCTCCACTCGTCAGCCAGTATCACGTACCTGTCTGTTACGGGGTATCCGCCTGATGGCCCGGCAGCCAGTATCGCGTACCTGTCTGTTACGGGGTATCCGCCTGATGGTCCGGCAGCCAGTATCGCGTACCTGTCTGTTAGGGGGTATCCGCCTGATGGTCCGGCAGCCAGTATCGCGTACCTGTCTGTTACGGGGTATCCGCCTGATGGTCCGGCAGCCAGTATCGTGTACCTGTCTGTTACGGGGTATCCGCCTGATGGCCCGGCAGCCAGTATCGTGTACCTGTCTGTTACGGGGTATCCGCCTGATGGTCCGGCAGCCAGTATCGCGCACCTGTCTGTTACGGGGTATCCGCCTGATGGCCCGGCAGCCAGTATCGCGTACCTGTCTGTTACGGGGTTACGGGGTATCTGCCCGATGGCCCAGCAGCCAGTATTGCGTACCTGTCTGTTACGGGGTATCCGCCTGATGGTCCGGCAGCCAGTATCGCGTACCTGTCTGTTACGGGGTATCTGCCCGATGGCCCGGCAGCCAGTATTGCGTACCTGTCTGTTACGGAGTATCCGCCCAATGGTCCGGCAGCCAGTATCGCGTACCTGTCTGTTACGGGGTATCAGCCTGATGGTCCGGCAGCCAGTATCGCGTACCTGTCTGTTACAGGGTATCCGCCTGATGGCCCGGCAGCCAGTATCGCGTACCTGTCTGTTACGGGGTATCCGCCTGATGGTCCGGCAGCCAGTATCGCGTACCTGTCTGTTACTGGCTGCCGGGCCATCAGGCGAATACCCCGTAACAGACAGGTACGCAATACTGGTTGCCGGACCATCAGGCGGATACCCCGTAACAGACAGGTACGCGATACTGGCTGCCGGGCCATCAGGCGAATACCCCGTAACAGACAGGTACGCGATACTGGCTGCCGGGCCATCAGGCGAATACCCCGTATCGTGTACCTGTCTGTTACGGGGTATCCGCCTGATGGTCCGGCAGCCAGTATCACGTACCTGTCTGTTACGGGGTATCCGCCTGATGGCCCGGCAGCCAGTATCGCGTACCTGTCTGTTACGGGGTATCCGCCTGATGGTCCGGCAGCCAGTATCGCGTACCTGTCTGTTACGGGGTATCCGCCTGATGGCCCGGCAGCCAGTATCGCGTACCTGTCTGTTACGGGGTATCCGCCTGATGGCCCGGCAGCCAGTATCGCGTACCTGTCTGGTGCACGTTCCCTCCCTCTGCCCCAATCCCTCACCCCTCTGTGTACGCTTACACATCTGCTCGCACAGAGGAAAAAATCATTGGTGTACATGGCGATATATGGACGGATTTATCGCCCAATTCCTGCAGCTTTGTGCCACCCTCTGCCAGGGGCGTGTCTACACAGACAGTTTTTTCATATCGACTTTTTGACCTTGTTACGTTTTTGACCCTGTTAATATAATAATACATGACACCCATAGGGGGTCAATCTAATAACTGTCTATTAGGAATGGACATCGGAAGCCCACCATCAAATCATCGCTGGACTTCAACCATCAAAATTTAACATCACATCCAAATTATTTGATGGAAAAAATTGTTAAAGGATTGGCGCAGGCGCAATAGTCCGGCATCGCTGAGAAGGACCGGATAAGGGATGGTAGTGGTGGTGGGCCCCAGAGAGGGAACAGGGCTGAAGGCAGGGCCTGGAGTGGGCAGCGTTCGGCAGCCGTAGACGGTGCAACGGTTAGAATATTTTTAACACCAAGACTACCATCGCAACACCATTGGTTCAATACCATTCGATGGTGACAAGTATTAGAATGGCACCATCAAATGGTAAAAACAGTATCCCTTTAAACCGGGACCATCATGGATTATACAGGTTCTTTGGCCTGATAAAACCAGGTGAAATGCAGGCATGAAGTCAGCAGCTCCAGAACCTGTGTAATTCATTACTGTCCCAGTTTAAAGGGAATCATAGTGGTGTGAACGGGATTGATATCCACTTGTGGATCCATATACGTGATTCCCACTGTTTTAAATGTATAAAATCCTAATACAGTTCAGTAAGTATTAGGGAAAAGATGATCTGGTCTTTTTACGATGCAGTAAAAATTGTAGAGAAGTGTGCCAGTGGTTGCCATAGGCAACTTCCCCAATCAGCTGCTGTGTAAATATATAATTTATATTAACTAGTAAGATGGTAATATATAGTAATTATGAGACACAATTATGTGTTATGTCACATACACAAATCTGCCTATTAACCAATAAATACAGATAACTGTACACGGACATAATTCCCATATTCCCCTCTCACGATTAGGGAGATTTGCAGCAGACTGTGACTTGTACATTATCCTGTGACCATGCTGAGTGGGGGGAACCAGACTGAACATTACAGTACTGTGCCAGGGAGACAGCTGTGGGTAATCTCCCATCTGACGTGCCACGCTGTGTGGCCAACACTGACTGCATGGCACATGTTAACAAGATTGTGTCACCACGCAATTATGTGTCAGCCCCAGTGGCGGGTTGGTGGAGCCCTCAGTCAGCTCCTCGGCCCAGCTGTGCACATGGGGACAAAGATGTGGAATGTTTTCTGCGGTTATTTTGGCGACCAGACGCGTGGAATCTGCCGTTAGATGGCCAAATAATGATTCTCTATGAATCAATCACTGCGAGGAGCACTGCTACACAGGATAATGAGGGTGCACGCATATACACTGACACTATCACTGAAATACATCCTACAGTCACTGCGAGGAGCACTGCTACACAGGATAATGAGGATGCATGCCTATACACTGACACTATCCCTGAGATACATGCTACAGTCACTGTGAGGAGCACCGCTACACAGGATAATGAGGATTCATGCCTATACACTGACACTATCCATGAGATACATGCTACAGTCACTGTGAGGAGCACCGCTACACAGGATAATGAGGATGCATGCCTATACACTGACACTATCACTGAGATACATGCTACAGTCACTGTGAGGAGCACCGCTACACAGGATAATGAGGATGCATGCCTATACACTGACACTATCACTGAGATACATGCTACAGTCACTGTGAGGAGCACCGCTACACAGGATAATGAGGATTCATGCCTATACACTGACACTATCCCTGAGATACATGCTACAGTCACTGTGAGGAGCACCGCTACACAGGATAATGAGGATGCATGCCTATACACTGACACTATCACTGAGATACATCCTACAGTCACTGTGAGGAGCACCGCTACACAGGATAATGAGGATGCATGCCTATACACTGACACTATCACTGAGATACATGCTACAGTCACTGCAAGGAGCACCGCTACACAGGATAATGAGGGTGCATGCCTACACACTGACACTATCACTGAGATACATCCTACAGTCACTGCGAGGAGCACCGCTACACAGGATAATGAGGATGCATGCCTACACACTGACACTATCACTGAGATACATCCTACAGTCACTGCAAGGAGCACTGCTACACAGGATAATGAGGATGCATGTCTATACACTGACACTATCACTGAGATACATCCTACAGTCACTGCGAGGAGCACCGCTACACAGGATAATGAGGATGCATGCCTATACACTGACACTATCACTGAGATACATCCTACAGTCACTGCGAGGAGCACCGCTACACAGGATAATGAGGATGCATGCCTATACACTGACACTATCACTGAGATACATCCTACAGTCACTGCAAGGAGCACCGCTACACAGGATAATGAGGATGCATGCCTATACACTGACACTATCACTGAGATACATCCTACAGTCACTGCAAGGAGCACCGCTACACAGGATAATGAGGATGCATGCCTATACACTGACACTATCACTGAGATACATCCTACAATCACTACGAGGAGCACCGCTACACAAGATAATGAGGATGCATGCCTATACACTGACACTATCACTGAGATACATCCTACAATCACTACGAGGAGCACCGCTACACAGGATAATGAGGATGCATGCCTATACACTGACACTATCACTGAGATACATCCTACAGTCACTACGAGGAGCACCGCTACACAGGATAATGAGGATGCATGCCTATACACTGACACTATCACTGAGATACATCCTACAGTCACTGCGAGGAGCACTGCTACACAGGATAATGAGGATGCATGCCTATACACTGACACTATCGCTGAGATACATCCTACAGTCACTGCGAGGAGCACCGCTACACAGGATAATGAGGATGCATGCCTACACACTGACACTATCACTGAGATACATCCTACAGTCACTGCGAGGAGCACTGCTACACAGGATAATGAGGATGCATGCCTACACACTGACACTATCACTGAGATACATCCTACAGTCACTGTGAGGAGCACCGCTACACAGGATAATGAGGATGCATGCCTATACACTGACACTATCACTGAGATACATCCTACAGTCACTGCGAGGAGCACTGCTATACAGGATAATGAGGATGCATGCATATACACTGACACTATCACTGAGATACATCCTACAGTCACTGCGAGGAGCACTGATACACAGGATAATGAGGATGCATGCCTATACACTGACACTATCACTGAGATACATCCTACAGTCACTGCGAGGAGCACTGCTACACAGGATAATGAGGGTGCATGCCTATACACTGACACTATCACTGAGATACATCCTACAGTCACTGCGAGGAGCACCGCTACACAGGATAATGAGGGTGCATGCCTATACACTGACACTATCACTGAGATACATCCTACAGTCACTGCGAGGAGCACCGCTACACAGGATAATGAGGATGCATGTCTATACACTGACACTATCACTGAGATACATCCTACAGTCACTGCGAGGAGCACCGCTACACAGGATAATGAGGGTGCATGCCTATACACTGACACTATCACTGAGATACATCCTACAGTCACTGTGAGGAGCACCGCTACACAGGATAATGAGGGTGCATGCCTATACACTGACACTATCACTGAGATACATGCTACAGTCACTGTGAGGAGCACCGCTACACAGGATAATGAGGGTGCATGCCTATACACTGATACTATAACTGAGATACATGCTACAGTCACTGTGAGGAGCACACAGGATAATGAGGATGGATATACTATCACTATGTGCTATGGTCACTGCGAGGAGCACTGTTATATAAGGTACTGACTGTCTCCTGCAGTCACTGTGAGGAGCACTACTACACAGGATAAGGAGGATGCATGCCTATACACTGACAATATCACTGAGCTACATCACACAGTCACTGTGAGGAGCACACAGGATAATGTGGATGGATACACTATAACTATGCGCTATGGTCACTGCGAGGAGCACTGTTATATAAGGTACTGACTGTCTCCTGCAGTCACTGTGAGGAGCACTGCTACACAGGATAATGAGGATGCATGCCTATACACTGACACTATCACTGAGCTACATCATACAGTCACTGTGAGGAGCACACAGGATAATGAGGATGGATATACTATCACTATGTGCTATGGTCACTGCGAGGAGCACTGTTATATAAGGTACTGACTGTCTCCTGCAGTCACTGTGAGGAGCACTGCTACACAGGATAATGAGGATGCATGCCTATACAATGACACTATCACTGAGCTACATCATACAGTCACTGTGAGGAGCACACAGGATAATGAGGATGGATATACTATCACTATGTGCTATGGTCACTGCGAGGAGCACTGTTATATAAGGTACTGACTGTCTCCTGCAGTCACTGTGAGGAGCACTACTACACAGGATAATGAGGATGCATGCCTATACACTGACACTATCACTGAGCTACATCATACAGTCACTGTGAGGAGCACACAGGATAATGAGGATGGATACACTATCACTATGGTCACTGCGAGGAGCACTGTTATATAAGGTACTGACTGTCTCCTGCAGTCACTGTGAGGAGCACACAGGATAATGAGGATGGATACACTATCACTATGGTCACTGCGAGGAGCACTGTTATATAAGGTACTGACTGTCTCCTGCAGTCACTGCTGGTTGCGCAGTAGCCCCAGGGGTTGCTTATCCTGGAACGCTCTGTAATCCCAGCGGTCTTTAATGCTGTCCACTTCAGTACCTGCAGTGAAAACATTGCGGGGGGATTACGGGACTATTCCCTGGTGGTCTCGGGTTTCCAATATCTGCGCTGTGAGTACCAGGCCACATCTGATAGAAGACAGAGCCGGCAGGATTTGCATTAATGCCGCGCAAGCAGTCACCGAAACAACCCTGTGACATGTCCCAAACATATTTCCATCTATTGCACAATGGCCGGGCTGTAACCGAGCCCTCGGCCCGCTCGGAAATGAACGCTAACTGTCGCCTTCGGAATCTGACTGGAAGGGAGAGCCCCTCTCACGTTCCACATCTTCAGCTCCCACATCTGCTTTCAGTTTATGGGATACGGACCTTATTTAAAATTGGCAGCCGTTCCTCTTTCTTTACAACAACGATGTAACCTGGTAAAGGGGGGGGGGGGTCAGGGCCAACCAGCACGGCAGCCGGGGTAGAGAACGGCTTGGTAGAGATTGTCTCCATAACAGGACTGCGTCACATCGCTGGGGCCTTGTTAGAAGTTTCCGCTAAGGTTAGGATTAGATTTAGGGTTAGAATTGGGCAAAGTAGACATTTCCGACATAAGGCCTGATTCTGGTTCACTCTCATAAGCAAATTCTCTCTCTAATGGACAAAACCATGCTGCACTGCAGGTGGGGCAGATGTAACATGTGCAGACAGAGTTTGATCACCTGGGGTGGGCACCAGGCGTTTTATGGCCATATACACAAAAATGGTGGGCGGGCCCGTCAAAACGCACATATGCCCCTGGCTGCTCGCAGGGCAGGCGATGGGGGGGGTCAAGGGGGACACATGTACCAGGCCCCAAGCTTGTGAGGGGCCCCAAGGTTCTGTGGGGCTCAGGGGCTGTAAGCATGGGTGCAGCAGTGCAGTACCTAGCAATGGTTTATAGAGGCACCCGCTTGGATTCCTGTAGGGTGCTTGCCTGGAACCCCCCTCCGGTATTAGTGAATATTAATTACCTTTTGTAACAATAAAAAAACACATTCAATATGCAGTGTACTAAAAATGTTCTGCTCAAGGGGGCGGGGTATTGGGCCCCCATATATATCAGTGTACCGGGCCCCGAGATTTCTGTTGCCAGCCCTGGCTGCTCGGGCCTGGCCAGCACTCGCCCCCAATTCATCGGGAAGTCCTGGCTTACTATTCATTACAAATAGAGAAAAAAAATCTTAAGTCAGTAGGTTAATGTAAACATTCTTGGCATACGCATATGAATATTCACACGTCATTTATTCAGTAAAGACAGGGGCGTGACATCAGCTCCCGGAGGGCTGGGCTGCTCCCGTTGTAACTAAAAAGGGGCGTTATTCCTGGTTGCAGTATTTCCTGTGGGGCCACACCCCTATATTTTATGTGAGCACAGGAGTAGTATGGAGGAGAGCTTGTCACTAGCTGCGCACTGTTTAGGGGATGGCCAATTACACCTTTACCGACGTATTGAGACTTCAGTGTTTGCAGGTATTCCATCTAATTAGCATATCGTTCTACCCTCCCCCTTTTTTTCTCGCCGTCAAATCATTTTCCAGTTTTATATGGTCTCAATAGACACTGATGATCTATTTAAACGTCAATTACAGATGTCTGTGGTTTCATGCCTAGAGGTAATTGTTTTTTTTTAAGGCTATAAAGCTGATTCAGACCTGCTCGCTGGGCACGTAAACGTCATCCCCTTACCTGCGAAATCCCACCTTACTAAGGGGCTTGGAGGGCTGCGAATGGATGTATATGGGTACACATCCGTTGGCATGTGGCCTTCTCTCCCTGGTGATCGCAGTCGCCATGTAGCCCAAGACTCAGTTGGCGGCTGTGAGCAAAATCCGTTTCTGTAGTTAAGGTTTTTTTTTGTAAGGGTTCAAGCGCAAGTTCTGCTGTACATAATATACAGTGTGTATATAAACCGCACTGTAATATACACCACCTGGGGTAACACAGACCCCCTTTGCTGCTACACCCCATTACACTATAACAGGGGCGGCTCGAGAACTAAAAGTGGCCCAGAAAAACTTTGTAGAAGTGGCATGATGTGGGCAGCGCCAGGCGTATAATATCCCATATAACTATGGCACCATTGCCGGATGGCAGAGTTTCTCTACTGCAGAGATGGAATAACAGAACGAATGGGGACAATGTAATATAATGAGTGCGGTGGGCGCTACGTGCCCACAAATACTCCTGACCTCAGAGGTACGTCAGCCCAGCAGGAACCTTCCCCGTTGTCCCTATTACCATCCTACACTATAGCACAAACATATGCAGCAGCGCAGACCTCTATTTGGACAGTAACCGTAGTAAAGGATCCTGATCACCAGAATTTACAGTCTAAAAGGAATAGAATATAGTAGAGGGAGGATTCCGTGTAGGAAGCGACACTTTTGGGAGTCGTCTGACGTCGTGGTCTTTAAATTTTTTTTAAATCACCTTGAATAACTTTATAAGGACATTTGTCAGAGGTGACGTGTGCTTCCGGGACATGCGATAACTGTGAGTGGGATTAGGTGCTGTGCCCGATGGTGCCCCTGCGTTAGTTGGCACGCATGGATTCTGTGGGTTAGGAAAGGAAACCGCTTCTCTTACAAGGACAGTGGCAGCGTAACAGCAGATGGAATGTGTGCATGTTCCAAATGGCGTTCCGCTGGCATCGGCAGGCCAGTGTCTGAAATTTCCCTGACTAGCTGGGGACTGGGGGTGTCCAGATGTCAGACCTGATGCTCATAGCTGAAATATTCTGCTGCAGCTGGAGGAGAGACGCGTCTGCATCATGGACTCCCTTGTTTTCTTCCACCTGAGCTGAGCGATGTGCTGCAGACAGATGCCGGAGTTTCTGGTAAACGTTATCATCAGTGGCGGAGCGTTAATTAATTTGAATGCGTACAAGGTTACTTCCCTTCCTCTGGAAAAGGAAATATTTTACCCCAGAGGAAAACATTTCCCTTTATCACATGACACACGCTGAATGTTCAGCACTGATGGATTAGGGGCCGGGCTATGATAATGCCGTATATAACCGATATTGCTTCCACCTCTTATCGCTGCAGTTGCGCGCTATTAAACTTAGGCTAGTAAATAGGCCAGAGCTGCCCGTTTCCCACTGAACCCCTCCCCCCCAGGCCGCCCACATCCCCTCGTTAGCATGCGACGAGAACACGTACAGAACACATGCCCTCGCATGCGGCCAAAGGAGAGAGAACTCATTCAATGGTCACCAGGCCCATAGTACGCCTGGAACCATAATGCTTATTTAATGGCCATTGTCAATTTAATGCCATCTCTTCAATGCCCGATCACCCACGACAGCAAGCGTTTTCATTCGATATTTTTTCCCCTTGAGAAGTATGCCCAATATAGAGGTAGGAGTCACTGTTCTGTTCCCTTTGGGGTCCACTGTGGCTTCCTGCTGCCTCCATTCCCCTTCTCACATCATGTCACATGCAGCCCTGTCCTCACTGACACATCACTCATCTCCTGATATACTCTGTGCTACTGGGGACCCTGCTCCTCCCACTATATAACTCTCAGTCTGTGGCTTCCTGCTTCCTCCATTCCCCTCCTCACATCATGTCACTGCCCCTGTCACATGCAGCCCTGTCCTCACTGACACATCCCTCATCTCCTGATATACTCTGTGCTGCTGGGGACCCTGCTCCTCCCACTATATAACTCTCAGTCTGTGGCTTCCTGCTGCCTCCATTCCCCTCCTCACATCATGTCACTGCCCCTGTCACATGCAGCTCTGTCCTTACTGACACATACCTCATCTCCTGATATACTCTGTGCTGCTGGGGACCCTGCTCCTCCCACTATATAACTCTTAGTCTGAGGCTTCCTGCTACCTCCATTCCCCTCCTCACATCATGTCACTGCCCCTGTCACATGCAGCCCTGTCCTCACTGACACATCACTCATCTCCTGATATACTCTGTGCTGCTGGGGACCCTGCTCCTCCCACTATATAACTCTCAGTCTGTGGCTTCCTGCTGCCCCCATTCCCCTCCTCACATCATGTCACTGCCCCTGTCACATGCAGCCCTGTCCTCACTGACACATCACTCTTCTCCTGATATACTCTGTGCTGCTGGGGACCCTGCTCCTCCCACTATATAACTCTCAGTCTGTGGCTTCCTGCAGCCTCCATTCCCCTCCTCACATCATGTCACTGCCCCTGTCACATGCAGCCCTGTCCTCACTGACACATCACTCATCTCCTGATATACTCTGTGCTGCTGGGGACCCTGCTCCTCCCACTATATAACTCTCAGTCTGTGGCTTCCTGTAGCCCCTATTCCCCTCCTCACATCAGGTCACTGCCCTGTCCTCACTGGCACATCACTCCTGATATACTCTGTGCTGCTGGGGACCCTGCTCCTCCCACTATATAAGGGCAGTACACTGAGTAGGAGAACAATGTTGGCTTAGCAGAACATCTCTCCCTTAGTGATGTTGCTACATTATAATGAATGAGGTTAATGTTTGATACATAATAACTGTTTTCAGTTGCAAATGTGAAACCTCTATTACAGTGTAAATACTACCTGGGTTCTGTGTACTAATCCATGGAGAGAGATAAAGTGGACAGAGTTAAATTAACAGCCAATCTGCTCCTAACTGCCATGTTACAGGTATGTTGTGTGCATTTATCCAGAGGCTTATAAAGCGTTGGTCACCTACTGTATGTGGGTTTCTGCAGTGATGCCAGCACCTGTCACCCTGGGGGTCAGCGGGTGGTTAATGATTACCACCCCATGAAAGCCTGACCCACATACATGAACAGAACGGGCCCTTCTTCTGTCCCGCCAGCCAGGGCTGGGGTTAATGATTAAACGGTGCATGCTTTATCATAAGCTTATCGAGAGCCCATTTATTGATGGATAATTACATGAGGTCATAAGGTGATTGTAATACCAGGTAGCAGGCTGGTAACGTGATTCCCACCGCCGGCATGAAGTGAGTGTGTCCTCTGTATTACGCATATACCCTGTATTACAATTGCTTACTGGAGTAATGACAATGTGTGTGTGTGTGGGAGCGTCCCGGACAGTGCAGGCGTGACATCACACACACCGCTGCTGCGACCAGTAACGTGATTCCCACCACCGGCATGAAGTGAGTGTGTCCTCTGTATTACGCATATACCGTGTATGGCAAATGCTTACTGGAGTAATGACAATGTGTGTGTGTGTGGGAGCGTCCCGGACAGTGCAGGCGTGACATCACACACACCGCAGCTGCGACCAGTAACGTGATTCCCACCGCCGGTATGAAGTTAGTGTGTCCTCTGTATTACACATATACCGTGTATGGCAAATGCTTACTGGAGTAATGACAATGTGTGTGTGTGGGAGCGTCCCGGACAGTGCAGGCGTGACATCAAACACACCGCTGCTGCGACCACTAACGTGGCCGTCCCTGCCTTCACCCCCATAGATCACCCCCCCCCCTCCCATAGCGTAACACCAACCCTCCACTGCTGCAGCCTAACACCAATTGTCCAGTGAGTCCCTGCAGAATTTGAACATGTTGACATTCTGCAGATGTCGACATTCCCACCATGTCGGCAACATTTCACATTGTGGTGTCAGTATGACTACATCCCTCTTTTAAACAGCTGCCCCCTACACCAGTCAGTGTAGAATACATATGTGGTGGTAAAACCCTTTAAACCCAATTTCCTGTGGCCTGGCGACGCCAGTGCTGACATGTGACATTGCGGAGATGTGTGTGGGAAGTGAGGTGACAAATGGCTTCTTGCATTGTCATTCCCATGTATAGACTCTTACTCATACTGGCCCCTCCGTCTGACTCATGCCGCCGACCACTTCCAGGGGACTGAACTGTAGCGAAAGATTCGGGATAACGTGGCGATTTTCTCAGCTGTGCCCCCCATCCCCCTCGTATTATGTCACTGACTGGAGTATAGGGTGGCATTGTGTCCGGGCATGCGGAGAGGATAAAGCTGGGATGTGTTCCGTCAGTGGGTCATCCACTTGGCCCACAACTTTCATTTGCCCTTGTCCTCGGATGACTGGACGCCTTCCAAAGATTTGTGGAACCCCTGCATACAGCTTACATGTGAATGTTACAGTGAGCTAAGTCTGCTTGTCAGTGGATATAAGAGGGAATGAAATAAAAACTAATATTGTTCTTTCTTGCGCTATAAGAATGTAGAGGTTGCTCGCTGTACGCTACCATTTCTTACCCCGCCATTTCCAGCCAAAATAAACCCGGGTCGGGATCATTTGGTCTACAGCATGATGGTTGAGAGTCATTAGGTCGTTATGGGAAAATGTCGGCATGGGTCTAGGTCGACATAAAAAAAGGTCGACATGGTTATAGGTCGACAGGTCATTAGTGCGGCAGGTCATTAGTTCGACAATGTCTAGGTCGACAATCAAAAGGTCGACATGGGGTTTTTCAGTGTTTTTTTGCCTGAATGTCAACACAGTCAACATGGACACAGTTTAAAGTGCACTGCATCCCCCGCTGCACTCGCACACTATTTTATTCTCCCACCACGCCCTAGTGGATGGTAAGGCATGAAATACCGCCTGTCGGCACAAAAAACGGTGAAAAACCCCATGTCGACCTTTTGACTGTCAAACTAACGACCTGTCGAACTAATGACCTTTCGACCTTTTCCCATGTCGACCTAGACCCATGTTGACCTAATGGTGTCGACATAATAACTGTTGACCATCATGCTGTAGACCAAATGGCCGCATCCCAGTAAACCCACTGTCCTGTTCCTTGACTTGATGCCATTTGCTGCTTCCTGTGGTCCATGTGGCAGAAATGAGTGTTTATTAGCTTAGTGATCAATAATCGGCCATTGCTTGTGTGTTCACATCGGAGTGGTCATTAAACGCCTGTGAACCAACTCTCAGGAAGACTACTTATGGAATTCGCTCACAGGGCTCGCCGTGCTGGCCCCGCATCAGGTTCGTTTCCAGCATCCGCTCGCCACACTATATAATATCAACTCCATACCGACGTGGCTAGTGGGGGTATATACAGGTTGGGTGGACACTTACTACGTCCCCTCACGGGGCTCGCTACGCCTTTGGCGTGGCTAGTGGGGGTATATACAGGTTGGGTGGACACTTACCACGTCCCCTCACGGGGCTCGCTACACTTTTGGCGTGGCTAGTGGTGGTGTGCTAAATCGCATGCGATAAGGAATGCGATCCGCGGGCATGGGCGCCGTGATAATACACAAGTACCGATGGGAGTTCTATGGGCAACCAATCAGATACTATCTATGATCATGTAGAAGGTGCTAAATAAATAAGTAGAATCTGATTGGTTGCTAGGGGCAACATCCCATCTTCATTAGATCTCCTATATTAGTAATTGACCCCTGTGTGTCGATATGGGGCTTGGTCACGAAGCCTGTGTCTCACCAAACAGGACTATTTGTCATGACAGATGTATGTGGCCACATCCGTCACCCACGGCGCCCGTCACCCACGACGCCCGTCACCCTCCGCTTGTTCCTAAACATTAAACCTTGCGGGTCAGTAATGCACGAAGTCCGCGCCTCGGCTGCCCGCTTATTGTAAATATGGAAATTCAGATGGCAGAGGAGATATTTACTTTGGATTATTCCGGCCTCTCTGTTTAATAGATGTATTTCTACAGAGTAAAAGAATTCCTTTATAAACGTCGCTGTGTGTTTATCCTAGAAGTACCATGGCGTGAGACTGGCATCAAGGCCTGTGCCAGCGCTGGGATCGCAGCTGTGACGTGGCCGGGCTGCTCTGCCGCCCTCCGACTCTTGCAGAAGTCAGGCCAAGGATCATCCCAACCGATCCGAGCCATCTTGCAGGCGGTGTATGAAAAATATCACGAGCTGGACGGTACTTTATCTCTCTTCATTTTACCTCGCTCCAAATTTTCCCGTCCCATACACCCTGCAAGCCAGACGTGCGGACAACCAGGGCGGTCGACGGTGTTAAATGTTAGTATGATGTTACTAATCTGGGGTCTGCTTTCTCCATCCTACCTCACGGCGCGCTGGACCTAGGAATACAGTGGAAGTGTAAACGGGTAGGCGTGGAGATGGGGGGGCGCTCCGGCAATCGCCCCATCTCGCCGGCTGAGCTCTCTGAATTCCTACACCGAATTGCTAAAGTCTCAGGGAAAACAGGGAACTTGGAGGGGGGGCTGGGATTATTTTCTCAGTAATGGTTCCTATGGGGATTAACCTTGGAAGGATAATGTTTATGTAACCTCTCCAAACAGTCACAAGACACTCGCTGGCTCTTGAGCACTGAAGGGTTCCTGGTGTAAGGGAAGTCTGATGATGTCAGAGGCCCTCGCCTGCCAGCGCAGATGGTTACTGACAGTCCAGCGGAGCAGCACAGGGATAGGGGAATGAATCACAACCTGACTGAGTATTGTACAGGACCCTCCGTGTCACGCCGCGCAGGAAGCGGCGCGACGCGTTGTACATCAGGCCCGGCCGTCCCGCCACTTCTTATTTAATTCCAAGTTTTAATTTGCAGACGTGTTGCTGAGCAATGTATTAGAAACACACGGCTGCACAAAGTGCCTAATTTAGACCTGTTCGCTATGCTTCGTATAATCGGACCCATATTTTGTGCGGGCACTTACGAGCAGATGTATGAGCGTACACACACACTTGCGGCGTAGCGAGGTGATTCAGGGCAGCGTGAGAGGGGGTAGCCGGGTAGCATTAACCTGCTCGATTGGCTCCGAATCAAATGCAGCCTATTTAGCAGGTCTGAATAACCCCCATTGAATAACCCCCACAGCTGCATCCTTTTGACAACAAAATATATAAAGTGCTTGTGTCTGCGATTTGCCAGCATCTGACCTTTGTGTCACCTTGCGCAGGAGCGGCGCGATGGGCGGGGAAAATATAGTATGGTGCTATATGAGTAAGACAAGTGTTTTTAGGCTTCTAGGTGGGAGTAATCCGTTGTTTTTGAAAATGCCTTTCATTGACCCAAATATATACTTATACCCATTTTCATGCACCCGAAATGTTACCAATTTTTATTTTACACAAAATAGTTTTCGGAGCTTTTAAACAATGCATATTGCAGCTGTGTAATGCAGAACACAATATTTTTTTACGCCGCCTAATATACTACTATACTGTTATCCTATTAGATGTTAGTTTGGCGTTTTTGGGGTACAGGCTGCTTTCCTCATTTTCATGGGTTAACACATCGCAGGTCACCTGTTTCACAATTGTCTAATAGGATAGGTAAATACCCGCGATAAGTGGGGGTTTCTTTTTGTCCGATAGGTGCTATAACTGTGTGATCACAGCTAATTGGATCACCCCCCTCTATAGGGAATGTGTATCTCATGATCTAGTAAACAGAAGTTTCATCAATTAGATGTACTGTAAGTGTAGCTCATGACGTAAAGCTGTCACGTATGTACTAGTGGAAGGGTTGTGTGTATACTAGTGGAAGGGTTGTGTGTATACTAGTGGAAGGGTTGTATGTATACTAGTGGACGGGTTGTGTGTATACTAGTGGAAGGGTTGTGTGTATACTAGTGGACGGGTTGTGTGTATACTAGTGGACTAGTGGACGGGTTGTGTGTATACTAGTGGCAGAAGGTGTTATAATTGAATATTGGACAAAAAGGGGGAAATTTACTAAAGGAAATGTGTAAAAAATAGGTGTAAAAAAAGGTGTATTCATACCTCCCAACAATTCCGATTTCAGCGGGACAGTCCCGATTACCGGGTCCTGTCCCGCTGTCCCACCCGCGGCCGGAGGTGTCCCGCTGCGGGGGGGAGGGGGCAGTTCGGAGCCCCCCCAATATGACAGAATAGACGCTGTGTGCATGCGCACAGCGTCTATTCGCGGCCGAAAACGGGGATGTGGCTCATTTGCATAAGCCACACCCTCATTTGCATAAGCCACGCCCCTTTTGGGCGCTCCCTATTTCTGCAGCCGGAAAGTTGGGAGGTATGTGTATTTTTTACATTGACTATCCCGAAAATACGGCAATTCGTATTGATAGCACATCAATACGAATTGCCGTATTTTCGGGATAGTAAATGTCAAAAATAAGCAGTCAGAACAGTTACTGGTGACTGGTAAGTAGGACTAATGTTACTGGTAACTAGGGTTATCGCTACTGGTAACATATAGTAACTAGGATTATTTTACTGGTAACTAGGACTAATGTTACTGGTAACATACAGTAATTAGTATTATCTTTACTGGTGACATACAGTAACTAGGGTTATCATTACTGGTGACTGGTAACTAGGACTAATGTTAGTGATAACTAGGGTTATATTTACTGGTGACTGGTAACTAGGACTAATGTTACTGATAACTAGGGTTATATTTACTGGTGTCTGGTAACTAGGACTAATGTTACTGGTGACATACAGTAATTAGTATTATCTTTACTGGTGACATACAGTAACTAGGGTTATGGGCCCCATACATCAGCAATCACAATTTATGGATTTCCAGATACAGGGATTTTTTGGCCAGATAAATGGATTTTACAATCTATCTGACTTTGCCCACACATTACAGATTTATTTCAGTGATCGCCAGATTTTTCCATCTAAAGACTGCATCTTCATATCTGGAAATTGCCCAATCGATTGTCATTTCAGCTGTTCATAATGTAAATAGATGAAGAAGACGAATTGGGAATGCCCACACATATAAAAAAGATCCACAGATAATACCAGATTATTAAGCATGTTTAAAAATCAGATTAAGCAATCGATTGGCGATTTTGATTGGGATTGCCAAAAGGGGGAGCCCACACATCTAAAATAAATTGTGGCAATCATCTCCATATCTGAAAATTGTCACAATTAATTGCTGATGTATGGGGCCCTTAACATTACAGGTGATTGGTAACTAGGACTAATGTTACTGGTAACTAGGGTTATCGTTACTGGTGATTGGTAACTAGGACTAATGTTACTGGTAACTAGGGTTATATTTACTGGTGACTTGTTACTAGGACTAATGTTACTGGTAACTATGGTTATATTTACTGGTGACATACAGTAACTAGGATTATGTTACTGGTGACTGGTAACTAGGGTTATCGTTACTGGTGACTGATAACTAGGACTAATGTTACTGGTGATTGGTAACTAGGACTAATATTACTGGGACCTAGGGTTATCATTACTGATGATTGGTAACTAGGACTAATGTTACTGGTAACTAGGGTTTTCATTACTGGTGACATACAGTAACTAGAATTATGTTACTGGTGACTGGTAACTAGGGTTATCATTACTGGTAACTAGGGTTATCGTTTCTGGTGACGGGTAACTAGGACTGTTACTGGTGACTGGTAACTAGGATTACATTACTGGTGATTGGTAACTAGAACTAATGATACTGGTGACTGGTAACTAGGATTACTGTTACTGGTGAATGATAACTAGGGTAATCGTTACTGGTGACTGGGAACTAAGAATTCCATTCCTTTAGAATGTAAGCTCTCACGAGCAGGGCCCTCTCTCCTCATGTGCCTTTCTTAGAATATATAAACCACTGCCACCCTGATGCAACTATCCATATTAACCATGTACTTGTCCTAAACTGTCTTGTAATGTAATAAAATTCGTTATGTGTTTTTGCTCATAACTATGCTCTGTAAAGCGCTGCTTAATTTGTGTGCGCTATATAAGAAACTGTTAATAAATAAATAATAATAACTAAGGTTATCATTACTGGTGACTGGTAACTAGGACTAATGTTACTGGTAACTAGGACTAATATTACTGGTGATTGGTAACTAGAATTACATTACTGGTGATTGGTAACTAGGACTAATGTTACTGATTGGTAACTAGGACTAATGTTACTGGTAACTAGGGTTATCTTTACTGGTGACTAGGATTATCGTTACTGGAGATTGGTAACAAGGGTTACGTTACTGTTGACTGGTAACTAGGATTACATTACTGGTGATTGGTAACTAGGAATAATGTTACTGATGACTGGTAACTAGGATTACATTATTTGGGATTGGTAACAAGGGTTAATGTTACTGGGGACTGATAACTAGGATTACTTTACTGGTGACTAATAACTAGGGCTAATGTTTCTGATGACTGGTAACTAGGATTACATTACTGGTGATTGGTAACTAGAACTAATGATACTGGTGACTGGTAACTAGGATTACTGTTACTGGTGAATGATAACTAGGGTTATCGTTACTGGTGACTGGGAACTAAGGTTATCGTTACTGGTGACTGGTAACTAGGACTAATGTTACTGGTAACTAGGACTAATGTTACTGGTAACTAGGGCTTATATTACTGGTGATTGGTAACTAGGACTAATGTTACTGATGACTGGTAACTAGGACTTATATTACTGATAACTAGGGTTATCTTTACTTGAGATTGGTAACTAGGAATAATGTTACTGATGACTGGTAACTAGGGCTAATGTTTCTGGGGATTGGTAACAAGGGTTAATGTTACTGGGGACTGGTAACTAGGATTACGTTACTGGTGACTAATAACTAGGGCTAATGTTTCTGATGACTGGTAACTAGGACTAATGTTACTGGTGACTGGTAACTAGGACTAATGTTACTGGTGACTGGTAACTAGGACTAATGTTACTGGTGATTATTGGGGATTGGTAACAAGAGTTAATGTTACTGGGGACTGGTAACTAGGATTATGTTACTGGTGACTAGGTAACTAGGGCTAATGTTACTGATGACTGGTAACTAGGACTAACGTTACTGGTGACTGGTAAATAGGGCTAATGGTAACTAGGACCAATGTTACTGGTGACTGGTAACTAGGGCTAATGTTACTGGTGACTGGTAAATAGGGCTAATGGTAACTAACTGGTAACTAGGGTTATCTTTACTGGTAACTAGGATTATCATTACTGGGGAATGGTAACAAGGGTTATCGTTACTGGTAACTAGGATTACATTACTGGTGATTGGTAAGTAGGGCTAATGTTACTGATGACTGTTAACTAGGGCTAATGTTACTGGTAAGTAGGATTACAATACTGTGGATTGGTAACTAGGACTAATGTTACTGGTAACTAGGGTTATCGTTACTGGTGATTGGTATCTAGGACTAATGTTACTGGTAACTAGGATAACATTATTGATGATTTGTAACTAGGACTGGTAACTCTGATTACTGTACTGGTAACTAGGATTACAGTTACTGGTAAATTATACTGCCATTACTGGTGACTAGTAAGTAACTACTATTACCGTTACTAGTGAATGGTTCATATTATTGGTGACTAGTAACTAGGATTATTATTACCGGTGACTGGTAGCTAGGAATACTGTGACTGGTGTCTAGGATCACTGTTACTGGTGTCTAGGATCACTGTTACTGGTGATTGTGTGATCACAGCTAATTGGATCACCCTCCCTCCTGGCACTTATCCAGGACTGAGCGCGTGTATATGTGGGCCTGACATTCATCCAGGACTGAGCGCAGCATACGGGGGCCTGGCAATCATCCAGGACTGAGCGTAGCATACGGGGGCCTGACACTCATCCAGAACGGAGCGCGGCATACGTGGGCCTGACACTCATCCAGGACCGAGCTTGGCATACGTGGTCCTGACACTCATCCAGGACTGAGCGCAGCATACGTAGCCCTGACACTCATCCAGGACTGAGCGCGGCATACGGGGGCCTGGCAATCACCCAGGACTGAGCGCGGGTGTACGTGGCCATGACACTCATCCAGGACTGAGCGCAGCATACGTGGGCCTGACACTCATCCAGGACTGAGCGCGGCATACGTGGCCCTGACACTCACCCAGGACTGAGCTTGGCATACGTGGCCCTGACACTCATCCAGGACTGAGCGCAGCATACGTGGCCCTGACACTCATCCAGGACTGAGCGCGGCATACGTGGCCCTGACACTCATCCAGGACTGAGCGCGGGCATACATGGGTCTGGCACTCATCTAGGACTGAGTGCAGCATACGTGGCCCTGACACTCATCCAGGACTGAGCGCGGGCATACGTGGCCCTGACACTCATCTAGGACTGAGCGCAGCATACGTGGCCCTGACACTCATCCAGGACTGAGCGCGGCATACGTGGCCCTGACACTCATCCAGGACTGAGCACGGGTATACGTGGGCCTGACGCTCATCCAGGACTGAGCGCGGGTATCCGTGGACCTGACAATCACCCAGGACTGAGCGCGGGTATACGGGGGCCTGACACTCACCCAGGACTGAGCGCGGGTATACGGGGGCCTCACACTCACCCAGGACTGAGCGCGGGTATACGGGGGCCTGACACTCACCCAGGACTGAGCGCGGGTATACGGGGGCCTGACAATCACCCAGGACTGAGCGCGGGTATACGGGGGCCTGACACTCACCCAGGACTGAGCGCGGGTATCCGTGGGCCTGACAATCACCCAGGACTGAGCGCGGGTATCCGTGGGCCTGACAATCACCCAGGACTGAGCGCGGGTATACGTGGGCCTGACACTCATCCAGGGCTGAGTGCGGGTATACGTGGGCCTGACAATCACCCAGGACTGAGCGCGGGTATACATGGGCCTGACACTCACCCAGGACTGAGCGCGGGTATACATGGGCCTGACACTCATCCAGGACTGAGCGGGGGTATACATGGGCCTGACACTCACCCAGGACTGAGCGTGGTATACGTGGGCCTGACACTCACACAGGACTAAGCCTCTCCTGCTTCCAGCACTGATGGAAAAGCTACAGATGACCAAGCCCTCACCCTGTAATGCCCCCGGCGCCCTCCAGCCAGTACAAATACTTCCATTACAGGGAGGGTATTAATGTACCTGTCGGCAAAACACAGCGACCACAGGAAACATTAACTGGAACACACACAGAGACGCTCTCTCCCACTGTTTATTAATGGACTTGGCAGTCTTATAGCAAGCTCTAGAAGAGCGGTTTCACACGCGTTTTATGGTGTCTAAGCCACAGCCCACGTTTCTGCGGCTTCTCGACCCTGGAACGCACATAGGTAACGTTAGACGCTAGCAGGGATCCTGAGACACTAGCGTATACATTGTTATATACTATACATGCATTATGTTATGGACAGACAGGAGATCTGATTACACGATGTATAGATCCTCGATACCAGTATAGATAGGAAGCAGAAGCCTCTGCACCCGGACCTTAGTAAAATACTTTGATGCACTTTAGAGAGTTGTCCCGTCCCGTCGCTCTGAGCACATCGCACGTCAGACCTGACCACACCTAAAACCAGACTGTGGAGCAACGCCTTCCAAGTTTACACTGGTTTGCAATGGGAATGCTGAACCAATACAAGAGCGGGTTGGGGACAGGGGATCTAGGACCAGGGGAACGCTGCAGTCTAGACTATGGGAAGTCTGTTTATTTCTGTCTCTCTAGGATGCTGTTTAGATATCTCTATATACTGCTGGAATGTCAGAGCAGCTCTCTGTGCAGAAAATATTTTATTAGTTGCTCACTGCTCCCTGCCATATCGATAGATAGATAAAAGGCTATTTATCGCCTCCTATGAGGTGAAATATCTCCACTGACCACTAGATGCCACTCAAAGGACCAAATTACTCCTTTGTGCGCGAAAAGATGTCATAACAGAAAGTGACCGCAATTTTTGCAGGGGCACTGATCTGTTCCAAACTTGCCAGATATGGAGAGAGGGAGCTGGGAAGACAAGAGATTGGAGGTAGGAGCAGATAGGGAGTGGGGGTGGGGTGGAGAGTTTGTGGGATAAAAACTGTCACAGCTCAAAGTGAAAGCAAAAACTGTCACAGCTTAGAGTGGCGCTCATGGGCCCCCCATAACAGTGGTCTCCCGGAGCTGGGTGAGACATGACATGAAATCATGTGACCGTAGCCACGCCCACTGCTGTACAATGCAGGTCATTTTGGCATTGCCTAGCGGGGGGTGTGGCCATGATCATGTGATTTCCATGGCCACACCCCTGCAGAACCCACTGCTGGGAGCATGTATGAAATGGGTTGACTAATGATTGCATCTAAAGGATATCGGTCATTAGGGTCGACATGCATTGGGTCAGCCACTGAAGGTTGACAGGCCTAAGGTCGACACTGAAATATGTCGACGTGGCTAAGGTCGACAGGGTTGGAATGTCGACACCATCATTAGGTCATCAATGGGAAGGTCGACAATAGGAAGGTTGACATGAGTTTTTCAAGTTTTCTTTTTTGTCCCGAATGTCGACATAGTTGACATGGATATGTCGAAGTGTACCGCATGCCCTAGCAGGGCTGGCTATGCTCACCATGCTTCAGGCACACTATTTCATTCTCCCACGGCGCTGTAGTGGATGGTAGGGTATGAATTACCGCCTGTCGGCACCCATGAAAAACTCATGTCGACCTTTTTGACTGTCGAACTTCCCATTTTCGACCTAATGCTTGTGTTGACCTTCCAACCCTGTTGATCTTAGCCATGTCTATAGCAGCAAAAGAGGCACAAATAAATGTGGTATGTGTTTGTATTGTGTGTAATTGCGTGTGTAATTGTGTGTGTGTGTGTAATTCCTCCTAGACTCCGATTATTTTGACTAACACGCTGCTAGAGTTGACAGCTGTGTGCGTCGATAAGCCCTGGCGATCTCGTCTGTGTACCTTTGTGTTCCATCAGTTGCACCCCTGTCCCCCAGCCCTGTGACTTGATATCTATGTGAGCAGCTGACAGACGCCCCCTTCCCTATCTTATACACCATGAATACACGTCTTCCCCGCACCACACTCATCTTATCAGAAATCTTGGAAAAACCCCATTGCTCCGCGTATCTCATATCTGAACCCTGCTGGGACATTTATTGCACTGGGTAATGTAACCCAACGCCAGGACGGCTGTCTGAAGCCTGAACGGATCCCATTTCCTGCTAATAAGTTCTACAAATGAATATTATTTTTATTAAGTTGTGAATCAGACCTTTAGCTTTTCTCTTGTAGTTTAATTATTGATATTAGCGGATTTCCCAACAAGGGATGGCTACGTATTCTTGCCCTCTCCCTCTACCCCTTCCCTCCACGGGTGTGGATCGTATTGTCGACCCGACTTAGGTCGACAGTCAAAAGGTTGACACCGTTGGGTCGAAAGGCAGCAAGGTCATCAGGGTTCTAGATTGACATGGGTGAAGGTCAACAGGTGTATAGGTCGACATGGGACAAGGGTTTAGGTCGACAAATGCGTTAGGTCAAAATGGGTTAGGTCGACAGGTCGCGAAGTCGACATGGGTTTTTCACGGTTTTCTTACCCGAATGTCGACACAGTCCACATGGACACAGTTGGAAGTCAACCGCAGCCCCTCGCAATGCGTCGGACACGGTGCTTTGCTGCGCTCGGCACACTATTTTATTCTCCCACCACGCCCTAGTGGATGGTAGGGCATGAAATACCGCCTGTCGGCACATGTCGGCTCAAAAAACAGTGAAAAAACCCATGTCGCCCTCACGATCTAACTCATCTTGACCTAACGCATTTGTCGACCTAAAACCTTAATGACCTTGTCCCATGTTGACCTAGACACCTGTCGACCTTCATCCATGTCGACCCAGAACCCTATAGACCCAATGGTGTCAACCTAAGTCGGGTCGACAATACGACCGTATCCCCCCTCCACGCAGCCTAACTCTAATCGCCCTAAACCTACTTCACCCCTCCCAGCATAACGCTAAAGGCCTAATTCTGATCTGCTCGATAAGCGGCGCAGCTTGTCGCTTACCGAGCAGTTGTGGCGCCCCCCCGGCGAATCCCCGCCACCAAATCCCCTCACAACCATGCGAGGGGAGGTGCTATGAAAACATTATCTAATGATTTCACCTGTCCTCACAAATATAAGTCAGTGGCGCATGTGCAGGGCACTGAGGCTTCCCATTGGTCCCCCATGCAAACATGCGGTCAGGTCCTAAGAGAGATTGTAATGTTAATGGAATAAAATGACAACATGGGGTAATCAGATTATCACTTGTCAGAGACCAAAGCCATGGGCCTTATTCTGAGTTGTAGACTACGTCGGCGTTTACGTGATTATCGGTAGTCTACGTATGTGTCTTAGTTGCACTGCACCTGCGTCAATGTACTTAGCTGCATGTTGTGTCTCTTTATTCACAAGGCTATTGGCCATCAGGGATTGTTTGGGGTAGCTAACGCTGCAGCGACAACAATGCAGGCGCGTCGCAACCATTCCTCAGCCTGCATCTGCGTTCCGCTAAAAAACATTATGAAAAACCATCTGTTTTTTTAAAAAGCCATGTCAACCTTTTCCATGTCAATCTATTGCTTGTGTTGACCATGTTGAACTAAGGTATGTTGACCAATAGTGGACCTGCTGAGCGTATCTGGCGGAGGTGACGTTGGGAGGGAGTAGTGCACTGTCTCCCGCCGCCGCCGCTCTCTGGTGTGGCACACAGTACAGCATCATGTACTCTGTGTATATTCACCTGTTGTGATGTGAATGGCACTGTAATCTATTGCTGAGCGAGATAAGAGGCAGTGGGGTCATTCCATGTAATCCTCGCTGGAGCTTTCCCAAGAGTACAGAATACCGCGCCTGTATTCATACTAATCCAGAGATAAAACCTGCATGATACACGTTACATTGCGCTACAGACGAGAATTATCTCCAACACGTCTTATCGCATGGTTCATATTGATGGGAATGTTCAAATATTCTCTGTACAGCGCTGCGGAATATGTGTGCACTATATAATACCTGGTAATAATAGTCTCTGTACAGCGCTGCGGAATATGTGTGCACTATATAATACCTGGTAATAATAGTCTCTGTACAGCGCTGCGGAATATGTGTGCGCTATATAATAACTGGTAATAATAGTCTCTGTACAGCGCTGCGGAATATGTGTGCACTATATAATACCTGGTAATAATAGTCTCTGTACAGCGCTGCGGAATATGTGTGCGCTATATAATAACTGGTAATAATAGTCTCTGTACAGCGCTGCAGAATATGTGTGCGCTATATAATAACTGGTAATAATAATCTCTGTACAGCGCTGCGGAATATGTGTGTGCTATATAATAACTGGTAATAATAGTCTCTGTACAGCGCTGCGGAATATGTGTGCGCTATATAATAACTGGTAATAATATTCTCTGTACAGTGCTGCGGAATATGTGTGCGCTATATAATAACTGGTAATAATAATCTCTGTACAGCGCTGCGGAATATGTGTGCGCTATATAATAACTGGTAATAATAGTCTCTGTACAGCGCTGCGGAATATGTGTGCGCCACATAAGAAACTGTTGATAAATAAAAAATAAATAACTGCTCTTACTTCCTATTTAAAATATAAACATTGTATGTGTATGTGTGTGTATATATATATATATAGATATATATCTATATATATATATATATATATATATACATACTGTATACAGTATATGGGAACATATGAGACTCAACCATTTGCTTCCAAATGCTGTAAAAAAACAAACAATAGTTTCCAGAAAAATGGGTTAAAGTCAATTGATTTATAAAATTAAACTAAAAAATAATTTGTATCCATTGTTCAGTGTTTGGGAGCAATTGTCATTAGCTCCTATACATTTAAAGATTTCCCACCAGACAGATAATCTTTGTGTGTGTACCCAGTTTAAGTCAATTACAGCACAGCGGGGGAGGGGTCACAGTGACCATGCCCCCTGGCATTGCACAGCAGGGGTGGGGTCACTGTGACCGCACCCCCACACTGCTTACTGTTATAAAAGATTGTCAAGTAGGCAGCAAAGTAATGGGCAGGAGCGATTCCCCTTGAGTCTCCTCTAGATTGCTCTGAAAGTGCCAGTGATTAAGCATGGGAGATTTATGTAAAGCAAGTAATGGGGCCTACACACATTGCAGTGTTCGGCATAAATCCCAAACTACGCAGCCACAACTGAGAACACTTACAGCGGGGCACACGATGGCGGCACAGCCGGAAGGAACGCTTCAGACATATTACATAGAGATTGTCTAAGCCTAGCATTGTGTTTAACCGGAAATTATGTTTTTATTTTGGCTGGGTTCATGTTTGGTCCAATCATCCAGGTTCAGCCAATAGATTCCATCGACTCATGTCGACCTTTTGACTGTCGACATAGCTATTATCGACCTAATGCGTGTTTCGGCCTTCCAACCCCAACAACCTTAGCCGCGTCGACCTTTGTCGTGTCGACCAAAGGGGCTAAAGTGTCATAATCGCGACATTTAGCCCCACCCCCTCAGCGGAGATAGGCAAACCGGGCCATTTTCCAGCATGAGGGTGGGGCTTAATGACATCACACTCAAGGCCCCCCCCCCCCCCGAACTCTTGCTGAAAGTCTCCTGTCCGGGCTTCTCCCGGAGAGGAGATAAAAGTCGGCAACCCTGATTTTATGTCTCTCCAATGCTTAATAAATAAACCCCTGTGTTTCCTATGTTCTAACCTGCTATGGAAAGACGTTTGTAGTTTGTAAATGTAACAAGAGCACTGATAATGTAACTATTGCTTTTTATATGAAGTTTAAGTGGCTTCAAAGCAGATCTCGTTTTCCTAAGGGGTCATTCAGATCTGATTGCAGGGCCGTCAATTCACAGTCACACGCTACTTTAACTGGGGTCGACACTGACACCGAAGAAATGTGAAAAACTCGTGTTGGCCTTTTAAGGTGATGACTTTGTCCACGTCAACATTTTGCTTGTGTCGACATTTTGTCACCCTTGACCTTGTGTGTGTTGACTGTCCATCTCGACAATGGCGACCTTTTAATCAGGAACAGGCTGTGAGCTAGTCGCAGGTCATCGCCCTCTGGTGAATTTGTGGCCCTTTGATTTGCCTTTATCTAGCTGCTGATTAGTGCGTTGGCGCGTCGACACTCGCACACATGACTAACTGGGGCATTTTTGTGTCCCGGCCAGCAGTTTAACTATCGTAATTAGCTGGGAATAATTAAATCTGACATGAGAACACAGACTTGCAATTAATGGCCGGGCTATTTTTGTCCTCTTAATCCAGGAATCCCTTTCTACGCTGGTTTTGCACCCAGTCCGACATGCCTGTGTCAGCTGACCGCAGCGGGGGCCACGCAGAGCCCGCATCTAAATCACTGCACATTTCTTCAGCACTTCAAAGGGCCCAGCTACGCGGCTTCCAGGACTTGTGATGTGGGGCGCGGCTGAGCTGGGGAATGTAACAAACCAATTGGGACAAGTTGCTCCACAGGTGGAGTCACATGTGGGCCCGAGAACCACCGCGCAGTGGTCAGTTTTGCAATCTGAGAGCGGTTTGTCATGGAGCAGTAAATAAGTGCCCCACGTCCCCTGGCATGTCTCGCAGCGCTCGCCATGCTTCGTGCTCGGTGCCTCGCTACGCCTGGCACACTATTTTATTCTCCCACCACGCCCTAGTGGATGGTAGGACATGAAATACCGCCTGTCGGCACATGTCGGCGAATTAAAAGTGAAAAACCCCACGTCGACCTAATGGCCCTGTCGCCCTAACCCCGTGTTGACCTTCAGTGATGTCATCCTTCATGCATGTCGACCTAGTTGTTGTATACCTAGTGACCGTATACCCTCACCGTGGTAGTGATCCAAGAATGGCAACTCAGTCAGATAATTGACATGGCTGTTCCGTCAACAGGTGAAATGTCTAACCGCAGCATCACCCTAACATGGACCTTTTTCACGTGTTTTCTGCAAACATTCACAGGGTCGACATTGTGGCAAAAATGCAATTTTTGACTGTTGACTTAACCTAAAAGCGACTTTCTTATGTTGACATTTCTGAATGTCGACATACACAACAAATATCCTGCTCCGGACATGCATACGGCCACAGTGACAAAATGACGGCACAGGAACAATAAAGCATGTGGAGTCCCAAAAAAATCATAAAAACTCATGTTGACCCTCATGTGTTGACTGTCCCGCAGCGATGCGACGTAGAGAAGCGCTACCATCCTAAATCATGTCCTATTAAGTGGCTGAAGCGGTGACCTGTACACGGATCAGTAATTACACGCTCCGACTTACACGCCTTATCCCAGCATTAACAGCTTTCTTCTCAGGATCCTCTGCAGTGTCGGGTAAAGCACATGAGACCGGGCACCTGCTGGGTCCCTGGTCATCGGAACGGCCACCGGCATATTCCCTGGAGGTGTTACACAGCCCCAATGGTACAGTAAGGTCAACAGATGCCAACTAGTCTCAAGTGGCGCATAAGTTGGGTTATTTCTGGAAAGTGAAGGCACTGAGAGAGTGGGTGCGGAATATTTCAGCTCTCCGCTGCCGGAGGTGATGGGACTATGTTACCAGGCTCCTCTAGCTCTCTGATAAATGATGTACAGGTGCCAATACTGACGGGCACAACGGGTAATACGCTGCCATCGTGGCTTCTGGATCAACAATCACTTGGTCGACAGTGACTAAGTTGACACCTAAGTATGGTTGACAGTCACAGAAGGGTGACACAAGCTTAAGGTCAACAATTAAAAGGTTGAAACAAGTTTTTCACATGTATTGCGTCTATGTTGATATATGTCGACATGGAACTCGGATAAGTGTACAGCGTCCAATCACATGGCTCGATGCCCTCAGCACAATATTATAATCTTGTCGGTATACACAAGAAAAACGTGAAAAATCGCGTCGACCGTCGATGTTTTGCGATGCGATTTTTCACGTTTTTCTTGGGTATACCGACAAGATTATAATATTGTGCGGAGGGCATCGAGCCATGTGATTGGACGCTGTACACTTATGCGAGTTCCATATACTGTACATGTCGACCTAGGGACCAGATACCACCGTTGTGTCACTTAAAGGGCATCTCAAAAACATCTTAAGTGATCTAAGGAATTTTTTCCAAAAATAATCGCCACCCGGGCCTACAGTACTCATCCGGGCACGCCAATCCTGCGCCAACACCTTACCAGTGAAATATTTCAGCAGATTAGTTTATAAGGCTGGCGCAGGTGGGCGTTTCCATCAGAGATCGCAGCTCCTGATAGGCCCTGAATTCAATTGTGCGCTGCTTGCATGTTAACGCCACCAGCTGTCCGGCCAAACGCCCGCAGCGCTGTTACTAGTGTTTAGCCAGGAAAATGGGCAAAACCATTCTGCGCTGCCAGTGGGGCAGATGTAACAGGTGCAGACAGAGTTCTAAATTGCAGTGTAATAATAAAGCCGCCGGTACTTACCCTGCACAGAAACAATGCGTTTGTTCCAGACAAGGTTACTCGCTGTTTTGCTTTCGTGAATCTGCCCCATTGTACTTATGAGCCTCTCGCTGACCGAAGGCTATATAGTAGTAAAGTGAAATGAATCTCCGACTATCGGCCCTCATGGGGGGAGGGAGGGTATGGTCGCAAGGTCGACACTGTGAAGGTGTCGACCCTGTGACCCATACCCCTGCAACATTTGGCGTCACAAACCAGCGCCTGTCTTTTTGCACCACCTGAAGTATCGTGCGACGGAGAACCTGTTAGTGCGTTAGGATCACCACTTCTAGCTATCAGTTCTCATTTGCATCCTAGAAACTGATAGAATCGGATTGGTTGCTATGGGCAACAGCACCTCTTTACACGTTTAGAACCTGTAGTACATTTCCCCCGAGTGACTTTAGTACAAGTGGATTCTTAAAATGTTTCTTTCTTTTCTACATATTTCTCTGATTTTCATATCCCATTTTTGGCACGACCTTCTTGGCACGTAAGTGTCCTTCTGGGAGAATGGTCTAGCCCTATCCAGACTGTCTCATCCTGCTACACCAGTAAAGGTCCGTCCACACCAGGGTTGCCGACTTCTACAATCTCCTCTCCGGAACCCCGGAGAGGAGACTGTCAGCTAGAGGTGGGCCGTTCGCGAACGAACCGGATCTTTTGAACGGATCCCATTCAAGAACGAATGAGCCGCCGATCCCAAAAAGGTGATCCGTTTCAGTTTACAATGCATTTTCCTGATCTCAGTGCTGCCACCTGTGGCAGCTGAGATGTACTACCTCTGTTGACTGAGTACAGTGCTGTGACTACAAGTGATAGAAAGATTAGCTGCTGCTGCCAGGGATGGCCATCGGTGCAGACGCCATCGATGGTTGCCATCGATGGCGATTCTGCACCCAGTCATCGATCAGTGTTTTTACTCGGTCATGTATATTCCCCCTTTTTTTTAAAAGCGAGCCGAGGATCCGTCTAAAAGACTGTCAGCATCACTTCTGGGGGCGGGGCCTGATGGAGACATCATCAGTCCCTGCCCCCAGTAATGGAAATACCGCAATATGCGGGCCTCCGATGAGGGGGTGGGGCTAAATAGACGAGATTTGCATATTTAACCCCGCCCCCTTTCGCCGAAATGCTGCGAATCGCGGCAATTTAAAGCCTATGCCACCACCAGGTACATGAGGGGGGGAAGGGGTCAGCCGGAATCCAGGAGGGTTGCCCCCTTTCCGGGGGGCCGGGAGGGGGACCCGATTTTCGGGATCCTCCCGGCCATTCCGGGAGGGTTGGCAACCCTGGTCCACACTAGACGATATTCATAACGATTTTGATGGTCCAAATGGGTCAGAATGTCACAACCCAAATATCGTCCAGAGTGTGCGTTTCATGTCTCTGATGATGCGCGAAGCGAAGCGTCATCTCCACCAGCCTTGCTGCAGGGCGTACAGAAGACTTCGCTAGCAAGGACCATGCTGGAGGACCATCACAGCTTGTGGATTTTTGGGGTGACCATCATTTGGGTGCAGGGCCTGATAAACAGTTCCAGCAGCCCTAGGTTAATACGGAAGTTTTAATTATAATTTGTCTTACCTAAAGTAGGTGCTCGTTGCCAGGGGTTACATGCTCGTTGCCAGGGGTTACATGCTCAACGGCAGGAGGGTTATCTCCTTGTTGCCAGGGGCCATTGCTCAGAGTGCACCAAGAATCTGCACCCAGGGAGATGCTAGAGGTCCAGTAGGACTTCTAGCGTATGTCTCCCAGAAGGTGGCGGACATTTGGTGGCATAGAATCTGCAGAGAACACCCCCCCCCCCCCTCCCCGGTGCGCACCGCGACCTTCAGTAGAAGATAAAGCTTCTGTTACACTTATTGTTATTAGGGATGACTGGGCATGTTGGGATGTGTAGTTCCACAGCGGCTGGCGGGCTCTAGAGCACTATCCTGATTTCGGACTGACCCTGAATCCCTGGGTAATAAAGCAGAAGATATTGGTGATCAGGACGTATCTGTGGCAGATTTGGTGCAGACTGATGTCAGATAGTATGTAACATTTATACTCCCATACTCCTCTCATCTAGAGTACAGGACATATAATCCCAGTGCTTAGCAGTTCATAATATGGGGAGAGTGCGGGGATAAAGTCCAGGCAGCTGGAGGAGGCGCAATTAATTTTGTATTTAAAATTCATCATTGCAAGAAAATTGTAACGTGAGCTGTCGGTATTAATGTTACTGGGTCTTCCTGTAACCTTATTCCTCTGTAATCAGTTCTGTGCTTTCTTTCTGTAACATTTCACTCAGCCTGTGGTTCAGCTGCTGGGGAACTACAAGTACAAGCTGGCAAGACTTATTATGTTACATTGACATTTATATGGGGGGGCTGTTAGCAAGGCTGCGATATTTGCAGATGGACAAAACCATGCTGCACTGCAGATGGGACAGATGTAACAGGTGCAGAGAGTTAGATTTGAGTTAGTTTTATTGTTTCTGTGCAGGGAAAATACTGGCTGCTTTAGTCTTACACTGCAATTGAGATTCAGTTTGAACACACCCCACCCAAATCTAACTCTCTCTGCACATGTTACATCTGCCCCACCTGCAGTACATCACAGTTTTGCCCACCCGCAAAAATTGCCTGAATCAGGCCCAATGTGTGAAACAAAGAAACACATTTAGTAAATTCAGAGTTTTCCTTTTGGACTTTCTCCTTTTCCTCTCGGAGAACTCTCTGTTACCCTCTCGCTTCCAGGTCGGGGACGACGGCTATGTTTTCGTAAACTTCTTCATACAATTCAACTGCCAAAATATAGGTTTGTTGTGCTGTATGCACTGGTATCCTTGGCCACCCCCAGTACCCGACCACTATACAACGCCTGTCAGCAGAACTAGGAACGAGGTGTAGATATTGGGTGGTCTCACCAGGAGCTGGCAGCGCAAAAACTACCTTTAGGCCTGAGTGTCAATGAAGCGTTTGTACGTTGCTCGCAGCCACTCTTCATCCAGGTAAATTGTTGACCATTTAAGCTGCAAATTGCGCAGTCCATCAACCGGATCCCTCCGCCTGCTGTCCTGGAAAGGGGGGGGCTGATGTTTGCAACCTTAAACTGTTGAAATCTCCTCATACACCGTATTATTGCCACATGTGCTATTCTCGTTTGTGGGCAGTAGAATTCTTCAGTAATAAGTCAAGGTTTTCTTGAGCGTGTGCTTCTCCAGCAAAACAATCCCATCTTACTGCAGCCAAATGCTCCTTTCTAGCTTTTCATCCCCCCCAATTTCACCATTTGACCCTCATTCTACATTTGGACTCCTTTCTGCTTGAGAGGTAACAAGCTGGTTTGCAGTACGAGCCAAGGGCTGGTTCCTCGAGTCATGGCAGACTCCCCTACACCACATCCTCCAGGCTTTACTGCCCTTGGTGTCAGCCTCTCGGGGAACTGTTCTAGTTCCTGTGTGTATTATAGAGGTCAGTGCCAAAGTTTTAGGCTGTAGGAGAGGTGGGAGCGCTTTAAATGGTGTCTGGGAGCCCGGGCAGACACACAGAAACCCACAGCATTATATCACATTCTGCGTGGTTTGCAGGATAATTAAACTATAATCTATCGTGCGAAGGCTGCGTCCACGTTCAAGAATTCGCATCTAGCTGGCTTCTTTTTTTTTGGGCCTTTTTACTAACATAGCGCCGTCATGTTATGTAGCTCTTAAACTTTTATGTTTTAATCGTTCTTGAGCCTCGGCTTAAATACTTTAACTTTTTTTTTTTGGAAAGTAGTATTTGTAAACTTTTCTCAAGCTGAGGCTCTCTGTCTGCTGTGGAACTACAAACCCCACCATGTCCTGCCAGTAAATGATGATACTTCTAGTACCACCGCTGCTGAAAAGCTGTAGATGGCCAGCAACAAGACTGATGATAGAACTGTCCTTATTCTGGTTTCCACTCCTTGTTAATAAATTGACCCACTAGATGCTGACTTATTTTCTTTTTGGGCCTTTTCACTAACATAGCGCCATCATGTTATACAGTATAACTCTTTAAGCTTTTTTGTTTCAATCATTGTTGAGACATGAATACGCTTTATAGTGAAGCCTTTAGGAAAGCAGAATTTGTAATCCTGTATCAAATTGAGGTTCTCCATCTGCTGTGGAACTACAAACCCCAGCATGTCCTGGTCTGATTCCTGTTTACCCCTGACTTTTCCTTTTTTGGCCTTTTTACTGATATAGCGCCATCATGTTCTATAGCTCTTAAACGTTTATGTTTTCATTTTTCTTGAGCATCGACTTAAATACTTTTTTAAGAAAAGCTTTAAGGATAGCGGTATTCGCAAACATTTCTCAAGATGCCGCTCTCCGTCTGCTGTGGAACTACAAACCCCACCATGCCCTGCCAGGTCACAATGATACTGCTAGTTCCACCGATGCTTAAAAGCTGCAGACAGCCAGCTAGAAGTGAGACGGGTAAGATACACTGTTCCCACTCCATGTTAATAAATAAACTCGCTGGATGCTTACCGATGCTTTAAATCCTATATTTATTATCAGACACAAAGGGAATCTGTTGCCTTTGTAGCAATGCAGCAACAGGCTTTCCCCTCTGACATATTTTTGTTGGCAGGTGAAGGCATCTGGGATGAGCGAAAGGTTGAATAAATATTTGAGTTTAAAACATTTCTCCTATGCTGAGGGCCGGCTATAAAAACGCTTGTGATGAATAATATTAATATGTAATGTGAGATAAATGTTAGAGCTACAGGGACACTGAAGTGCACTCCACCAGCTGTGAGAGCTTAAATGGACATTGATACCCCTCGCACTGCCAAGGCTGAGGTACCCCCTTTTTGACCCAAATACTTACGAGCCGACCCTATTTTAGTCGACATGGTCCCCATATTCTTACAAACTGGATAAGTAACTTGCGTTGACCTATATTCAGTTGACATACATTGGGTCGACACCCTTAAGTCAACAAGCCATAGGTCGACAGGGGTTTTTGGTCGACCTGAAAAAGGTCGACATGGTTTTTAAAAGGATTTTTTTTTTTTAAAGGTGGTATTTCATACCCTACCATCCACTAGGGCATGGCAGGAGAATAGTGTGCCGAGATTATCCAGCGGACACGGTACACTTATACGGTCGACATAAATATTTAAAAGAAAGTTTGCACCTAAAGTCCCTGTCGACCGTCCATGTTGACCTTTTATAGGTGTCGACCTGTAGATCTAAGGGTGTCTATGGCCTGTAGATCTAAAGGTGGCCATACACACGCAGATTTATCTTCTCACATTGCCTTGTTTGACTGCCAAGGAGGCGGGGCTTGGTGACGTCAGCCTCGTCGTCGTCCCCTCCCCACCCCCCGACAGTATGGTTCTTCTCCATTGGGCAATACTGGTGGAACTCACCCACCACTTCCATATATCCGCCGATATAATAACAGTCCTGTCCTGCACAGCGTTATTACCATGCAGGACTTGGCACGTTGGCAAACTGAAGCGGTGGTTAGAGGTGGTGAGCCCAACTTTCCCTTGATGTGGAAGCTCTGAGCATTGGTTTGCCCATTTCCATCCAAGGTCCCTCTGGCACAATCTAGACATTTTGTGCCCCCCTGCCAAAAAAAATTCTGCCCCCCACCCGCAAGTATTTATCAGAACTTATTTTATCTAAATTCCCATTGCCAGGGGTTACATGCTCATTGACAGGAGTTACATGCTCGTTTCCAGGGATTTCTTATTTGATTATTAGTGTTTTTTGCTTGTTACCATTGGGTTACATGGTTGCTGCCAGGGGCGAGAGAGAGGAGAGAGAGAGAGAGATTGCTACCCAGAATCTGTAACTTCCGAGTAACGGTGTACGCTGCACTGCCCAGTAGGACCTGTAGCATCTTTTCCAATGCCTTGGCCATTTTTGGAGGGACATTATCAGCAGATTTCATACAGACAGCCAGACCCATTGGAATATGCAGACCATGCACCCCCACACACCACCGCTTGGGCTGCAGTGCCATTGCTATGCCTCTGGGTGCCAAGTGCCCATCCGAGCCAATGCGCAGTCCCGTGCACATTGGGTCAGATCCTCCAGATTGAACCTGCTGCAGGTGTAGGGGGGGATGCTCTAACATCCGCGCCCCCTTACCGCCGCACATCGCCTACATAATTATCGCATATGCTGTAACATGCGATAATTATGGCAAAGGACAGCTCTTGCGTTAAGTGCTGTCCTTTGCGGTGAGTCAGCCGGTCCCATTTGGGTCCCGGCGGCTCCCCCCTCCCTCCACCGGCGCTGCTGCTGCGCCAGGTTCACCTCCTACCTGCACCCGTAAGAGGATCATAGTGCAGGGAGGAGGTCACAGGTCCGGGCAGCACAGCACTGTGCTGCCCGGACACAGGTGAGGGGGGGGCGGTGCGGGGTGGCGATGGGTCGCGGTAGAAGCCCACAGGCTTCCCAAAATGTGGTAAAAACCCAGATAACAGGGTTTTTACCGCATTTTTAGTTTAGAGAATCTCCCCCTCAGTCTGTTGGATCAGACCCATCAGTGGTACATTGCGGGTGCTTTTTAGCATCCACAATGTGTCCGTCTTTTCCAGAGGTGTGTGCCAGTGGTAAAGCACCGCTGGCACACATTTATGTGAAGAGGGCAGGCAGGCAGCTCTCTCAGCCAATCAGCGGCAGGCTTATTTAAAAAAAAAAAATTCACATTGTGGTGCTGCTGCTGCGTGCAGTCTGCTTAGCGCTTCCCGGACACTGCTGACTGGCCACCCAGCCACTGCACAGCCCCCGGACGCTTCACACAGTCTGGACCTCCTGCCCCTGCAGCTCCCCAGGAATTACATGGGGTAAATTGTGTGTGATTTAACCCATGTAAAAAATTGGAACAACAAGTGGCAAATCGTAGTGAGCTCTCCTGGGGAGAGCTCAGGGGAAATTAGGTCCATAATGTAAGGGGGTCATTAGAAGCTCAATACCTACCACTTGCATTAAATTCAACAAGGATGTCTATCATAAAGTCATCCTTAGTCCCCCTCCCAATTCTGGAGCCACTAGAAAGCTGACTATTGGTAGAGCCGTCCCTGGCTACACTATGTGGAATAATTTTTGAAAAACAATTTATGGAATCCTCCTAAGGACCGTAGCCCTTCCTATATTTTTTGGCAGGTGACTGTATTTTATGACAAGGTTTCATTCAGCAAACTGGAAATATTCCATAATAATTCAGCCGCTCTAAGCATTCAGGGCCCGTCTCCCCGGCATTTCGTGACCCCTCTCGACCCCAAGCACCTTCTGAATCATGAGCGAAATGTTTGGCTTTCAAAGCAAACAAGATAAGAATAAATGAAAGTTTGACGCAACAGCGGGAATTCAGAATATGATTCCAGAGTGACGGCGCAGAACCAGCCGAGCGCTACACTTACATCACACTCACAACGGCTTCCACTGTGTCAACAAGAACCGCCGAGCGGAACAGGCAGACGTGAGATTAGATCATTGCCTTGTCGGACAGTCTGGGAACAAATTCATTTTTAAAAACCGGAGTTTAAAAGATAAGTAGATGATGCAGCGTGAAAAACATATTTCTTGAGGGAACGGGCTCTCTTAAGACGTAAGTGAAGTGAGGACACGCGGCGTGGTCAGTAAATACAGCGATTCATTCTTCTAAAGACTCAGAAACATTTCAGTAATCCTTTATCTTCCTGTAAATCTCCTTGAGAACTTTTCTCGTTCAAGGTTGGATTCGTCTGTTGTGAAAACGTTCATTACCCGCGCGCACGCAGCCGGTCGCTGCTTTTTCCTGAACAAAGATGAAATATGATTGGACGAGGGGTTTCCGAACAGCAGCAGCTTCTGCCGAGTAGGAACTGTTTCTCGATGCGGGAACGATAGACTTTTTTTTTTCTTCTAATTTTTGACTAAAGGCCCCAAAACACATGTGCAACTTTTTGGAGTCTAGAAGTGGCAGGAGATATCCCTTCAACAGACACTTTCAGCCCGAAACATCGGAACCGGGTCAAAACGTCCCAAAAGAGTATGGCCAGTTTAAGATTAGGACGAGACATCCAGGACTCCGTAGAGAACGGGCAAAGCACCCGTAGGGAGACCAAGGTGTAGGGTGTCACGGGATATAGTCACTAGATCGACATACATTAGGTCAACCACTAAAGGTTGACAGGGTCTGAAGGTCAAAACAAGCACTAGGTCGACAATGGGAAGGTCGACATGATTTTTTTCCCCAAAACAGGCAGTGTTTCATACCCTACCTTCCACAAGAGCGTGGTGGGAGAATATAGTAGTGTACGAAGCACAGCGAGCCATGCCAGGGGACGTGTTGCACAGATACGGTGTCCATGCCGACTTAAGTTAAAATTTTGGGCAAAAAAAAAGTGACAAACTCATGTCGACCTCCCCAGCACAGAGCACTGTAAGGGGTGTCAGTATGGAGAGATGCTGTAACCCCAACTACAACAGATAGCATCAGGCAAGCAGACTGGCTTCTCTGATACTGCCCCTCTCCTGCCCTGTGGACACCTGTCTCCTGCGCAGCTCTAGGATTGGTCCCTCTCCTGCCCTGCGGGCACCTGTCTCCTGCACAGTGCCAGAAATGGTCCCTCTCCGGCCCTGCGGGCACCTGTTTCCTGCGCAGTGCCAGGAATGGTCCCTCTCCTGCCCTATGGGCACCTATCTCCTGCGCAGCACCAGGATTGGTCTTTCTCCTGCACTGCGGGCACCTGTCTCCTACGCAGCGCCAGGATAGGTCCCTCTCCTGCCCTGCGGGCACCTGTCTCCTGCACAGCACCAGGATTGGTATTTCTCCTGCCATGCGGGCACCTGTCTCCTGCACAGCACCAGGATAGGTCCCTCTCCTGCCCTGCGGGCACCTGTCTCCTGCGCAGCGCCAGGATTGGTCCCTCTCCTTCCCTGCGGGCACCTGTCTCCTGCGCAGCACCAGGATTGGTCCCTCTCCTTCCCTGTGGGCACCTGTCTTCTGCACAGCACCAGGACTGGCCCCTCTCCTGCGCAGCACCAGGATTGGTCCCTCTTCTTCCCTGCGGGCACCTGTCTCCTGCACAACGCCAGGATTGGTCCCCCTCCCTGATACATGACATCAGCAGAGTAACGTGCTGCTACCTGTATGAGAGCAACATTCCCTGAATGTGCTCAGCAGACGGAGAACGAGACACTTCGTGATTCATTTAAGAGGCAACTGTTTAACTATCCTTAAATATGATTGTCAAAATGTCAACGTGGGGGACTTTTTCATGCTTTACTGGAGATTTAATAGATGTTTAGCATTTGATATAAAGAGCCGAATTTGCGCACAGTGGCGCGGAACGCCACCTTGTTCTGTGGTGGTACATGTTGGGGATGGTCATTGATGCAGTCGCTATTAATGACTGCCATCGATGGCGATATTGGAACCAGCCATCAATAGTAACAAACTATGCGATGGATAACCATAGTTTTAGCTATCGATGGTCATCCATCTTCTTTGACTGACTGCCCCATGGGACAATCAGAACATGGGGGCAGGGTTTCAGGGTTGTTGGGGCGGGGCAATGCTCTGTGTCTCATCACCTTGAAAAAAAAGTTGGTTCTGCTGTGACACCAATATAGGGAAATCATTGGGTTCTCCCACATCGATGGCAAAAGTATTCCACATAGCCATAAACCATTGATGATTTCAAACCATCGATGGTCAATGGCCATCCCTAGTACATGCGCAGTAAAGGGCAGGCATTGGATACAAACCCTACAGAGTACAGCCTTTTATTTTTCAGCATTTGCAAATATATTCCTGTCACCCTCCGTATTCAGCAGCGCTGATATCCTCCTGTCGCCCCATTTTTTTGGGAATGTCAAGGTCTGTGTCGGAGGAGGTTCATGTCCTGGCATTGCCAGCGGGCAGGAGTCTGAGTAACCCTTGCTTTATTCAGGTGGCCGATCCTGGAAACAGTGCACACCCATTGGTAAGCTACTATAGATTTTGGCGCTTCGCATTATGGATAATGTAGGTGGGGCTACAATGTGGGTGGAGCATACGTTCATGCATATACGTGCTTTAAGAAATGAGTAGCGTGTGTTATAAGGAAGAACAATGAAGTTGTGAATGGACAGAATGTATATACTATAAGCCTCTTTTTTAGAAAACTTGTGTTCAGATGCCGCCCGTGATGTGATTGTGACACAGAATTGTCCCTAACTGTCCCTATGTCGTGGTTCTGCTTTGTCATAACAGACTGGTCTCTGATGTAGGGATCCGAGGGTGGCCCAGGGAAGTTTCCAGGTCGGGGCTGATGAAGTGAGCTGCCATGTGCGGCTCCTGCTCCATGTGGACCTGGTACGCTTGGCCACGTCTGGCCGAAACAGGCCGTTACTGGTTGGCCCTGTGTCCTCCCTACTTCAATACATTCTAGAGCTTGGGCCCAGTGGGTACTGCCATCTTTAGATGGCGTTACCCAATAAAAACCTAAGGGCTTCACTTCGCCATTCTGGATCCCCCTCGTGGCGCTACATATCACTGTTTGCATAGAAAGACTCCCGGAACCAATAACTCTTGTTTCTAGGTAGGAAACCCCGGTATTTACGCGATAGGTGGCATACCGGCGGATGGTGGCCGGATGTAGCTCATTGGGGATGCAATGCTCAGTACATCCCGCCCATAGTGACTGCTTCACTGCTATTCAGGTGTAGATGGGAAGGTCTAGGACAATAGGTTGACAACCTAAGGTTGACCTGAGAAACGCTGACAAGTAAACTGTCAACATGAAATAGGTTGACATATGAAAAGGTTGACAAGTTTTTTTTAAAAAGGGCACATCCTATGTCAAATTAAAGGTCATGGAGAATAATATTGACATCGTAGTTGGCTGCTTCTTTTGGCAAAGTTATTTAGCAATATGTCCACCTGCCATTTGCAATGCATCACCATTGTGCTCTGGAAAATGTGACAGTTGGTGAACTCTCCCTGTGCACCAGCTGGGTGACCTGGAACATGTGACCTGCTGAGTGGTCTGGAAACTGTGAGTTATTAGCAGCCATCCAATCACTGGGCAGAGATTTTCACGGTGTGAAAAGGGGTAAAATGTTCCACCTAGCACTCTTTACCATTATCAAATGGTGTTAAAACCCACGCGGATGCCCACGCCGCCTATCAGCCATTATCGGGATGTATCGGTTGGTCTGGCGCCTGCATCGTTGGGATAAACGTTATATTGTGCGCCCCGCTGAAGCCTTTACTAGAAGTATCCCAGAGAGCGGTGTATTTATATAGCAATAGAGGCGGATTAGGAAGTCGTTAATTTAGGACTATAATGGGAGCGCAATCAGCAGGCGATTTCGGAGACCAGTCCCAGATGTTGTCTGTTCTGCAATCTCATCAAAACCTCAATTAATGTCTAAACAGTTGTCAGCGACATCTATAAAGCCTGCGTTTTATATAAACTATTATAAGCGTATTCTGGCAGATAGACGCGAGTGCAGCGAGTTCTGTTATTTTATGGTGTGCTCAGTGTATGAGTCCTAATCTTTTAAGTGCTGGGATATCCTTCTACTGAATGTGTTGTTATTACTGTAAGGCTGATATATGACGGGGGAGCGCAGCGGCAGAGGGGCTCAGCGCTGACAAGGCCCTTACAGTATATAGCATTGCAAGGTCAGCCTTATCTTCCTGGCAAGCTAAATATATAAATAGTCAAGATTGCAATTTATTACCTGCATTATAGATCCAATGCATCGTAAATTACAGGACATGCTCTCACAGCTTATACGTATGAGAGCAGGCATATTGCTAGATAATCCGAGGTTCCTCTGTTTGTAGCAGTTCTCGATAGGTCCCTTTATAGAGGATTTTACCAACAGTACAAATATCTGTGTATTAGTAGCAGAAGGGCGACGAATATCGGTGACCCATTTCCATGATACCGCTGTCCAAGCAGGGCACATCATTTACCGAAGTAAAGGTCTTGCAGAAAAACATTAGTGTTGTAATTGGTTGCTTCGTTTCGGAGCCATGTGGCAAAATGTCCGCCTGCCATTTAAAGAGAGTCACCATTGTGCTCTGGAAAATATGACAGTTGGTGAAGTGTGCACCTGCCGGGTGACCTGCTGGTTGGTCTGGTAACTGTGACAGTTATTTGCAGGGATACTACGGGGATATCCAGGTACACCAGCTGGTTATTCTATTAATGAGCGAGGACTAATGGCTTGTACAGCTTATTGCCGTATTGGATACGGTCACTAGTACCACCCTGTTTAGGTCGACATGCATTGGATCGATCACTGAAGGTTGACAGGGCTTAGTTCGACACCTGAAATGGTTCGACATGGCTAAGGTAGACCGGGTCGGAAGATCGACACAATCATTACTGTAGGTCGACAATGGCAAGGCCGACAGTCAAAAGGTCGACATTGGTTTTTCACAGGGGGGTTTTTGAGCCGACATGTGCCGACAGGTGGTATTTCCTGCCATACCATCCACTACGGTGCGGGAATAAAATAGTTTGAAGCGTGGCGAGCCATGTGAGGGGACGCGTTAAACTTTGACGGTGTCCATGTCGACTATGTCGTCATTTGGTATAAAAAATATGTGAAAAACTCATGCCAACTATTTGATTGTCGACCTTCCCATTGTCACCCTATAATGCTTGTATCGACATTCAACCCTGTAACTCAACACAACACAAAAATGCAGGAAAATCCTTTATAAGGAACTGAGGGGTGAATTTATGAAGCTTGGAGAAGTGTTATCTATCCCCATAAAGAACGTTATGAGCAAGGTGATAATGGTTCAGCCAATCAGCTACAATATGTAAATTGACAGGTAAGAGTTGATTGGCTGAACCATTATCACCTTGCTCATAACGTTCTTTATGGGGATAGATAACACTTCTCCAAGCTTCATAAATTCACCCCTCATTTCTGAGGACATAGTGATTGGGATGGAGGCTGGCTCTGGTGATATTGGGCTTGCATATTTATATGGTTATATATGTGATGGAAAGGCCTGTTTGTCCATTTTTCAGTCATATGGGCCAACATAGGCATCAAGCAGTAGAGAAGTTGCCCACGGCAACCAATTCTACCTATCATTTTATAGAGTTACTGATAAGTGCTAGTCCTACTACCCCATGCTAATGCCACTATCCGCCTGTCTCTGCCCACTCCCTGCATGTATTTCAGTGGAAGGCTGCATTGCCCATTATTTTCCCATTTCAGTGGAAACAATGTGCTAGTGATCTATGAAATTATATTACTGCTAGTTCATTTAGAACAGTGGGGGTTATTCTGGTTCTCTCCTGGCAAATTCCTTCTTAGGTGGACAAAACCATGCTGCACTGCAGGGGGGGGGGGGGGGGGGGCAGATGTAAAATGTGCAGAGAGAATTAGATTTGGGTGAGTTATTTTGTTTCTGTGCAGGGAAAATACTGACTGCTTTATTTTTACACTGCAATATAGATCTCACTTTGAAGTAAAACCCCACCCAAATCTAATTCTCTCTGCACAAGTTACATCTGCCCCACCTGCAGTGCACATGGTTTTGTCCATCTAAGAAGGCATTGGCCAGAAGGAGTGAACCAGAATAACCCCCAGTGTGCTGGAGGCCTTATAAGAACATATTTGGATAGTAAAAAAGGGGATATCTGTAAATCCGTCCATCCAAGATCTTACATTGGGCAAATAATTATACGTACAGTATATATGTATACACATGATATCTTCCGGCCTTCCAGTGCCGTGACCTGGGCCCTTGGGAATGCTAAACAACCGTTTTCTAAAGGAGCTTATGCCAAGTGGTAAAGCTATCCTTAATTTGGGAACACAAATCTATTTTTGGGAGCACAAATCTCCCCCTGGCAGGAGTGAACTATTACAGACGGCTAATTAAGTGTGTGTGCCGTCCGGTCCGTAAGACCCTCTTAATATTCTGTAATCTCCTTGCACTCACTATGTTTAACATGCAAAGAATTTCAGCAGGGAAGACGTAAAATGTATTTATTAAAAAAAATAAAAAAAAAACTCTAATCCTTGGGTAAAAGACTTAAAAGTACAGGCAGAAATGTAGGTAACATGTCTGCTACATGCTCAGAAGCACTGCATCATGGCTGGCCGGGTGGGGGTGGGACCATCAAATGTTTACCTTTCGATGGCGGCAAACATCGGAATCAATTGATGGTTAAGAAACATCATGAGTCTAAATTGTTCTGTAAGATCACGTGGCCACCAGCCAGAAACGCCCATTTACGCAAACTTTGCATAGCATTACTTCTGCGCATGCTTGGTATCGTCACAAAATACGCCAGTCTGGGAATGAGGCCCAAAACTGATATTTAGAATGAATTGATGATGTCTTATTGCAGCGTACTAGAACTACAAGTCCCAGCAGGCACAGATGATGCCTGGAAGTCACATTTTGCATTGACAATCAGTGCTTTGACTAACGGTAGAAGGAAAAAACTTTAAGAAAGTGTCTGTCCTATAATTCAGTGTAAAATGAATTTATTTGGGCACTTGCGAGGGAGGACTGTCGCAATCCCCTCCAGAGGGGCCGCGCCGAGACACCCAAATCTGTCAGGGCTTGGTAAATATTAAATTCCATCGGCTCATCACCTCTCTGTGGCTCGCGTTAAACAGAAACATATTTGTGTGCATAAGAATGAATTATTTTCTGTTTGCCGGTCATGGAGTAACTGTCCGCATCTGAGGATGTTCCTACTGTATAACAACCATCCATCATGACGCACAGCTGAGTCTCTGTACATCTGAGACGCACATGTGAGCTGCTCACGTACAATACGGAGCCAGAGTATGCGCACGTTATGGAATCTGCGGCCATGGGGGCCTAATTCGTAAAGCGTCTTCCCTTGTTAAAATTTTTTTACCGCAATTTAAAAAAACAACAACAACATAATGTGAGCAAAGCGATTCTCACCTGGTCAGAGAATTATATTTAAGACATGGCGGCTTTTGTAAAGCCCTGGCGCTAGACATTTAATGCAGCACTAACTGCAGCGCGCCAGACTTTACGTTGGATGTCAGTGCCGATTTAAAACTTCAGCAACAACCTGGAGGTAGAAATGGGCATCGGTGTAGTCGCCATCGGTGGTTAACATTGATGGTGATCGTGCAAGTAGCAATCGATGGCAGCTAAAGGCCCATACACACTAGAAGATTTTCATTTCAAAAGACTTTGCCAAAATCTCTGAAAGATATATCTTTTACCAAAATGGTGCGTACACACTGAGCTAGTTTCCCCAAAGAGCAAGAGATTTTCAGGAGGCGAAAGTCTTTGCTGAACATCTTTCATATAAAAGGTGATTTACATAATGGGCGGGGTTTGAATTACAAGGATGGGAGCAGCTGCCATTTTATTCAGTGCATTCCTGTTATTGGTGCATGATTTAGAACTGATTGCTGGGCTGCATATACTGTATTCGGAGCCCAGGGTTCAGGTAAACTACACCTGCTCCAACCTGACCGGGCAAAATGCCACCCATGTGCATGGCAAAATTTAATTTGCAGCTGTGCAGGTAGGGAAAAATCCATTTAAAATATACATTGGGGGTGCAGTGGCGGCGGTAAAATATACATTGCTGGCCTGCAAAAAATGTAAGGCACGGCTTTGTGGGACAGGGGACTATGCACTCCATAATGCCCTTTACACATATACCACATACCGTAATGCCCATTACACATTATGACACACACCGTAATGCCCATTATGCATATGCCACACACCATAATGCCCATTACATATAATGCCACATAAGTGTCGTTTACCTACATGCTCATTGCTAGGGTTTTCATGCACGGTGCCAGGGGTAACATGCTATGTGCACTGCATCCTTACGCTCACCTTGCCCCGCTGTCTGTCCCTGCCTGCATCAGTAAAGGAGACCGCCGGGCAGAGCGGTGGGGAAATCCGACTGTCTCAGAGCAGGTCCATCTGTCCGCGACTCGCAGCCAATCAGGCGACGGTGGCTCGCTAGTTGCAAGCAGGCGTGTCACTCCAAATAGCCGCACAGCGGATGGTTGGACCTGCTCTGAGACAGCCGGGTTTACCACCACTCTGCCGGCTGTCTCCTTTAACGATGCAGGCAGGGACAGACAGTGGGGCAAAGTGAGCGGATGTTCCGCCTCCAAAATGGACTGACAGAACGCAGTTCTGCCTAGTTCTGGCTCAATTTTAACTCATATTGGGCAGTAATATATACATTGCTGGCATGTGCCAGCAATGTATATATTACTGGCTTACGATTGTCATTGGTGCCCAGTGGTGCCAGTAATATATAGATTGCTGGCATGTGCCAGCAATCTATATATTACTGGCTTACAATTGTCATTGGTGCCCAGTGGTGCCAGTAATATATAGATTGCTGGCATGTGCCAGCAATCTATATATTACTGGCTTACAATTGTCATTGGTGCCCAGTGGTGCCAGTAATATATAGATTGCTGGCATGTGCCAGCAATCTATATATATTACTGGCTTATAAATGTCATTGGTGCCCAGTGGTGCCTAACATATACATTGCTGGCACATGCCAGCAATGTATATATTATTGGCTTAAAAGAGAAAACATTGGTGGCCAGTGCTGCTCCGTGTGGAGCAGGATGCAGGGGGGTGGGGGGTGCATCAGCTGCATGCACCTGTGGGCGGCCGGGACCGGGCGGCAGAGCATCGACAGACCCGTGTGGACATAGCACGGGTGAACAGTGGAGTGGAGCGCGGCGGGGCGGACCAGCGCGGCAGCAGGCAGGGTGAGACAGGCGGGGGAGCAGGGCTCTTCACCAGCCAGCCGCCGCAGCAGCCAGCCGGACGAGTGAGCGGGGCAGCGAGGACAAGTCCAGGAGGGTGAGTATGACAGGCGAGGGGGCGAGGGGGCGGGGGGAGGGCGGCGGGGCGTACCGCCGGGCTGAAAGTGGTTAATCACTTTCAGCCCTGCAGCGTACACACACAGCGATGATGGATGGAAAACCATCCATCATCGCTGGATCTGCTGGTAAAACCAGCAGATGAAAGACCTTCCTAGCGGTGATGCGGGAGCGCGCATCATCGCTAGTCGGGGGTCGCTGTCCCATACACACTAATCGATTTTCAGCTGAAAATCGGTCAAAACGCCTGTTTTGACCGATTTTTAGGTGAAAATCGTCAAGTGTGTATGGGCCTTTACAATGCAATGGATGACCATCAATGGTTTTACCTATCGATGATCAGCCCTTTTCTTGGACTAACTGTCCCGTGAACCATGGGGGACCATGGGGGCGGGGCTTCATTGGTGTCAGGGCGGAGCTATTTGGCTATTCTGTGCCATCGATGTAAAGAAACCATCTGGTTCTCTGTTATCGATGGCAAAATTATTCCACATAAACTATAAATGATTATGAATCATCAATGGCTATCCCTACCTGCAGTTTGGATGGATGGTGAGAATCGGACAAGGGTTGCAAAGGTTTCACAGGGCAAACTTACCGCTGACGGGTAACACCTCGCTGTATGGGGCAGTGGGAGAAACCACACTGGATTTTTGTCCTAATCGAAATAAAAATGTGGTAATATCGCTCTCAAAAAGGGACAGTTTGGGATTATGGATGACTATTTCCACTTGGCGCGAAGTATTTGGGCAACACTGTTGGTGTAGTGCTTAGTATTACAGCATTCACATCTTCTTGCATTTGGTTCTCACCTGTCAGTGTGGAGTTTGTATGTACTCCCCTGGTGCTCATGTATACGCTCACTATCCAGAAATATACTGGTATGTTAATTGGAATCTGACCAATTATCCCCAGTGTGTGTGTCCATGTGTATTTAGATACCCCGGATCCAGAGGCTAGGACTAATGGGAATGGGCAGATCTCTGTAAAGCGCCGCGGTATATGTGTGCTCTATATAAATACCTTGTTAATAATGTAGGTAAGCGTTTGCTCTGTATCGCCTGATACACGAGCACTGTGCCAGCGTGAAGTCCAGTAAACGAGACAGAAGTGATGGTGATCTCTTAAGCAGATGTTCAGGATACACGACCGCAAAACAAACGCAATTTCCTAGGTTTTTCTCAGTGCATATTGGGATGAACTCTGTCACAGGCCCCGACATATATTCACATATCTATATGACTGTAACTGGAGTCTTTATAACTATTAACTATACAGATCCCAGAGCCATAACTATTGTAGGTTGGTGTGACAGGTGCAGATCTCATTTGTAACTTCAACCGCTTTATTCCCCAACATCACATCCCCCACCCCCATCCACCCTCACACCCCTAAACACATACGACTTTTTTTAAGACACACATTTCAAAATACTCAGTAAATAGCTTTGAGTAAGGTATCTGACTGCACAATGGAAGGTCATGGGTTTGAATCCTATGTGTGATGGTATTCTAAAAAAAGAATGTAACTAAATGACAAAGACCGTTCTGCAGCAGAATACAATGTAGTATCCTTTAGTTACAACCTCTAAAACTGGAGCCCACCCTGATCACTCCACCCGTAAAACTTTAATATCTGTTCCTACAGGCGATCTCACTTTGTTGAGGTCCCGGCACTGTGGACCCTAAAACCTTACTCAGCCCCAATGATGGTGCGGTACTTCTGAGTATCACAGAGCTGTGTAAGGAGCGAGTATTAAAGCGGTGACAGATGGTGAAGGGTGAATGATATGCAGCATCTGATATTCTGATTTACTCCTGGCTGCTGGGTGATTTACAGTCAGTCCCATGGTCTATGAGGTCTACATGATAAACGACCAGGCAAACACTGGCATTGTCCCTGGTAATTGAGCGTGACCAAAGGAGTATGACAGCTACTCGTCTCATGTCATCTTTATTGATAAAATAGACACGTTTCTGATGTGACCTACGTGTGTTGTTTGCATTCCAGCTGCGGAACAAAAGCAGGTATTCCCCGTGTTTGCTGAGCGCGCTCTCCCAGCGTTATCCTCCTGCCCCTAGGGCTGTAGTTACGCCGGTTCTCCTGTCTGTTCTGTCTACACTAATAAAGCGGTCTGGTGCGTTCTCTGAGAGGCCGCCCCAGGTGATCCTGATCGCTTACTGTCTGCGGCACAAGCTGATCTGGCTGACAGAGACTACCGTGTTAAAGGCTGGGTTCGAAAACGTAGTTAGTAGCTGTTGGCTGGAACTTCATCTCTCTCTCTGCTTTATCTTTCTCCAAGGGTTAGCACATTTGCCCCACAATCTTGGGTTTATCAAGTTTCCTCAGCCCTGTGCGTCAGGTTGCTTACATACGGTGGAATGTATTTACAGGAAAATGCCATAAAAATACTGGGTTTTACCATATTTCTGTATGTACTAAGCCCCAACCGTCAGGACTTTGGTGCGGAGTGTAACGCCACCAGAATATGGTGTTGCCCTCGATAACCTTATGGACTTATTTCAGCACTGGAACTGGAGTTGGATCTGATAAGATCCCTCCCAGCATCCTCTGCATCACGTGGCATATGCGTAGAGGGACTCCCAGATCTGAAACCTGGAAGTTCAGGGGCCATAAAGGGCAGGCCTTATCGGGAGATGTACTTACATATGCCATTGGTTATTGGTTTATTCCGATTCCTCGGTCCTGTGCCTCCGGTGGCTGACATGTAGTGCGTCTTAGTGAGCCGCCTGCTCCGGTCGCCGCTGGCTCGAAGCCACGAGAATAGTAATATTATTATAGCAGCAGATGGAAATGTTTTACTTCTGTCCAAAACAATTCTCTAAACTGAAGTGTATGCGTTGCACGGTCCCAGCGCCTCGCTGTAATCACTCTTAACAATACGCATACATTGTGTTTTCGGGACAATTTGTATTTCACGCCTTTCCCAAGAGTCTCCTGGGGGAGTCCTGATAGGATTGTGGGGATAATGGATTTGCAGGAATATTGCTATCATGATTCATTAGTCACATAAAACCAGTGACGCTACAGTCTGGCCCTGGCGGACATCATTTCCATTAGAATAAAATGACATTGATATAATTCCTGAACTTTAAAGGAAATATCCACTGGGCATTCCCATGGGCGAACCTCGGTCAAACCGCCGTCCGCCGCCGGACCTCCCACGCAACAAACGACCCAGCGAGTATGTAACTCGACAAAAAAAAAATGACATTCTGCTACAATGCGCCATTATAACTGGTGCAAAATATTAGAACCGGTGCAAGATATTATACCACTATTATGGGTATAGAAAATCGCTGTCTGCTCGCTGACACTTTATTTTTATGAGATGCATAACTAGGATGTCTGGTTATGTCAGGACTTGCTCCGACGTTACTGCTGCTTGTTGTGATTGCGCCCCAGGCGATGACAGACGACTTTACAGCAGAATAAGACCCTGTATCCCAGTGAAAGCCACAAGACCTCTTACACGCTAATCTCCCCATGCAACTTTGTGGCTTAAAATAGAAATGACTATAAAGCGCACCTGTCGGGTGCACGGGGCCGGTGCAGCCATTTTTGCGAAGTGAACCAATATCATGGCTAAACAGGAGTGATGGGATATCAGAGGGTGGCTATCTGTACCATGAGCTGGTACACTTGGGTCGTATATTTGTACGGGAATCTGCTCGTTGGCCTGATTCGGCAATGTAAGATAACGTATTCGCAGCTGCGATTTCATTCGCAGCGGATGTGAAAAAATTTGCGAATGGCGCAAACACCTTTATTTATATTGAGACACCAACCGAGAGCTACACAGAGCCAAGCAACGGTGTGCAAATTGGTGGTCGGTCGCATAATGACGCAAAAATTGAGACGCCAGCATCATGTCTTGTATTTACAGAAACGCAGCTGTAGGCTGAGAAGCGTCCCAAGAACAGTGGTGACACACGTATTTTTGCAGCCGCTGCCAGTTACCTCTCAGTCTGTAAATAACTTTGCAAATAAGTGCCTGATTCACGTCGACTCTCTAAGCTGCGTAAATCTGCTGCTTAGCGAGCAATTTAACGCCAAATCAGCCCTCTAAGCAACATCGGTTGCGCCGTCGCTCTGCAACTGAAGCCTGAGTAAGTCTAACCGTACTCAGACTGCCTGCCGCTTCCCGGCTTGCGGGGCCAAGGAAACCTCGAGGTGCAGTCCTGGACCTGGCCACTCCCAGAGAACAGAACCACTCACATTTCCGGAAACGCCGGCCACTCCCGTCGTACAGGACAGGCATATGCAGAATGGCATCTTCGAGGGAACTGCAGGTTGGATCGTTCAACCTGAATCAGTCCCATAGACAACCTTGTAACTTGCGTTAATGAAATTGTGCATGGGATACTGTTTATTGCGCAGTTGCGTATGATGCTTCTTTTTCTTTTCTTCTGCTGAATATTTACATGTTGTAAACTACTAAGGCCGCCATGGAACGTGCATGGAAACGACGCACATTTAGCTCTGTGATTCCGATGTATCAGATATGCTCTGCTCACACTCTGTCACTTGCTAGATTGGTAACGTGCGCTGCAGGTGTATTTCGATGACTTTTAGCGTTTTTATTGGATGCATCTTTCCGCAATATGGACCAGATTCACAGATGAACCCAAACCCAATCCCTGAACAGACGAGAGGCTTCTAATTGGGTGTCCCTCCCAGTCTGCTGGAAATATGTGCAAATCTCCCGCTATCAGCTGCACCCCATGACCCAGGTGGCCGATGCGCAATTATGCACCGAACTGCATCATCATAGCCATGCTGCCTACTGTACCGAACGACTGTATACCCTGCAGTGTGGGCCATTAATGCATGCAGGAGGCAACTGGATGGAGAAATGTAAATTTACGCCTGTCGGAATGGCAAGGGGGCAAAAAAGTCTGTCAGTTTCCGGACAAGTCTTGGCTTTGATTGGTTAAAACAGTTTTGGAGGTCGCTGCCGGGTGTCGTGTGTAAATAATATTTTCACGAACGCACCAACCAGCAAAATGCTTAACATTTCCACAGATTCTCCATTGTTTTGCCCAATCTCCCTTTTTGTGTGTCAGAACTGTTTTCCAGGGCTCACTAAAACGCTGCACATATTTTGCAGAATCTGCTTATGTTCTAAAACCACACGTGTCCGCAGTTAAACACTGCATGCCTCCTTTGTATACACCATGCCAACAGACCCTCCCTGGGTGTGGTCTCCCACATCTGTCTCGGGTTTCTGTAAGAATTATTTCATGATATCAGCCTATTCTTAGACAGGAACTGCGTATCCCGGTGGGGCCGGTCTGACCACACGTCCGAAATCCAGTGCACTTAACCTCTTAGGGAGATGTTCCCCCTGTATCTCTGACGATGGTCCGTGCCGAATCTTGTTATATCTAGCCCTTGTCCTCACGTAGCACGTAAGGGGGACATGCCAGGTTCTTCCGTTAGAAACCCCCCCAGCGTTACTATCGCCTCCAGCTGCGGATGTCACATCCCATCAGAATACCAATCCTGAATGTCTGTACAGTGGGTCGTTCCCCTCACACCGGGGTTGTTGCTCACACAGCTGATCGCACGGCTGCGATTTTACAGGCTAAACGATCGATAGACTGCACATGTGTGCAGCCCGTAGTACGCAAGCGCAAGGCCATCTTGTACGCAAGTTGTTTGACAGAAAGCCGGTATTTGGGGGTGGTAACTGGACGTTTTCTGGGAGTGTCCGGGTGTTTGAGGTTAAGTCATCTGATGATTACCAATTAGCAGCAAATAGTTCATCCGTGCTGAGCAATTTGCATCCTTCCAATAGGCGGGGAAAAATTAGCAGCCCTGCGATCAGGTTTAAAAGGGGCCCCAAGTACCAACCAATCAGCCTCCCCGCTGCCTATTTCTAAATCCTCCACAATAGTGGCTAAACCCAACCGCGACTTCCCCAGCCACACGCTAGCGCAGCCTGCATACTCACCAGTTGGGATGCTAGCTGTCGGAATTCCTCCGTCGGCAGTTCTCGCGCCGGTCTTCTGAAGGCAGCCAGGTTGCTGGTGTCGGTATACTGGCGGTAGCCCTGGAGCCGAGATTCTGTGTATTCACTGGACGAGTTTTATTAAGGAGGTAACAATCATGTCCTGTCCGTCATACACAAGGTCACTAGAGATATCGCTTGGTCTGATCTGCAGCACATCAATCCTAGCGACCGCCGGAGCGTGCAATCACCCGTACGCACAGAGCGATGTAGGCGGTGTGTCCTTACATCGCTCCAGCATGCATCCGGCTTATCTCTCTCTGCTTTACCACTCTTCACAGCTTAGTACATCTACCCCAGAGTGAGATATACAAGAGGACAACAAGGGGCAGATTTTTGTTAGTTTAGTAATTGCTCGGTAGCGTTTTCCTTAATTTAGGACACAGAGATGGTGAATGCTGTATAGTTCTAATGAAGATGGGATGTTGCCCACAGCAACCAATCAGATTCTGGGCCAGATGTACTAAGCGTGAAAGTGATAAAATGGAGAGTGATAAACCGCCAGTCAGTCAGCTCCTAACTAGCATGTCACAGGCTGTGTTTAAAAAATGACAGGTAGGAACTGATTGGCTGCTTGCTTATCACTCTCCATTTTATCACTTTTGAAGGCTTAGTACATCTCACCCTTTATCTCTTATCTTCTAGAAGGGGGCTAAATAAATAAAAAAATAGATTCTGATTGGTTGCTATGGGCAATGACTGCACAAACAAGTCTAAAGGTGGCCATACACACGCAGATTTATCTTCAGATCTGGTTGGTTGGAACAAAAACATGGTTATGGATGAGAGCAAATGACAGTTGAACATTTGCTTGGAAATGCTGGAAAACTGACAAACTGTCACTTATCCATAACCATGTTTTTGTTCCAACCAGCCAGATCTGAAGATAAATCTTACTAGTGTATGGGCACCTTTAGACAACAGTGGCCAGCTGGGCTACCGGTGCGTTCACAAGCGTAGCGTTGCCAGTCTCCAGTCCTGGCATCCTTAGGGCAGACAGTGGGTGTAATCGTACATTACAGCTCCGGGAACTGGTATCGCATTGGCAGAAAACAGAGAACTCTCTGAAGCGTACGGGGAATTGTAACCCCCCCACTATAGCAATCCTGGGCTTTCTCAATCATGTATCAGCGACTACTATAGCAGTATTGTAAGAACTGGCTGAAGCTGCACAAATGAATGTTAACACAAGAAATTGCCTGGCTCTCAAACCCCAGTAACAGACGGGGAATTACCAGCAATGACGGGAGTTCTGACTCGTCAGAATGTTAATGGGGCTCAGAACGGAATTTTCTTCCCCCAAGTATTTTCAATGTGTCTGTTATTCCCAATGATACGATAAGATGCCGGTCTCCATTGCATTGTCTCGAGATATGACTTTTCCTAATGATATACGTGCGAGGCGTCCGATTTACAAGAGAGTATGTTACAGGTTGCTAATGGCACCCAGCCGTCATGTTTCTTCCCCTCTGTCCAAGTCAGACTTTGAGATAATGAAGACAGCTTAGAGTTCACAGGCCTCACTGCACAAATTACTCTGAAATCCCCTACGGCATGTGGGTATCACATAGTGTACGCACAAAGGCACTGCTGCAAGCGGGAGGGCAGGTATCAGAACTCTAGAGGCAAATGAACTAATGGTACCCCTGCTGTACACCACATTCTATTGCTCCAGGACGGCAACTGGGTGGATTACCTTAATTGAACACAAACATCTGCCGTGTTCTGGGAGTGTTCCTGGCGCATGGTTGAGAGGCCATGTTCAGAAGGGGAGTGTTAATGTTAAACATGATGGTGGTATGTCTAGATACACTGGTGGTGCTGCTGCATACAGGGACACAGGAAACGGGCAATAGGAATACAGCATTCGCTAAGGGCCTGGTCGTGCAGCTACTGGATTAAGGTGGGAATAATGAAACCTCCGCCCATTCCCATCTGATCTCCTTTCCACTACTGTATATCCCTGCCACTTCCACACAGGTGATTAAACCGCCATCAGTAGGTGAAGGCTCTGGTCATCCAGGTGACAAGAGTCTTCTCCCCCACTTTATATTCACCTTAACCCTAATTCTCCGATCTGCACAGAATTATTTATTACGTTTCTTATAGAGAGCAGCAGGTTCCGTTGCGCTTTACAATAAGAAATAGGGATAAAACAAACTGGGTAATGACAGAAAGTGAAATGGTAGGAGGGCCCTGCTCACAATCTATAGGGTGCTGACATTTCACGTGTCAACATGTTAACATTCTGCGAATGCCGACATTGCAAGTATCGGCGTTATGAATGCAGCCCCATCTTTCCGTCAGATGTTTTCCATCGGTCTCCGCTGTAGGAATGTTCTCAGGAATCTGATTACTTCTTCCCCGATCTCTCCGTAGTCACATTTATATGTTCTGTGTTATTGGCAGGTGCAGCAGGAGGTGTCTCTGTAACGTGGGATGCAAGTACGCTTATAGAGAGGTGGTACGGCAAAGGGAAGGGTGCGTGCCAGCGTTTGCCTGGTACAGTAAGGGCGGCACTTTAAGCTGCTGCTTGATACCACCTGTTCCTCTAGCACTGGGTATAATGCTGGGACGCTGGGAATACCATACACCATTGCTGAGTCAGGGGTCCAGATTATGGCTGAGACCCTGTCCAGGTAGATGGTGGCATAGCTAAAAGTTTTGTGTCCCTTCAAAAAAAAACTTTCTGGTCCATAACAGTAATTTGATTTTTTTTTTGTTTACCTACGTGCTCGTTGCCAGAGGTTACGTGCTTGTTGCCAGGCATTTCATGCTTGTTGCCTGGAGTTTTATGCTCATTGCCAGGGATTTATTGCTTATTGCCAGGGATTTATTGTTTGTTGCCAGGGGGTTACATGCTCATTGTCAGGGTTTACATATGCATGTGGTCATTGGTTACATATGCTTGTTGCCAGAGGTTAGTATGCTCGTTGCCAGGGAATTACATATGCTCATTGCCAGGTGTTACATATGCACATTGCCAGGTGTTACATATGCTCATTGCCAGGGGTTACATATGCTCGTTGCCAGGGAAATACATATGCTCATTGCCAGAGATTACATGTGCATGTTGCCAGGGGGTTACATGCAGGGGTTACATATGCATGTTGTCATTGGTTACATATGCTTGTTGCCAGAGGTTAGTACGCTCGTTGCGAGGGAATTACATATGCTTGTTGCCAGGGGTTACATATGATCGTTGCAAGGGGTTACATATGCTTGTTGCCAAAGGTTATTATGCTCGTTGCCAAAGAATTAGATATGCTCATTGCCAGGTGTAACATATTCTCGTTGCCAGGGGTTACATATGCTCATTGCCAGGGGTTACATATGCTCGTTGCCAGGGAATTGCATATGCTCGTTGCCAGGCGTTACATATGCTAGTTGCCAGTGAATTACATATGCTTATTGCGAGAGGTTACATATGCACGTTGCCAGGGGGTTACATGCTCATTGCCAGGAGTTACATAAGCATGTTGCCCGGGGTTACATGCTCATTGTCAGAGTTTACATATGTACATTGCCAGGTGAGTTACTGCTCAGAGCACACCAGAGCTCCCGAAATCTGCATTTCCAGGTAATGCTATTTACTCTGTCTTCCCCCAGTAGGATCTCTAGCATCTGTCTTCTAGAAGGCAGCGGCCATTTTTGGAAAGCCGTTTTTGCAGATTCCTTGCCATTCCATGCTAGACAAGAGAAGGGACCGCAGGTTAAGGGCTCACACATTAGCACGGAAATCCATGATAAACGTTTTTTGGTGTTCTGCGGGCCTCGTTCAATCAGACCCATATAGTGTAAACTCCGCTGCAATAGTGGAGTGACTGAAATAATCTCCGTAGAGTGCCGCAGATTATGTGGGCGCCATATATAATATGATTTTGATGCCACATAAATGACTGCGTATGGTCTGTAGGTGCAAATCCCGGTGTTACTGAACTCTTGACCCGGAGAACGTACCTACAGCAGCCGGACAGCAGAGTGCCCCCCCCCCCCCCCGGTGAAGGAGATGGCTGGCAGCGCTCGCTCAGTCATGTAAGGATTAAGGCAGATTTGTTAGAAAAAGGCTCATTTTAAACAGAGAGCGGCAGCGGGAGCCAAGTTTGGAGCCTGAGGAATGTAATATTTCAGCAGACCTGTCATGGTGGAACTGTGGAATTTTACATCACTCACCTCTGCTGTGTTCTCCCCTCGCACTGCGGCAATAATAGAGAGATGGACACGGCTTTCCACGTAGGCGCCCCACACCTCCCTCATCCAAGGTTTAGTCTCAACTCCTGGCCAACGGGCAGCTTCCAGCAGCAACATGTTCTACTCCGCTTCATCAGCCATTCCTCTGGTCTCAGTTACATAGAGTGGCAGCACAGAGTATTTCAGGAGATGAGTGATGTGTCAGTGAGGACAGGGCTGCATGTGACAGGGGCAGTGACATGATGTGAGGAGGGGAATGAAGGCAGCAGGAAGCCACAGGATGAGAGTTATATAGTGGGTGGAGCAGGATCCCAGCAGCACAGAGTATATCAGGAGATGAGTGATGTATCAGTGAGGACAGGGCTGCATGTGACAGGGGCAGTGACATGATGTGAGGAGGGGAATGGAGGCAGCAGGAAGCCACAGACTGAGTTATATAGTGGGAGGAGCAGAGTCCCCAGCAGCAGAGAGTATATCAGGAGATGAGTGATGTGTCAGTGAGGACAGGGCTGCATGTGACAGGGGCACTGACATGATGTGAGGAGGGGAATGGAGGCAGCAGGAAGCCACAGACTGAGAGTTATATAGTGGGAGGAGCAGGGTCCCCAGCAGCACAGAGTATATCAGGAGATGAGTGATGTGTCAGTGAGGACAGGGCTGCATGTGACAGGGGCACTGATATGATGTGAGGTGGGGAATGGAGGCAGCAGGAAGCCACAGACTGAGCGTTATATAGTGGGAGGAGCAGAGTCCCCAGCAGCACAGAGTATATCAGGAGATGGGTGATGTGCCAGCGAGGACAGGGCTGCATGTGACAGGGGCAGTGACATGATGTGAGGAGGGGAATGGAGGCAGCAGGAAGCCACAGACTGAGCGTTATATAGTGGGAGGAGCAGAGTCCCCAGCAGCACAGAGTATATCAGGAGATGGGTGCATTGTCAGCGAGGACAGGGCTGCATGTGACAGGGACAGTGACATGGTGTGAGGAGGGGAATGGAGGCAGCAGGAAGCCACAGAATGAGAGTTATATAGTGGGAGGAACAGGGTGTCCCAGCAGCACAGAGTATATCAGGAGATGGGTGCATTGTCAGTGAGGACAGGGCTGCATGTGACAGATTGAGTGTCCTAGCTGACAGCTAAATTGCAGTATGAGAATAAAGCTGCCCAGCATGTGTGGGCTACATGCAGAAGGAGCCAGTAACTGAGCACCTGGGAAACACCATGCTGCACTGCAGGGGGCATGTGTAACAGGTGCAGAGATTTAGGTGTGGGAGGGGCATATCCTAGGTCAGATCACCATTGCAGTGCGATAAGAATTATTTACAGTTTCTTATATATTTTGTTGTGCTCTACATTTGGAAATAACAGTGATAAAACAAACTGGGTAATAACAGACCGACATGAAGGGAGGAGGGCCCTGCTGACAAGCTTACAATGAATGTAGCCCCTTGCAATGGAGCATGGATTCATCTAGATCAGGCATGTCCAACGTTGGCCCTCCAGATGTTGTGAAACTACACATCCCAGCATGCTTTGCAATAGTTATAGCATTCTCTAATAGCAAAACTGTGGCAATGCATGCTGGGATGTGTAGTTTCACAACATCTGGAGGGCCAACGTTGGACATGCCTGATCTAGATACAAAGGGGGAAATTTACTAAAGGAAATTTGTAAAAAATAGGTGTATTTGTATTTAGAAATACACTTATTTTTGACATTTACTATCCCGAAAATACGGCAATTTGTATTCGTATTGATAGCACATCAATACGACTACGAATTGCGGTATTTTCGGGATAGTTTCCTCTTCTTGGGTCTGTACTGAGATTCTTTATAATAATTAGGTTCACCTGCAGCGCCCCCTACCGGACACTCCACAGACAGCAACTGAGGAATCCAGTACAATTGTGCGTCACCCAGAGAAAGGTTCCTATTTATCATGGTACTAAGGGGATTTTATAATTACTATAATTATCTTATACAGGGACTATACTAACTATACTATACTAACCATGGGTGGTGCATTCTGCCAAACATCATCTACATACTAATAACATACATACTAACATGCGTGATTAGTATCGCACAGGACGGCTCTTCCGAAAAAAACTTTCCTTTGCAAAGGCGGGGCTTCCGGGTTCCCGGTTCATCTGTGCATGTGCAAAAGGACACCATAGCTGCAGTAGGTGCTGGAAAGGATCTGATTAGATCCCTTTCAGGAAGAAAGTACACAGAAGCCTATAGGGTGATGCAACAAAGGACTTAATGCGTACTGAAAATACAGACGATGTCCGAAAAGGGGGGTTTGGCCTCTGGCAATCTCTGACAGGAAAACATTTTTCTTTTCCTGTCAAAACTGTTAGTCTCATGTGGGCCTATTATTAGTAGGGGGCCTGGAGCTGCAGCTCCATCTGCCTCATTGTTAATCTGGCCCTGCTCCAACATGATCCGTTCCCAGGGGGGAAAAAAAGGCTCTGCTACAGGACTTTCATGCCAAAGGCGGATCCAGTGGTGGGGCTGCAGCACAGTCCAAAATGCAAATGGGAAAGTCACACCAAGTCACCAACTGCCACCCCGAATGCTTCCAAACATTGCGTTTCATATACACCCATACCTCCCAACTGTCACGATTTTAGAGGGACAGTCCCGATTTTCGGGTCCTGTCCCGCTGTCCCACCCGCGGCAGGCATTGTCCCGCTGCGGGGGGTGACAGTTGGGAGACCCCCAATCTAGTAGAATAGACGCTGTGCGCATGCGCACAGCGTCTATTCTTGTATGAAAATGAGGTCGCGGCTAATTAGCATAAGCCGCGCCCTCATTTGCATACGCCCCGCCCCCTTTTCGGGCGCTCGCGCGGCTTCGCCGCGCGGGTGTCCCTATTTCATACAGACAGAAGTTGGGAGGTATGTCAGGCTTGCCTACCCTCCCGGAATGGCCGGGAGCCTCCCGGAAATCGGGTCCTTCTCCCGGCCCCCCGGGAAGGTGGGCAAGTCTCCCGCATTCTGGGATTTGCCCCGCTCCATCCTTGCCCGCTGGTTAAAATTACATGAAATCGCGGGTCCGCGGGGAGGGGGCGGGGCTTAAATGACGCGATCGCGGCATTTCGCGTCATTTCGCGGCATTTAAGCCACGCCCCCTCCCTCACGGCCCGCGAATCACGGAGGTTTCCGTCATGGGGGGCGGGGCCAAGTGATGTCAGCCTTGCTACCGCCCCCCTGATGTGTTGCCTCTCCGGGCTTCTCCCGGAAAGGTGAAGATAAAAGTAGGCAAGTATGAGGTATGTACACCGTATACACATATTGTAGACTGAATGTAGTTTTATACAGTGTTTGTAGTTATTGCCGCTCTAAGAATACACAGTAACTCACCTCTCGCCCGCTATTACGTAAGCCCCTATAACGCAGGGTTGCCGACTTTTATATTCTCCTCTTCGGGAGAAGCCCGGAGAGGAGACTTTCAGCAGCCGTTCGGGGGCGGGGCTTGGACGTGACATCATTAAGCCCCGCCCCATGATGCAAAATAGCCAAATTCACGGATCTCCGTGGAGGGGGCGTGGCTAAAATGATGCAATTGTGCCGTTTTAGCTCCGCCCCCTCCTCTGAGACCCGCGGATTTCGGCATTTAAATGCCAAGGTAGGGATGAGATGGCCGCGATCGAAGGGGCCGGGAGGGGGACCCGATTTTCGGGAGACTCCCGGACATTCTGGGAGGGTAGGCAACCCTGCTATAACGAGTGGCGCCTCTTACCATTATAAAGGAGGGGGGCTGCCGCAATGCGCCCCTCCCCTCCACTGTCGCCGTCCCCGGAAGTCAGCGCAGGGGCGCACCCCTGTCCCTGCACGGGGCCAGCACATGTGCAGTACCTTCATACATACTGTGCATGCGCTGGCCCAAGCCTCTGTGGGCTGCCTTGCAGCAGCCCCCGGAGTCTTGATCAGGTTCTGGCGCAGTATAGTCCGCGATACTGCACATGCGCAGAACCCGTTTTGGGGGCTGCCGCGCATTTGTGCAGAGAGAGGCATCCCAGAGTGAGGGACCACCTCCCGATGGGATGCCTTGAGTGACTGGCAGGTCAGACTTCCAATAGGAAGTCACTACCAGTCACATTGAAGCCAGAGCTGTCTCACAGACTGCATCTGGCTTCACTTTAGGCACAGAGAGTGGCGGATTTTACCTGGGGGGGATGCAGCCCTGCAGCCCATAGGTAAAAACCGCCATTGCCTATAACGCATTATTATAATCGCATCACACCTGGAGAGACGGGTGAGAGTTTTTAGCAGTCACATTTGCAGGACATTTCCATTCGATATCTAAATGAAGTTAACTTTAAAATATTTATGATTCGAATATTGGGGGAGGTTCAGAATTGATTGGTCAGGTCTGAATTCGGTACCCCGGCCCGAGATAAGGATGGTTCTCACAGGATTTATCAGACATGTGACTTATATCTGGACGTATATGAAAGCGCAGAACTTCTCTACACCTTCATCTCTCACATCAGGGGCTGAGCAGGGAGACATTTTTTGGGGAAACGATTCTCCCATGCACCTAATACCCTGCTAACAGCTGATAAGAGGGAATACTTTGATTTAAAGCGTCGTGACAGAAGGACGCAAAGTTTACCAGCAGCAATTACGGGCTTAGTTCCAGGAGATTCATTATGATCCGAGATTCCTCCCCGAAATGTTGACAAATCTTCTGCGCTGCGATATCTTTCATTGTAATCATTATGTGTCTCTTTTATGTCCTATTTCTTCTATCTGGCGCGCTTGATTAGTAAGCTCTGATACCGCTCGCCAAGATGGTTGAACGGGTGCCAGTTCCAGAAATGCCCCTATTGTCAGCGTGCCAGGCAAACAGAGGGGCTGTGTGCGGACCCAGCGAGTCTCTTGTACAGATTCATTAAGAATGGGAGCAATATTACACCGGCCGAGCCGCGGTGGAGTCAGCGAGGCGACCTCCGCTCAGTCAGGGGTGGAGGCTTGTTCGGCTGTCCCCTCCGCCGGCTATTCAGCGGCTTGCGGTATAATATGACCGCAGACAAATTTTATAATCATAAAATTGTTCCCTTAATTAGCAGCGTGACAATGTGATAGTTTGTGGTTCCCTGCTTATAGAACCTGGTGGGGTTTTTATCATACGATACTTGATAATTAAACGCACTGAACTGTGTCCTCGTGTTTGGAATAAAAACATGCAAGTTCTCCAAGGTATAATCTCCTGTTCCAGGTGCTCCGGTCTTCAGCGTCCGTGTCTGCTGCCTCCCCATACATGCGTTATTTTATTATTTGTTGTGAAGCCCGCACCCTGGCCCTTATTCTAATCGGCTCGGTACGGCCCGCGTGCGGCCGTACCGCCGATGTTTTCTCTCTGCACATGCGCAGAGGTCACTCTGCGCATGTGCAGGGGAATTCTCCGTGTTAAAAATTTAGACGCCGCAAAGGGGGCGTATAGGGGCGTGAGGGGCTTCATCCCCTCATTTCCCTATGTGTACGCCCCGCGTTTCATGGGCGTTCCCATGCAAACGCGGGGCGTACGCATGGTAATGAGGGCATGACGCCACTCATGGGGGCGGAAAGCTGACGTCGCCGGATGTCAGCTTTCAGCCCCCATACAAGCTACCACACGGACGATTGTCCGTGTGGTCTCAGCTTGCGGGAGCTGCCGCGGCGTGCGGTCCTGCCTTCGATGGTCGTCGACCATCGAATGCAGGGGGCAGCTCCCAGCATGGTGGAGGCGTACGCCTCCACCATTTTCGTGCGGTTCGCCAGCCGTCCGTGTACGGACGGCCGTGGCGAACCGTATGGTGGGCGGGGATTCGTCTGGTGCGGTCGGAGCCGCATATGCGGCTCGACCGCACCAACCAGAATAAGGGCCTCTGTCCCAGTTAGCTGGTGATGGTACGCCTATTAATGAGAGAACTGCTTGGTACACAGTGGCTGCTACATTGGTCATTTAACTGAACAGATAATATATTGCTTATCTATTGGCCAGTGTGTGCCAGCGACAGGTCTGCGAATGGCATCGTTCACAGCATATTGCGTCAGCTGTTGGGCATCAAGTATGGTGTAATGGTTACATTACTGCCTCACAGCGCTGAGGTCATGGGTTCTATTCCCACCATGTGTTATATATACGGGGCAGTACGGATGGTGTAATCAAATGGTTAGCATTACTGCCTCACAGTGCTGAGGTCATGGGTTCCATTCCCACCGTGGCCCCAACTGTGCAGAGTTTGTATACTCTCCCTGTACTTGTGTGGGATTCCTCCGGGTACTCCGGGTTCCTCCCACAATCTCAAAAATATACTGTTTGGTTAATTGGCTCCCAACAAAATTAACCCTGTAGTGAATGTGTGTGCGTTTACATGTGGTAGGGAATATAGATTGTAAGCTCCACTGGGGCAGGGAGTGTTCAAATATTATCTGTACAGCTCTATGGAATATGTGTATGTGTATATATATATAACTAAAGGTTTAATGTTTCATCGTGCTTTGTACAAGCGAACCACCGACCGTCTGTACATCAGTTACACAAGCCGATGGCGATAGACTGTGCAATTGGTCAGGCACCTTGAAATGCACTCGCCCAATTGCAGTGTAATAATGGAATTACTTTTTTGGTACTTGTTTCCTATCTGGGCGCCCGCTAAGTTAATTGCGCACCATGCTATTCTCCGTAGAGAAATCTGATCGCATCGCATCGTACACATACACGATATTGAACGATGCGATGCGATGCGATGCGATTCGATTTCCCATAGGAAACAATGTTAAATGGCTCAATTTAGCCAAATTATCATAGGAACAATAGTAAATGGGCCAAAAACACCCCTGAACATTGAAATGTCCCCCCAAAAGTAGTTGACGCCACCCCGCCATCAACGTGAACCCGAAGCGTGGCGAGCGCAGCGAGCCCGCGAGGGGCGGCGGTACGCGTCCTCCGACCTTTTCATGCCCTACTATCCACTAGGGCGTGGAGTGAGAATAGAATAGTGTGGCGAGCGCAGCGAGCCACCGAGCCCGAAGCGTGGCGAGGGGACGCGGATACCTTCACAGGTAAACGCGTCCCTTCGCGGGCTTCCCAGGTGTCCGCGTCGCCATGGACACCTGGGAAGCCTGCGAGGGGACGCGTATAACTGTGAAGGTATCCGCGTCCCCTCGCGGGGCTCGCTGCGCTCGCCACGCTTCGGGCTCGGTGGCTCGCTGCGCTCGCCACACTATTTTATTCTCACTCCACGCCCTAGTGGATAGTAGGGCATGAAAAGGTCGGAGGACGGTACCGCCGCCCCTCGCGGGCTCGCTGCGCTCGCCACGCTTCGGGTTCACGTTGATGGCGGGGTGGCGTCAACTACTTTTGGGGGGACATTTCAATGTTATGGGGTGTTTTTGGCCCATTTACTATTGTTCCTATGATAATTTGGCTAAATTGAGCCATTTAACATTGTTTCCTATGGGAAATCGAATCGCATCGCATCGCATCGTTCAATATCGTGTATGTGTACGATGCGATGCGATCAGATTTCATTACGGTGCCGTACGTAGAAAACCTGGGCGCCCAGATAGGAAACAAGTACCACTTTTTTTAATTGAAAGTGACAAAACATCGCCCAGAGTTGGGCGTCCATGTATCCCACTAACCTCCGCTTTGTCTCTTTTCAGGCTGACCGGGAACGAACCTTTGACAATACTCCCTCTGACCTCAGAAACGGAGGGAGCTGCAGAGAAGGCCCATTACAAAATCTGTGACCGACTAAAGCTTGAGAAGAAGCAACGTAGGATGTGTCGACGAGACCCCGGGGTGGCGGAGACCCTCATGGAAGCCATTAGCATGAGCGCCCAGGAGTGCGAGTACCAATTCCACTTTGAGCGTTGGAACTGTACGCTAGAAGGACGATATCGAGCCAGTTTACTTAAACAAGGTACGCGGGCAAGTTGCTGAATGTCGTGCAGATGGGGCAGGTCCATTGTGTCGCCCCTGATCTGCGTTGGTGCGTCGGTTATCGCCATGGTAACCCTGCCCACTCCATTGTGTTACCGTGAGTTGAGAAGGGGCAGTCGATATCCTGATTATAAGGCATTTACATATCACAATAATTATACTGGGTGCTGCCAAACCCTTGTAGACACATGAAAAGGATGACATGAGTTTTTCACATTTTTTTTCAAAATTTGTAACAAATTTTAAATACTTTTAGTTTCACGTGGACTTTGCTTGGGAATGGTAAAGTGCCCCAAATGGAACGGTAGCAGAGCGAGGCACCACGTGGGGGTACATGGTACACTATCTGGGGGTCCATGTTAATACAGCTGTCGATATTGACAACAATTTAAAAAAAAAAACTTACGTCAACCTTTTTTCATGTCGACCTTTTGTCAGGGTCGACCCTTTGTCAGTGTTGACCTTTTTCATGTCGACCTTTTGCATGTCGACCTATTGACTGTTGCCGAGCAGCTGGAGCCGGCAGCGCTGAAGCTGAGTCCAGCCATTAGCTAAGCAGCGACAATCCCGAGAATTTTCCGGGCTTGCCAGTCTGGGCACAGCAGCATAGCCCGGAAAGTTCTCGGGATTACCACTGAAGGGGTTAATGGCCCCTCATGCGATACTGGCCCCCATGTGTTACTGGCCCCTCATGCATTACTGGTCCCTCATGCGTTTCTGGCCCCCGTGCGTTACTGACCCTGTGCGTTACTGGTCCCCGTGCGTTACTGACCCTGTGCATTACTGGTCCTCCCCGTGCGTTACCGATTCTCTGTGCGTTCCGTGTACCGCCCCTGTTAATCACCAATGTTTCTGCTTTATCTAAGTGTAATAAGGCATCAGCCAAGTTTGAAGTCTGGCGTTTTCATCAGTGTACAGTATTTAGCTTTGAGCTCATTTTGGCATTAGGCGAATAATTCAGTAATTACAACGATGAACTGAAATTTCCCAACTCCCAAACTCCCAGACTTTCGGGGAAGGGGGGCCGGCTCCCCCCTCCTCACCTTACTCCCACTTAACACTTGGAGACGCGAAGACGCAGTTGGACAGAGCACACTGTCATTATAGAACTGCATTACTTCTAGAGGAGTCATTAGTCCGTACGGCTGTGATAAGTGCAGTCACAGACCTCCAGCTGCATCGTCCCAGGAGCTTACACTCTAGCCGCAGGCCGCAATGGATTTGGGAAGGTCTACGCTCTGTGTGTATTGTATACTGACTGACAGAGGTATACGGGCCATGTAACGACAGTGGTTTGCAGATTGGAGCTGTAGGTTATGGCGCTGGTGGGTGCAGTTGAATATGTCTGGAGATACATAATTGGTGGCTCAAGAGTGACCTATTTGATCGAAGTTTAACGGTGATTGAGTGTCGTTTGTTGTACCGTTATCACCAGAGGAAAACTGATCCAGGATGTGGCTAATTGACGAATGTGCACAGAAGAACCTCTCCATAACATTTCCCTAGCAGCCCAGCCTGGTGCGCTGGTACACCAGGGGGAGGGGCTGAAACTAGTATTTGCATATAATTATTTATTATTATTATCCTTTATTTATATGGTGCCACAAGGGATCTGCAGCGCCCAATTACAGATTACATAAATTAATAAGCAAAACAATAGCAATAGAGGACAATTACAGGGCACATAACCGTGACTCCACCAGACGTCAGAGCGTGCACATCAGCACCCACCTCTATGTCTCAGTGGTGCAGCGTGGGTAATTTGGGACGGTATTCCTATGTCTGAGGTGCAGGGATTCCACTTCATTTCTTTAATCCCTCTTTCGGGAAATGTGACCGTAATAGGTTAATTCCCGTGAAATTCTCTGGCAGGCTGTTCCCTGGGGTTCTCCATTCCAGCACCAGAGGCCCCGCAGACAGTACCCTGCAAATGTGGCCTAGGATTCAGGGACTCACCTTCCTATATATGACCTCATTTATATTAGGATGGGGAGCGCAAGAAAGTCTAGAACAATATCGTATCCTACCCAAAAAGCCAATCCGCTTCTGTTACTGTGTTTGGAAAAAAATGATGATTGGGAGCTGGTTGGCTGGTACTTTCGCACTCTCCACTTTTATCTCTCTCCAGGATTTGATACATCGCTCCCATAATGTACTGGTGCCAATTTGCCGCCTCTCTCCCTCGCTGCGTATTATGTGGAACAGGGCACACGGGACGGACGGGGCAGCTGTGATTTGATGACTTATTAGCCTGGGGAGTAGCTGCAGCTTATGGAGAACATCTGCAGAATGTGTGTCAGGCCGCGGTATGTGCCGGCCCCATGTCGCAAACATTTAACTCCTAGTGATCAACGCGGTGTAACGCTCTTACACGTCCAGCCACACGGGCAATGGCTATTTATATACCCCCTCAGCACAACATATCGTACATATGGAGTTAAATAGAAGTTAGGCCTAATGGGTAATACTGTGACTTGGTTTATTGGGACCTTCGGCCCAGATTATGGTAGAATGGGCCTGAGGATTCTTAATGGGGCTCATATTTCTCCCCCATCATTGGCAAAAGTATTCCACACTGGTCATAGATCATCGATAATTATGAGTCATCGATGGTGAATCCCTAGTTAGCAGCAGTCCATGACCCAGTGGAGCTTCCACTCATAGGGGAAAATGTATGAAGCAGTGATGAAGGAGGAGAACTGAGCCAGCGGAGAAGTAGCCCATGACAACCAATCAGCTGCTCTGTGTTTATATTATGCAAATTAAACATGTAACTTCAGTGCTGATTGGTTGACATGGTCCACTTCTCCTCTTCTTTCCTCTTCCGGAGGCAAAAAAGCTACCAGTATATTTTTGGATTGTGGGAGGAAATCGGAGCACCCGGAGGAAACCCACGCAAGCACGGGGAGAACATATAAACTCCATACAGGGAGACACACTGAAGACCTCAGTGCTGTAAGCAGTAATGCTATCAACTACAGCACGTGTTATGCACTGAGCGGCTACTGAATAATAGTAAAATAATAGCTATATAATAAACCATATGTAATAAAATCAATGGCCTTCCTTAAACCATCTTCGATGGCACCAAATCCCATGGTTTTCTGCCACCCTGATACCTATGTCAGTGCCGTGTGCAGATTGTATGTACTGTTGCTAATTTACCGACAGACGAAATACGATTGATAGAACCCCACAACCAAATGCTGACAGACACAATACGACAGGTACAGAACGCGGACAATCCACATACCGTCATCATCGAAATAAAAACAATCTAAACACCGACAGTACACAACACTGATGAACCATAATGCCGGAGGCCAAAATACTGACACAAATAATACTGAATTCAGTTTTTCATGATTTTTTTCACAAAAATCAACTTGTTCATATATTACCATCCCAGTAGGCATAGAGGGAGAATATAATATTGGGCTTTGCTTATTCATTTATGTACTCTGTAATTGGGCGCTGCGGATCCCTTTTGGCGCCATATAAATAAAGGATGATGATAATAATAATAGATTACGGAACCCAGAGATTGTCCCTCGCTTGCCAAGTCAGAGCGCTTGTGTGATTTTTGTATTGTGCAGGTTTAATAGCATCCAGGCCTTTTCCACTGATCCCTGACTTGGTCTGTCCTAATTATGTGAGTGAGTAATTACTGTGGATTGCAGGGTTCAAATGGAATCTCAATCACAGCTGACTCTCTGACCTGCGTCGGTTAATTGCTGACATAGGAGCTCAGATCTCTTTTTTTCCTAATTGACCCAAGAAGATTGTCTCAGAATAACTTGACGTTAGTACTGTCCCTTTAAACCCGGGACATCAATGAATTACACAGGTTCCGGGGCTGCTGACTTCATGCCTGCATTTCAGCTGGTTATAATCAGCCACAGAACCCAGTTTATTGTGATTATATGGTAAACCCAGGGTTGGTTCTACCACTAGGCAGCTGCCTTGAGTGCCGGGATCTGTGGGGGCCTTTTGTCTACTGTATGTCGACCTTTTGAAAGTCAAGCTGGACACAGTCGACCTATCATCCAGGTACCGTCACTAGCTAGTCCATAGTTTGCGCCTGCCGATACTACGTAATTCCACCGCGTAGGGTTTTTATTTTAGCAGAGAGCCAGTTCTGAATGTGGTCATTTAAATGTCTCTACCCACAACTCCCTGGGGCAGGACTTGCTCCTATATCTCATGATTCTGGCTGGAAATACTGACCTCATATGTGCTGGGTGATGTTTAATGACCTTTTTTTTTTTTTTTACTTAAGAGGATTTTTAGTGTATTATGTACATTTGGGGATTTTGTTTGACATTCAACACTTTACTCTAAATAGGCGCTTTGTCACTCCCAACAGCGCACGTGACATTAGCGATATCTAAACGTTTTGGGAAAATCGCGGATGAAAACAAAGATTCAATTCAACTACATTTATTTCTGTGTTATTATATTTGGTACTTGTTTCCTAGCACGTCGCCCGTCGGGTCCCATCGCATACCTTAACTTAAGGTATGCGATGGGACCCGACCAACCCAATTTCGGGCTTTTTTTGAGGTTTCCCGACAAATGTAAAATCGGGTCCATCGCATGCCATTATAATGGCATGCAATGTGACCAACGTGACCAACCCGATTTTACATTGTATGTAATGTTAAATTCCTATGTAAAATCGGGTCCATTGTATGCCATTGTAATGGCATACAATACAACCAATGCGATGGACCTGATTTTACATAGGAACCAATGTTAAATGGCCCCCCATACCCAATTTTTGATTGTATACCCACCCTGATGGGTAATTTCTATGTCAAATGCCCCCCCCCCCCCCCATTGTTAACGCCACCCCACGATGAACGCCAACCCGAAGCGTGGCATGCTCTCATGCATTGGAGGCTGCATTATATACTGTGCATTGGAGGCTGCATTATATACTGTGTATTGGAGGCTGCATTATATACTGTGCATTGGAGGCTGCATTATATACTGTGCATTGGAGGCTGCATTATATACTGTGCATTGGAGGCTGCATTATATACTGTGCATTGGAGGCTGCATTATATACTGTGTATTGGAGGCTGCATTATATACTGTGCATTGGAGGCTGCATTATATACTGTGCATTGGAGGATGGATTATACACTGTGCATTGGAGGCTGCATTATATACTGTGCATTGGAGGCTGCATTATATACTGTGCATTGGAGGCTGCATTATATACTGTGCATTAGAAGCTGCATTATATACTGTGCATTGGAGGCTGCATTATATACTGTGTATTGGAGGCTGCATTATATACTGTGTATTGGAGGCTGCATTATATACTGTGTATTGGAGGCTGCATTATATACTGTGTATTGGAGGCTGCATTATATACTGTGTATTGGAGGCGGCATTATATACACTGTGTATTGGAGGCTGCATTATATACTGTGCATTGGAGGCTGCATTATATACTGTGTATTGGAGGCTGCATTATATACACTGTGTATTGGAGGCTGTATTATATACTGTGCATTGGAGGCTGCATTATATACACTGTGCATTGGAAGCTGCATTATATACTGTGCATTGGAGGCTGCATTATATACTGTGCATTGGAGGCTGCATTATATACTGTGCATTGGAGGCTGCATTATATACTGTGCATTGGAGGCTGCATTATATACTGTGCATTGGAGGCTGCATTATATACTGTGCATTGGAGGCTGCATTATATACACTGTGCATTGGAGGCTGCATTATATACTGTGCATTGGAGGCTGCATTATATACTGTGTATTGGAGGCTGCATTATATACTGTGCATTGGAGGCTGCATTATATACTGTGCATTGGAGGCTGCATTATATACTGTGCATTGGAGGCTGCATTATATACTGTGCATTGGAGGCTGCATTATATACTGTGCATTGGAGGCTGCATTATATACTGTGTATTGGAGGCTGCATTATATACTGTGCATTGGAGGCTGCATTATATACTGTGCATTGGAGGCTGCATTATATACTGTGTATTGGAGGCTGCATTATATACTGTGTATTGGAGGCTGCATTATATACTGTGTATTGGAGGCTGCATTATATACTGTGCATTGGAGGCTGCATTATATACTGTGCATTGGAGTCTGCATTATATACTGTGTATTGGAGGCTGCATTATATACTGTGCATTGGAGGCTGCATTATATACTGTGCATTGGAGGCTGCATTATATACTGTGCATTGGAGGCTGCATTATATACTGTGTATTGGAGGCTGCATTATATACTGTGTATTGGAGGCTGCATTATATACTGTGTATTGGAGGCTGCATTATATACTGTGCATTGGAGGCTGCATTATATACTGTGCATTGGAGGCTGCATTATATACTGTGCATTGGAAGCTGCATTATATACTGTGCATTGGAGGCTGCATTATATACTGTGCATTGGAGGCTGCATTATATACTGTGCATTGGAGGCTGCATTATATACTGTGTATTGGAGGCTGCATTATATACTGTGTATTGGAGGCTGCATTATATACTGTGCATTGGAGGCTGCATTATATACTGTGCATTGGAGGCTGCATTATATATACTGTGAATTGGAGGCTGCATTATATACTGTGTATTGGAGGCTGCATTATATACTGTGCATTGGAGGCTGCATTATATACTGTGTATTGGAGGCGGCATTATATACTGTGTATTGGAGGCTGCATTATATACTGTGCATTGGAGGCTGCATTATATACTGTGTATTGGAGGCTGCATTATATACTGTGTATTGGAGGCTGCATTATATACTGTGTATTGGAGGCTGCATTATATACTGTGTATTTGAGGCTGCATTATATACTGTGCATTGGAGGCGGCATTATATACTGTGTATTGGAGGCTGCATTATATACTGTGTATTGGAGGCTGCATTATATACTGTGCATTGGAGGCTGCATTATATACTGTGCATTGGAGGCTGCATTATATACTGTGTATTGGAGGCTGCATTATATACTGTGTATTGGAGGCTGCATTATATACTGTGCATTGGAGGCTGCATTATATACTGTGTATTGGAGGCTGCATTATATACTGTGTATTGGAGGCTGCATTATATACTGTGTATTGGAGGCTGCATTATATACTGTGCATTGGAGGCTGCATTATACACTGTGCATTGGAGGCTGCATTATATAATGTGCATTGGAGGCTGCATTATATACACTGTGCATTGGAGGCTGCATTATATACTGTGCATTGGAGGCTGCATTATATACTGTGAATTGGAGGCTGCATTATATACTGTGCATTGGAGGCTGCATTATATACTGTGCATTGGAGGCTGCATTATATACTGTGTATTGGAGGCTGCATTATATACTGTGCATTGGAGGCTGCATTATATACTGTGCATTGGAGGCTCAGCTGCATTATATACTGTGCATTGGAGGCTGCATTATATACTGTGTATTGGAGGCTGCATTATATACTGTGCATTGGAGGCTGCATTATATACTGTGTATTGGGGGCTGCATTATATACTGTGTATTGGGGGCTGCATTATATACTGTGCATTGGAGGCTGCATTATATACTGTGTATTGGGGGCTGCATTATATACTGTGCATTGGAGGCTGCATTATATACTGTGCATTGGAGGCTGCATTATATACTGTGCATTGGAGGCTGCATTATATACTGTGCATTGGAAGCTGCATTATATACTGTGCATTGGAGGCTGCATTATATACTGTGCATTGGAGGCTGCATTATATACTGTGCATTGGAGGCTGCATTATATACTGTGCATTGGAGGCTGCATTATATACTGTGCATTGGAGGCGGCATTATATACTGTGCATTGGAGGCTGCATTATATACTGTGCATTGGAGGCTGCATTATATACTGTGCATTGGAGGCTGCATTATATACTGTGTATTGGAGGCTGCATTATATACTGTGCATTGGAGGCTGCATTATATACTGTGTATTGGAGGCTGCATTATATACTGTGCATTGGAGGCTGCATTATATACTGTGCATTGGAGGCTGCATTATATACTGTGTATTGGGGGCTGCATTATATACTGTGCATTGGAGGCTGCATTATATACTGTGTATTGGAGGCTGCATTATACTGTATACTGTGCATTGGAGGCTGCATTATATACTGTGCATTGGAGGCTGCATTATATACTGTGCATTGGAAGCTGCATTATACACTGTGCATTGGAGGCTGCATTATATACTGTGCATTGGAGGCTGCATTATACACTGTGCATTGGAGGCTGCATTATATACTGTGCATTGGAGGCTGCATTATATACTGTGCATTGGAGGCTGCATTATATACTGTGCATTGGAGGCTGCATTATATACTGTGTATTGGAGGCTGCATTATATACTGTGCATTGGAGGCTGCATTATATACTGTGTATTGGGGGCTGCATTATATACTGTGCATTGGAGGCTGCATTATATACTGTGTATTGGAGGCTGCATTATACTGTATACTGTGCATTGGAGGCTGCATTATATACTGTGTATTGGAGGCTGCATTATATACTGTGCATTGGAGGCTGCATTATATACTGTGCATTGGAGGCTGCATTATATACTGTGCATTGGAGGCTGCATTATACACTGTGCATTGGAGGCTGCATTATATACTGTGCATTGGAAGCTGCATTATATACTGTGCATTGGAGGCTGCATTATACACTGTGCATTGGAGGCTGCATTATATACTGTGCATTGGAGGCTGCATTATATACTGTGCATTGGAGGCTGCATTATATACTGTGCATTGGAGGCTGCATTATATACTGTGCATTGGAGGCTGCATTATATACTGTGCATTGGAGGCTGCATTATATACTGTGCATTGGAGGCTGTATTATATACTTTCCATTGGAGGCTGCATTATATACTTTCTATTGGAGGCTGCATTATATACTGTGCATTGGAGGCTGCATTATATACACTGTGCATTGGAGGCTGCATTATATACTGTGCATTGGAAGCTGCATTATATACTGTGCATTGGAGGCTGCATTATATACACTGTGCATTGGAGGCTGCATTATATACTGTGCATTGGAGGCTGCATTATATACTGTGCATTGGAGGCTGCATTATATACACTGTGCATTGGAGGCTGCATTATATACTGTGCATTGGAGGCTGCATTATATACTGTGCATTGGGGGCTGCATTATATACTGTGCATTGGGGGCTGCATTATATACTGTGCATTGGGGGCTGCATTATATACTGTGCATTGGAGGCTGCATTATATACTGTGCATTGGAGGCTGCATTATATACTGTGCATTGGAGGCTGCATTATATACTGTGCATTGGAGGCTGCATTATATACTGTGCATTGGAGGCTGCATTATATACTGTGCATTGGAGGCTGCATTATATACTGTGTATTGGAGGCTGCATTATATACTGTGCATTGGAGGCTGCATTATATACTGTGCATTGGAGGCTGCATTATATACTGTGCATTGGAGGCTGCATTATATATACTGTGCATTGGAGGCTGCATTATATACTGTGCATTGGAGGCTGCATTATATATACTGTGCATTGGAGGCTGTATTATAAAAAGTTAGTGGTTGCATAATATACTATGTATTGGAGGATACATTTTATATTGGCTTATTGAGACTGCAGTATATAGATTGCATTGGAGGCTGCATTATATATCTCAACATAGAGGCTGCAGCATCGCAGATGTGACCATATTGCGTGCTCAGATTAGCTGTGGATGCTTGCCTTCTGACCCCTCTGTTATGTGACAGCGTGTGGCAAGTGACAGGGGCGCTATGCATCGTTGCCCTATCTCCACAGCTCGGGACAGCTCCCTGTCCCTGGCTGCAGCAGCTGCCGGATCCGGACCGCATGTGAGAGTAGCGAGATGTCGCACGTGCACTGGAGCTGCCCAGATAAGGAGACTCAGCATGTTGGCACTACCGTAGGTGATGTGTTGTGCGTTCTAGCAGGGATCACCAGAGGGCGGGAGCCTTAGACAGACTAGATGCTAATACTGTACATCTTCTACATGTAGCATCTTCTTTGCCACAATAAAGAGAGGAAGCAGGAAGTGCGATAGTGGCATGAAACATATCACCCTCACATGCAGCACTGTCCTCACTGGCACATAACTCATTACTCATCTCCTGATATACTCTGTGCTGCTGAGGACCCTGCTCCTCCCACTATATATTTCCCAGTCTGTGGCTTCCTGCTGCCTCCATTCCCCTCCTCACATCATGTCACTGCCCCTGTCACATGCAGCCCTGTCCTCACTGACACATCACTCATCTCCTTATATACTCTGTGCTGCTGGGGACCCTGCTCCTCCCACTATATAACTCTCAGTCTGTGGCTTCCTGCTGCCTCCATTCCCCTGCTCACATCATGTCACTGCCCCTGTCACATGCAGCCATGTCCTCACTGACACATCACCCATCTCCTGATATACTCTGTGCTGCTGGGGACCCTGCTCCTCTCACTATATAACTCTCAGTCTGTGGCTTCCTGCTTCCCCCATTCCCCTCCTCACATCATGTCACTGCCCATGTCACATACAGCCCTGTCCTCACTGACACATCACTCATCTCCTGATATACTCTGTGCTGCTGGAGACCCTGCTCCTCCCACTATATAACTCCCAGTCTGTGGCTTCCTGCTGCCTCCATTCCCCTCCTCACATCATGCCACTGCCCCTGTCACATGCAGCCATGTCCTCACTGACACATCACCCTTCTCCTGATATTCTCTGTGCTGCTGGGGACCCTGCTCCTCCCACTATATAACTCCCAGTCTGTGGCTTCCTGCTGCCTCCATTCCCCTCCTCACATCATGCCACTGCCCCTGTCACATGCAGCCCTGTCCTCACTGACACATCACCCTTCTCCTGATATACTCTGTGCAGCTGGGCACCCTGCTCCTCCCACTATATAACTCTCAGTCTGTGGCATCCTGCTGCCATCATTCCCCAAAAATGTTCTGTATGGATGACCGCTATGAATGATGTAGTAACATCTAGGTTCTATAAATAAATGGCAGATCTATTTACTACAAAGTGCTAACTGCGATAATGATCGGTAATGTCAGAGTTGGTGCTGATAAGACGTGTAGTGTCATTGGTTGCGGTAACCTGAACTACCTGGTTCCCTGGTTAGTCAGCGACAGGTTCTGCTCTGTTAACTCCTTGATCTGGGAATGCAGACACGAGGACTGGGCTGGATTACATGGCTAGGACTGGGCTGGATTACATGGCGTTCCCCCAGCAGGGAAGGGGTTACTGTTCTGGTCAGTGATGTGAGGAGCTCTGTAACCAGAGATATGTGGGTGGCAGACTGGGGAGACACCTGAGGTTAGTCTTGTTAATTAATATCTTGTGCAATCATGTGGCGCACTATAGACAGTTTACCATGTGCCAGGCGAGGCTGGGAAGGGGGGGCCTTGGCTGGGGTCTTCATGTATCCCCACTACAGCGTACATAACAGAATTGTGGAGACATTGGGACACAACATTCTGCTCCTGCAGATTTTCCTGCACAATTACAATGACCCGCTTACCTACAGGAGCAGCGGCATTGTGTGCACATGTGAATCGCAGTCAGTATCTCCTGGGACAAGAAATAGCCTCTGACACAATCATTCAGCAGCATCAGACGGTTGGAGTAATGTGCTGCGGAGATTGCGGATTGTATTCAGGTGTGAAGCGATGGTGTACGCTGGCACTGTATACAGTCACGGTACTAGATCACAATCAGAGCATTATATCAGTCACGGTACTAGATCACAATCAGGACATTATAACAGTCACGGTACTAGATCACCATCAGGGCATTATTACAGTCACTGTACTAGATCACCATCAGGGCATTATTACAGTCACTGTACTAGATCACCATCAGGGCATTATAACAGTCACGATACTAGATCACCATCAGTGCATTATAACAGTCACGGTACTAGATCACAATCAGGACATTATTACAGTCACGGTACTAGATCACCATCAGGGCATTATAACAGTCACGATACTAGATCACCATCAGTGCATTATAACAGTCACGGTACTAGATCACAATCAGGGCATTATTACAGTCATGGTACTAGATCACAATCAGGACATTATAACAGTCACGATACTAGATCACCATCAGGACATTATAACAGTCACGATACTAGATCACAATCAGGGCATTATTACAGTCACTGTACTAGATCACCATCAGGGCATTATAACAGTCACGATACTAGATCACAATCAGGGCATTATTACAGTCACGGTACTAGATCACAATCAGGGCATTATATCAGTCACGGTACTAGATCACAATCAGAGCATTATATCAGTCACGGTACTAGATCACAATCAGGGCATTATAACAGTCACGGTACTAGATCACAATCAGGGCATTATATCAGTCACGGTACTAGATCACAATCAGGGCATTATAACAGTCACGGTACTAGATCACAATCAGGGCATTATAACAGTCACGGTACTAGATCACAATCAGGGCATTATAACAGTCACGGTACTAGATCACAATCAGGGCATTATAGCAGTCACGGTACTAGATCACAATCAGGGAATTATAACAGTCACAGTACTAGATCACAATCAGGGAATTATAACAGTCACGGTACTAGATCACAATCAGGGAATTATAACAGTCACGGTACTAGATCACAACCAGGGCATTATATCAGTCACGGTACTAGATCACAATCAGGACATTATAACAGTCACGGTACTAGATCACAATCAGGGCATTATATCAGTCACGGTACTAGATCACAATCAGGACATTATAACAGTCACGGTACTAGATCACAATCAGGGCATTATATCAGTCACGGTACTAGATCACAATCAGGGCATTATATCAGTCACGGTACTAGATCACAATCAGGACATTATAACAGTCACGGTACTAGATCACAATCAGAGCATTATATCAGTTCTGGTGCTAGATCACAATCAGAGCATTATAACAGTCACGGTACTAGATCACCATCAGGGCATTATAACAGTCACTGTACTGGATCACAATCAGGGCATTATAGCAGTCACGGTACTAGATCACCATCAGGGCATTATTACAGTCACTGTACTAGATCACCATCAGGGCATTATAACAGTCACTGTACTGGATCACAATCAGGGCATTATAGCAGTCACGGTACTAGATCACAATCAGGGCATTATTATAGTCACGGTACTAGATCACAATCAGGGCATTATTACAGTCACGCTACTAGATCACAATCAGGGCATTATATTAGTCACGGTACTAGATCACAATCAGGGCATTATTACAGTCACGCTACTAGATCACAATCAGGGCATTATTACAGTCACGCTACTAGATCACAATCAGGGCATTATTACAGTCACGCTACTAGATCACAATCAGGGCATTATTACAGTCACGTAGTGATCACAATCAGGGCGTTATAACAGTCACGGTACAAGATCACAATCAGGGCATTATATCAGTCACGGTACTAGATCACAATCAGGGCGTTATAACAGTCATGGTACTAGATCACAATCAGGGCGTTATAACAGTTACGGTACTAGATCACCATCAGGGCATTAAAGCAGTCACGGTACTAGATCACAATCAGGGCGTTATAACAGTTACGGTACTAGATCACAATCGGGGCGTTATAACAGTCACGATACTAGATCACAATCAGGACATTATAACAGTCACGGTACTAGATCACAATCTGTGCATTATAACAGTCACGGTACTAGATCACCATCAGGGCATTATAACAGTCACGGTACTAGATCACAATCTATAAATTATAATTATACGTTGTGTGAAACGCGTCAGTCCTGAGGCCGCCGCTGACCCTTCTCATTCCTTCTTTTCCAGGTTTCAAGGAAACCGCGTTCCTCTATGCCATCTCATCAGCTGGCCTTACGCACGCCATGGCTAAAGCGTGTAGCGCTGGCAGGATGGAGCGCTGCACGTGCGACGAGGCCCCGGACCTAGAGAACAGGGAAGCCTGGCAGTGGGGGGGCTGCGGAGACAACCTGAAGTACAGCAACAAGTTTGTGAAGGAATTTCTGGGCAAGAAGGCTGACCGGGATCTCCGGGCACGGGTGGATCTACATAACACCAACGTGGGGATCAAGGTGAGCAGGCACCGCATGTGTATGGGGGGAGCAGCCACAAATGTGTGCCAAGTCTTTGTATGAGTATATCTGTCATGTGTTCAGATCCTAATTGTCATCTGTTTGAAAAATGGCAGTTGAGAGCTGATTTGCAGGAGCACCAGTTATCGTACACAATATGTTTTATGTAGAACAGTAATTCTGAACATTCTTTTTCACACACATAGCCTTGCGAGTCAACCAGAATAAGGTCCATAGTCCGGCCCTTAATATATAGATTGATGTATTGCACCTTTTCCACTAACAGATCTATAGACAATATAGAGTGATTTCTATAAGGACCTACTGTCTCCGTCAGACTGTCCTGGACACGCGTGAGTCCCTCTCATAAGTCACCGTACGTGCGATCATGCCGACCGTCATTACACCTCCCCAGATCCCCCCCATTATACACCAGCCTCCAATAGTTTTTGCAAGCATGACACAGATTATTAAATCATCACCCAGCTCCTATTGTGCTCCCCCCCAAAAAAAATAAAAGGGGCTTTCTGTGTGACCTCAATCACTAATGAAAGAGAATGACTGTTTGGCATGGAAATGAGTAATTAAATGGAGAGCCTCTTCAGTCTCCTCTTTATTGAATCGTCTGGGATCTGAAAGGACCTCTTATTAAAAACACAATTTCCCCTCTATTGCCAAATAGCGCTCGGCTGTTTGTCCTGTGAAAGCGCCAGTGGTGGCAATGATACGGGAGCCCCCTGCACTTACCACCCGCACTTATGGGGGGTTTTGCTAAACTTGAGTCCCTTTGTGTGCAACTAATAAAAGCAAATAATGAAAGCTTAGCTCCCGAATCTCCAAATCTGCTCGTTGCTTGTCTTCTGTCAATGCGAGACGATCAGATGTTTTCCTTATACAGAACACGTATTTCCAAGGGCTTGTGATCGCCTTCTATGGCGGGATAGGAAATGAGATAAAAGTGCAGATTTAGAGGACGTCTCTTAGAATTGGTTTAGTTTTGTTATGTAACAATCCTGAATATTACCCTCGGTCCGGAGTAATGGCACGATTCAGACCTGACCAGACCAACTATCAATACACTTTCTATTTGTATGCCATTCACAAGGCGATTGTCGGGAAGTGGGCGTCTGTGCTGATAACTGGCATTTTAGTGGGGGTGCTAATAAATGTTATTGCCGTCAATGGCCGCCTGAGAAGGCCTCTAACATTCATAAAGGACACAAGTTACCATTTATTCCAGCAATTAGATATCCAACAAAGTACAGTCATCAAAGGAAAAGGTGTCATCAGCAGCCATTACCAGCTATAGCAAAATAATGTGGCAATAAAGCAGGAAGGCCCTTCCATTGTGGCCCAGGGGCCACTTCTTGCCCATCCATCTCTAGACTTCAGATTCCAGATAGTAAGTACTCGGGTTAGGGTTTAGGTTTGTTTAGTGTTAGGATTAGGCTGCAGGAAGGGAGGTTATGGTTAGGCTGCGGGAGGGGAGGTTAGGGTTAGGCTGCAGGAGGGGAGGTTATGGTTAAGCTGCAGGAGGGGAGGTTATGGTTAGGCTGCAGGGAGGGGAGGTTAAGGTTAGGCTGCAGGAGGGGAGGTTATGGTTAGGCTGCAGGAGGGGGAGGTTATGGTTAGGCTGCAGGGAGGGGAGGTTAGGGTTAGGCTGCAGGAGGGGGAGGTTATGGTTAAGCTGCAGGAGGGGAGGTTATGGTTAGGCTGCAGGAGGGGAGGTTATGGTTAGGCTGCAGGAGGGGGAGGTTAGGGTTAAGCTGCAGGAGGGGAGGTTATGGTTAGGCTGCAGGAGGGGAGGTTAGGGTTAGTATGCGGGAGGGGAGGTTAGGGTTAGTATGCGGGAGGGGAGGATTGGGTTAGGCTGTAGGGTGGGTGGTTAGGGTTAGGCTGCAGGAGGGGAGGTTATGGTTAGGCTGCAGGAGGGGGAGGTTAGGGTAAGGCTGCAGGAGGGGAGGTTAGGGTTAGGCTGCAGGAGGGGAGGTTATGGTTAGGCTGCAGGAGGGGGAGGGTAGGGTTAAGCTGCAGGAGGGGAGGTTATGGTTAGGCTGCAGGAGGGGAGGTTAGGGTTAGTATGCGGGAGGGGAGGTTAGGGTTAGTATGCGGGAGGGGAGGATTGGGTTAGGCTGTAGGGTGGGTGGTTAGGGTTAGGCTGCAGGAGGGGAGGTTATGGTTAGGCTGCAGGAGGGGGAGGTTAGGGTAAGGCTGCAGGAGGGGAGGTTAGGGTTAGGCTGTAGGAGGGGAGGTTAGGGTTAGGCTGCAGGAGGGGAGGTTAGGGTTAGGCTGCAGGAGGGGAGGTTATGGTTAGGCTGTAGGAGGACAGGTTAGGGTTAGGCGGTAGGAGGGGAGGTTAGGGTTAAGCTGCAGGAGGGGAGGTTAGGGTTAGGCTGCAGGGCGGGTGGTTAGGGTTAGGCTGCAGGGCGAGTGGTTAGGGTTAGGCTGCAGGGCGGGTGGTTAGGGTTAGGCTGCAGGGTGAGTGGTTTGTATTAGGCTGTAGGGCGGGTGGTTAATGTTAGGCTGCAGGGTGAGTGGTTAGGGTTAGGCTGCAGGGCGAGTGGTTAGGGTTAGGCTGCAGGGCGAGTGGTTAGGGTTAGGCTGCAGGGCGGGTGGTTAGGGTTAGGCTGTATGGTGGGTGGTTAGGCTGTAGGGTGGGTGGTTAGGGTTAGGCTGCAGGGCGAGTGGTTAGGGTTAGGCTGCAGGGCGGGTGGTTAGGGTTAGGCTGCAGGATGGGTGGTTAGGGTTTGGCTGTAGGGTGGGTGGTTAGGCTGTAGGGTGGGTGGTTAGGGTTAGGCTGCAGGGCGAGTGGTTAGGGTTAGGCTGCAGGGCGAGTGGGTAGGGTTAGGCTGTAGGGCGGGTGGTTAGGGTTAGGCTGCAGGGCGAGTGTTTAGGGTTAGGCTGCAGGGCGAGTGGGTAGGGTTAGGCTGTAGGGCGGGTGGTTAGGGTTAGGCTGCAGGGCAAGTGGTTAGGGTTAGGCTGCAGGGCGGGTGGGTAGGGTTAGGCTGTAGGGCGGGTGGTTAGGGTTATGCTGCAGGGCGAGTGGTTAGGGTTAGGCTGCAGGGCGAGTGGTTAGGGTTAGGCTGCAGGGCGAGTGGTTAGGGTTAGGCTGCAGGGCGAGTGGTTAGGGTTAGGCTGCAGGGCGAGTGGTTAGGGTTAGGCTGCAGGGCGGGTGGTTAGGGTTAGGCTGCAGGGTGGGTGGTTACGGTTAGGCTGCAGGGCTGGCGGTTAGGATTAGACTGTAGGGCGGGCGGTTAGGGTTAGGCTGTAGGGTGGGTGGTTAGGCTGTAGGGCGGGTGGTTAGGGTTAGGCTGCAGGGCGGGTGGTTAGGGTTAGGCTGCTGGGATGGTAGTTAAGGTTAGGCTGCGGGAGGGGACGTTGAGGATAGGCTGCAGGGGGCCTGGGTTAGGGGTCCGATTAAAATACTTACCAGGATCCATCGGAAACCTGACCCCTGGTATTCCGATACTATCCCATTGGTAGTTCTAGAAGTGCATATATAAATGTCTATTTGTTGGCATTTCAAGTGGGAGGGGCTTTCTAAGCCCTCTGGTATAATAAGGGATGTGGCCTTCTCAGTCCCTTAGGATACAAAACAAAACTGCCAAACAATGTAGACCACAAGATTCAAGGACCGTATTTCGCACCCTACCTCTTTACAACATGTCTGGTAGCCATTTAATTCCTGTTTAATTACGTGTTAGTTTAGATGTAACAAAAGATTACACAAATCAAAAATACACAAGCAATCATGCACAAGGCATGTGAGCAGCGCTTAATGAATTTAAACCAATGAAATGAATGTTAAATGATTTTACTATAATAAAACAAGTAAATAGACAATAAATAAATGCACATAACAATACACAATAAAAATGAGTATAAAATTCAAGCCACAGGAAATGGGGAATATGAAGTGGCCCAGGGGGACACAGATATGAACAACGGGGTACAGTGGGTCACTGGTAAGTTCACTTTACCGGTATTTGGGTGACCTTTTAGTTCCAGGAGAGTCCACTTTTGTGACAATCAGATGTTAATCCTCACTATTGATCACGGTATTTTGTAAGCCGTTTGGAGGTAGAAGTAAAACGTAGGCTTCCGCTGTTCTACTGGTAATCTAACCCGGTGGGCTATGTTGGGGTATAGCCACCAGGGTGGTCCAGGATGCGGTGTCCGCCAGGAGATGGAATGTCACTGTAAGAGGGCTTCTGCTCACAAGGTCCTTCACACTTGGTTGGCTGGATGGTGTTTGCCAAAGAGGGACCTGTAGAGCAGTGTCCGCCACACGGAGGAAGTGAGATGGCAAAAGTGGTACTTTGTATCCAAATGGGTCCACACTGGGCAATGAAGTATGCTTTTGAATCCTGGGCTTGAAATAATAGGGGTGTCCACTCAACGCGTTTCACTGCCAACTGCAGCTTTATCAAGAGGTCTCTTGTATCCTAAGGGACTGAGAAGGCCACATCCCAGTGTGGACCCAGTGTGTGTATTGTTATGTTCATTTATTCATTGTCTATTTACTTGTTTTATTATAGTAAAATCATTTAACATTCATTTCATTGGTTTAAATTCATTAAGCGCTGCTCACATGCCTTGTGCATGATTGCTTGTGTATTTCTTTCTCTAGGTGGGGATTGACTACCCCCCCATTTCTGAGCAGCTTCTTACCTTGGAATCCCAGCTACTGCCATAGCGCCTGATTTCTTTCCCTTGGGAAAAAATCACAAATCAAAAATATCAGGTTCATGGTTTTTCTCCTGTTTATTGATCTGGAAGCTGTGTCTCCATGAGCGCAGTAGCCAGCACACCTCTGATTGGTCGAGCATTCTGCACCATTGCCGATTTCTTTTGCATAGTAATCGGACCATGTTATTGGTTTTGGGTGACATTTATTTTTATTTAACTTGATAAAAAGGTTCATTTAATGATGAGAACGGTCAATTAAAGGGGTTATCCATGTTCTGACATCTCTACTATACTGTCTGTGCCCTGCTTTACTATAAATGTCACTTTCTGTCTTACATCTGTGTTTTTCAGTCCTGCCTTTATATCATCAGGACAATATATTATCTATGTCCTGTCGCAAAAGTAGATTCTCCTGCTCTCCCCTTATTGGTTACCTCTGTGTCTGCAGAGAAGCTTTATGCCGCAGCTGGAAGCAATGGAAATAAACAGCTTCGCCCGCTGATATAAAGGCATGGCTGGAGAGCACAGAGTGTAAACGTTGTATGAGGGCATATGCAAATCAGTACTGAATAACTGGGGGGGGGGGGGGGGAATTATCCGAGATTAGTTATTGATGACATTACTGACAGTTTTCCTTTGAGATGAATTATAATTAAGCTGTCATGGTTGTGTAATGTGTCTGCCCAGTTACACCACCCTATCGCCTGGTTACAGCGTCCCTCGTTCCCTCCAGCCATGAAGCGGTTACACTTGTTCGCAGAGGTTTCACTCGGCCGGGTGTTTTAATTAAATTTTCCCGTGTTTCTCAGCAAAGTATCATTAGGCTGGTGTTCCAAACCGGCATTCAGAACCGTTGCTAAGTTTCTTAATCCCCTGGGGTCCGACCTTCTCTGAGGTGTGTTTGACGAAGCATGTCGTATGGGGCGCGCCACAGGGATATGCGGTTACCCAGTAAGACATGGCATTCTACCATCTCCGCGCTATAGCGTTTCTCTCCTGTGCATGAACTGGGCGCCAGAGCTGACGTTCCCGAAGAATGTGTGATTTGTTCAGGTTCTTTTTCCTTTTCTTTACTTACCTGACATCATGAACTGGAGAAGGGGGGGGGGGGGGGGGGGTCACCCAGCTCATCGCTGCTGCCATGCTTAATACGCAAATGACTTGCAGAGCAGCGACTGTGATATGCGCTAGTGAGTTATACGGGGAATGGGGCTTATTAGGGCACAATCTGGGCATTCTATCATCTTTTGCAGCATTCGCGTATGAGAATTTATACCAATGCCACTACAAAGCCCCCCTAAGTGTACATCTGTCCGCCCGAATGTGGGCCCATGGGCCTAATTTGTATTTGTGCGCAAATCTGGCAGTTCCCATACACATCTGTTGGTTGTGGGGATCCACAATTGCGATATCACTCATAACTTACCCATAGCACGGATGACATGCTGCGGCATTTGGAGGGTGGGAACCATCACCGTTCTTAAAAATGAGGGGTGGGTCATCTCTGGTTTTGTATGCGTGCCAGGCCCAGAGTCTGCGTTGTCGGATGCTGACTACACATACCCAATTGTCTGCATCCTACAGCCAGTCTAAGTGAGCTTCGCCTTGTGACGACTGACGGCGGTCTGCTTACATCGAGACTTGCGACATGGCGTTCCGATGCTGCGTCCTCAGATGCAGCGCTCGGATCTCGCACCACACAACCGACCCCGACCAGCAGCTCTTTGTGTAAGCAGGCATTACGCACAGGGCACTACTGTCGGGGTCCCCCTGTCACGTGGCGATGTGTCACTGTTGGCTCTGGTCACTGATACGCAGAAGCGCCTTTCTATGTAACATGAATGTTTGGTGCGGCCCCAGTCTGAGCTCCACGCCTGACTGCGATTCCGCCTTCTCCCCCGCCGGCCCCTCGCAGCTAACCCATAAAGTCACTGTCAATAAATATTTATTCACGTTTTCCTTGCCGTCCAAGCGTGACTACAGTAATACATGCCTGGGAGCTGATGTGTTCCTCGCACAAGACTGTGGCGTTCAGTCTGAGAAAATAGACTTCCTAAAATCAGCAATGGTAACCAGAGCATGCTGGGAGTTGTAGTTCAGCCAACACCGGCTGCACAGTCTCTCATTCTACGTGTAAGTCTTTCCATTTCTAAAGTAGAGGAGGGCATTTCGTAGGTTGAAATCCAAGAAATGGAAATATCACTGAGGCGCGAGCCGCTAAGGAAGCAGAGACATTAATTGAGGCACGAGGCATGAACTGCTTCATGTCTCAGGTCGCTGTTTCCTGTTGTGCTAAGAGGCTGCTCTGACAGGGATATTGGCACAGGCCTCAGGCCTACTTTAACCTTCATCCATCTCCCTCTTTCAGTGAGACGTCAGAAATGGCGTGGAGCCTGATCACGCTACATATCGGTCACGGGTAGCCCATTGTCCTGTATATATTGGGTGCTGGGTTCTCCTCGTCTGCTGTTTGGTTATAGCAAACCGTGATTAATGACTTCTTCCTTGAACGATTAGGCAGGTGAAAGAGTATCTCTCTATACCCGAGGAACCATGACGTACATAAGTTTCGAGATTCTAGTAGCTGGTAATTGATTAACCAGGTCTGCCTTTCGTTGTCACTTTCCTCACAGCTGACCTTGTGCGTGTTGGCCTACAGTTGATATTGTCTGTGAGCAATACTACACCCGGTGTATGCTGCATGATCTACACTTTGGTCTTTTGTTTTCAATTATTTAAATGAACAGATAATAAGACCTCTCCCAACATCACAAAATTGTTCCAGATCCACCAATGCAACCACATTGGTCACCCTGGTCGCATCTCTGGTCATCCCCCTGGCCTCCACCCCGGTCACTACTCTGGTCTCCCTAGCCTGGTGACATCCCTTGTCACCACCCTGGTCACCCTGGCAAATTTCTCTGGTCACCCTGGCCACTACTCTGGTCTCCCTAGCCTGGTGACATCCCTTGTCACCCCCCTGGTCACCCTGGCCACTACCCTGGTCTCCCTGGCCTGGTCACATCCTTGGTCACCGTGGCAACATCCCTTGTCACCCCTTTTGGTCACTCTGGCCATATCCCTGGTCACCGCTCTGGCCACCCCCCATCACATCCCTCACTTAAGGAGGGATGTTCTAGAGGGAAAATGCAGCCAAAAGACAATTTTTCTGTGCACTAGTTAGCCCATTCCACCCTCTGTCATAATGGGCTACATACGATATCCCACCAGTAAGGCATCACGATACGGAGCATCCAGATCCGTAAGTGCGTTAACCCTAACCCTCTGTAGCCTAACCCTCCCTGCTAATGCTAACCCCCATATCCGGCCGCCTAGATCTATCCCCCCTTCCCTGCAGCCTAACACTAAATCCCCCCTACTGCCTAAACCTAGTCCCTCCCACTTCCCCGGCCTGACCCTTATCCGCCTGGCATACTTACATTCAGGATGTCAGTTGTTGGGTTTCTGGCACAGGTTTGTAATGGCATCGAGGTCATGTGAGTCGCCATGCCAACTACCAGGATTATGACTGCATCCCAATGATCTGAAGAAATACTGTATGCACCACCTCCAAAAACAGGGAGCGGGTGGCTTTTGTTTTTTTCATTGCTAATGTCAAGTGCCCACAATCGGGGGTCTATGTGCCTCTGTGAATCCGGCCCTGTACTAGCTAAATAATTCCTTGCTTTGGGCAACTTCTCCATTTTATCGAAGTCCAAGACTTGCTACACCTCCCCCTTCTCCAGAGGCATCTGTTTTTCTCTCCTCAGTCTCGCACCACTAACTCCATCTCATTTCTTTCATTTCAGGTGATTAAATCTGGGGTGAAGACCACTTGCAAATGCCACGGGGTGTCCGGTTCCTGCACAGTCCGCACCTGTTGGAGGCAGCTGTCCCCGTTCCACGAAATCGGAAAGCAGCTGAAGCAGAAGTACGAGACGTCGCTGAAAGTAGGGAGCACCACCAATGAAGCCACCGGAGAAGGGGACATCTCTCCACCCAAAAAGCCCGTTTCGGGACACAGTGACCAAATCCCCAGGACTACAGACCTAGTTTACATTGATGATTCACCGAGCTTTTGCCTGATGAGCAAATATTCCCCTGGAACGTCGGGGAGGAGGTGTTACAAAGACAAAAACTGCGAGAGCATTTGCTGTGGCCGCGGGCATAACACCCAGAGCAAGGTGGTGACCAGGCCCTGCCAGTGCCAGGTCCGGTGGTGCTGCTATGTGGAGTGTAAACAGTGCACACAACGAGAGGAGGTCTATACGTGTAAAGACTAGCCAACGCTTGTGGTCAGCGGATACGTCATGACACCATCGCAGCATATGGGGGGGTTTGATTGACTTTATTAGAGGGCTATATTATGACACAAGCACTTTGTCGGGTACTAATGTACCCAATTGTGGTGTTGCTGGTGTTCTGAGTTTTGTAGGGTGAGGTTGGACCTAACAAAGTATAACAAATTAGTGCCTGGATAGATAGTGGACATTTCACGCCGCCTTATAACACAGGTCATCTCGCGGCCCTTTCTGTTCCCGCCACAGCCTTCGCGAATGCTTAAGTTCCAAAAAATGGTTACGCCACCACCTACTAACTCACTCCTGGATCTCTGACTGGAGACAATATTGCTAACACAGGAAAATACACAACTCTGAGATTAACTGGATGAGAAGGGAACGGTTCAATCCCACCAGTTTAGCGCGTGTGTTGTTCTGTCTGTTTGTTTTTCTCCTTTTTAGTAAAAGAATACACTAGCGTAACCTGTAGACCGCCACAGCTCTGCTCGTTCGCTGCAGGATGCTGGTGTATTAAAAACCGTGCAAAACCAAATAATTTAATTTTTGGGGGGGGTTGGGGGCGCCCGCCTGGAAATCGAACTTGTGATTTGACACGGCGCCGCCGCCGTGTCACATCGTAGACGAGTAAAGATCAACGTAGCTTACAAAGTGAGTTGTCTTTAGATTACAGCATCGGTGAACTCCAGATGCCTTTTTTTTTAGCACTATCACTGTCTTAAAAACCACTAGAGAAGTTTATTTTTCATTGTATAAATATATAAATATATAGACGTATATTTTGCTTTTTTTTTTCTTGATTAAAAAAAAAAACGACCCTGTGTATCCCTCTCCTAGAGTCCTATGTTCACAGAATAATACGTTCCCCCTTTTTATTGTATTAATAATAAAACAAATAACACAGAGATCTTTGTTAAAAACGAGTTGACGATCCAGCTTAATCCAGAGAGCAAGAGATCCATATGGAACTGTCACGTCATTCCACTTACTGTAATGCTAGGAGCAGTAGAAACTATACTAGACGCTGTATTAGCCTCCCGAAAACCACTATATTACAGACGATGGTGTCATTCATCAATGTGCCAGTTACACAAATATGTTCCAAACCACACAAGACAAGAGCAGATTCCTCGTCCCTTGTTAAACTGTGAAATAGGCAAATATTTCATATATATATAATATATAAGAGACCTGATCTAGTGTATGTTACTTAGAGGTCTGAAAAAAGCTACTTTGGTTGATAGTAAATCTAGACGGCTGAGTGTAAGTGTATATTAACATAATGAAAGGGAATCCATGTAGGTTTCAGTCTCAAGGTTACGTCTTAAAGCTGGTTACACGCTAAGCAATATTACAAATGGCATCACTCATTTTGGCCATTCTGAGAGATGTAATATCGTTCTACATGTACGCACAATAGCGTTAACGATGCTCACTCCCATGGGTCGCTAACAATGTCCCCCCGTTGCCTGTACAAGCAGCTCAGATTTTACTATATCGTCAACGGAGCGGAGACAGGAGGACTTCACTGAACGATATTGTTCGGTGTGTACGCAATTTATTGTTTGCCTGGGAGTTCACGGGAAAACACTGCCAATATTGCTCTATGGGTAGTATGTAACCAGCTTTACTCCCAAGATACAGGAAGTCTCTTTTCGGTTCCGAATCTGTTAGTTTTGACATCGTCAGATCTATGCAGTTGTATAAGTGACTTGGGCAAATGGTCCTTCTTATAATAGAGTGTAGCAGGATCAAGCATTAAATGATGATATTTTTACTTTGTGTTTGGACCCTCTACCTTCTCATCTGGAATGCAGCTTTTTCCCCAGTCATGGCCCATTGCTGCATAGATGAGACAGTCATCACAATAGGCTGGAATTTCCAACGGGAGTAATCCACTCGCTGGAATATCTAAGGATACTTGTTATAAAGAAATAAGACTGATTTATTACAGAATAGTTCCATGAGTAGCCACCACAATCACCGTGCTGAATCATGCACTGGATTCACCCAAAAGCTGATTTGTAATTTAGATTTTGTAGGTTGCTAAGGGGTCTGTTTACTGGAGAGAGATAAAGTGGGCGGGGTAAAGTAACAGCCAATCAGCTCCTAACTCCCGCCACCGGCCGGTTGGCTGGTGCTTTATCTACATCTGCTGTATATTTTTTTAGGTTTTAGACCCCTTAATCCCTTAGGATTCCCATCAATTTTCCTAGCCCACTTTTACTGTGTTTTTCCACCAGCTGGGATTAGACATTAGACAACATACAAACCCCAACTCCAGTAAATCTTGCTACACAACCTCACAGTGCACCATGCACTAATGGACCTATGGACTCCACAGCTGTGACCAAATCCATAGATATTTAATAACTATATAAAGTAAATAGCAACAATCTGGTCATTAAAGGTCAAAACTGTATTCAGAGTGTGTGTGTGTGTGTGTGTATGTGTGTGTGTGTGTATATATATATATATATATATATATATATATATATAAATATGCACACACACACACTTATATATAATGTTTATTTATTCAAAAGCATTTTGAAGGACCTTACTTTGGTTTTAGTGTGGTATTACATCAAATTATTAACAGTGATAAACAGCATTTTATAATCCAATTAAAAAAAAAAAAAAATATATATATATATATATATATATATATATATATATTTGTTTGAGTAGACACAGATTTTGTGCCTTTAGTACTTATGAAGATAATGCGTGTCTGTGTTTAGGGAGAAACGCGTCGGTATGAATGATTCAGAGACACTAAATGCACACGTTTTTCTATCAACATATTTTCAATATTCCCGGGAAATGCAAAGTGTGCGGGAGCGGGTGAATGAACTACTGAGCGGGCAAAGCTCTTATGAGTATAAGTATTTCACGCACTGAAGCCTAGATGCCTTCTGTATTTAAAATGTATTTATGACAATGTGGATATATTGCTTTTCCTGTTATATATATATTGTACATAGTTGGTTTAATTGTTCTGTGGTATTGCAAAACGTAAAACTTTACGATCATTTTCCATTCTTTCATTGACGATAGCTGGTACTTAACATTTTGTTTGTACAGGCAGTTAAAGTGAATGCCGAGTGATTGCCGACTTTAGCGGCATATAAAGTCTTCCAATGGGGGAAGCTGCCATTTTTATAATCGCAACCAAAATTTGAGACTGCAGCCAATCAGTTGATTCGGAATCAGGGACAGTGGCTCTTCTTCGTGATACAATGGCCGACTTTGCTATGCATACAGTAGATGATACGTTACCTTCAACACTATCACAATCACTAAATAAATTGAAGGCTTAAAGACCCGTTGGCCATATTCCGTATTGTTCACCTGCAAGGTTCCCTCATATACACTAAGCTTTATATATAAGGTATTTTCAGTTTGCCTAATGTGCCAAGGATGCACATTAAGGTATTTAAACACAACCATATCACAGTTATTGATCAGTGGATCATTCTTCCCAGTGTTCTGTTCTTATCACTAGAGCAATGTCAAAGTTCCCCAATTTTGGCACAATTGCAAACTTGTCCAGTAGAGGAGGGGAAGACGATACAGAAAAATGCCCTTGTGTCTTTGAAGTACTTATAATTTTATATTAGTGATGGCAATTAAGAAATTGTTGCTTTAAAATTGCCCACCGCCATTTTCCTTAAAATGTTATGGCCGTGATTGATGGGGTGCTAACGACGATATATTTTTGTTTGTTTTCTCTTTCCAAACTAGCAAAATGACATCTGGTGGTTCGTTTTTCAATGCCTTATCAAATATTTTATTGCCTAGCGAGTTTTGCAAGGCAACAACGGGTTATCAATCAAGAGCTCTTTTTCTAAAATAAATATAGTTTTAGGCTCTATTTAAGAAAAATATTACCTGCGGCAACTCCGCGATACTCGGCTACCCCAGTGTTCCTGGTGTGTAGCTGTAAGTGTTCACACAATATTCTGTGGGACAGTATTTGCAGATACAATAAACATAAACAATATAAAGTTTAAAATTAGATACAAGTTACTCTATTTAAATCTTAAAATTTTATGAAAAAATAAATAATACATTTGTGCTTAAAAATGTATTAAATCAAAAACTTTATGGAAAAAAATAAAAAAAAATTACCTCCACAGTATGTTACTGCCAGTATTGTTAATAACCAGCAATAACCTTTTGAAATTTAGGCCAAAGAAAAAAAAATACAAAAATTATATTTTCAGAGGCAAGCATGCTCTTCCATAAATCAGCCCCTAAATGTTTTGGGCATTACTTAATCTTTTATTAGATAGTACAGTCATAGCTCAATCTTTTTGTAAAATTCTCCTTCATGGCAAATGCAATATTTGAGTGCCTGTACCGTATATACTATTCAACGTGTGTCAGGTCCAAGACCACCTTCATTTTGCTATATGTGGGTAGACATTTCTCTTATCTGCATTATGTGTAAAGAAAATATATCTTAAATTGTTTCTACTTATAATTACAATTATGTATGCAATTCATTTCCATTGTTAAAGAGCCTGCCAGGGAATGCTGTTGGGAAGGGTGCAAGTTTAAGGGTTATGACCAGAGGGTCCAGACACCACAGAGGGACTTGAGCATCAATTAGAGAGGACATGGAAAGAGCACAGCCACTTTGTAATGGAGTGGACAAGGGTTTGTTAAGACCCAACTCTGTCCATGATGATGCTGACCCCTAGATGAGGGTTTGGGAACCTCAGAAAGTGGAGCCCACTGGGGATTCCCCCTGTTCACCAGTAGGCCAGTCCAACCTTGTTCAGATCTTATCTCTCACTGTCCATAACCTGAATGATTACTTCTAGCATCAAAACTATAATGCACTTCTTAAATGAGTATAGTTATTCCCTTATAATTCAGATTCTTTTTTTCAGATATTCTTTAGCCTGAAGGTAAAAATGCTTAACCAAATAACTTACTGCAGAACTCAACATAATCATTGGGCTAAGGGGCCCTTTAGTCGGATGATCAAACACAAAAGCTACAAATGCCATAAGCAGTCTTCAAAAACATCTGGTGGTTCGTTTTTCAATGCCTGTTTAAAACTTTATGGGTATTTTTTTAATCAATTTAATATATTGCACATAAACAGTCACTCCTTTTTGCCAGATTCATTTGGTTAGTACTAAATTATGCTTCTTTATTAGATGTATTTTAAGTATTCTCATATCTACACAATATAATGGGGGAAACAAACATTATAACTATATATATATATTTTTTATCAACAAGTAAGCATATGATATGGTGGCATTTTCTGGAAATGACTATGTACTTATATTTTTCCTTACTTGCAATCTCAGATTGTGTTTGCTATTTTTGTAATAGAAATTTTTTTATACAAAAAATCTTTTTGCACCTGTGTGCCTTATTATTTTGTATTGTGTGTGCTTACGTTTTTGTATATCAAATTATATGAAAAAAAAATGTTGAAAGAAAGCCTTTCATATGCATTTTTATGTTTCCCAGTCGAAATGCAATTGAAACCCTATTCATTATGCTAATCCCTCTACTTTATGAGGATTTAAAATGTATTGTTTATATAGGCTTTGCTTATCTTTCAGCCTTTGTACATACCACATATAAGACTTACAGTCAAATATACAGAATGTTACATAAATCAGAGTGTTTCCCAAATCCCCATTTTCTGTTTAACTAAAATGACACGTTTGTGAGCTCTTGTAAATTCTAAAATGTTTTGATACAAGTTAGCAATGAGTGTAAAGTGTTTTATACTGTATATATATGTATATTGTAAAATAAATATTTTTCTTTACTTTGGATTCCCATAGACATGGAATAAAACAGGGAAATATTAAAAATAAATGTTCAGATTAACAATGACATCTTCAATAATAGATAAAATTTATTTAAAAAAATGCTGTATGCGATAATGAATATATTGAAGATATAATTCAATAATTTTGTATTTTTTGGGAATTTGTTTTAATTTTCATTTTTTTTTATTTAACCTTATGGTTGCTATTATATACATACAGCTTATTATTTTAGCAGGGTGACAATTTTTTTTTAAAGATGGCAGATATTCATATATTATTCAAAAATGGTTTTAATTGTTAAAAAACAAACCAACCTCCCATGGAGGGAAGATATATTAATTTTCCAATCACATACCTTCATAATATTAATGTTTATGTTAATCTGTACTTAATATTTCCATATTTCCCTTGTTTTATACTTAATTGTTTCTTATTTTCTGAATGATGAAGAGTGAATTATTGTAGACAAACCTAAATGTACAGAAAACATTATAAATATCCTTATAAGAAAATATATTTTGTAAAGTAATCTTTGTAAGTTGCACTTAAATTCTGTTTGCTAAGGCATTTTCCTATTTAAGACCTTTTATTGAAAACAATTACTAAAATATATAATGTAATAGATCCAATATGGAAAACTGTTTGCAAAATTGCAGACATTCTGTAATATTCTTAAGTGTTACAAGAAAACAAGGAGAAATGAAAAAAGAAAAACTTGGATATTGACCATTTTTTTCTTTATGTTACTTATTGACATCATATACTCCACTTTTTCTATTTCAAAAGTTGCTGCATTACTTGTATTATTAAAGGTAATGAGCAACATAATTCAATAAATTTCTAGATGTCACCACAATCATGTTAAAAGAAAAACATAATTCTGCTGCATTTTGCAGAAAAGTAATTGTTTTCTGGAGAATTGGCGGATTGGCTGAACATCCCCTTTAATGTACTACTGTCACATTCCATTCTAAAAATTCTGAAAACCAGTAGTAGACCAAATGTTCTACTGTACATACTGTATACAGTGTAACAGACAATAAATCAGCACATCCTAAAAGTACACTAATGAAAAAATATGTATAAATATATCTGTGATAGAATTTAAAGTTATATTTGTTCCAATTACTTAACACAATAATTTGCAACCAGCCTTTTTGACTAGGAGTCAGTAAATTGAAAAATCCCAAAAATAAAATAAAATATTTTTTAGCCAAAATAGCATTTTCCCACCCTCAACGTAATGGCATTTATAATTGGTTCAGACCAAATAATTTTATAGTTATTAAAGCCCTATTTTTTTTCTGCTGTTCAAATGTACTTAAATATTGGAACTGCCACAATATTTTTGAATTACATGGAGGCTACAGATAGAGGGATAAGAATGTGTGAATCCTTTATTGCTGATAGCTTCAATTTGTGTTAAAGATAAATGTTTTCCTTATTTTTGAGGGGCTAGGTTGGTTCTGCTTTATACAGTATGTATCTTTTGATCTTAAAATGCAATTGCCATAAGGCCATGTTATCAAGGAACAGCTGTAAAGTCTCTGGGTCTTTATGTCTTTGAGGCAACTTATAGATTTACAGAATGTGTATAGATACAAGACTTGCCAATGATTTTAGTAAACATTCAGAAAAATAATAGTAAAAGAACAATGTGCAATGTAACATCTCTCAGTACTAATGTGCCTAGAATTTTGGAGGTACCGCCATGGGTACCTATACTTTTCAAAAGTTCACAATTTTAACTAAAACATGAGTTTAGGTTCTGAAATTGTATTTGTGCACTTAAGATGGTATTTTTTATGATGAACGGAGGTGCAGACAAGACATTAACTGAAATATCATGAAGGATACGGAATATTTTTTTTGTACATTTTTTTCAATGTCTTATGGGAGCCTAAATTATTTATCTCTACCTCATGTGTACAGCTTGTAGGTATAATTCTGATTCTGAGTGGCTGTTGAGAATGTATTTAAGTTATTTAACATCTTTGTATAACAAAAGCAAACAAAAAATAAAACAATAAATGTATTTTAAATTATAAAAGTACTTAACATGTGTTTTCTTATTTACTTTCTCTAACAGAACAATGAGCTTGGTTTTTAACGGGAGAACAATAAAAACTGATGTTCTCATATAATTTGGGCTACAGTTTCTTTCCTCTCCTTAAATATAACAATAATGTTTTCATATATCTAAAAAAAAAAAAAAATTACTCTACAACCGTCAATGGTTTACATAAACTAACGTATTGCCATATCGGTGGCTTCAGTGAATGCATCAGCCACATAACAAGGGAGATCATTGCTGTTCATATTTCCACAATAAACTGTAGCTTTGAGGAGATGACCCTTAACATAATCACAAGTTCTATCAGTTCCTAAATATGGGTACTAGAATTTTTTGCAAAAGATCCATCCAGACAGAGAAGCTTATATTCAACTTGCAAGTAATGAAGGCCCAATGCCTTCATTCTTTAGGTAAGGATATGGGTACTAGAATGTTTTGACCAAGGTCCACTCGGACAGAGAAGCCTCCATTCAATTTGCAAGTAATTAAGGCCCTAACGCTTTATTCTTTAGGTAATAAAGTTTTGTCCATTTCCAACATATTGGATATGTAAAGTTGTAAAAATGGACTTAGCGGTTTTCAGATTAGGATACATATAGCTTCAACTAAACACTTCCAGCGCAATATGCTAAACTGAGCTTAGATTAAGTTATGGGACACAATATCCGAAAGATATGGAAGATGACTCATAAATCTACTGAAACATTTAGTTACCACTAGGGATGGCCGTTGAGCATAATGTACATAGATAGCTACCGATCATCAATGGTTTGCCAATGATAGTCAATGGTTTTGCCAATAATGATGTAAGACTGCTGGTTCTCCGACTGTGATGAGAGTGGCAATATTTTACTTCCGCTAGCCAAGGGTATGCAATACACAAAATGCTCAGCCAACGCAGCACATGGCCCACCCCTACTTCCCTGATTGGCACTGTTACCCACCGAGTCCTGCCTCCCACTCAGCTGTACCTGCTATTACTGTGTGGGAAAGTAATGATGGCCACCAATGATGTAAAAAAAACATCAATGGCTTCCCATTGATGAATTTTTGGTATCAATGTAAATGACCAATGGCATCAATGATGTAGAACCATTCAATGGCCTTCCATAGTTACCACTGCTGGAGTAGCGAACCATGGTCCATGGGATACTCTTATATACAAAGCCATGATATCTATGGGAATATGTCTCTGACAATGGTACAAACCCTTCTATTTAGGACAACTTTGATACTTTCGGCAAATAGGGCCGGATTCATGTTCATTTGCAAAGAACAATGAGAGTTATATTTGAGTGGGGTGTGTCCTTCAAAATTATATCTATATTGCAGTGTTAAAATATTCGGAGGGCCCTGCTCACAAGCTTACAATCTATAAGGAAAAAGGCAATGATACACAAGGATAGGTATTCTGTATTGCACAACGGTCCACCAGCTTGCAAAGGTTCTTGGTGGGATGAATGATAAAGTGACCGGGCAAAGTAAGCCAGGGTTCAGGAAGAAAATAAGAGAGCAAATAAGTGAGCATGTTTGTGCTGTAAACTAAGGATGTAATTCGATGGGAAAGGCTGGCTGAGAGGCGCTACAGCTGTAATGTGCGCAGGTTTTGGAATCTCATAAGCTGCCTGAAGAGGTGAGTTCTCAGAGAACTCTTGAAGGTTTGGAGACTGGAGGAGCGTCTTATTGTGCGTGGGGGTGGATTCCACAGAGTGGCTGCAGCCCAAAGAAAGTCCTACAATGAGTGGGAGCAGGTAATGAGTGTGGTTGAGAGACATACAGATGGAGTGCCTTTAATCTTTGCAGGGGCTGGCGGTCGGATCGCCAGCTGCCAGCCCCTGCCAGAAGCTGGAAGGGGGGCATATCCCTTCAACTGGAGCTCCCCCCCGGGTCCCAGTCACCTCGTCGCCGGTTCCCAATGCCGTCCCCCACCTCCCCGCTCCCCTGCTAACCCTGCCCGTCTCCCTGAAGTGGAGATTGGCAGGGTTCGTGTCCCAGCCCGCATGGTAACTGGGACGTGAGTGTGTGTGAGACACTCGCGCATCTCAGTCAGATGGAGCGCCGACTCACCAGCGGGGGCATTCTGGTGAGCCCCGGCACTGAACGAGAGGTGCTCCATCTTTACAGTAGATCTTGTGAAGAACGAAGAGGACGAGTTATGAGATATTTTGAGAAGAGAAGATATGTATGTTGGTGTAGTTTGGTTTATGACCTTGTGTGTAAGCAGGGCTATTTTTGTGCAGGCTCCAGCAGGAACTGTGGCCCTTATTCTAGTTCACTGTTTCTGACAAAATATTCCTCAGATGGACAAAACCATGTGCACTGCAGGTGAGGCAGGTGTTACTTGTGCAGAGAGAATTAGATTTGGGTGGGGTTTTACACCTGCCTCACCTGCAGTGCACACGGTTTTGTTCATCTGAGGAATATTTTGTCAGAAACAGTGAACTAGAATAAGGGCCTCAGTTCCTGCTGGAGCCTGCACAAAAAGAGCCCTGTGTGTAAGTTAATTAATTTTGTATTGAATACGGTAGAATACAGGTAACCAATGAAGTGACTGACAGAGTAGCTTTGCAGACGATGAACGTCTGGCTAGGAAGATTAGCCTCGCAGCTGCATTCATGATGGACTGTAGTGGTGAGAGTCTGTATTGGGGAAGGCCAATAAGGAGACTATTGCAATAATCAATGTGTGAGATGATGAGAGCATGGATTGGATTGTTTGCAGTGTCTTGTGTAAGGTAAGGGCACATTTTTAATGATTTTTAGATGCACGTAACATGATTTAGAGACAGATTGAATATGGGGAACAAAGATCAGTTCAGAGTCAAGGATAACACCTAGGCAGGGAGATTATAGGGTAGGAGTGATTGTGGTGTTCACAACAGTGCTAGAGATATCAGTTTGGTAACTACTATTGGTCGGTGGGAATATAATTATTGGTACTTATGTATTATCTGGGCTCCCATGTTAAATGCACCCCATTTTTTTCATACCCCTACTATCCAACTACGCATGGAGTTGATTTTATATAGTGTGGCGAGCGCAGCGAGCCACCGTGCCCGAAGTGTGGCGAGCGGACGCGATCTCATAAGAAAAAAGGGAGTCCAGATATTACATAAGTACCTAATTATTTCTGTTTTTGAATCATTCAGTTTGAGGTGGCGAGATGACATCCAAGATGAAACAGCAGAAAGACATCAGTGACACGGCCCAATACAGATGGGGACATGTCCAGGGAGTATAGGTAGATTTGAGTATCATCTGTGTACAGATGAGACTGGAATCCAAAAGAGCTGATTAGTTTGCTCTGAGAAACTAACACTGAAAGAGCGGTTACATAGATAGGAGAAGTGTCCTGAAGAAGTAGGGATTGTAGTGTTTGTATGAGAAGGGAATAATAAAGTTTTAAAAGCAGCAAAGAGATCAAGAATAATTAAAAGTATTGGTCTTTAAGGCCCCCATACACTGATCTGATTTGGGCTGGAGTTAAGAAAGTGAGTGAGGCGAGTGTAGGCAAGTCTTTCAAGTAGCTTGCAGTGACATGGAAGCTGAGAAATGGGATGGTAGTTACAGAGACAGTTTGGGTCAGAATTGTTTTTTTTTTTCAGAATTTAAGTTATTACTAAATGGTTGTAACAATGAAGGGAAGATACCAGTAGAGAGAGATATTACAGATTCTAGCTAAGGTTGGGATGAGCACAGTAGACAGAGCATTACTTATTTGTGAGGGTATAGGTTGAAGAGGAGAGGTAGCAGAGTAGCAGGATTAGAAGAGGGCAGTACGGATGGTGTAATGGTTATAGCATTACTGCCTAACAGCACTGAGGTCATGGGTTCTATCCCCACCATGTGTTATATATACGGGGCAGTGCGGATGGTGTAATGGTTAGCATTACTGCCTAACAGCACTGAGGTCATGGGTTCTATCCCCACCATGTGTTATATATACGGGGCAGTACGGATGGTGTAATGGTTAGTATTACTGCCTCAGCACTGAGGTCATGGGTTCTATCCCCACCATGTGTTATATATACAGGGCAGCACGGATGGTGTAATGGTTAGCATTACTGCCTCACAGCACTGAGGTCATGGGTTCCATTCCCACCATGTGTTATATATACGGGGCAGTACGGATGGTGTAATGTACTGCCTCACAGCACTGAGGTCATGGGTTCCATTCCCACCATGTGTTATATAAACGGGGCAGTACGGACGGTGTAATATTTAGCATTACTGCCTCACAGCAGTGAGGTCATGGGTTCTATCCCCACCATGTGTTATATATACAGGGCAGTACGGATGGTGTAATGGTTAGCATTACTGCCTCACAGCACTGAGGTCATGGGTTCTATTCCCACCATGTGTTATATATACAGGGCAGTACGGATGGTGTAATATTTAGCATTACTGCCTCACAGCAGTGAGGTCATGGGTTCTATTCCCACCATGTGTTATATATACAGGGCAGTACGGACGGTGTAATGGTTAGCATTACTGCCTCACAGCACTGAGGTCATGGGTTCCATTCCCACCATGTGTTATATATACGGGGCAGTACGGACGGTGTAATGGTTAGCATTACTGCCTCACAGTACTGATGACATGGGTTCTATCCCCACCATGTGTTATATATACAGGGCAGTATGGATGGTGTAATGGTTAGCATTACTGCCTCACAGCACTGAGGTCATGGGTTCCATTCCCACCATGTGTTATATATACGGGGCAGTACGGATGGTGTAATGGTTAGCATTACTGCCTCACAGCACTGAGGTCATGGGTTCTATCCCCACCATGTGTTATATATACAGGGCAGTACGGACGGTGTAATGGTTACATTACTGCCTCACAGCGCTGAGGTCATGGGTTCTATCCCCACCATGTGTTATATATACGGGGCAGTACGGATGGTGTAATGGTTAGCATTACTGCCTAACAGCACTGAGGTCATGGGTTCTATCCCCACCATGTGTTATATATACGGGGCAGTGCGGATGGTGTAATGGTTAGCATTACTGCCTAACAGCACTGAGGTCATGGGTTCTATCCCCACCATGTGTTATATATACAGGGCAGTACGGATGGTGTAATGGTTAGTATTACTGCCTCAGCACTGAGGTCATGGGTTCTATCCCCACCATGTGTTATATATACAGGGCAGCACGGATGGTGTAATGGTTAGCATTACTGCCTCACAGCACTGAGGTCATGGGTTCCATTCCCACCATGTGTTATATATACGGGGCAGTACGGATGGTGTAATGTACTGCCTCACAGCACTGAGGTCATGGGTTCCATTCCCACCATGTGTTATATAAACGGGGCAGTACGGACGGTGTAATATTTAGCATTACTGCCTCACAGCAGTGAGGTCATGGGTTCTATCCCCACCATGTGTTATATATACAGGGCAGTACGGATGGTGTAATGGTTAGCATTACTGCCTCACAGCACTGAGGTCATGGGTTCTATTCCCACCATGTGTTATATATACAGGGCAGTACGGATGGTGTAATATTTAGCATTACTGCCTCACAGCAGTGAGGTCATGGGTTCTATTCCCACCATGTGTTATATATACAGGGCAGTACGGACGGTGTAATGGTTAGCATTACTGCCTCACAGCACTGAGGTCATGGGTTCCATTCCCACCATGTGTTATATATACGGGGCAGTACGGACGGTGTAATGGTTAGCATTACTGCCTCACAGTACTGATGACATGGGTTCTATCCCCACCATGTGTTATATATACAGGGCAGTATGGATGGTGTAATGGTTAGCATTACTGCCTCACAGCACTGAGGTCATGGGTTCCATTCCCACCATGTGTTATATATACGGGGCAGTACGGATGGTGTAATGGTTAGCATTACTGCCTCACAGCACTGAGGTCATGGGTTCTATCCCCACCATGTGTTATATATACAGGGCAGTACGGACGGTGTAATGGTTATCATTACTGCCTCACAGCGCTGAGGTCATGGGTTCTATCCCCACCATGTGTTATATATACGGGGCAGTACGGATGGTGTAATGGTTAGTATTACTGCCTCAGCACTGAGGTCATGGGTTCTATCCCCACCATGTGTTATATATACGGGGCAGTACGCACGGTGTAATGGTTAATATTACTGCCTCACAGCACTGAGGTCATGGGTTCGATTCCCACCATGGCTCTAACTGTGTAGAGTTTGTATATTCTCCCCGTTTCCTCCACAATCCAAAAATATACTGGTAGGCAAATTGGCTCCCAACAAAATTAACCCTAGAATGTCTGTGTGTGCGTGTACATGTGGTAGGGAATATAGTTTTGTAAGCTGCACTGGGGCAGGGACTGATGTGAATGTTCAACTATACTCTGTAAAGCGCTGCAGAATCTGTGTGCGCTATATAAGAAACTGTTAATAAATAAATAAATAAATACTTCGGGCGAAATGTAATAGGGTGCGATTTTTGGACGAGTTCCAAACTCGCCAGAAATCGCACCTTTAAAAATCGCGTTTTTTGCCGCGAATTCGCATATGTAATGAGATGCGAATTAGCGGCAAAAAATGCGATTTGCCGCGATTTTTAGTCATGAAAATGTGCGCATTTTCAGTCATGAAAATGTGCGCATTTTCATAAATGCGATTTTGTGCAAAAAAAAAAAAGTAAAAAAAAAAAACGGCGTGGGGTCCCCCCTCCTAAGCATAACCAGCCCCGGGCTCATTGAGCCGGACCTGGTTCCAAAAATACGGGGGGACTAAAAGCATAGGGGTCCCCCGTATTTCTGAAACCAGCCCCGGACTCTTGGACCGGTCCTGGTTCCAAAAATACGGGGGACAAAAAATCTGGGGGTCCCCCGTATTTTGAAACCAGCACCGGGCTCCAACAGCCCGCGGTGTCATGCCACAGCCGGGGGACACTTTTTATACAAGGTCCCCCGGCCAAAACATGAGCACCGTGGCTGGTCAGCCTTGGACGGGGTACCTGGAGGAGTGGGGACCCCCCCAATAAAGGGGTCCCCCCCCCCAGGCTTCACCCGTCCAGGGCTGAAGCCCGGGGCTGTCACCGGCGTCCGTGGCCAGTGGACGCCGGCCTGATAGGGTTAAATCCATCACACATATCATTACATTGCTTTTTACCGGCGAACTACAAGTGCCAGCAGACCTCCCCCGCATGCTGGGACTTGGAGAACCACAAGTCCCAGCATGCGGGGCATTAATGGGCCCGCTGGGACTTGTAGTCCCCCTGTAAAAAGAATGTTTATAAAAAACACACACACAGAGAAGTACAAGTTTATTACACACACACACACCTCACTTTTACACCAGCGTTACTTACCATTCCTGGATCCAGCGCTGGTCTGGCTGCTTCACAGCCGGCTCCCCCCGAACTGACAGGCAGCGGGGAGAACCGGCTTTCTCCGTTGCTTCTAACAGCTTCTGTAGCGCTGTCCGAGTGCTACAGAGGCTGAGAGCGTGATTGGCTGAGCTACAGTATGCGTCTCCATGGAGACGCATAGCTCAGCCAATCAGGACTGAGCTATGCGTCTCCATGGAGACGCATACTGTAGCTCAGCCAATCACGCTCTCAGCCTCTGTAGCACTCGGACAGCGCTACAGAAGCTACGGAGAAAGCCGGTGACAGGCAACGGAGAAAGCCGGTTCTCCCCGCTGCCTGTCAGTGCGGGGGGAGCCGGCTGTAAAGCAGCCAGACCAGCGCTGGATCCAGGAATGGTAAGTAACGCTGGTGTAAAAGTGAGGTGTGTGTGTGTAATAAACTTGTACTTCTCTGTGTGTGTGTTTTTTATAAACATTCTTTTTACAGGTGGACTACAAGTCCCAGCGGGCCCATTAATGCCCCGCATGCTGGGACTTGTGGTTCTCCAAGTCCCAGCATGCGGGGGAGGTCTGCTGGCACTTGTAGTTCGCCGGTAAAAAGCAATGTAATGATATGTATGATGGATTTAACCCTATCAGGCCGGCGTCCACTGGCCACGGACGCCGGTGACATCCCCGGGCTTCAGCCCTGGACGGGTGAAGCCTGGGGGGGGGGGACCCCTTTATTGGGGGGGTCCCCACTCCTCCAGGTACCCCGTCCAAGGCTGACCAGCCACGGTGCTCATGTTTTGGCCGGGGGACCTTGTATAAAAAGTGTCCCCCGGCTGTGGCATGACACCGCGGGCTGTTGGAGCCCGGTGCTGGTTTCAAAATACGGGGGACCCCCAGATTTTTTGTCCCCCATATTTTTGGAACCAGGACCGGTCCAAGAGTCCGGGGCTGGTTTCAGAAATACGGGGGACCCCTATGCTTTTTGTCCCCCCGTATTTTTGGAACCAGGTCCGGCTCAATGAGCCCGGGGCTGGTTATGCTTAGGAGGGGGGACCCCACGCCGTTTTTTTTTATAAAAACACTTTTACACATTTTTATTAACAGAACCATGCACAGATCTCAATGATCTGTGCATGGTTCTGTCAAATTCGCCTGTCAGAACCTGGTCTATTTTTTTTGCGATTTTTGGTAACATTTACCAAAAATCGCACCCTATTACATTTGCGAGTTGTATACTTTATAATGGGAAAACATCTGGATGCGAATTGAAATGTGACTAAAAATCGCACTTCTAAAAGTGCGATTTCGCGATTTTTTACCGCGATTTTCAACCTATTAAATGTGCGATTTTCGGAAAATGTGCAATTTCGGCCGTTTTTGACCAAAAATCGCACATGTCTAAAAAATCGCACCCTATTACATTTCGCCCCAGATCTTCATTTGTGGGATCAAAAGAAGAGAATGTGCCATTATGCAAAAGATGTACAAACACAATCCTTAATACCTTAACAACTATTCTTTAAACTCGATTCTGCAAAACACAAAGTCAGAAAGGTACACCTTTGAGTAACATTCATGGGCGTAACGGAACTATAGTGGATTCAAGAAAGTACCATTGCTATAGATATCTACCAAGTTATCTACTAATATGAACTGATGCAATACAGTGTGGCATAATATGTACTGGGGGCACTGTGACATAATGTGAACTAGGGTACTTGTGTGGCCAATTCAAAATGTTGCTATGCGACCCACCAAGTTCTAGTTCCATGTAAACATGCTGTTCTATCTCACCAGGGGCTGGCCATAAACTTAATATATTCACTAAGGCCACCTTAGATGATATACTGTATATTATTTATTCCATACAAAATACTTGTGTTAAATATCTATTTTAATAGGATTTGAACAATGGAGGATTTGGTTACTACTGTATTCTGTAGATATCACTAACAGATTGAATTTTTGCCAGCTTTGATGAATATTTAGCAATAACCATTTTAAATAGTAAAGTATTAAATGCAATATGTAAGTCTTCAGTGATTTCACCAGTTTGTACTGCGCTATTGTACTCTGGCGGCGCCATATAAACAAAATAATAATAGGGCCGCAATGGGTACATGATCTACTAATTGCAATACTTTTATTCAGTGGAACCGCTCAGTACCCTTGTGCTAATGCCCATTAATGACCATTAAAACCTAAATTTGCAATTTTGCAATTTCCCACTGTGCATCGTTAAGATAAAATAGGTTCATCAGCATAATATGTGTCTTCCACTCCATTCCTGCTCTGTTAAAAAGTAAAATATTAACTTCTTTCTCCATGACAGATGGTTAATGCCCACATCTTTAGTGGAGTGTTCGTAATGGGGTCTGATAGGTCAAAAAGCTGGTAACTTGCTGCGAAAACTTTTCCACTACCGCTAAATCAACTAAACTACACCGTGTTTATGACAAGGCAAGTGTGTCTGTCCAAAGGTCACTCTGTGTCTACTCTCCTAGAGAAGACATACAGATGGAGCGCCTCTCGCTATTGCAGGGGATGGCAGAAGATTCGCCAGCAACCATCCGCCTTGCTTCCCCCCCCCCTAACCCTGTCCGTCTCCCTGAAGAGGAGACGAACAGGGTTCCCGTCCCCCCGCCGACGGGAAACTGAGACGCGCATGCGTGTGAGATGCACACGCGTCTCAGTCAGATGGGGCGCCTCTCCGCTGGCGATCGCCAGCGGACAGATTCTGGCGCTGGCTGTCATCTCTCCTCCACCCTGATCACTGCTTCCCACGCTAGAGTTCAGGACTTTGCCCGTGCTGCGCCCCTTCAGTGGAACGCACTCCCTTGCTCCATTAGACTCTCCCCTAAATATGCCTGCGCTGCTCACAGCGATTGTTCTTTTAGTATAAATAAATACAAATATGGTCAAGTCAATTAATTGAAGTCTGGTTAAATATTGCACCAAAAAAGAACAATCGCTGTGAGCGGCGCCGGCATTTTTTACGGATATTTTGAGGATCTTTCACAGCAACATCAAAGAGTTGATCCAACTACTAACCTTCCAATGGGTTGACTCATAAACTTTTAAATATTCTCACAACAAGGCCAAAGTGGTTGATTGCTAGAAATATCAGCTACCAATTGGTCCTGATTTAGATGCGAACACTAATGTAGTCACAGCTGCGGTTTCTTACGCAGTTTACTATGGGAAACTATGGTAATGTTGTTGCCTGGAATTGTAATGAGACGCCCACCAGTGGCCTCCCTAAGATAAGGAACCGCAAACCCATGCACCAGTGGTCGCAGCAGGGATGGAACTAGCGGCCGTACAGCTAATACAATTCACCGGGGTCCGGCCACAATGAAAGGACCCACAGCTAGCAGCTAATTTGGTACTTGTGTATTATCACGGCGCCCACTAAGCTATTTGCTTAGTGGGCTATTCTGCGCAGGAAAATCGCATCGCATCTCATGGGCCATTGTAAGTGCCGATGCGATGCGATTTTCCTATGCAATTTATTCAGTGCTCTTTTATTTATATTGTATAGGGTGTACAATGCCATTAGGTATACATTAATGACATACAATGAGGTTTTAGGCACCCCCCTCACTATCCCCGCCACCCAGAAGCGTGGCGAACGGCGGCGGAACGTGTCCTCCGACCTTTTCATACCCCTACTATCCACGTCGGCATGGAGTTGATTTTATATAGTTATAGTGTGGTGAGCGTAGCGATCCACCGAGCCTGAAGCGAGGGGTCGCGGAATACATGTCATCCGGAATACAAGTCATCCGCGTCCCCTTGCGGGGCTCACTGCGCTCGCCACGCTTCGGGCTCGGTGGCTCGCTGCGCTCGCCACACTATATAAAGTCAACTCCACGCCGACGTGATTAGTAGGGGTATGAAAAGGTCGGAGGACGCATTCTGCCGCCCCTCGCGGGGCTCGCTGCGCTCGCTACGCTTCGGGGTGGCATGGATAGTGGGGGATGCCTAAAACCTCATTGTATACCAAATGGCATTGTACACCTAAAGGCATTGTACAGGTGCGATGCAATGCAATGCAATGCGATTCCCCGGGGCTAAGAGAGCAGTGAATAAATTACATAGGAAAATCGCATCCCATCGCATTACATCGCACGGCCGTTATAATGGCCAATGCGATGCGATTTCCCACTGTGCTGTACGTAAGAAACTTGGACGCCGTGATAATACACAAGTACCGCTAATTTATTTTATTTATTTATTAACAGTTTCTTATATAGCGCACACATATTACGCAGCGCTTTACAGAGCAGTTATGAGCAAAAACACATACCGAATTACAGTACAAGACAGTATATGACAAGTACATGGTAAATATGGATAGTTATATCAGAGGACAGGACACTGCAGCAATCATCAGGGTGGCAGAGGTTTATATATTCTAAGAAGGGCACATAAGGAGAGAGGGCCCTGCTCGTGAGAGCTTACATTCTAAAGGGGGAGGTTAGACAGACAGGGGTAACACAGAAGGGGAAGAGCCAGACCGACTAATTATATAGCTAATGAGGGATGCCCGGGTGTAGTACAGCGCCAGCGAGGGAGCTGGGCCAGCAGTGTCATCAGTTCAAATGAGGGTGAGGAGATCAGTCTTCACCCTTCAACTTAGAGCCTGAGCTGCATCTGTCAGTTTCCTAGGTCTCTGCTAGTTACAGACTGCATGCTGGGAGAAAGGAGGAGGGAAAGCTACGGGATGGGAGCTTTGTAGATTCACCAGCTGCCATGAAGAACCTTACTGCGCCAGACCCATGGAAAGTCAGCCAGTCTGTCTGTTTCTATCTATTATGTAATGTAACGTGAATAAGGAGCACTACCATGTGGAATAATGTGTATAAGGAGCAATATTGCATGGCATAATGTGTTTAAGGAACAATACTGTGTGGCGTCAAATGCGCAAGGAGCACTATGGTGTGGCGGATTGTGCAAAAGGAGCACAACGATGTGATGTCATGTGCATAATGAGCACTACTGTTTAGCATAACATTTCTAAGTAGTATTACTGTGTTGCATAATTAGGGAGAACTGTGTGGGGTAACATGCATAAGGAGCACAACTGTGTGGTGTAATGTGCATAAGGAGTAATACTATGTGGAGTAATGTACATAAGGAGCACTACTGTGTGTCATAACAAGCATAAGGAGCACCACTGTGTGGTGTAACATAAATAAGGAGCACTACTCGGTTATGTAACAAGTATAAAAAGCACTACTGTGTGGCCTAACGTGCATAAGGAGCACTACTGTGTGGCATAACGTGTATAATGAGCACTTCTCACTGATTTAATGTATATAAAGAGCACTACTGTATGGTGTAATGTGTATAAGGAGCAGTACTGTGTGATGTAACGTGTATAAGAAGCATTACTGTGTGGTGTAATATGTATAAAGACAACTACTGTGGTGTAATGTGTATAAGGAGCACTGCTTTGTAGCATAATGCATATAAAGAGCACTACTCCTTGGTGTAACATATATAAGGAGCACTACTGTGTGGTGGAATGTGTATAAGGAGCACAACTGTGTGGTGTAATGTGTGTAAGGAGCACTACTAAGGAGCGCTACATAGGGGCTTCATACAGCATATTACACTGTAGTAGCCTAACCCACTTCCATGCCGCCACTTTCCCTGGCTCCACAGCAAACGTTTCCCAGCTTGTTTCCTCACGTAAATTTGTGCTGATACGACACTTACATTCTTCCTGTCTCAGCCTTGTTGTGGTGAAAACCTCAAATGTTCATAAAAATAGTGAAATTAACAGCCCATTACTCCAGCTCGGATTCTCAGCCCTACAATGTTGTTTTTAAGAAAACAATATTTGTCTGATGACCATATAGGAAATGACTGAAGCAATTAAAGTTATTTTTCACTCATGAGTGGTGCTAATGTAAGCGATGAAGTTTGGTGAGTTTTCTATATAATTGCAATCATTTTGTGGCCAATACATAATTGTAAGCAAATCCTTACTCGCCAGGCGTTTGTGTCAGACATACAGCAGGGTTCATTTTTGTGTTGTCCAAACAATAAAAGGGATTAATGCTGCTGATTGTATTGTTACCACCATTTACAATTCGTCAGGAGTACTGGTAACACAGTGGGCTAAATGTCACCTCTCTGGGATACTGTTGTATCTCCAGGGCAGCTAAGCATCGCCAGGGCAGCTGAACATTGCAAGGGCAGCTGAGCATTGCCAGGGCATCTGAACATCGCCAGGGCAGCTGAACATGTACTGGACAGCTGAGTATCGCCAGGGCAGATGTGTATCACCACAGCAACTGAGCATCTCCAGGGCAGCTGTGTAACCATAACCTCCAACTGTACCATTTTGGCAGGTACAGTACCGTTTTTTATGGCCTGTACCCTTTTTTGGGTCTTCAACTGCCCATTGTAAGTATAGGAAAGGGGTCCTGACCAAATCCCATTTATCAGTGGCCACGCCCCCAAATTTGTACAGGTTTTTGCTCATCGGTTGAAAGGTATGTGAATCACCAGGGCAGCTACTGTAAGTATCGCTAGGACAGCTACTGTAAGTATCGCTAGGGCAGCTGAGCATCTCCAGTATAGCTCCTGTAAGTATCACTAGGGCAACTGAGCATCCCCAGGATAACTTCTGTAAGTATCGCTAGGGCAGCTGAGCATCCCCAGGATAGCGACTGTAAGTATCGCTAGGGCAGCTGATCATCTCCAGGATAGCTACTGTAAGTATCGCTAGGGCAGCTGAGCATCCCCAGGATAGCTACTGTAAGTATCGCTAGGGCAGCTGAGCATCCCCAGGATAGCTACTGTAAGTATCGCTAGGGCAGCTGAGCATTCCCAGGATAGCTACTGTAAGTATCGCTAGGGAAGCTGAGCATCCCCAGGATAGCTACTGTAAGTATCGCTAGGGCAGCTGAGCATCCCCAGGATAGCTACTGTAAGTATCGCTAGGGCAGCTGATCATCTCCAGGATAGCTACTGTAAGTATCGCTAGGGAAGCTGAGCATTCTCAGGATAGCTACTGTAAGTATCGCTAGGGCAGCTGATCATCTCCAGGATAGACACTGTAAGTATCGCTAGGGCAGCTGAGCATCTCCAGGATAGCTACTGTAAGTATCGCTAGGTCAGCTGAGCATCTCCAGGATAACTACTGTAAGTATCGCTAGGGCAGCTGAGCATCCCCAGTATAGCTACTGTAAGTGTCGCTAGGGCAGCTGAGCATTCCCAGGATAGCTACTGTAAGTATCGCTAGGGCAGCTGATCATCTCCAGGATAGACACTGTAAGTATCGCTAGGGCAGCTGAGCATCTCCAGGATAGCTACTGTAAGTATCGCTAGGGCAGCTGAGCATCCCCAGGATAGCTACTGTAAGTATCGTTAGGGCAGCTGAGCATACCCAGGATAGCTACTGTAAGTATCGCTAGGGCAGCTGAGCATCTCCAGGATAGCTACTGTAAGTATCGCTAGGGCAGCTGAGCATCTCCAGGATAGCTACTGTAAGTATCGCTAGGGCAGCTGAGCATCTCCAGGATAGCTACTGAAAGTATCGCTAGGGCAGCTGAGCATCCCCAGGATAGCTACTGTAAGTATCGCTAGGGCAGCTGATAATCTCCAGGATAGACACTGTAAGTATCACTAGGGCAGCTGAGCATCCCCAGGATAGCTACTGTAAGTATCGCTAGGGCAGCTGAGCATCCCCAGGATAGCTACTGTAAGTATCGCTAGGGCAGCTGAGCATCTCCAGGATAGCTACTGTAAGTATCGCTAGGGCAGCTGAGCATCTCCAGGATAGCTGCGGTAAGTATCGCTAGGGCAGCTGAGCATCCCCAGGATAGCTACTGTAAGTATCGCTAGGGCAGCTGATCATCTCCAGGATAGCTACTGTAAGTATCGCTAGGGAAGCTGAGCATTCCCAGGATAGCTACTGTAAGTATCGCTAGGGCAGCTGATCATCTCCAGGATAGACACTGTAAGTATCGCTAGGGCAGCTGAGCATCTCCAGGATAGCTACTGTAAGTATCGCTAGGGCAGCTGAGCATCTCCAGGATAGCTACTGTAAGTATCGCTAGGGCAGCTGAGCATCTCCAGGATAGCTACTGTAAGTATCACTAGGGCAGCTGAGCATCCACAGGATAGCTACTGTAAGTATCGTTAGGGCAGCTGAGCATCTCCAGGATAGCTACTGTAAGTATCGCTAGGGCAGCTGAGCATCCCCAGGATAGCTACTGTAAGTATCGTTAGAGCAGCTGAGCATCTCCAGGATAGCCACTGTAAGTATCGCTAGGGCAGCTGAGCATCCCCAGGATAACTACTGTAAGTATCGCTAGGGCAGCTGAGCATCCCCAGGATAGCTACTGTAAGTATCACTAGGGCAGCTGATCATCTCCAGGATAGCTACTGTAAGTATCACTAGGGCAGCTGAGCATCTCCAGGATAACTACTGTAAGTATCGCTAGGGCAGCTGAGCATCTCCAGGATAGCTACTGTAAGTATCGCTAGGGCAGCTGAGCATCTCCAGGATAACTACTGTAAGTATCGCTAGGGCAGCTGAGCATCCCCAGGATAGCTGCTGTAAGTGTCGCTAGGGAAGCTGAGCATCTCCAGGATAGCTGCTGTAAGTATCGCTAGGGCAGCTGAGCATCCCCAGGATAGCTGCTGTAAGTATAGCTAGGGCAGCTGAGCATCCCCAGGATAGCTACTGTAAGTATCGCTAGGGCAGCTGAGCATCTCCAGGATAGCTACTGTAAGTATCGCTAGGGCAGCTGATCATCCCCAGGATAGCTACTGTAAGTATCTCTAGGGCAGCTGAGCATACCTATGATATCCACTGTAAGTATCGCTAGGGCAGCTGAGCATCTCCAGGATAGCTACTGTAAGTATCGCTAGGGCAGCTGATCATCCCCAGGATAGCTACTGTAAGTATCTCTAGGGCAGCTGAGCATACCTAGGATAGCCACTGTAAGTATCGCTAGGGCAGCTGAGCATCTCCAGGATAGCTACTGTAAGTATCGCTAGGGCAGCTGATCATCTCCAGGATAGCTACTGTAAGTATCGCTAGGGCAGCTGAGCATCCCCAGGATAACTACTGTAAGTATCGCTAGGGCAGCTGAGCATCTCCAGGATAGCTCCTGTAAGTATCGCTAGGGCAGCTGAGCATCCCCAGGATAGCTACTGTAAGTATCGCTAGGGCAGCTGATCATCTCCAGGATAGCTACTGTAAGTATCGCTAGGGCAGCTGAGCATCCCCAGGATAACTACTGTAAGTATCGCTAGGGCAGCTGAGCATCTCCAGGATAGCTCCTGTAAGTATCGCTAGGGCAGCTGAGCATCTCCAGGATAGCTACTGTAAGTATCGCTAGGGCAGCTGAGCATCTCCAGGATAGCTACTGTAAGTATCGCTAGGGCAGCTGATCATCCCCAGGATAGCTACTGTAAGTATCTCTAGGGCAGCTGAGCATACCTAGGATAGCCACTGTAAGTATCGCTAGGGCAGCTGAGCATCTCCAGGATAGCTACTGTAAGTATCGCTAGGGCAGCTGATCATCTCCAGGATAGCTACTGTAAGTATCGCTAGGGCAGCTGAGCATCCCCAGGATAACTACTGTAAGTATCGCTAGGGCAGCTGAGCATCTCCAGGATAGCTCCTGTAAGTATCGCTAGGGCAGCTGAGCATCCCCAGGATAGCTACTGTAAGTATCGCTAGGGCAGCTGATCATCTCCAGGATAGCTACTGTAAGTATCGCTAGGGCAGCTGAGCATCCCCAGGATAACTACTGTAAGTATCGCTAGGGCAGCTGAGCATCTCCAGGATAGCTCCTGTAAGTATCGCTAGGGCAGCTGAGCATCCCCAGGATAGCTACTGTAAGTATCGCTAGGGCAGCTAAGCATCCCCAGGATAACTACTGTAAGTATCGCTAGGGCAGCTGAGCATCCCCAGGATAGCTACTGTAAGTGTCGCTAGGGCAGCTGAGCATTCCCAGGATAGCTACTGTAAGTATCGCTAGGGCAGCTGAGCATCTCCAGGATAGCTACTGTAAGTATAGCTAGGGCAGCTGAGCATCTCCAGGATAGCTACTGTAAGTATCGCTAGGGCAGCTGAGCATCTCCAGGATAGCTACTGTAAGTATCGCTAGGGCAGCTGAGCATCCCCAGGATAGCTACTGTAAGTATCGCTAGGGCAGCTGATCATCTCCAGGATAGACACTGTAAGTATCGCTAGGGCAGCTGAGCATCCCCAGGATAGACACTGTAAGTATCGCTAGGGCAGCTGAGCATCCCCAGGATAGCTACTGTAAGTATCGCTAGATCAGCTGAGCATCTCCAGGATAGGTACTGTAGGTATCGCTAGGGCAGCTGAGCATCTCCAGGATAGCTACTGTAAGTATCGCTAGGGCAGCTGAGCATCCCCAGGATAGCTACTGTAAGTATCGCTAGGGCAGCTGAGCATCCCCAGGATAGACACTGTAAGTATCGCTAGGGCAGCTGAGCATCCCCAGGATAGCTACTGTAAGTGTCGCTAGGGCAGCTGAGCATCTCCAGGATAGCTCCTGTAAGTATCGCTAGGGCAGCTGAGCATCCCCAGGATAGCTACTGTAAGTATCGCTAGGGCAGCTGATTATCTCTAGGATAGCTACTGTAAGTATCGCTAGGGCAGCTGAGCATCCCGAGGATAGCTACTGTAAGTATCGCTAGGGCAGCTGATCATCTCCAGGATAACTACTGTAAGTATCGCTAGGGCAGCTGAGCATCCCCAGGATAACTACTGTAAGTATCGCTAGGGCAGCTGAGCATCTCCAGGATAGCTACTGTAAGTATCACTAGGGCAGCTGAGCATCTCCAGCATAGCTACTGTAAGTATCTCTAGGGCAGCTGAGCATCCCCAGGATAACTACTGTAAGTATCGCTAGGGCAGCTGAGCATCCCCAGGATAACTACTGTAAGTATCGCTAGGGCAGCTGAGCATCTCCAGGATAGCTGCTGTAAGTATAGCTAGGGCAGCTGAGCATCCCCAGGATAGCTGCTGTAAGTGTCACTAGGGAAGCTGAGCATCTCCAGGATAGCTGCTGTAAGTATCGCTAGGGCAGCTGAGCATCCCCAGGATAGCTGCTGTAAGTATAGCTAGGGCAGCTGAGCATCCCCAGGATAGCTACTGTAAGTATCGCTAGGGCAGCTGAGCATCCCCAGGATAACTACTGTAAGTATCTCTAGGGCAGCTGATCATCTCCAGGATAGCTACTGTAAGTATCGCTAGGGCAGCTGAGCATCCCCAGGATAGCTACTGTAAGTATCGCTAGGGCAGCTGATCATCTCCAGGATAACTACTGTAAGTATCTCTAGGGCAGCTGAGCATCCCCAGGATAACTACTGTAAGTATCGCTAGGGCAGCTGATCATCTCCAGGATAGCTACTGTAAGTATCGCTAGGGCAGCTGAGCATCCCCAGGATAACTACTGTAAGTATCTCTAGGGCAGCTGATCATCTCCAGGATAGCTACTGTAAGTATCGCTAGGGCAGCTGAGCATCCCCAGGATAGCTACTGTAAGTATCGCTAGGGCAGCTGATCATCTCCAGGATAACTACTGTAAGTATCTCTAGGGCAGCTGAGCATCCCCAGGATAACTACTGTAAGTATCGCTAGGGCAGCTGATTAGAGCCAGGACAACTATGTATCGTCAGTTAAGCTAAGTTTACCAGGGCAGATGTGTATAGTCAGGACATCTGAGTGTCACTGGGGCAGCTGTGTATAGTCAAGACAGCTGTATATTGCCCAGGCAAATGAGTATCACCAGTCCAGCAGAGTATCACCTGGGTAACTGAGTATCACCAGGGTAATGGACTAATACCAATGCGGCTGGGTAATGCTATGGCAGTATATCTTATCTTGACCTGGTCCTAGTGAGATTGCTTAGAGAATGGGCTGAAATCGCCCCGTGTGTAGGGTCCATAAGACCCAAACCAGTTTGCCTTAAACTAAATCTGATTTTCTGTACCACAAACCTGTCTGTTTTCCATAACACCTTCTGAGCAGAGCAGCGTTATATAGGCCCTGTGATATTGGTCAGGTGCACTTTAGTTGCGGTCTTGATGCAAAACACCTACTAGGTGCACAGTGTGGACAGGCCTCTGGGTCCAAGGGGCACACCCTGCACAACAAAATTATACTTACCGCTCTAGAGCCCCATGGTGGCCAGCATTGCGACATAAAGCAAAGGAAAAATGGCAGCCAAGCAGTAAATATGTCCATGAGAATACAGCACAGGTGCCATTTTTCCAGAGACTGGAGCATGCTCAGTAAATATTGAATGTCCCCAGGAATAAGGTGTGAGTGCCATTTTTCCGGAGACTGGAGCAGTAAAGTCTCACCACTGTGGCTACTGACAGCGAGGAGTGTGCCTGCACACTGACCCCCCTCTCTCTTAGGGTCTTATTCAGACCCTGACAGAGAAGCGTGGAAATCGATATTCGACAATTTCTGCACATTTGTGTCCTGAAACTGCGATCACACGCAATCGTGATCATCGGTAAGTTCCAAGTTGGTATTTGGAAACGTACGGCCAGCTGTTGCCAGGCTGCTCTTACACAAGCGTCTCGCTCGGCCTGTGGGAAAGTTGTCCCCTTCTGTTACAGTCCGTATCTGGGTATTGAGGTTCCGATAAGAGAATCACCTGCACGTTATTACTCCTGCCCAGAAATATATGTGCGCAGCGTTATCTACAAGTATAGGGCTTGTGCTCGAAACTCATTGAGCTACTCCGAGGAGCAACGTCACCACTTCTGTCACCACTTCTGTCACCACTTCTGTGGCCGCTATCTCCGGATAACGCCGTATTCCTGGCTCTGCTCCCGATACAATGTAAGGAGATCACAGCAGCTGCACTGCACAGGGTTGTTTATATTTTAAGACCCTGATTCGGGTCGGCTCGCAAATAGCTAAATTTGCAGCGGGGACCGATGTTGGGGGTCTGCCTATGCGTATTGGTGAAAATACGTATGTGCAGATCCGCAGTACAAGTGCCTTTGTATTGCACTCGCCATGACGTTCGCACACAGCGGTGCGGACAGGGGGCGTGTAGGGGGCTGGAACATGGGGAGGTTCCAGGGATTCCTAAAAACGGTGGGTGCGCCCTGAAAAATGCTGGGCGTCGACATGTGAGCGCAGGTGGGCTGCTGACATCACAGGACATCAGCCGCCCCCCCCTCCTATACTTAGGTAAGCCTCATGCCAGGAAACAGCGGTACCCGAATCCCGCTGACCTCTGACCTGCAGAGTTGTCCTTAGATCCTGGACCATAGAAGGGTGTGTGGATTATTAGGCTGAAGGTCAATAGGTCAACCACTATTGGTCATCAGGCAGTAGGTCGACACATTGATAAAAGGTCGACACAAGCAAAAGGTTCACGGGTCGCCCGCCTTCCCTCGCGCACCACGTTCGTATGCACAGGCGGGCTGTGGGGGACACCCACGTCATTCGATGGTCGAAAATTAGATGTGCGTGGGCATTCAGAAGGAAGTGGGGGGTCAGCTGCCCCCCCACGTCACCGGGTGAATTCCATGGGAATAGTGGGCGTTCCCATGGGCGCGACTATCTGCCACCACCCCCTGCCTGCAATGTTGGTATAAGGAGGCACACCATGGCTTATAAGGAGGCACACCATGGCGTATAAGGAGGCACACCATGGCGTATAAGGAGGCACACCATGGGGTATAAGGAGGCACACCATGGGGTATAAGGAGGAACACAATGGCGTATAAGGAGGCACACCATGGGGTATAAGGAGGCACACCATGGGGTATAAGGAGGCACACCATGGGGTAAAAGGAGGCACACCACAGCGTATATAGTGGCACACCATGGCGTATAAGGAGGCACACCATGGGGTATAAGGAGGCCCACCATGGGGTATAAGGAGGCACACCATGGCATATAAGGAGGCACACCATGGCGTATAAGGAGGCACACCATGGCGTATAAGGCGGCACACCATGGCATATAAGGAGGCACACCATGGTGTATAAGGAGGCACACCATGGCGTATAAGGAGGCACACCATGGCGTATAAGGCGGCACACCATGGCATATAAGGAGGCACACCATGGTGTTTAAGGAGGCACACCATGGCGTATAAGGAGGCACACCATGGCGTATAAGGCGGCACACCATGGCGTATAAGGAGGCACACCATGGCGTATAAGGAGGCACACCATGGCGTATAAGGAGGCACACCATGGCGTATAAGGAGGCACACCATGGCGTATAAGGAGGCACACCATGGCGTATAAGGAGGCACACCATGGCGTATAAGGAGGCACACCATGGCGTATAAGGAGGCACACCATGGCGTATAAGGAGGCACACCATGGCGTATAAGGAGGCACACCATGGCGTATAAGGAGGCACACCATGGCGTATAAGGAGGCACACCATGGCGTATAAGGAGGCACACCATGGCGTATAAGGAGGCACACCATGGCGTATAAGGAGGCACACCATGGCGTATAAGGAGGCACACCATGGGGTATAAGGAGGCACACCATGGCGTATAAGGAGGCACACCATGGCGTATAAGGAGGCACACCATGGCGTATAAGGAGGCACACCATGGCGTATAAGGAGGCACACCATGGCGTATAAGGAGGCACACCATGGTGTATAAGGCGGCACACCATGGCGTATAAGGAGGCACACCATGGCGTATAAGGAGGCACACCATGGCGTATAAGGCGGCACACCATGGCGTATAAGGAGGCACACCATGGCGTATAAGGAGGCACACCATGGCGTATAAGGAGGCACACCATGGCGTATAAGGAGGCACACCATGGCGTATAAGGAGGCACACCATGGCGTATAAGGCGGCACACCATGGCGTATAAGGAGGCACACCATGGCGTATAAGGAGGCACACCATGGCGTATAAGGAGGCACACCACGCCGTATAAGGAGGCACACCATGGCGTATAAGGAGGCACACCATGGCGTATAAGGCGGCACACCATGGCGTATAAGGAGGCACACCATGGTGTATAAGGAGGCACACCATGGCGTATAAGGAGGCACACCATGGCGTATAAGGAGGCACACCATGGCGTATAAGGAGGCACACCATGGCGTATAAGGCGGCACACCATGGCGTATAAGGAGGCACACCATGTGGTATAAGGAGGCACACCATGGGGTATAAGGAGGCACACCACGGCGTATAAAGTGGCACACAATGGCGTATAAGGAGGCACACCATGGCGTATAAGGAGACACACCATGGCGTATAAGGAGGCACACCATGGCGTATAAGGCGGCACACCATGGCGTATTCGGAGGCACACCATGGTGTATAAGGAGGCACACCATGGTGTATAAGGCGGCACACCATGGCGTATAAGGAGGCACACCATGGGGTATAAGGAGGCACACCATGGTGTATAAGGCGGCACACCATGGCGTATAAGGAGGCACACCACGCCGTATAAGGAGGCACACCATGGCTAGCACCGCACTGATTTTGTGGTCTGTTGTTCTGTAGAGTCCAATGTGGAGGAACCGAGAGCATCCTACTTGACCTGCCGCGTTCCAGACAGAACCTGATGTTACACTTCCGGACACTGCCGCAACAAGAGATTTTAGGCACAAACCTCATATCTAACCTCCGCCAGACCTTTAAAAAGCTGCTAATGTGAGTCGTAAAGCCACGGTAGTCTGTGATCACAGCGTTTGGACAGCTGTTCCCACAGAGGAAGTGGGTGCAGCAAGAACACATGTTGTAAAAATTTGGAATTTATTTTATTTCTCAAACTTAAACTAGAACGGACGGCAAAATAATAGCGGCGATGAGATAATTTCATCACCCGGCGAGGCGTTTGCTGAGCCCAGCAGAAAACGTCTGCGTGTTTTATATGTCAGAGTAATCCAAGCATTCTCACCGAGAGGAATTTAATAAGCGAGAGAGTCTGAGTGAATGCTAAGCACTGTGACCGGAGTCATACACCAACTCCCAAATACACTCTGCAATGTTTTATACACTGCACTTACAATTACCCGACAGCTGCAGAACACATCACGCTTCTTATTCACAGACCATATTAAGGTTATAAGGCTTAGGCAGCCTGTGTGTCCCCATCTGATAGGAACGCTGGGACTCTGAGGCGTCACATGGGGTAAGTGGGAGCCACACCCGGGTGTCACCAAATGCCGGCTCCTCCGCAGTGACAGGTGCTGTGTGCTGCAGAGTGACATTATCCTGCAGCATAAGGCTCCTGAGGCTGTCACCAAGATGGAGCCGCCAGTGTTGGGTTCACACCAGAGCGATGTAACAAGGGGGGCATGCACTTAAAGTGATGTAAATAGGTCTTCGTAAAGGCCACGCACCCACTCACAAATCCACGCATCCTTTTCCAACATGGGCTGGGAGAGCTTTTGGCCACACGCGGTGTCACTATCCCCAGTGGAGCTAACGCTGGGACTAGTGGTTCCACAACAGCTTGACATCCACACATTGCCTATCTCTGGTGTAGGAATGCAAATGCTTTGCCAACATTTGGGATGCCAGCAGTCACAAGACCGACACTGGGAATCTAGCAAGTGCCCCGTAAGTGCAATAACCCTATCGGTGTAACCCTCTCTGCCGGCAACCTAGCTTGTGCAGTAGCAAATGACAGGATTTGGAGGACTCTCAGACATTTCTGATACAGGCTCACTGACAGGACAGACAGAAACACTGGTCTGAGAGACAGGCTCACTGACAGGACAGACAGAGTTACTGGTCAGAGTGACAGGCTCACTGACAGGACAGACAGAGACACTGGTCAGAGGGACAGGCTCACTGACAGGACAGACAGAGACACTGGTCAGAGGGACAGGCTCACTGACAGGACAGACAGAAACACTGGTCTGAGAGACAGGCTCACTGACAGGACAGACAGAGACACTAGTCAGAGTGACAGGCTCACTGACAGGACAGGCAGAAACACTGGTCAGAGAGACAGGCCCACTGACAGGACAGACAGAAACACTGGTCAGAGTGACAGGCTCACCGACAGGACAGACAGAAACAGAGCCAGATTAAGGTGTAAATGGGCCTGGAGCTGAAAATGATCAAGGGCCTATTATGCGCAATAATAGGGGTTGCGGCCAGCACCTAATAATGTGGGTAGCGTGACCAGTGTTCTGGTTGGGTGGTCTGCTCATGGGTGGGTCTCTATTTGTGTAAATACTTTCAATTAATTATATATGCCTGGAAAAGGCAGATGTCCTAAGATACTTGCGGGATGAGGCGGCACTCCAGTCATAAAAAAATGCTGAAAACCGAAACTTGGTAGACAATATGTCAGCACCTTTTATCTGGTAACCTAAATTTATCACACCATATTCCCCTTATACAAATCATGCAACACAATAGTAACCCCTTATACTGTACTTGCTTCTTACACATTATGCCACATGGAATGAGACAAAATTCACACCGATTGAGCAAAAATTCACACTATGGCACACAGATTGAGTCAAAATTCACATTATGCCACACAGATTAAGGCAAAATTCACATTTTGCTACATGGATTGAGCCAAAATACACACTATACCAGGCATGTCCAAACAGTGGCCCTCCAGCTGTTGTGAAACTACACGTCCCAGCATGCCTTGACATAGTTTTAGCATTCCCTAATTGCAAAACTTTGGCAATGCATGATGGGACTTGTAGTTTCACAGCTGGAGGGCCATAGTTTGGACATACCTGCACTATACCAAACAGATTGAGCAATAATGCACAATATGCTTCATAAATAGGGGCATTGCGCGCCAAAGGCGCACATTAAAAATTTACACCATAATGCCCATTACATGTTAAGCCTCACACCATAATCTCTATTACGTATTATGCCAAACACCGTAATGCCTATTAAAAATTATGCTACATAAGTGTTGCTTACCTACATGTTCATTGCCAGGGGTTCCATGCTCATTGCCAGAGGTTCCATGCTCATTGCCAGGAGTTCCATGCTCATTGCAAGGGGTTCCCCCTTGCCAAGGGGAAATACATGCTGGCGGAAACTGGGGGACAGTCGCCGCCGGGCAGAAAATGACAGCCATTAACAGCCAGGCAGAGAGCAGGAGGCTGCCCGGCTGTATTCAGAGCACTGCTTGTCCCGGCTATTTGAAATAATACCCCTTTCATACCAAAAAATGCAGGGAATATGGTCCCAGGATCATGGCATTTTCTGGTGTGAGGGGGAGAGAAAACCACCCCGCCCCCTTTAAACAACCAGCTATATCTTCTGAACCAACTGACCCATTTATATGTAGCCTTCTAATGATTTTGGTCCCGTGAAACTGGGCCATTTGGTTCCAGAGAAATCTGTCCTCAAACAACATGAACAGCCATGAAATTACATTTCAGAAATGAAAAAAAAAAAAAATCGTTTTACCTGCAATATCTCTAGAACCAATGAACCCATATGGACCAGGTATCAGATTAAAGGTCAGTGATTTGGGTTTGACTGAGATCAACCTCGAGTTTCTGTGATGCCGGAGGGGGAACTGGCAGCCGTTGGAACCGGGTGGAGGTCGGAATTAGCAGGTCCCATGTTATCCTATGGGGAAAAGTTCCAGGTTTGCCTGGCGGTATCTCCGGTTCCCGTGGTGCTAGCAACACGGGGCTGGTCTCATTTGAAAGCCCTGACCCTCAACTAGAAAATGGCCTATTTGGAGAGTGGGCCTGGAGCTATAGCTCCATCAGGCCCATTGTTAATCCGGCACTGGACAGAAACACTGGTCAGAGAGACAGGCTCACTGAAAGGACAGACAGAAACACTGGTCAGAGAGACAGGCTCACTGACAGGACAGACAGAAACACTGGACAGAGACAGGATCACTGACAGGACAGACAGAAACACTGGTCAGAGCCACAGGCTCACTGACAGGACAGACAGAGACACTGGTCAGAGTGACAGGCTCACTGACAGGACAGACAGAAACACTGGTCAGAGCAACAGGTTCACTGACAGGACAGACAGAGACACTGGTCAGAGAGACAGGCTCACTGACAGGACAGACAGAAACACTGGTCAGAGACAGGCTCACTGACAGGACAGACAGAGACACTGGTCAGAGTGACAGGCTCACTGACAGGACAGACAGAAACACTGGACAGAGAGACAGGCTCACTGACAGGACAGACAGAAACACTGGTCAGAGAGACAGGCTCACTGACAGGACAGACAGAAACACTGGTCAGAGACAGGCTCACTGACAGGACAGGCAGAGACACTGGTCAGAGTGACAGGCTCACTGACAGGACAGACAGAAACACTGGACAGAGAGACAGGCTCACTGACAGGACAGACAGAAACACTGGACAGAGAGACAGGCTCACTGACAGGACAGACAGAAACACTGGTCAGAGAGACAGGCTCACTGACAGGACAGACAGAAACCAATTTCTCTGCCCGTTCCCTTAGGAACTAGCCGAATCGGGCCAAATTGGGGTAGTGTATAAGGGCCTTTAGCAAATCCTTTATCTGTACAGATTTTACAGTTGCATGATAGAAACCCTATGCTATCAGCCCTGCTTGGGAATCTCTTGAGGTCTCCTGTGTGAGTGGGCATGAGAGAGGCTCGAGAGAGCCCAATACCAGTCTCCAGTGAGAGTACATGTTAGGATTTCTGGAGACTTGGGACATGACAGTATCCAAGGTCCTGTTTTCTCATTGATGAATGCAAGAAATTCCAAAGCCTCATCTGTAAAGGAGAAAGGCCACTGAAGGTGAATGTCTTCCTCTCACGTTCTGTGGTTGCAGAAAACATTTCCTAAACTTCATAAAAAGTCTGGAACACTTACAACATAGACAATCTGAGATTGCAAGACACTGACACTAATGCTGAGTTTGCAATGTTACCGTGAAGATCCCTTTCGGGACAAGTATGTGCCTCAGCTTCTTCTGTATCTCTCCTCTTATCATTCTTTTCCATCGCCACTGGGCAGCTCAGATGGGCATCTAAGCCCTTATTCAGATCTGATCGCAGTACAAATTTGTTCTTAAAATGGGCAAAACCATGTGCACTGCAGGTGGGGTAGATGTAATATGTGCAGAGAGAGTTAGATTTGGGTGAGTTATTTTGTTTTTGTGCAGGGTAAATACTGGCTGCATTATTTTTACACTGCAATTTAGATTTCAGTTTCAACACACCCCACCCAAATTTAACTCTCTCTGCACATGTTACATCCGCCCCACCTGCAGCGCACATGGTTTTGCCCACTTTGAGAACAAATTTGTACTGCGATTAGATCTGAATAAGGGCCCTAGTGTCAGCACTTACCTGCAAATATTGCAAAAGGTTGATATAACATTTCTATATGGAAAAAGTTAACTCATGAAAAGGTCAACCTGACTTTATAGGGACTTTTTCCATTTTTCCCATGTCAATCTTTTGCTTGTGCCGACATTTTGTCAATCTTGACCTTGTACAAGGTGAGAGACGCCGGTGCTTAGGATGCCAATGATCAAAAGACCAACAGCTGGCATCCCAATACTGATGATACTGACGATCCCCCCGCAGCCTAACCATCCCCAGCAGGCTTACTTTCAGGGTGCTGACAGTCTGGCGATGTTTTTATTGAAAAATATTGATATTTTATATAAAATAAAATCATAAAACATAATTAAATAGTAATACATTAAATAAATAATCAGTTTTTAAGTACAGTATGAAAAAAATACTAAAAATGATAAACTCATATTTATCTTACACAAATGAAACAATTTTCCCAAGTTTTCTCCACTGTACCATATTCCATTAAAGTCCGTTCCTTACTTTACTCCTCTTGTCCCTTTATCCTCCTCTGAGTACCCTTACTTTCAAACACAAACTTATTCCCCCCCCCCCTTCCCCACCATGCATCCCCCATTCATCCTCATTCTCTCACCTATTCATCTCCATATATCCTCCGCTAATACCAGAACAAACCAACATTAATAGTCTGTAGGACATAGGACCTTATTCAAGTCCGTACGCTCGCATGCAAATTCGCATGCGATCTCGATATTTTGCGAATGCGGATTCGCAGTCTTGCAAATCAACCAGAATAACCCCCTTACTGTATGTAAACCATTTCCAACAAAAAACCCCCACAAAAAACGTCCTAACCCAAAAACAAAAACCAATCCTCAGAATGAAAGGGGAAAAGATATTTAGTCCCTGAGCTTAAAGAAGAGGAAGCTACCTGCCACCCACTAAGGGGACTTCTACCAACGCCACAATCGGGACCAGTCAACAGCGTCTAACCTCACTGCCTCCTAATTTATCCTCTACCTCGTCCTCACCTCATGTAGGATTAAGCCCACCACCACTCAGCAGGGAAGTCAAAACCCTCGTACTGTTTAAAATTCCCCAATGGCCCATTCCAGATATAACAACCATAAATGCAAGGGATACCCAAGGTTCTTGATACTGTAAATGTCTACATTAAAGGGACACTGAAGAGAGAAGTGGTCCATGGTCTCCTCCTTTCCTAGACACTCCTCACGTGGACAATCACGATCTTTGTGACTTCTAAACATCAGCTACCTCTAACACAGAGCTTCCCTTAAAAGGAGAGCCAGGTAATGTCCCTCCATCAAAGGGATTCTCTGAGGATTGATCAGAGATATTCCCCAATGCCAATGGGATAGGGAACTGAGTTTGCAAGACTCTCTTCCCCAACTCCTTTCTACCGATATCTCTTATCTCGACCGCTTCCAAACCCCATTGCCCTATTACTCTCAAGCACTGAATCACGTAGATCGGGAGGCAGCCTCTCCTCACCCGAAGACATCTCACTGGGCCACCATCTAGCCATGCTCCAAAGAAGGTGGTTACCCATTCACTGAATCCATCTACCCACCGAGGGGAGGTCTCCAAAAAATGACCACTAATACTCATCTTTAATAAACTTGTTCTGAAGGACACTACGGGTTTCACCAAGTCTGGTCCCCACTCTGCCCCCTGGGTTTGTAGGCTATGCCTCTCTTGATCATGGTCATATTGTTCCACCACAGCAGCAGAAATAACAAAGAACATATCCCAATGTTTTTGTAAGTAACTGAGGTACAAAAACATTGGAACCAATCAAGTTTTGCACAAATCAGGGCCGGTCTTAGGCATAGGCAAACTAGGCAATTGCCTAGGGCATTTGGTATGCCTAGGGGCATCAGCAGCTTCTGCTGATTAAAATGATATACAGCATGCCTATATTCTGTGTGTGAGGCTGTATCTGCATATGAAATAGTGTATTCATGGAAATCACTGTAACATAGCATTGCGTATGCAGGTACAGCCACAGTCGCACACAGAATATAGGCATGCTGCATATCATTTTAATCACCGGAAGCTCCTTGTTTGTGCTCGTCATAACAATGCAAAGAAGACGAATTTTCAGCAAAAAAGGCACCTAACATTAGCAGAACAAGCCAGGAGCTGCATGGCCTATTGAGGCAAGATATATGAGGAAACATCTGTATCCAAGCAGAGGCAGAGGTCCCAGTGTTAGCGGCTGTGTGAGTGCTGTCTGCGGGTGGGTTGGTTGTGCAATAGTGTTCGGCATATGTGTAAGGGGCATTATGTGTGTCATGTATAAATGCATTAATAATGTGTGACATATGTGTAACAGGCTTTATGTGTGTCATGTGTATAAGGGCATTAATAATGTGCAACATATGTGTAAGGGGCATTATGTGTGTCATGTGTATAAGGGCATTAATAATGTGCAACATATGTGTAAGGGGCATTATGTGTGTCATTATGTGTATGAAGGGCATTAATAAAGGTTGGCATAATGTGTAAGGGGCATTATGGTTATAAGGACATTAATAATGTGTGTCATTTGTAAGGGGCATTACTGTGTGGTATTATCAGGGGTGCTGAGAGAAAGGGGTAGGGGGTACAAATTACCCACGCCAAAGTCTGATGGGAGGGCCCAGTGGGGGCCCCGGGCCCCCTCCCCTTAAGTGACAGCAGCAGCTGCAGCTCTTCTCCTCTGCCCAGCACACACTGCTTTGTGCTGGGTTGCAGTGTGACCATGGAGGTGGTTAAAATACAATATTTTCTCAGGATTTTTTTGTAAGGGTATAATGTGAATAATGTGAGGAGTAATTTATATAAGGTAAAGTGGTACTACAGTGTGATGTAACGTGAATAAGGGACACCATCGCATGATATAATGTGAATAAAGTTGCACTACTGTGTGCATTATTTGAATTGGGGGTAAAATTGTGTGGTCATGCCCCTTCCCAGCAAGAACACACCCCTTTTTGGGCTGCGCACCAAATGTGTGCACTGTTTCGATTTAAAATATTGCGGGTAGGAGCATCAAAATGATGACTGCTATGATGAGGGCTGATGGTGCTGGGAAAGGGGAGCAGGGTCAGAGGCGGAACTAGTGGCGGTGCTAGGGGGCGCCAGCCAAAATCTTGCCTAGGGCGTCATTTAGGCTAGGGCCGGCTCTGGCACAAATCAACCATTTCCTTTAGAGAGAATCTCCATTCTCTCCAGCTCTTTACCTTCCTGGTTGCATCCTCCATTTTTTTATCCCAATTTACACTGGCTAATCGTTCTGATCGAACTGGATGCCTAAAACCTTTATCTTGTGACTGGCTTTAGCGAGGTTGTCCGGGAGGCCAAATTACCTTCCTCATCCAAAAAGCTTGATTTTGGAATTATGGCTTTGGCATTGTGAGCGGTGTCAGGATTCCGGCACTGGTCTTTTCACCAGTGTTGTGACTCTGGAACCGGTACTTTGACTTCCGGCGATGGCCGGATTTACAACTAGGCCTGTGAGGCACGGGCCTAGGGGCGGCACATATTACGGGCAGCATGCAGCCAGCCGCAACCCACCTCCCCTGTCCGTCATTTTCAGGCATTTTTTATTTTATTTCTAATGCTGTTTCATACAGATGATCTGAAATTGCTGTATCTGCTAGATACAGAGCAGCTGCAGCAGCATGACAGGAGTCTGAAGTGTCCCGCCTCCTCACGCTCTGTGAGGGGCAGGCTAACCTCGATGCCTGTAAATGCGAGGCTCACTCTCCTCTCTCCAGGTGGCAACTTCGCAGAGACCGGCACCAACGGCACTTCACTGCCAGTGCTGGACACAGTCCACGTTACCGGTAACCGATACATGCAGGGACATAACAGTTGCTGACAACATGCTTCTCCGACTGCAGGCCACAAGCAAGCAGCCCAGGTGAGCGGGGGTGGGCTGGCTGCAGTGCTGGGATGCATTACTGCGCTTTGGGCCGTGATGGTGAGGGGAGGTTGATTAGGAGGCTGCTAAATTGACAGAGAGGCTTGACTGCAAAGGGGAAGGGGGTACAGAAAAAGAGTACAGGAGGCCCGCTGTACTGCAGGGGAGGCTAATCCCCAACCATCTCCCACCCGCAGCCTGACCCCAACCCTCCTCTTACTCTAATCCTATAATCCTAACTATTCTCTCCCACAGTTTATCCCTTACCCTCCAAGAGCCTTACCCTAATGCTTCCCTGCTGCAGCCTAACTCTAACAGCCAGCTCTGGAAGCCTACCCCTAACCCTCCTATACACCCTCAACCCCCCAGCCTACCCCTAACCCTTCCCTGCTACAGCCTAAACACCAACCTCCTCTAGCTCAGCCTAACCATAAACTCCAATGGATGCTCCTGCATTTTTCACTTATTAGGAGAGACTGCCTCCATTTTCATCAGCGACCATCGCTGGGTGCTGATGAAAACAGGACACTCAGTGACCAAATCGCTTCATGTGCATGGAGCATTAGGACTTATAACTTAATGAATATTAATTTAACAAAATGTTGTGCCTAGGGGCGGCCTGACCCCTAAATTCGCCACTGCATCCCAAGTGCTAGTATGCCAACTGCACCTCATCAGGAGACAGTGTACACTTCCAAATATTCGTATTCCCATTAATAACTGATTTAAGCGTAATTGAATCAAAAACATTCTAATTGCAGTCTTAGTAATTCTCACGAGTTGGTTCAACCAGATCCTGTGGCTTCAAGGGGGGGTGTTACTTTTTACCCGGGCCCTGCGGTCCATCCACAGCCTCTCTCCCCAGCCCAGCACATGCTGCTTACTGCTGCTGAGAAGGGAAGAGAGGCAACTGCAGCAGTAGCCTGTCCTCTATCACCCTGAGTGGGTGTCCCATCCGCCGGAAGGTTTTCTTTACCAGGGCCCAGCTGTGCTGTTGGCGGCCCTGACTGGATCCCTCCCAGTTTCTCCCATGGCATGCATGCGTAGATAGTAGTCCGGGTCTTAAACCCAGAAGTCCTATCCCCAGAAAGAGTACTTTTTACCGCAAGAGCGTCCTTTGCCAAAATCCTCATGTATATGTGTTAATAGATGTTGATATGCATGCGGAGAGTGTTGGCAAGTGTCTTGCGATGTTTGTTGCATACCGCCCATTATCATTTCCGTACAGCTATAATATCTATTGCGCTCCCTTCGTTTTCATACAATACAGTAAAAAATCTCAGAATGGCATTATGTAGATTTTATTGGGGGGGGGGGGGGGATGTACTAAGCCTCAGAAAGTGATACAGTGGACCGAGATAAAGTTCCAATGTTATATAAGCTGCAATGTTCGCCGCATATCGAGCCAACCTGAATATTAGTCAGGATGCACAATTATACGCTGGGCGATGGGCGATCCCCATTCCCGCCACCATCTGCCCCCAGCTCTCCCCACCCTTACAATGAACAGCCCAGCGAGTATGTAACTCACGAAGGAGTTCGTTGACAGAGACATGCGCAAATACGCGCTTGCTCATGCGCAGCAAGCATCGTAAGGGGCCGAATTCGCCCCTTTCCAAATAAACCAGAATGAGGCCCAAAGTACCAGCAAACCAGCTCCTAACTGCCATGTTACAGGCTGCGTTTGGAAAACGGCAGGCGCTGATTGGTTGGTAAGTTCTCCCTCGCCTCATTGTAATGATAATTATATATTAACGATGATCACTTTCTTTCTGTAATCTGTAAGAAATCCTGTCTGTAAGGTTACGGCGCAGCGCGGAGGCGAGCAGGGCGGAGCCTGGTGTAACGCCGATAGCGGATGGGAAAGCACGGGTCGCTCTCTGGAAAGTCTGACACTGCTTTTCAATGAAGCCTGAAATTACTGATGTATTGACTGTTTTTTAAAGTCCCTCCACCAAACCATAAATCTTCGCAGACCCAACGCGAAACACTCGCCCGGCAGCCGTGCGTCACCTTGTACATATTTATTTTTATTTTTTTTCCATTCATTCATTTTAATCTTGTTCACAGGTGTTTCCAGCGGCGGGCCATCGCGGTCTCTAGGTAAGTGACAGATTCCTCTTTCAGCTCCGCTCACAGTTCACTGAGGAGGACGATGGAAAGCGAGGGGCAGAGCGCTGGAATAAAACTCTAGGTGGTCTGAGACGTGTTTACTTCTATTTATTGACTGGGCTGTGGCAGCAGCGTCTCCCCGTATGGTAGATTTTAGTCACACCCTTGCCGTCATGTCAGAGAGCCATATGGATGTGTGCAGCTTCCTCTCTGGTATAACGGTGCTGCTGTTCTGCCGACGCAGGTTATGATGGAACGGTCTGGGGACCCCTTATATCAGCGCCGCTGTTTAGCAACAAAAATAGATTCATTTTATTTATTTATTATTGATATTGCGCTCGCGATATTTCTCCCACCATGCCGTAGTGGATGGAAGGGTATGACGTACCGCCTGTCGGCAAATGTCGGCTCAAAAAAAAAAACATCAAAAACTCATATCGACCTTTTAACTGTCATCCTAGCCATTGTTGACCTAATGTTTGTGTCAAAATTCCAACCCTGTCAACCTTAGCCATGTCGACCTTTAGCAATCAACCCAATACATGTCAATCTATAATAATATGTGTCGACCTATTGACCATATACCCAATCACAGTGGGTCAGACGTACTAAGCTGTTGAGAAAGATAAATTACCAGCCAGCCAGCTCCTAACTGTCATTGTTCACACACAGCCTGTAACATGGCAGATTGGGACTGACGGGTAGATGTATGAAGCAGTGAGAAGGGAGGAGAAGTGATACAGTGCATGGTACTTTATCACCGGCCAATCAGCTACTAACTGTCCCTTTTTAAACCCAGCTTGTTACTTAACAGCCAGGAGCGGATTGGCCGGTGATAAAGTACCAGGCACTGAATCACTTCTCCTCCCTTATTACTGCTTCATACATCTACCCCTGATTGAATGATACTTTATCTCTCACCACTTTATTACTCTGCATGGCTTAGTACATCTTCTCCAAAGTACCTGTCGACCAGTGCCTATCTGCCATGTTACAGTGTGTGTCAGCCATCAGGAGGAATTTAGAGAATGAAGTTGTAGCGAGGGTTCATCTGTTTCTTCAATACAAGAGTTTCCACCTTGTGCTTCTGGAACATTATCCCCTGGGAGGAGGAATTACTGCGTCCTGTGATGATGATGATGATAATTAGGGCTGATGCACCTGCTCCCATGGGGACATTTCAGGACGATCTCTGTGATCACAACATCTGGTCTTCTAGTTATGGCTGAGTGCGTTGCTGCTGGACAGTTGCTTTGTGTTACAGTGGCATTGTGCAGACACACAGAGGCTGTGGTGGAGATGAGCTCCTGCAGGCTCTGCAAGAGGATCTTGTGTGTTTTTGCACTGTGCACACTACACAGCGGAGCAGTCGCACCTACGGCTGATGCTGGTGACGGTGAATCTACCAGCTGAACAGAATGCACACATTACTGGCTGGAATATTTATTGTGAATGAAACATTGAAGCCAAATACATTTATCCGCTGTTGGACTAGCACACGAAGGGTCCACTGAGGAATGTAGTAGGGTTGGCCAACCAATGGTTGTGATGGGAGAGAATCAGATCGTTTCCCTCCACCGAGAATAAAGGCATATATCATTTTTTTCAAGGTCCCGGGAGAGGGAGCATAGCTCCGCCCCTGACACCGGCAAAGCCCTGTAGGCGCTTTACTGGAAAAACAAGTTTAACCATTGATGGGTGAAATCATCATTAGTTTCACATTGTATAATAGATGACAATCGCTGGCCGTACAGTATTTATCTATCTATCTATCTAGTTACACACTTTGGAACCTGGCCCCTAGAGGAGGGGGGCGGCACTTAGGCAGAGGGGCCCTTTGGGGGTTCCCCCAGTGGGTCAGTCCAACCCTGCGTGTATCAAGTCCAGCTTTGTAACTATGTATTAGTTCATGGGTCCTCAAACTGCGGCCCTCCAGATGTTGTGAAACTACAAATCCCAGCATGCCTTGCCACAGTTTTGCTATAAGGCAGTGTTAAAACTGTGGCAAGGCATGCTGGGATTTGTAGTTTCAGAACATCTGGAGGGCCGCAGTTTGAGAACCCATGTAATTAGTTCATGACTGTTACATTGTTCTGTTTTACTGGGCAGCGCCATCGGGATGTGAGGCTATACTGATGTCACGGCCTGTTATGTGAGGCTATACTGATATCATGGCCTGTGATGTGAGGCTATACTGATGTCATGGCCTGTGATGTGCCGCCAGCATTTCCACACCACATAGACCACACATAACAGGATTTGCTTCTAATTTGTGTCACCAAGAGGCAATTGCAGTAAATCCTCTGAAGTTGACAAATAATAACATATAGGATCAACCCACTTATACATCTCCATATGTGATCTGGACCCCGGTGGCACTGGCTACAGCCAGTCACCTTCCACGCTGTTATAAGGATATATAACAGGAGCTCGGGAATGTATCGCAGTCACAGATACCTGCCAGCCCCATTCCTTACACAAGGACTGCTTGTCCCACTTACTGTACTCTCAGATAATAACTTGGACGGCTTGAGGCCACACACCAGTAAAATGAGGGTGAAACCATTAACCCTTTGAGTGCCAAGTGAATTTGTCAAAATAGGTGTGAAAATTGCCAGGCAAACATATTTAGTCATCATAATGGCCCTTATTCTGATTGAGTTGGATGGCTGTGTGTGTGGTCGGACGGCCGATGGTTGGTGTTTGCGCATGTGCGGAGGCGTATCTGCGCATGTGACAATCGGTCAGAACCATCTGAGCAGGGGGTGGAGAGGGGCGTGAAGGGCTGTTTGGGATCATTACCATATGCCTACGCCCCGCGTGTCATGGGCGTTCCCATGAAACCGCTGGGCGTACGTATGGTAATCCAGCTGTGACGCACATGTGGGGGGTGCGGAAAGCTGACATAGCCGGGTGCCAGCTGCCCGCCCATATCCCTGCTTTCATTCTGAAAAATGTCCGAGTGGTCTGGAGCACTCGGTGCTGTCTGACCGCTCGGTCCATCATTCGATGATGGGGGAGGTTCCCACAGATGGAGTAGGTGTTTGCATGAAGCATCCACTCGTGGTCCATTCGATCGGCGTCTTACCGCATTCGGACGGTTTGTGCGTTCCGTACGGTAGGCGGGGCTAAGAACACTCTGTGGCTGTCCGAAATACGCATCTGTCCGATTCAACTAGAATAAGGGCCAATGACCTGTAATGGTTACCTTATACAGGGAATATCATCTCTTTTTTTACACATTTTATTTATTTGAATGTATATAACAAATGTGAGCATCGCTGGCATTTTTTTTCGCGGAAGTTGTCACTCAAAGGGTTAAAACCGTATTTAGAAAGACCTTTCCGTTTAAGTATCAGTCACAGAACAGAGGGGATGTTTTCTCAGTAACGCTCTGTGATGTTACAGGAGGAGAACCATCATCTGTGAGTCCATGAATCAGGATTAGCTTTGAGCAGGTCACAGTGAAAATAAACATTAATACAATATTGAGCCACTGGCTGTTTGTCATGCGCCCAAGTGATAAGATGCAGCCCACATTAGCAGCACATCAAGTACCTGTGAAATACGAGCGTGCTTAATGGGCGATTGTTCGTGTCGACACGTGGGTGCGTTAACGTGTTCCATCTGTTTCCAGGCTTAGAACAACATGTGCCATATGTAGGGAAGGAGGTCAGTCCTTGGGAAACTTCCATCGTCTATTCAGACACCTTGTACCGTATTCAGCATTTCACAAGCGGCTGACGTTAGACTGGGATGAGGAGTTTGGTTTGTGAGATGGTCAGCTCTTTGGCTCAGCCGTGTAGAGCTACATTTAAGTAGTATTATAATGATGTAACCGGTAGGGAGATATATATGAATTACTATGGCGGTGTGTGCTGTACGAGCGGTCAGTAGCGTTGACCATTCCAACACCTGCCGATTTCGACAGCTGCAGAGGCCACTGCCCATACACCACAGCAGGGACAGCGTTGTCACAACCCGCTTCTGTCATTATTCTAGCACCAACTGTAACATGACTGGTAAAAGCTGATTGATTTGTACTTTTTCTCTCGCCACTTTATAAATCTGCAAGATTTGAATAATTTCCCCCTAAATATTGAATTGATGTCATAATAACTATACTTGCCTACTCCTCAGGAACGGCCGAGAGCGTCCCAAAAAACTCGCCACCCAGAAAATCAGGCAAGTCCATGGTCTACCACATGGGTCTTCAACCTATGGCCCTCCAGATGTTGTGAAACTACATGTTCCAACATGCATTGCCACATTTTTTCCTATAAGAGCATGCCAAAACTGTCAGGGCATGCTGGGAAATGTAGTTCCACAACATCTGGTTGAAGACCTGTGGTCTACCATATCCTGCTACCCCCTCCCCCTGCTTCCTACTCCCACAAAAGTGGGCAGGGAGATAATGCCATATCACGGGAATGGGTTACGTCAGGAGTGCCATCATCAGGTTTCCAGCAGAAGCCGCACCCCTTTATCTTAGACCACACCTCCATTTTGGCCATGTGCACTTTCGGTACGAAGGGGACACAGAGTGTGCACCTGGTGTCACCAGAGACATGAAAGAGGGCAATGAAGCTTTGAAAAATATTGCAAAAATTAGGAAAGGCAGGAAAATGATGTCACAACAGCTTAAAGGACTGTCATATCAGTCTTTGCCATGTGTCTGATACCCTTAGGACAGTAAAGGTAATTTAATTTCTAACTACTTGTGGGTGAGATGCACTAAACTGAAAATGCGGTAAAAACCCAGTTATCAGGGTTTTTACTGCATTTTCAGATGCACCAAATCCCCACCGTTGGGGCTTTGCTGTGGGAGGTTGCGCCAGCTAGAGCTATGGGCTTTTTTTCATGACCCCCGCCACCCTGTGCTGCCCATGCAGCTCTCTGCCCCCCACCGGGTGTCCAGCAACCGCCTGCTGTGATGCTGGGACTAGTGATCTCCTCCTCCCTGCACCACTTCCGGCAGTCCTAGCACCATGTCGGCAGTCCCTGCAGACATCTGAGCAGGAGGCTCCTGGGCATAAGAGGTAGGGGAGAGACACAGAGACCCGCTCACCCCCCCTCCCCCATTGTATCCCCTTGCTACGATGCTATGTTACACATTTGCTCGCAAGCACCCGCACAGAGGAAAAATCAAACGATGGATGGGCGCCATCAAATTATTTTTCCTTTGTTCGGAGCAGAAAGGTAGCCTACTTTTCTGCTGCACGTTGTTGCACATTCTTGCGGGCGCGCCCATGAAACGGCAGGTGTCCACCCCGGAAGCCCCCTGCCTGTCAATCATGCAGCTAGCGCCCCTGCGCATGAAAGTATCGATGAAGGCGATTAGCACCTATGTGTTTGCGCAGTCCCCCACCATCGGGGACGGGAGCGACTTCGGACCTGTGAGAGCGCGTATGAATGGGCCCCATCATTTGTATATTTACCAATTTAGCTCAAGGCTTGTTTTGGAGGGGAGGGGACTAACGACCTCTTATTTAATTTAGAAAGGAAACAATTTCATTATTTATTCCTCGCACTGCCTTTTGGGATCTCGCTGCCGCCGCGCTTTTTCTTTTTTCCATGAATTCTTTGCGGGCTCCTTGGAAAGGCTTCAGGAGCAAACACGGTGGCAATGTAGGTAATAAAATAGACGTCACCAAACACTGTGCAAACAGTTTATGTCACACTGTTTAGTAAATCAGCTTCTTTTTTTCCCCCTAGACTGTGGAAAGAACCTGTCCTTTAAGTACGTGCTGGAAAGTGTGACAATGTCTGCGGAGCGGCAGTGCCTCGCGTCTCGCTGCCTGTTTACTTCTGTTTGATTGTTGTCAGGGAAGTGTCCGGGACAAGAGTCCATTACAATCACCGCTTTACCGTTTAGCACTTTTCTAAAAAATAAAAAATAAATAAAGTGAGTTTGCTAATTAATATTTTATTGGCGTTTAATGAGGAGCAGGAACCTCTGGATATTTCCAGACTTCCAAGGAGCTGACGTGTGACGGAGATGCTGTCAATCTTTCTATGCAAATGTGCATTCTTCTGTTCCCTTTGTTTGATTTTGCATTCAAGCGTTGACAGGATGGCATTGCCGACACACAGCGCAGGTTACTGCTGGGCTGCACTAATGCTGGTGAACTGTGAAGAGGGAAAAATAAAATATATCATGATTTCTGCCTACAAAATAAAATGGGGTACAGTTATAATCCCGGCGGTCGTGATGCCGGCTGACTGAATGCCGTCGCTGGAATCTGACTGCTTTCAGAACACTGGTGCCAGAACCTTCAAAATGGATTGTGATGCTTATGCCAAAATACCGTAAGTCAGCAACGCGAACGTAAGTTTTGCGGGGGGTGGGGTTAGGGACAGGCCGGGGAAGGGAGTTGGGTTAGGTTTAAGGAGGGGGGAAGGTAAGGGTTAGGCTGTGGAGAGTGGTGGGTGGGGGTTTAGGCACTTAGAAGGGAAGGTTAGGGTTAGGGGCAGTGGCGGTTTTTACCTACCCCTCTCATCCCCACCAAACCAAGTTCACAATATGCAACACAGCAGTGGGTGACAGAGGCAGCAGTAGTGGGCGCCTTAGTCCCCCAGTGCACTGCACTGATGGTAATTCCGCTTCTGGGTAGAAGGTGAACTCGATAATGGAGGCCCTGACGAGATTCTCCGTATCAGGATGCCGGGGTCAGTCTTTTGACCACCAACATCCACTCTGCCTGCTTGAGCACTGATGTTTAAATCTAATGCTGGCCACACATCAGACCAACTTTCCTCCAACCATCCAACTATGGAATAAAAACCTGGTACTGGATGGGAGCAAATGTAATTTGTAATTAAGTCATTTGTTTCCCAAATCTGAAAATGGACAACAACTGTCACTCAGACAATGTATTGTAGTTGGACCTGTTTGATTAAAACAATTTCACTGAATGTCTTTGTCCATTCTCCTGAGTTTGTGACCAAATTGCTTATTGGCATTCGCTCCATAGAGCACCAACTAGTTGGATGGTTGGAGGAAAGTTGGTCTGATGTGTGGCCAGCATGAGGTGACCAATCGTCCTCCTTTTTGTAAGTTCTGTCCTCCCTCAAAAAGAGTCCTCCTATATGTCCTCCTTTTCGCTATATTAAGATTAATCTGTAAATCTCCATATTCGAACGATGCCGAGCCACTGCATGTGATATGACAATTCATCAAGGCTCGGTACAGTGCAGCGATATAAGATTATGAGACGCACAGCACGCCCACCTTGCCCCACCCTGCTAGTCTATTTAGGTTTGCTCCTCTACCCCCTGGCCATTTTAGTCCTCATTGCTGCATCTTTCAGAGAAGACTTTTGGAGTGGAGAAGACGGCGCGTGGTGAAGTGGAAGCTGAGGAAGGTCTGTGCGGGCTGCAGGAGAAGACGTGCGGAGGAGGGGAGAGGGCGTGTGGCCAAGTGGAAGCTGAGGAAGGTCTGTGCAGCCGCATGAGAAGACGCGCGCAGCAGAGAAGAGTGTGTGTGGCCAAGTGGAAGCTGAGGAAGGTCTGTGCAGCTGCAGGAGAAGACGTGCGCAGCAGAGAAGAGGGCGTGTGGCCAAGAGGAATCTGAGGAAGGTCTCTGCGGCTGCAGGAGAAGACGAGTGGAGCAGAGAAGAGGGCGTGTTGTCCATTGGAAGCTAAGGATGGTCTGTGCGGCTGCAGGAGAAGATGTGCGGAGCAGAGAAGAGGGTGTGTGGTCTATTGGAAGCTGAGGAAGGTCCGTGCCGCTGCAGGAGAAGACGCGTGGAGCAGAGAAGAGGACATGTGGCCAAGTGGAAGCTGAGGAAGGTCTGTGCTGCTGCAGGAGAAGACGTGCGGAGTAGAAAAGAGGGCGTGTGGTCCATTGGACGCTGAGAAAGGTCTGTGTGGCTGCAGGAGAAGACGTGTGGTGCAGAGAAGAGGACGTGTGGCCAAGTGGATGCTGAGGAAGGTCTATGCGGCTGCAGGAGAAGACATGTGGTACAGAGAAGAGGGCGTGTGGCCAAGTGGAAGCTGAAGAAGGTCTGTGCAGATGCAGGAGAAGACGTGTGGTGCAGAGAAGAGGGAATGTGGCCAAGTGGAAGCTGAGTAAAGTCTGTGCGGCTGCAGGAGAAGACATGTGGTGCAGAGAAGAGGGCGTGTGGTCATGTGGAAGCTGAGGAAGGTCTGTGCGGCTGCAGGCAAAGACGTGTGGTGCAGAGAAGAGGTCGAGTGGTCATGCTGAGAAGTTTTCCAAAAAGTGTAGTGGTTTTAGCTGAGTAATGATATTATTTCTAAATGTCTTTTCCCTGATGCACTGCCACCATTTTACGGGACCATACAAATGTATCCCTCTTAAAATAGTACCCCCCCCCCCCCTCTCAGACGATGGTAATTGCAGATGGAAGGACGGGTCTACCTGAGTTGCGTTTTCATGGAATCCGACCCTAGTAGCTACCAGGGTTGAACCCAGCACAACCTTGGTAGCCTGCAGTGTGGATGGTGTTACCCGAATCATCAGAAGCTGGAAACGGATTATTGTCATCTCCAAATGCCGGCAATGGCGATGCCCGACAATAACTCGTGTACACCCTGCGGTGTGAAAACAGTAACTTGCATTGGACCAAAGGTTTTGGGTGTGTATGTAGTTCACAACGATTTGTATTTGATAAAAAATGAAGTTGACCTTTATTAAATAAACCCCCTAGTATGCCTGGAGGATGGGGCTGCACCTGGCACAGGCTCTCCTGACTTGGGCTACTGTATTTTTAAAGAGTTACCCCCCACCCCCCACCTTTCATATTTAGCTTACAATCTCCGAGACCCCTGAGTGACTGATACACAATGCACATTCTTACATACAGAGCTGGGATATACCTTGGTGTTACATGTCACAAATTCCTGCATTCCTGTGCAGGTAGCAGCAGTTTTGGTTGAGGTTGTTTGAATACACATTCGTTTTCCCTGAGACCCGCCGCAGGCTACACAGCAATGACGGGTCATCTGTAATGTAACAGGAGAATAGGACCCACATCTCCCTTTACTTCTATACAGGGTTTGCCAAAGAGCTTCTCCTGTATTTAGGTGGTTGCATGAGAACACTGCCCCCAGTGGCTAAGTTATATAGTACAAGCAAAACTCTTCATTGTCAATTATTATACAGGATATACTGTACCCCTTAGTGCCCTGTGACCTACTTGTGAGCTAGCTTTACATACTGTACCTGTGTTCTATCTATGCATAGTCCCTAAAATATGCATTTTCTAAATGTACTCAAATTAATCTGTGCTAAAGCACTACTATATGGGGGAGATGATTTTGGACTGCGCACCCTTATAACATACTTGCCTACCCTCCGGGAATGGCTGGAAGGCTCCCAAATATTGGGTGTCTCCCCCCTGGGAAAGTGGGCAATTCTCCAGCATCGCCCCCACAACCCCCTTCCCCGCTGAACCAAATATCTGGTTTTGCAGGTCCGTGATGAGGGGGTGGGGCTGAAATGACGCAAATCGCATAATTTTGCATCATTGTATCCCCTCCCCCAATTTGCAGACCAGCGAATTAATGCATTTGGTTGTCAAGGGGGCGGAGCTTGGTGACGTCAGCCTTATCCCGCCCCCACTGTTTGGTGTCCTCTCTGGGAGAGGGAATACAAGTAGGTAAGTATTAATACACACACAGTAAGAGGTGCTATCATGCTGGGATTTGTAGTTCTACAAAGTAAAATGTATTGCTGATGAACCCTCATTGGTTTTGATGTCTGTAAAGTACCTTAAATCCTGTTCTATAAAGATAAAATGATGATGATGATGACCAGACCGGACATCAAAATCTGCAGTCCGGGGCTTGTAGTGTCCGGTCCGGGGGGTGTCCGGTCCGGGGAGTGTCCCATCCGGGGGGTGTTTTGTCCGGGGGGTCCCTGTGATAGCTATAATTAGGGACATGGGGGAGGGGAGATTACAGCCTCCCCGTGTACTCCGTCTGCCCGTTTTTTGCTACATGCCCGGACCATACAGGGAGGCTTTAGTCTCCCCCTCCTCCTCTCCCTGGTGACAGGTGTCAAAGGCAGCCTCCCTGAGGGGACGCTACAAGCTCCGGACTGCAGAATTTGATGTCTGGCCCGGTGTCCTGGTCCGATTTTTATCTCGCCACCCTCGCAGGCTGGTTTTAGCCCGATGGGGAAGCGAGCATTTTCTGCAACTGCAAGCTGACCTGTAAAATTAATCGCGGCTAGTAGGATGAACCCAAAAGTTTGAATCTGGACAAACTGCCGCAGCGATAAGATATTATGGGGGACATTTACCAATGAGCGAGATACTTATCATCACATGTTTCAAATGATAAATGGTGCTCCAGCCAATCAGCTGCTTGCTGTCATGTGTTTTTTAAAAATGACAGTTGGGAGCCGATTGGCCAGAGCAGCATTTATCAATTGTAACTAGTGTTAACTAGAATATTGCTTTTTGTTCAGCTGACACATTGTGGGAAAGAGGCAACAATAGAATCACATCCCCCCCCAGAGTGACAGGAGGACTCCCAGTACCTTCCTCCCCCCGTGTGACAGGAGGACTCCCAGCAAACCCCCCCCCCCTGTGTGACAGGAGGACTCCCAGCAGCTCCCCCCCAGAGGGAAAGGACTACCCCCAACAGCTCCCCCCCCCCCATAGTAACAGGAGGACTCCCAACCGCCCCCCCCCCCCCCCCCCCCATCCCCATTGTGGGCTTTTTTTGCCTGCTAGTAGGAAGCTGGACGGTCACCACTGGTGATAATCTCAGATAAATTGTATTCTGAGCTTGGTAAATGTAACGTTTTAGTGTCCCTCCCAGGAACCTGTCAAGGTGTCAAACATTCCATTTAGTGCAACTATCAACACCATCAATGACAAACCCAAATGTTCCACTGTTAATGAGTGTGATGCCATTACTCACGCCCCTCAGTGGGTGACAGAGGTGACCCGGGCAGATCAGCTCCTATATGTGCCTCGTGCCTCTTGTGCATTGATTAAGTGAAATGCCTCTGATGGCTTGTCAGACATATACGCTTAATGTTCTCTAGGAAAGTGATTAACGTCTCTTCCATTTACCTGCTGTGCGCTGTGCCGCACAGGACATACCTCCCAACATGATCCTCTCCAGGAGGGGCAGAATACTATGTTCATGGACTTCACTGTTATTATATGATTACAACACCTGTGTTCATTTAGAGCAGGGGTGGCCAAACCTGTCCTCACGATCTACCAACGGTGCATGTTTTCCAGGCAACCTGTGGATCTATAGTAGGAATGAATGCAGCAGGTTTGAAAATGTGACCGTTAGTAATGACTACAGCTGTGCACCAGCCAGGTGATCTGGAAAACATGGACATCTCAAGGACCGGTTTGGCCACCCTTGATTTAGAGGGAAGTCCAGGAACAGAGCATGAATTACAATGCTGTCACATTGTCTACATACAGCACCCTACCATCCACTACGGCGACAAGAATAGGACACCACATCCGAAGGGCTCGTGCAGCCAGGTTTGGAATTCGGTGCGAATGGGAGTATGAGCATGGCTTTGTATGTTTAGTCACTGGTTGTCCATCTGCTGCCGCCATCTTTAGTACTGGCACTTGTAGCTGGATGAGGCTGGCTGCCAGACATCCGTCAGAGACAGGTTTTCTTGTTAGGGATGGCCATCGGTGCATAAACTATGTGGTGGATGACCATCGATAGTTTTACCTATCGATGTTCATCCATTTTCTATGTCTGACTGGCCCATGAGCCAATCAGAGGGTGGGGGCGTTGCTTCATGGGTGTTGTGGCACTTTGAAAAAAAAAAACATCGGTATTGCTGTGCCATCCATGGACCATCTGGCAAAAGTATTTGACATCGGCCATAAACCATCAATGATTGTGAATCATCGATGGTCATTGGCCATCCTTATATCATGTCACACCCATAAATTGGACCTTTTATGTGCGTCTAATTTGTTACCGACATTTTGCCACCCAGAGACACTCTCTCCCTCATTCAAGTCTCTACTTATATCCATTGTTTCAAGCGTGGCTTTAAAACCCACTTATCCCCCAGCATACCACATCTCACCCTAATATCATGTTTGGTTTGGGGCTCAGAGCCAATCATGACGATGATTTCATAGCTAACGTTTAATGATGTCATGGAAGGTCTCTCCAGTCCGCACTGAGTGCCCTTCAGGATTTGCGTTACCTTATCATTACTCAGTAATATATAAGGTGACCAATCCCGGGATCGGGATCGTCGGGATCCCGGGATTTGGCCCCTAAAACGCCGGGATTTTAATCCCGGGATTGGAGTTGGAGTTTCCGCATGGGCAGTCTAATGCCGGGCAGCGTCTGAGTGGCTTCTCCCGTCATGGGCAGTGCGGCTCTGTGCAGCGTGACGACGTCAGAGGTCACATTGCGCAGGCCACACAACAGCCGCCTCCTCGTCTGACTCCTGCGCTGACCTCCCGCCGCCCGCCCTCTCACCCAGCCTGCATTCGCCTCTACCCGGACCCCCACCCGACAACCACCCACGCACCCAGGCTACATCCTCCCGCCAACATGCCTGGCTATTTCCACCCAGCTCCATCACCTGCCCGGCCGCACTGCATCTGTAAGTAAATATGCGGGCGGCCGGGGCAGGTTTTTGCATAAGGGAAGCCAATCCTGGGATCCCGGGATTGGGCATTTTTCAATCCTGAATTCCGGGATTCAAAAAATGCCCCGGGATTGGCAACCCTAGTAATATATATAGCTGCCCAGCAGGGGTGTAACTCCCAAAGACATTGGAGGCTCCAACCTCTGGGCTCCAAGCCCTGAAGGGCCTGCATGTAAAGCAGCACCTGTAATGTATTGGCTCTATACCAGGAGCCCTGATAACACCAGCAGTAGGGGGCAGGATGGCTCCTGCCTGGTACCACTCAGCCTGCGCTGCAGCAAGCGATGCTGCTGGACTCTGAGATGACACCCACAGGTGAATTTCGACACACAACTATATGGGTAGGGCGGCATCAAACTCCAACTTGCCTCCGGGTGACTGAGATGAACGGATACCCCTGCTGCCCAGAGAACAGATAAGAACACAGAGATGGGTGACACTATCATCTGCATCACACAGGAAACACACGTTGCCCGCTCAGATATCTGTGTAACGTGCGCTTGTGTTTAGGATTTTGCCGTAAGCTCTGTTGTGTCGGTGCTAATATTGCAAATCCCCTGTCTGCCAGTCCCCAGTATCATATAGTTACCCTGTGAACTGTGGAATCGCAGGAAATCCGACCCGCAGCGGAAAGTCTGGGGCTGTTTAATGTGTCAACAATTTGTAAGTCGCAGAATGTGACCTGCTAATATCCCTAATGTAGGAGGTCTTCCTATCGCTTACCGTAATTAGATTAGATGCTCTCCAAGTACGTGACTGGCATTAGCTGGGTATTACAGATCAGATTCCGAAACCCTATGACAGAGTATGACGGGAACGCAAACAAAGATATGCACCGATGATCCGCGGCACGGCTGTCTCCAGGGGAGATGCCGGGAAAACTTCTCTCAATGTCATCGTTGTATAAAACAAAAAGTTATATCATATTTTATGCCTTACTGGAAATCCTTGTAATGCCACCGAATAATAAGGTTGAGATCAGCTGCGCGGGCCTGGTTCACTGGCAGTTCATGTTTCCTTCCCTGAGATATTCACGTTCCCATCCTAAAACAATAGCGGAGAGCCAAGGACCTCGCTGGGTTCCCTTTGTTAAACTGTAGCACCACGTCTTCATTCTGTAAAAGGACTAGTTTCATACATACTGTATGCTCCAATTTTCGGCTGGTGCCATTATAAATCATGGTGTTTTTCATGTGGTCGCTGTATTTGGCCAGAGGCAGATCCCGTCCTCTAGGAATGTTCCAACACGGACTACATTCTCTCCAGGGTTTGATACATCTCCCTCTCCGGCTGATGAGCCACAACGACTCTTTAATCCACGAGGCCTGTTCACATCTAGCCCACTGTGGCTTCTGAGTCTGTGGTTGGACTGTGGGAGCGTGACACCATCTTCTCTATTATTTGTGGCCTACAGCAACGTCGTCCAAGCCACCACGTGGACTTCTCATACCTAACAACCATTTTGTTTTTAGTACATTGTTCCGCCTTTATTCTAAACTTAACAGGCGCTCTAGAGCCTAAAGGCCTGTACACACTGGGCAACTTACTCGTCTGAGCAGCTTTCTGCTCAAAAGATGCCCATCGTGTACGGGGCAGCGATGAACGGTGAGTGTGTATGCGTGCTCCCGCATCATCGCCGGCCCGGCCGCCAATCTCTTGGTATTACCAGGGGAAAAACGCTCAGTGTGCATGCTGTGTGCGGGCAGTGTGTATGCAGTATGTGTGTGCAGTGTGCGTGTGTGCATGCAGTGTGTATGCAGTTTGTGTGTGTGCAGTGTGTGTGCAGTGTGTATGCAATGAGCATTTTCAGCCCAGTGATTTGCCAAATAATCTTTATCCATATACGCTGGGCAGAAACGACCAGTGTGTATGGACCATAATAATACCCCTCCTGTCTAACCCTCCTACTCTTAGCATAGTGCTGTATTTCCCATTGGGCACAATGGACAGTTGCTCTAGGGGCCCATGCCAATCTGAAAGACGGTACGGCGGCGGGCAGTGAGGATGGGTCGGGCAGCGGCTGACAGCTTGTAGCACTATTTGCCTGCGGGGGTTGGGAAGGGCTGATAAATTTGAAAAGACTGGCCAGATGCTGATTGGCTGAGGGAGTTAAGCCAATCAGCGTCAGGCCAGTGTTTTCAAATTCATCAGCGCTTCCTGCGTCGCTGGCACATAGCGCTACAAGCTGTCAGCCGCTACCTGGATCCCCCCAGGAGGGGACACTGCACTGTACAGGAAAGCAGACAGTGACAGCCTCATCTTGTACCTACAGGGGAGCATCTGCATGCTGACCGGCTCCGTCTCAGAGACCAGCGAGGGCAGCAAACGGGTCACCAGGCTGTTCGTGCAGAGAGAGCTGGCAAATTCACTCAGCACTGACCACTCATAGACACTGGGAAGGAAGCGCAGAGCAACGGCCGCCTCCCCACACTGCCGTGCCCCCGGCATTAACACAGCACAAACATCCCCTGGCAGCGGCACAGCACCAACAGCCCCCGGCAGTGGCACAGCACCGGTATCCCCTGAGCGCCAGGGATGTCTAAAAAAAAAGTGGGGGCCCAGTGAATTATTTTGCCCAGGGGCCCTCACTGAAATTGTAGCCTAATCCTAACACTGCCCACAGTGCCCAAATCTGCCCCTACACTTCTGTATTCTAACCCTAACCCTCCCTCTAGTGCCAAACCCTAACCCTCCCATCCTGTAGCCGAACCCTTACCCTCCCAGAAGTGCCCAGCCCTAACCCTCCCCTAGTGTCCAACCCTAACCCTCCCATCTTGTAGCCGAACCCTTACCCTTCCAGAAATGCCCAACCCTAACCCTCCCTAATGCCCATATCTAGCTCTCCCATCCTGTAGCTGAACCCTTACCCTCCCAGAAGTGCCCAACCCTAGTGCCCATACCTAACACTTCCATCCTGTAGCTGAACCCTTACCCTCCCCTAGTGCCCAGCCCTAGTGCCCATACCTAACACTTCCATCCTGTAGCTGAACCCTTACCCTCCCCTAGTGCCCAGCCCTAACCCTCCAATGTTAATCTTGTCTTGTACTGTTGAATGTCAACATCTCACATGCTAATGTGTTCAATGTCCTTTCCACAGTGTTGGCATCATAACTGTTGACTTCGGGGACCAAGGCCCTTATTCTGGTTGACTTCGCATAGGGAATTTAAGGGCTATTGGCATAGCAAATGTTCCCACTGAAAATGTATTTTGGAAACTTGATGAACTTTGGTGCAGGTCACAAGATCACTTGGTCGCCTATCCGGATCTTGTCTTGGCAAAATATGGAGCGAAGCTATGGAGCGAAATATGTACAGGGGAAAGTTTTATAGATTTTTGCGTGCACAGTAGCATATAATTGAACAGTTCGATAAACATCAGCATGGCCTGCGGCTCTGAATCGGCCCTAAATGTCTAAGATAAAAAAGGAAAACTCCCAAGACATCACCATAGGAAGAAATGAAACCATCCCAAACATATTCACAAAGGTGACTGTCTCTATGGCAATGAGTCCGCGCCTTAGAAGAATGACAATGTGGGAAGATTATGGCTCTACCGTTGGGTAAAAGTCAATATGTCACTTGCTTAATGAGTTTGCTAAACTGTTCAAGTCATTAGAAAAGGGATCAGAGTTTGTGAACTGTGATGGGAAAGGAAGACTGAAGGAATAGGCGCTCTGTCCGCGAGCTGGAGGCGCCTCTCAGAAGCTAATCCGCTTGGCAAACGCTGGATGGTGAACAGAACCCACTTCTCATTCTCCGGGGCCTTGTGAGCTCTGTCTGTCTGCGGGGCTGAATTACAAGTGGGCTGATATACAAATGTAGCCCCGTGCGACTGGCCCCACTTCGGTGGGTTCCTGCGTAGGGATAGAACACAGCTTTGCATTGTAAACCGGTAAGCTCGGTTTTGTAAGACAAGGCCAGAGAACAGGATGCAATAAAGGGGTGGACAATCCAAATAGCTGCAAACCGCTGGGAAACATCTAAATGACACTGTCATTAAGAAATAGAACAATGCTCTATTACTTTATATTTTATTTTATTAGTATGCAAAGGGCTGTTATTGCAAAGAAAGAAAAAAAATATTATTATCAATATTAATGCTGAGGACGCAGCATTTCAGGGCTCGCTAACCTGTGAACGACCACTGCTTAAGTAGCCTTGTTGAATCAGGCCCGCTGTCCGCTATGGTTAAAGCTGACTTACTTTTGTTGTAACACATTTCTGCTCACCATTTTGGTCTTTTACTCTGCAATCTGAAGCCATAGGCCCTACTTTGTGGGAAATAAATATATGAACTTTTTGAAACTTGGTATAGAAAGTATATAAGGTAGATGTTACAGCAATATTGGTGGCATCTGACCCCAATGTCACTACCAAAAAATGCCATTCTGGGGTGGGGCTCTGCAACATAGCCATAGCAATCTCTTCGTCGTCTACCTGCACTGCAACGGATGCCAACTGCTTTGTGATAGGCAACGTATTCATTCGTGTCCTTACAAACAATTCTGTACATCTGAGTTTTTTCTCCTCATAAGACCCTCATCTGCTTAAGCCAGTGGTCAGGGAACTCGGTCCTCATTACCCCACACAGTGCATGTTTTGCTGGTAACCCAGCAGGTGCACAGGTGTACCAATTACTCACAGACACATATAAGGTCCGCAGGTGGAGCTAATTATTTCACTTGCGATTCTGTGAGGAGACCTGCAAGACATGCACTGCGTGGGGTAATGAGGACCGAGTTCCCTGACCACTGGCTTAAGCTGTTTGCAGGGCTTTTTCTGAAGTTTTCTGGTGTCTATGTCGACATTTTCTGGTGTCTATATCGACATATGTCAACATCCACACCGTATGAATGTACCGCATCCCTGCACACGCTGTCTTGCTACGCTCGGCAGATTATGATAATTCAAAATTAAATATAAAACTAAATATAAACATTTATAGTGTGATAAAAAATAAAATAAAAATGACCAAAACTATAAATGTAAAAAAATAAGTGTAATGGTTTTTCAGTTTTTGTTTTTAGAAAATGTTTTCCTTTTGTATACAGCAAATATACTGTATTTTGTATGCCCAGCTATTCACAGATGAATTTTCCGTCCACGCGTTGACAGATACTGATTGCCTTATGAGAAAGGAGTTGTGTGGCTATTCCTGCCCGTCAGATTGTATTATCCCGGACAGCACTATCACTATTGGAGCATTGTGTGAGAACAGCTGCAGTATCACAGTTTTGGGCTGTACCAGGGATTGGGTGAAGTTTCCTTCTCGCATCTCAATCATTGTCTTACGCCCGATGATGACGTCCCAATGCCTGGGTTCTTCGTTGACGCCCTGTTTTTCCACAGCCCCTTCTCAGCCACTATCGTAATCTGTAGCGGGACGGAGCAGGCAGAAGCTCCCTGGGTTATTCTCACAGAAAATGGCATATTCCAAAATGTAATAAGTTCCCTTCTGAGAGAAGGCGACGCCTGAAGCCGGGAAGTGTGGGTGAGCGGACTTTGGTGCCTCTTGTCATTACGACTGATCCGACACCTCTGAAAGTAGCTCATGTAATCCGGGGAAGGCCGATGGATAAAAAAAAAAAAAATTGTTTTAATTTTACCCCCCCCCCCATCATAAATTATTAACATATTTCTTACGCAACATCTCGCTAGAATACCCTCATCATGACAATAAATCAGTTCTTTATTAAGAGACTGGGTGTAAGAACTAGTAATGAAACATCTTAGATCATAGTATAACTGAAATCTCACCTTGTAGTCAGTGTTCCCTCTAAGCTGTGCGCACGTGCGCGCGCACACACCTTGACGAGCATGCGCACAGACATTACAACAGAGCGCACAAAGCAGCACTGGTCCCTTTTTGCAGTTGTGAACTCAATTAATGTGTGTTTCACCCATTAACTACATTGTGTGCTGTGTTTTGAGTGTTTAAATGTTTAATATCATTTTGAAGTAAAGTTAACACAAATGCTAAACGTCATTTTCCAGTTATATATAAGCGACGCACAAAAATTTAAATTTCCTTCCAAAGTTGCACAGCCAAAATCTTTTGCCGCACACAGGCTTCGTAAAATTAGAGGGAACATTGCTTGTAGTACATTAGCACTGCGGTAACTGTCTCTGGGGTTATGGCACGTCAAGCAATAGCTTTTGGGGTTTCCAGCAATGGCGTAACTAGAAATTTTGCACCCTCCTGCCAAACATTTCTGGCACCCACCATACATTTTTTTGTATTTTTATTTTGTTACCTAAATGCTCATTACCAGGGGTTACATGCTCGTTACTAGGGGTTTGATGCTCGTTGCCACCACTTGGTATGCAGCGCAATTGTTACACCACTGGGTTTCGAGCCAAACCCGCCCCTCAGGAGGTCCCATCAGTTTTTGTTTTTTTTTCGGGGGGGGGGGGGGGGGGATAGAGAAGAGAATGTATATTTAATGCTTGTATTTGGTTTATATATTACATATACTGTAGTATTTGTGCCATTATTAAATGTCTTGTTTTAATAAACAATGCTCAGTATTACACTCAGGAGACTTGAACTTGTTACCTCATGTACTGCAGTCAGACACTTAACACACTCGCTGTCTGCTTTCTTAGAAGCTATTTTTTTTACCACTATACTTGTTTTTTTGTTATAGCGTGTTGTGTTAACGTGTAATGCAATAGGCCAGGATGTGATAGAGTTCCAGCCTGAGCCACATATTGCTTTTCCACCTAAATATTTCCATGTAGCAAAAGCATTGATCTTCTTAGTAGGATGTACAGTGTGAACTAAGCAGGCCCACCTTGGCATCGCGTCTGACTCTTAGCATCCTCCTCTTTGCCCCTCCAATGGCTCCAACTCTTCTCCCAATATATGTGATGTGACATCATAATGTCACATCTTGCCTGAACTTCGAGAACAGCACCGGGGGGCTAAGCTGTTGTGCCACGCCTCCGAACGGCTCAGCCTATGGCCTGACTTCTCCTTTTGAAGGGGCATTTTAACTGTTGGAAAGTCTCTTCCCCCCTCTATTCCTGACTGCACATTCTTAGTCTATTATAAAATTAAATTAAATCAATATACAAGTGTCCATCATTATCTGTATTAAAACACACAGGTAAAAGCTTACCCTGCAAGGAAGTCAAACTCCCGACCATGGGCCTCATTCAGCCCTGAACGATGGGCTGTGAATCTTCCGCCAGAGTGTCCCCCCCCTCCACTGTGTATCGTTGCCAATGAGTTTGCAGCCATGCGATACAAGGAGAAATCCAATTAGAAGCAGTGAATAGATTTCCCCTCATGTGCAGCCACTGAGTGAGTCTAGACTTATTCTTCTCTGCAATGACCATGGGGGGATCCAAGGCCAATGGTGACATCAGTGTCTCTCTCCCAACTACCAGGTGCCGCCTGCATTTCTGGGGCACTACTAGAAAATATGGTGCCGCCCACAAACGCCGACCGGCTGTCAATCACCTCGCAAACGGCCAAGCTGGCTTTATTTGCATTAAGACCTCACGCGTGTGCATGCGTGGTTGGTTAATAATCAGCAGGGCTGTAAATCAGTTTGAATCGGGCCCCATAAGTGCTATAGTCAGACATTTATCAGTAGAACTATTTTTAGTGGGTGCCAGACGGGGTCCCGACAGTTGGGCATTCACCCGACGTCGGGATTGCGACTGTCAAAACACCGACAGCCGGGTTCCCGGCGGCCACCTGCTATTTTCCCTAGTGGGGGTCCACGACCCCCATAGAGGGAGAATAGAATAGGTTTCTCGCATAGTGAGCCACCGTGCCCGCAGTGTGGCGAGTGCAGCGAGCCAGCAAGGGGCTTAGTTGCGCTCACCATGCTGTCTGGGTCCGGCCAGTCAGGATCCCGACGTCGGGATAATGACTGGCGGGATCCAGATTTTGGACCCCTATACCACACCCATTTTTAGTATGGCGTGCACAATGGTAATGTAACGTCACTAGAAATGCACCTGTATTAGATAGTGTGCTCAGCACTCCAATACAGGGATTCAAATACAAAAACTCCTGCAACCTATTTGGATACTTATCTTTAAGCTATAAGTTTAATGCTTTGTACACAGTACAATCTAGCATGAGACTAGATCGTCAAAAACGCATGCAGATGGCACAGGTTTTTTACCTTGCGCTCCCGATGCGCGCTCCCGTGACAGCACAAATCGAAACTCAGATAGACAGGGCAGCAATGACTATATAGTGCAAATCGAATGTAGATTGTATGAATTGTATGCAAAAAGTACAGAGTTAGCAAAGATTGTATAGCACTCGAATCTTACGTCGAATAGAAAGGAAATCTCACCGTGTGTACACAACATTAGTGTAATTTGTAATAACTTCTATTTAAACCCATCATCCCTATATACAAATCAAACAATTCTCAGGGGACTTGAATTTGAAACCTTATGCACTGCAGTCAGACATGTGCTGTTTGCCCCTGTGTAGCAAGCCTCCTAGTTCTAGATCTTTATCCTCTGCACCTACTGTATATAGTACTAGCGACCACGGGAAGCACTTATTATCTATAGCCAGATGACTTCAGATTTTTGTAGTTAGTTGTTAGATTTGGGAATACCTTGTCGACAACCGGTTGAATAATCAGTTGCATTTGACAGAAGTTCGGCGGGAACAAAATCTCAGTCGTGGCACGATCAATTAATTGCCAAACCCCCCCCCCAACAAAAAAAATCTGTTGATCCGATCGCTACCAAACTTTACAGGATCACCCACTGGGCTAATCTGAAGATTGCCTGAAAATTTCATCAAAATTGGTCTGGCCGTTTTGGAGTCCATAGGGAACATACACACATACACACATCCATTTTTTTACATATAGATACGGCAAGTAGGACTAGACCACTGGTTCCCAAACTGTGCTGTGTCTACCTGGGGTGCCACGGGTTGGTGGTCCAGGACCAATTTGAGTTATCTATTGTTAATAATTTATGGACAAACCCAGTGCTGGTCCCGTTTTTTGGGGAAGTTCCCGCGTTCCTCCTGCGGCCGGCGGTGTCCCACTGCGGGGGAGGGGGGGGGTAGGGAGTTAGGAGTCCACCCCAATCTGACAGAATAGACGCTGTGCGCATGCGCACAGCGTCTATTCGCAGGCGAAAATGGGGCGTGGTCCAATTTACATAAGCCGCACCCTCATTTACATGCGACACACCACTTTTCGGGCGTCACTATTTGAATATTCATAAAGTTGAGAGGTATGTTATACCATGTAACAGAACCTAGGGGGCACATATAAACACAATCTACGTCATTTTATATTTTTACCTACATTTTTTATTTTGGCCATGGGGTGCAGTGAAAAAATTCTGATACTCTAGGGTGCCCTGAATCAAAAAAGTTGGGAACCCCTGCACTAGACAACAATATGTAACATAAATATGTAATTTACATACCTCATGTGATTCCCAAGCTAAGCGAACAGGCCAGCCCCGCCGAATGATACCAAAGCCCCCCCCCCCTCTCAATGTCGACGGAGAAACACTTAAATCCCCCCCCCTCCCCCCCTTAGAGGTGAGGAGCAGCATTTCCCTTTTCCTATATAGGATGCTCTTGACTTGAATTCAGGAAAGAATGAATAAATATATATATGTACACAAGATAACATGTTAGCACACAGTCTCCTTCAGAACCAAGTAAACATAGTCAGTATGTAACTAATTACCCGCTGTCAATAATTACCTCTAATGCCCCCCCCCACCCCCTCTAAGACGACTGAAATGCCTGTCATACCTGATAAACCTTGTGAAGAGGTCAGACACTGAGCTTCTCACCCTTCCCCCAATGATGTCACAATAGGGGACAGGCCTGTAATGTTTTACCTCACCCCAGTTATGTGCCTAACGTCAGCTTAGTAGCGGGGTCTGGTCATTTCTCTGGCTGCAGGATTTCTCAGAAAGGTTACTATTTACTATTTACTATTTATTTCATTCTGTTTCAGAACAGAATACGTTCTCCCCACGAACACACGAACAGACAGAAATGCAGAAAACCTTTCTACGCGTTCCATTTTTCTCATTCTAGGTTACATTTATTTATTACCAGTTTCTTATATAGCGCACACATATTCCGTGGCGCTGTACAGAGAATATTTGACACTCACATTAGTCTCTGCCCCAGTGGAGCTTACAATCTTTATTCCCTACCACATGTACACGCACACACAGACATTCCAGGGTTAATTTTCTTGGGAGACAAATAACCTACCTGTATATTTTTGGAATGTGGGAGAAAACCAGAGTACCCGGAGTAAACCCACGCAAGCACGGGGAGAATATACAAACTATATTGTCTCGAGAATTCAGCCATTTCACAGTCATGCTTACAGCTGCGCACAGCTCTGCTCTGCAGTGGGGTCTGGGCATTGTGCAGAGGGGTGTTGTGCAGAGGGGTGCAGTGCAGTGGGGTGCAGTGCAGTGCAGTCAGTGCAGAGGGGTGTTGTGCAATGCAGACTTCAGAGGGGTTTGTGCTGTGCAGAGGGGGGGTTTTGCAGAGGGGGTTAGTGCAGTGCAGAGAGCTTTTGTGCAGTGCAGAGGCGTGTTGTTCAGGGCATAGGGGTGTTGTGCAGGGCATAGGGGTGTTGTGCAGTGCAGAGGGGTTTGTGCAGTGCAGAGGGGTTTGTGCAGTGCAGAGAGGTTTGTGCAGTGCAGAGAGGTTTGTGCAGTGCAGACTGCAGAGGGGTTTGTGTGCTGCGGTTTGTGCTAATATATACTTATATTGTAGTAATTGTACTGGTCCTGCGTTAGGCAGGCTGTTTGTCAGTGTAGTGGGGTACTGTAGTACACAGACAGGCTGTCAGTCAGCTTTTCATTTATTTAATTATTTTTTCATTGTGGTGTGTGGTCACTGTGGTGTGCTGCACTGTAATCCAATACACCATATACTACTGAACAAGTTCCATGTGTGATTGTTCTGCCTCCATGGTCGACACAGTGTTATACAAGCCCCGTTCATGAAAAAAAAAATACAATATAAAAATAAATGTTGCTGTTCTTTAGGTTTTTGGTGTATACTGCACCCCAATAGTATACACTATAAGTTCTGTGTGTGATTGTTCTGCATCCACGCAGCATTATATAAGCTGCAAATTAAAAATAAATTAATTAAAGTAAAAAAATCTAAATCAAATGTTCTCTTCTTTATTCTTTGTGTGTACTGCACCCATAGTATACTGTTAGACGTTCTGTGTGTGATTGTTCGGCCTCCACACAGCGTTATACAAGCTGTGCATTAAAAAAAATAAAAACAATTTTGCTCTTCTTTATTGTTTGTGTGTACTGCACCCCAATACACCATACTGATACTGTCAGAGGTTATGTGTGTCCTGCACCCCAATACACCATACTGATACTGTCAGAGGTTATGTATGTCCTGCACCCCAATACACCATACTGATACTGTCAGAGGTTATGTATGTCCTGCACCCCAATACACCATACTGATACTGTCAGAGGTTATGTGTGTCCTGCACCCCAATACACCATACTGATACTGTCAGAGGATCTGTGTGTAACACACCCCAATACACCATACTGATACTGTCAAAGGATTTGTGTGTACTGCACCCCAATACACCATACTGATACTGTCAGAGGTTATGTGTGTACTGCACCCCAATACACCATACTGATACTGTCAGAGGATCTGTGTGTACTGCACCCCAATACACCATACTGATACTGTCAGAGGATCTGTGTGTACTGCACCCCAATACACCATACTGATACTGTCAGAGGTTATGTATGTCCTGCACCCCAATACACCATACTGATACTGCCAGAGGATCTGTGTGTACTGCACCCCAATACACTATACTGATACTGTCAGAGGTTATGTGTGTACTGCACCCCAATACACCATACTGATACTGTCAGAGGATCTGTGTGTACTGCACCCCAATACACCATACTGATACTGTCAGAGGTTATGTGTGTACTGCACCCCAATACACCATACTGATACTGTCAGAGGTTATGTGTGTCCTGCACCCCAATACACCATACTGATACTGTCAGAGGTTATGTGTGTACTGCACCCCAATACACCATACTGATACTGTCAGAGGTTATGTGTGTACTGCACCCCAATACACCATACTGATACTGTCAGAGGTTATGTGTGTACTGCACCCTAATAAACCATACTGATACTGTCAGAAGTTCTGTGTGTTAATAGCCAGCTTGCTGCAGACCTTGGCCTAAATTGAATGAAAACAACATTGTGAGCTGTAAAGTGGTCAAAATTGTCTGGAAAGGGCTGGAAATTAATGTTATTGAGGTTAATATTACTCTAGGGACAAAAAAAATTCAATAATTACGGGATTTGGACTTTCACCGCTGTTTGACAAAGCCAAATCCAAATTCCGGTGGCGAATTCAAATCTTTGGCCCCAGCGCTCATCTCTAGTTCTAACATCCGCCGCCCGTTTTCACCCCTCTCCGCCGGCTACCGCATTCATACACATCTTGCAATAAGAGCTGTCCTTTGCAATGCTGTGCCGTCTCTGGGACTCTGGAGTCCATCTGTGCATGCACAGAGTGATGTCACCGGGCGCTGGGCATACTGGGAGGGATCTTGACGGATCCCTCACACAGCGATGCGGAGGCATGCCTGTCTAGGTTGATCTCAGCCGCGGCGGGTGCTGCGGGCGGATGAACAGGGGGAGTGCAGGACATTAGGGACTGCTGGACAGTGTGTGGTTGCCCTGGAACGACCGCCCCTGTCGCTCCGTCTATAATCCAGCTGTGACAGAGCCCAGCGTCTTACTCTTGGCTGTGCGTTGAACTTCCATGCCTGCAGTAAGAGTCCTGGGCTGCCAGTGCATGATGGCACTTTTAGTGCCGCAATAGATTGCCCTATATTTTTACACCCAACGACTCGTGCCACCATGATGAACCCACTGCTATCTCTCGTCATTGAGGGGTACTGTTAATTTTTTCCGGCGCCTCGGGGGGAATGACCAAATGTAATGTATAGGGGGGCACTGTCAACCTATTATACGGATAACCTCCAGTGAGTCTCCATTGAAACACACTTACAAATTATTTGTGGAAATGTTTTACAGATATATGTTTCCAGTGGAAATGTTTTACAGAGAGCCATCTAGAAGGCAGGTTATAAAAGGAGCCAATGTAGGTAGTGAGGGGTGCCGGGGCCTGTGTGGTCTGATGACAAGCCCCCTATCAGCCTGTAAGCCTGTCCTTTCCCTCTGCTGGGTGTTAATGTGAGCACAATCCCTCCTAGAATGAACTCACATCCTGTCTTACCATTGTCAGCTATATATAGCTCTGTCTTCACATCGTCCCTTTGATGGTGACTTAGCCAGCGCCTCTGATCAGAAATGACATTAGCGCTGGGCTGCGCACCCCTAAGCCGGCAGTCAGACAGTTTTCTTACAGCCCAGGCCTTAGGTCAGCGCTGGGACAGTTGCTGTTTTCATTGCGAGAGGGCTGCTGAAACATATTTTTTCAGGTGTCGTTAAGCCGATCGAAAGACGGTGGGAAATCTACATTAATAATATTTATTCTTTAAATGAATGAAGGAATGACACGGTAATAACCCCTTCATGGCTACGCTGGCATGTCTCTCTGACAGAGCACAGGCAGAGAACACAAACTTATGAAAGGATAATTAGTATTTTCACAAGTGAAATGACCCCGAGCAGATGTAGCGTTAGTCATAGTCCCAGCCTGACATATATGAACTCAATCAAGTGCACAGACCGAGGAGCTACTAGTAAAAGCTTGTCCTGTACGCTGCACCGGCAGCTGTGTGCAGGCCGGACTACACGCCTGGCAATGCAGCCTATCAGAACGCTGGAAACTAGTGACATCACTGGGGCTTTAGTGAGATCACCTACACCCAGCTATAATCAGAAGCTCCACCTATCACCTTATTGCTATTTACTTCATCCTGATTTTAGTGGTATCAGGGGTGATGCTGGGCTTTTCCAGCGCCTTTCCCCCGAGTAGATAGTAGTCACCCCCAGGGGTTAAACAATACCGAGTTTTTTTAATGGTCTTACAATATCATCGGTAATTATCTCCTGACCTGTTCTTGTTGTAGTCACACATCAGTGCCCAGGAAGCAGCTGACGGTCAGGGAGGTCCCACCAAGTTTAGGGATGGCCATCGACCGTCGATGATTAGAAATCATCAATGGTTTATGGCATACTTGCCTACTTTGGAAAATGAGTTTCAGGGAGATTATAGTTGGCAGTAGAATTTTCATTTGTTTGCAATTATTTGCTGTGATATTTAGTTTCTTCTCTGTGATACCTTTGCAATAAATTCCAAGTGAAAATCCCATTTATAGGGGTAATAGCTGCATAAGGTGGGTTAGGAGAAATCAGGGAGATTTCGAGACTTTTCAGGGAGAGAGGGAGATTGCTCCTATTTCAGGGAGTCCCCTGCAGGAGGGTAGGCAACTATGGTTTATGGTCGATGTTGAATAGTTTTTTTTACATCAATGGGGGAGAACCAGAGGGTTCCCACCATCTATGTCTAGCTTCAACGAATAGTTTTGTTTTGTTTTTACCCCCCAAAGGGCCCCTGACACCTGTGAAGCCCCCCCCCCCCCCTGTATTTGGATTGGCCCATAGGCCAATCAATCAAAGAAAATGTATGACCATTGAAATTAAAAATATTTCATCCATTGCAGTTATATACTATCGATGGCAAGTTGCACTTTTGCCATCTATGACAACCATTGATGGCAAAGACAACAATGCCCATCCCTAACCAAGTCTGCTGCTGTCAGTAAGGAGCGTTCAGTGAGGAGGAGGGGCCATGCAGTGATGAGGAGGGGCCATGCAGTGAGGAGGAGGGGCCATGCAGTGAGGAGGAGGGGCCATGCAGTGAAGCAATAGGCAAAGAGAGAACAATATGCTGACAGCACTCCTGACCTGCTCATCACATGTAAGCTACAATTGGCCACCCCCCTACTGGATCCCTCTGCCCTCAATAAATTGAGGAACAGGAATAATGGGCCCTACACATGTAGCGATGTGTAGGAGTGTTCTGAACGATGTGTGCTGAGCAATGTGTCAGGGGCAGTGTGCTCCAGTGATTAATAACCTGCCAGTGACGTAGGGGCATTTTCTGAGCACTCTAGTTAAAATCTGTAACATCGCTCAGAAAATACCCCAGGGTTGCCGACTTTATTATTCTCCTCTCCGGGAGCATGACATCACTAAGCCCCGCCCCATGATTGTAAATCAGATAATTCACAGATCTCCGTGGAGGGGGCGGGGCTAAAATGACGCGATTGTGTAATTTTAGCTCCGCCCCCTCCTCTGAGACCCGAGGATTGCGGCATTTTAATGCCACGATCCGGGGGACAGCGGGGGTCCCCCCTGAATCCGGGAGGGTTGCCCCCGGGCGATTTTCGGGAGACTCCCGGAAATTCCGGGAGGGTCGGAAACCCTGAAATACCCGCATATCGTTACGTGTGTAGGGCCGATAATTTTAAGGGGGTGCATCATACTACAGAAGTGCTAGGCACACTCAAGTTGGAATGCCCACAGTGACCTGGCCCTGTCCCGACTTCCAGTAAGTTTGGAGATTTGCTTATGACGCAGAAACTGAGATTGGACATGGCGGTTCCGCTGATGTGGGGAAACAAATTATGTGTAACTAAAAGGAAATGTAGACACATTAATGGAAAACAAAATAATCTCTTTTCATTCATTTGGTTCTGTTACCTCCCTCTTCAGGTGCATTATGGGAAGAGGTGCAGCCTCTTTACAGCGTTAACCCCTTACTCTCTGTATTGGGCAGAGTGTCAATTAGCCCTTTCATATATTAGGAGAACTTTTATATTAGGGATCTGGAAGATAAGTCTACAATGAACAGGTCCGCACCAAAAGGTCAACATTCATTAGGTCAAAAATGGCAAAAGGTTGACACAAGCAAAATGCCGACATGAAAATGGTCATTTAAAAAACATGAAAAATTCATATTGCCCTTTTCCATGTGGACCCATTGCTTGTGTTATCCTTACAGTTTGTCTATATGGGATTAATGCAGGTGTTGGGGGTGTGGCGCACACCTGTATATGATGTACATACAGATATATATGACAGTAGCATACGGTACACTGACAGAGTCTTCCTGTTAGGATGGAAGGACCCCTGCAATGGGAGGCAGAGAATATCAGACACACAGAGAATCCGCACATGGGCCCTTATTCTGAATCGGACGGTACGGCCCGCGTGCGGCCGTACCGCCGATGTTTTTAGTCTGCACATGCGCAGAGGTCAATCTGCGCATGTGCAGCCCCATTCGCCGCAGACGTATTTCGTCCGCCGCAAAGGGGGCGTATAGGGGCGTGAGGGGCTTCATACCCTCATTTCCCTATGTATACGCCCCGCGTTTCATGGGCGTTCCCATGCAAACGCGGGGCGTATGCATGCTAATCAGGGTATGACGCCACTGATGGGGGCGGAAAGCTGACGTCGCCGGATGTCAGCTCTCAGCCCCCATACAAGCTAACACACGGACGATTGTCCGTGTGGTCTCAGCTTGCGGGAGCTGCTGTGGCGTGCGGCCCTGCCTTCGATGGTCGACGACCATCGAATGCAGGGGGCAGCTCCCACCATGGTGGAGGCGTACGCCCCACCATTTTTATGCGGATCGCCAGCCGTCCGTGTACGGACGGCCGTGGCGATCCGTCTCGTGGGCGGGGATTGGTTTGTGCGGCCGGAGCACCGTGTGCGGCTCCGGCCGCACCAACCAGAATAAGGGCCATGGGCAGTAGCGCACTACGGTCAGGGTCGGAGGTCATGACCTTCATACACCTTATTCTCTTGTCGAAATCTGACCCTTAGACAACGAGCCAACTCACCTTTAACAAACGAGACATAATTCCAAATAATGAATCTGTATTTCTCTTTTGCCAATGGCACTGACTTCCCTTACCACCATTTCTTTACTCCGCCGCGCTTTTTTTGTACGTCTGTCGGCATGAATTATAGAAAGCGCACTCATATATAATATTAATTCCATACATTTATGCTTCTTTCCCAGAAAATTCAGGGAATCGTAATGACTTGATGGACGGAAACGATTTTTCTGTCAGTCTCGGGGAAGTGTCACACAAGTAATTCCGCTACAACTCAACGCATGACTAATGAGGGGTCTGACACGGAGAATAATTACACGTTAGAGCCGTCTGACATCTCTGTGATGTGTTTCATGCTGCTGCGTGTCAGCCCCATAACTGTAATTCCTCAGAAGGTTCGTCATCTAATAGTATAACTCTGCAATACTGAGAAATCACATCGCGTGGCCCAATGTAAACATTATCCTGTACACCTTACACAGTGCAGTACTGATCCCAACTCTCCTCATAGGATAGAAATGTGGTGAAATGGGAACGTACACTGCAGCGAGGAACACCATTTTGCAAGACCCAAGGATGGCATTGCCCAAACGGAATTCCCCCCGACCAGGAGATCCGGCTATCCTCTCCGGGCTTCTCTAGGAGAGGCTATTTTAAAAGTCGGCAAGTATGATAGGGGGCTGTGCTGGAGGGGTATGTGACATGTCTGCCTTTGGGGGGGGGGGGGGGGGTTGTACTCCGGCATGGTGATGGGGGGTCAAAGGGTACAGCTGACCCGGGCCCCAGCGTTGATTTTTCGACTATGTGAAAAATTCGGCACATATTGAATGTCTCCCTTAATCTCTTTGTGTGAATCAGGATCGGGGGGGATGATTTGTTTGACATGTGTGGGGATATGATGGTCACTTTGATGTCTTTCTATGGGGGGTGGGGGGGGCTCAGCGATCATATTGAGGACAAGAAATCACATACAATGGATCAAGAGGATGTCTTGTGGGTTAATTTACTATGGTCGAATGGGCAAGAATGCATTCATTCATACCCACTCAATGTAAAATACGTCAGTGACCCAGTGCCCAGCTGACTGAATCTATTTTGCGAAAAAAAACCGTTCTCTGTAGCGCAGTACAGTATGTATGGGTATTAACTATCGTGTACTGTACATGGAGGCCTGCAATTGTGAATTTTTGTTTGTGGAAAAGGCCGAAAGATTTTGATAAGCACCAACTACTGTAACTACAGTACCTGTATTAGTTTAAAAAAAAAAAAGAACGTTTAAAAAATAAAAATATAATGTAACCAACTGAGGATCGAACTACTGATACTGAGATAGTGAAGCCGTGCCTCTACCCGCTAGGCCACTATTGCCTGTGATTTTACTGCTGGCAGATGGTTAGCATGGCTTCTGCACCAATCAAATACAGTTCATGACCATCCAGTACGTCACTGCGGCTGCGAATAAAAGGAAATAACTCTGTCCGTAAAGTAAGGACAAAATCCGTAGTGTAAAGTATGATACTGTAGGTCCTCAAATAATGTTTTAAGTAGTCATCCAGCAATAGCAAAGGTTAGCATGGCTTCTGTACCAATTACATAAATGACCGTACGTAGCTGCTTCTGCGAATAAATACAAAACAATCTGTCCGTAAAGTAAGGACAAAATCCGTAGTGAAAAGTGGCTGGTTAGCAAAAATCCGTAGCGTAAAGTCTTAACGTGGAGCATTAGTCACCCAGTGGTTAAACTATGTATTGCATGGCGTGGTACATAACGCAGGACATAACGCGATCTGCAACTCGCGAGTCAGAGCCCTCAATGGCGCGTTGTAAACCACGATGTACTTGGGCAGAACTGTACATTCACGGCTGATCTGCCGTATCTATATATATATATATATATATATATATATATATATATATATATATATATATATACAGTATATATATATATATATATATATATATATATATATAGCAGGGTCAGCCGTATTCTGCTTCTATGAATAGATACGTATTTAACTTAAGCCTGCACAGATCAGTCATTACAGTGATAGCAGTCCTATCCGCCATTACAGTCATATCAGTCCCATACGTCATTACAGTCATATCAGTCCCATCCGTCATTACAGTCATATCAGTCCTATCCGCCATTACAGTCATATCAGTCCGATCCGCCATTACAGTCATATCAGTCCCATCCGTCATTACAGTCATATCAGTCCCATCCGTCATTACAGTCATATCAGTCCTATCCGCCATTACAGTCATATCAGTCCGATCCGCCATTACAGTCATATCAGTCCGATCCGTCATTAAAGTCATATCAGTCCGATCCGTCATTACAGTCATATCAGTCCGATCCGTCATTACAGTCATATCAGTCCGATCCGTCATTACAGTCATATCAGTCCGATCCGTCATTAAAGTCATATCAGTCCGATCCGTCATTACAGTCATATCAGTCCTATCCGTCATTACAGTCATATCAGTCCCATCCGTCATTACAGTCATATCAGTCCCATCCGTCATTACAGTCATATCAGTCCCATCCGTCATTACAGTCATATCAGTCCCATCCGTCATTACAGTCATATCAGTCCCATCCGTCATTACAGTCATATCAGTCCCATCCGTCATTACAGTCATATCAGTCCCATCCGTCATTACAGTCATATCAGTCCCATCCGTCATTACAGTCATATCAGTCCGATCCGTCATTACAGTCATATCAGTCCCATCCGTCATTACAGTCATATCAGTCCGATCCGTCATTACAGTCATATCAGTCCGATCCGTCATTACAGTCATATCAGTCCCATCCGTCATTACAGTCATATCAGTCCGATCCGTCATTACAGTCATATCAGTCCCATCCGTCATTACAGTCATATCAGTCCCATCCGTCATTACAGTCATATCAGTCCCATCCGTCATTACAGTCATATCAGTCCCATCCGTCATTACAGTCATATCAGTCCCATCCGTCATTACAGTCATATCAGTCCCATCCGTCATTACAGTCATATCAATCAGATCCGTGCAGGCTTCTTTGTGTGGTTGCAGGAAAACAGTGGTTAGGCAGCAGGAGGGGTGTTTAGGTTACAGAAGGGGTGACTAGACTGCAGGATGTGTGGTTAAGCTGCAGGAAGGGTGGATAGGCTTAAGGAGGGGTGGTTAGGCTGCAGGATGGGTGGTTAGGCTTAAGGATGGGTGACTAGGCTGCAGGATGTGTGGTTAAGCTGCAGGATGTGTGGTTTGTCTGCAGGAGCGGTGGTTATGCTGCAGGATGGGTGATTACATTACAGGATGTGTGGTTAGGCTGCAGGAGGGGTGATTACATTACAGGATGTGTGGTTAGGCTGCAGGAGGGGTGGTTAAGCTGCAGGATGGGGTGGTTAGGCTGCAGGAGGGGGGTTAAGTTGTAGGAGGGGGTGGATAGGCTGCAGGAGGGGTGGTTATGCTGCAGGATGGTTGGTTAGGCTGCAGGAGGGGCTGGTTACGCTGCACTAAGGGGGTTAGGCTGCAGGAGGGATGGTTAAGCTGCAGAAGGGGTGGTTGGGCTGCAGGAGGGGTGGTTAGTCTGCAGGAGGGGTGGTTGGGCTGCAGGAGGGGTGGTTAGTCTGCAGGAGGGGTGGTTAGGCTGCAGGGTGTGTGTTTAGGCTGCAGGAGGGGTGGTTAGGCATGGAGTTGATTTGATATAGTGTGGTGATCACAGCGTGCCACCGATCCCGAAGCGCGGAAAGCGCAGCGAGCCCTGCGAGGGCCCGTAGAAAACATGTAAAGTAATCCGCGTCCCCTACACTTGCCACGCTTCAGGCTCGGTGGCACGCTGCGATCACCACACTATATAAAACTGACTTCGCACCGACATGGATATTGGGGGTATGAAAACGTCGGGAGGACGCGTACCGCCGCTACTCCAATACACATTACCACAGGGGGTAAGCCCACCCTGTGGTCTTCAACCAATCAGCTTAAGTGCATGAGACGTGCATGCGCTGGGCACATGCACATTCAGCATTGTCCTTATGGACAGAGGGGCGTGGTTACTCCTCTGAGCCACAGCCCACCTGGGGGCCAGGTACCACCCAGGTGCCGGTCTGTATGGCTAGGGGGAAGGTTTCCCTCCAAATCATACTTCCAAGATCCTGCCAGGGGACCAGCTGAACACCTCTTGTCCAGACGTAAGCTCCAGAGATGGGCAGCCCTGATCCCCTGCCCGGGTATTGCTTCAGCGTAATAGTGTCCCCGCTCCCATGTGCTGGTGCCGCACGCCAGGAGCCGGATTGTCCAGACTCCCTGCGGCAGCGCCTGTCAGCCTCTAACTCGTCGCAGCTCCAGGTGGGACCTGGAGGGGTGTTGTAATGCACTGTAATTTTCTTCTTACACTTGATTACCCTTTTCTTTTCAGGTTCCGGATTTCTCCGTTGGGATGCTTCTCTTCGTTGCAGGTAAGTACAGACGCTGGTGTTTATAATTTAAGATTTATTATAAACTATAGGCAAAATAGAGTAGGATGGAAACAACAATAACTTTTCAATTTTGACAGGCTAAATCACAACATTCTACCATCTGCCATATAATCTATTGAAATATCTTTGCTGTATTATCTATCAGACTGACACACTTCTAAACGATTACTTAGATTGCTGCAAACATATTAATTCTATTTTACACTTCCAACATCTCTATTCCTCAGCACCTCGTCATCTACTTCACTGTAGCAGGTTTAAAGCTATAACAAAACTTATACAAGCCATCTAAAATATGAAACAGTTTCGAACTTTGTAGTTATATCTTATTCAGCATTCTGGGTGACAGTTCCCTTGAGTTTATTAAATAGATACTTAGTGTCCTTTGTTGCAGTTTCTTTGTAGTTTTACAACTTTCTATACGTAGCTATTGGAATCAGTTACCCAGAGTCCACGGACCACTCCTCTATCTGTCCGTTACTGTGTGCTCTAGAAAGCTACAATTTCCGCAGCGTAGCTAGCCCTATCTCCGGCCGCAATGGTTTTCCTGGACAACTGGGCTGACTGTTCCAACTAATTACGTGAATTAGGACCTCTGGATAGTAATATTGAGTTCGGATCCCTACAGTAGATAACTTCCTCTCTGAGGGGTCGGTTCTCACTATAAAAGTACCGCTCTTCTGGCGTCCCCTGGTGTCAGCCACCGGGTTTAGCCGTTTCCCTTAGCGACAGTAGGTATCCGGGACCATAATTAACATATACCGTCGGTATCTTCTATGGGTGTCCCCTGGCCCTAGCGGCCGGGTTTAACCACTGCACGAACGGTAATCTGCACTATGTCTCCTAGTCTGTATTCACTCCAAGTATCAGATTCTCCTTAGGCTATGGCTTGGTCACTAATAGATGGAGGGTGTGAAGCAGGCTGCTTAAACAGGTGGGTGATAATCACTTAACAGTGCCTCCATGTCACGACCTGTCACTATAAGATGAAGCTTAGGGACTCGGGCTACCTAGCTGGGCAGGCTCCACTTTGTACTGGGCGACCTCTTTCTGCCTGTCACTATCCCCGCAGGGATTCACAGTCTGGCTCTTTATTGGACGTGAGACTGTATGATATGGGAGAGTCTGCCCCTGCTATGGGTTGGCCGGCCTTTTCGGGGTTGGGTTCAGTACTCACCACACCCCTTGCTGTCTCTGCCCTGCCTCCGGCTGTCGTCCTCTGCTGTGCCAGGCCGCCTCCTTCGTCTCCGGTGCCGCCCCCTTGGTGACAGGCCGTCTCTGGCGCCTCCCAGTAATGGCGCCGCACTACCCGTGGAGCGGGTGTCTGTCCGTCCGCTCACGGCGAGGGGTGGGAGCCGCCGTCTCTCTGCTGCCCGGACAGTGTTACGGGACCCGTCGGAGCTGTCGGGTGAGTTCTGCTGCTGCTGCCGTACGGCACTTAGTTTTTTTACTGCGCAGTTTTCCTCTCGCCTCCGGCTGCCTCGCTCTGCCCTCCTCACTCCTCCCTACCGGCTTCAACCCCCCGTTAACGGCTGCCAACCCCCGTTTTATCCTCTCGTCCCCGTGGCATTATGCACTCCCTGGTGCACGGGGCAAAGCTTTATTAACAACTGGCCATTACAGTCCTCTTCAGCCGCGCTGATAGTGTCTAAATGTCCTTTTCTCTGCGGCATACCAGTCCCCTCACAGTGAGGGTATTACATGCCTCCCCGGCAGAAGGATGCCAGTCCTCGGGCATCTGCCCAATTAATTTATACTTCTTAAATGTCTTTTCACACAGTTTTATATACATATATACATTTTCAGGAAAGGTCATACCCCGATTCTTGTTTATGACATTTCTATTAAGCTTATACTCTAAACACGATACCTCAGAGGTGGTATACCCCGGGTACTACGCTCTGACTTTCTAAGTACTACAGTAGCACCAGCGTCTTCAGTTTGACCCACCATAGTGGGGGCGTCTAATCTACTTTCCACCGTCTGTTCCTCTTGCGGCTGGTCAATCATTCTCTTGGTGGTATTCGATAGATTTGGCCCGCACATGAACAATAACAAATCCAGTGGACTACGAAAAGGTACATTCTCAACAGATTTTGGTGTGCCCACGTCTGGCGGCGGTTTAGAGATGAAGACAGGGACTCCAGCCGGGCATAATTTCAACTGATCCCTCGGCACCGTAATGATGGGGCCGTCTCCCTCTCTTTGAATTTGATAGGCCTGCAAGTCGTTATCTGGCATCTTTACGACGAGGTAAGGTTTCTCTTCCCACAGAACGTCGAGTTTACTGACTCGGCGCATCTTTCTCCTCCAGACTCTATCACCGACCTTTAAAGGGACCGCTTTGGCGTTGAAATTGTAGTTCCGTTCCTGTCGAAGATGCACTGTTTCCATTCGCTTTTGTAGAACTTTCCGGGCAACCCCTATTCGTCGTTGGTGTTCATCAACCCACCCAGTACGAAAGTTTTGGGTTTCAGTTACTCCGGAATTCAATTCAATATCTTTGGGCAATTTTCCGTGCCGCCCAAACATCAAATAAAACGGGGTGAAGCCTGTAGAACAGTGTTCTGTATTGTTATATAAGTACACTAGTTCAGCCAAGGCGACAGGCCAATGGGAGCGTTGGTCTGTGGAGAGGCTCCTCAACATGCTAATTATCGTTTGATTCGCTCGTTCGCACAATCCATTGCACTGCGGATGGTAAGCCGTGGTTCGTAATTTCTTGCAGGCATACAGCCGGCAAAGTTCATGAAATACTTGTGCTTCGAATGCGGGCCCCTGATCCGTCAAAATCTGCTCGGGGTATCCATAAGGCCTAACCAAGTGCCTCAACAGGGCTTCCGCTGTGGTCTTTGCAGTCAAATCCTTGACTGGGACGGCTATTAAAAACTTGCTGTAATGGTCTACTATTGTTAATGCATATTGGACCCCATTGGACGCCATTTCTAATTTCACATGGTCCAGGACAATCAATTCCAGCGGTTGGTGACTCTTGATCGGGCAGAGGGGATCCTTCTGATCTTGCTTGGGATGTTTCCTTAGGTTACAGGCCACACAATTCCGACACCACTGTTCGACATCGGCTCGCATGTTGACCCAGAAATATCTTTTCCGTAGAACTGTCTCCGTTTTCTGTGAGCCGAAATGTCCGGATTGATCGTGGTAGGCCTTCAGTAAGAACCGAGATGCTTGCCGTGGGACGACTTTCTGCACAAGGGATCGATGAGTACCGGGATCAAGGCTGACCCGCACTAACAAGCCACGTTGCACTCGGAAGCGGTCCTGCTGTCTTAGCAACTTGATTAGTTCTGGGTCTGCGTCATCCCTTTGCGATTTGGTCAGTCGGATTTTGTTTCTTATTATGCTGATTAACTCTTGGAGTACTGAGCTCTCTTTCTGTACAGTCTCGCAGTCGAAGTCTACGGATCCCACATCCAGGTCATCGGAGTCCAGACCTTCATTGGCAGTGACTGGCCCCGAGGTTGCAAGTAGTGGATCTCGCTTAGAGGGGTATGAGTATGGAAGCTCCACCTCTTCTTCCTGATCTTTTTCTAACTCTGCAACATCCTGAGTTGGAAGTCGGGACAGTGCGTCAGCGTTACCATTCAACTTGCCACTTCTGTATTCTACGGTGTACCGGAAGTTGGCTAGCCTGGACAACCATCTTTGTTCTAATGCCCCCAAATGAGCAGTGTGTAAGTGGGCTAGTGGGTTATTATCCGTCACTATGACAAAGGAGGTGGCCGAAAGATAATTTTTGAATTTTTCTGAGATAGCCCACACCAGGGCCAGGAGTTCAAGTTTGAAGGTGCTGTAATTCTCTGCATTTCTTTCCGTCTTCCGCAGACCTCTACTGGCGTAGGCTATTACCCGTTCTTTTCCTTCTTGCACTTGAGCTAGTACCGCCCCGAGTCCTTGATGACTTGCATCTGTATAAACCCGAAAGGATTCGGAATAATCTGGATAGGCCAACAGTGGCGCTTCTATCAGGGCTGTCTTGAGTTGCTGGAATGACGCTTGTTGTTTTTCAGCCCACACTACTGGGGATGTACTTCTTCGCTCTCTGCCTGTTTTGCCTCGCAACAGTTCGTGAAGTGGGGCGGCTATCTGAGCAAAAGACTCAATGAATCGTCTGTAATAGCCCGCAAAGCCCAGAAAACTGCGGACTTCCTTCACTGTAGTGGGAATGGGCCAATCCCGCACTACTCCGATTTTGTCAGGGTCTGGTTGAACTCCTTCTTCACTAACGATATGTCCCAGATAGTGGACTTTCGGCTTTAACAAGTGACACTTCGAGGGTTTGAGCTTCAGTCCACTCTGAGCCAGACGACTAAACACATAATCCAGATGTTCCAGGTGCTGTTCAAAACTTTTAGAAAAGATTATAATGTCGTCGAGATATAGCAAGACTAGTTCGAAGTTGCAATGACCGAGGCAGTGTTCCATTACCCGTTGAAAGGTGGCAGGGGCATTGCACAAGCCGAAAGGCATGCGGGTAAACTCAAAGAGGCCCATTGGTGTTGTAAACGCTGTTTTTTCTTTATCCTCGGGGGCCATCGGAATCTGCCAATACCCACTGGTTAAATCAAGAGTCGAAAAGTATTTGGCGGTCTTGAGTGCAGTTAACGATTCCTCTATTCGGGGCAAGGGATAAGCGTCTTTATGGGTAATGGCATTTAATTTCCTGTAATCGATACAGAACCGAAGGCTTCCATCTTTTTTTTTAACCAGGACAATTGGAGCTGCCCAAGGGCTGCAACTTTCGTGAATTACACCGGTTTCTTTCATCTCGGCTAACATTCTCCGTACGGGTTGGTACAGGGTAGGAGGTAAAGGCCGATGCCTTTCTTTGATGGGCGGGTGAGTACCCGTTGGTATACGATGATGTATACCTTCCGCTTTCCCGAAGTCAGCAGGATATTGGCTAAATGTGGCTGCATTCTTCTGGACGATGCGGAGGACTTCTTGTTTTTTCTCCGTCGGGGTATTTGCATCTCCTATTTGAATATCGGACCACCACGCAGGCTCACCGTCAGGCGATACTGCCTGTCCAGCGACATACTCCTGGGAATTCTCCGAATCCCTTCCTTCCACCACATCTTGAAAGTTGATTGGGACGATGCTGGCTATTGGGCAGTTCTTGAAGAGTCTAATGGGGTAGTTGTGAGGGTTCAATACTCGGATAGGGACCCTTCCCCTGTCAACCTTGGCGAGAGTTCTGGCTACAGCAAAGGGGTTCCGCCCCTCGAGATCACAGGACTCTAGGATAGCCTCATAGTCCTGGCCCCCTGGTCCGATCTTCGCCTTACACCATACGATGTGCTCAGAGTTGGGCCGGAGGATCACTGGACGTTGATCGACAATTCTGGCTTTGCCCGCTTCGCCCTGGCTGTTTACAAACTTCTGCTGTCCCACCAGCACTCTAACAGCCCGTTGCAAGGCCTTTCTTTCTTTCGGGGTGGCGAGACGCATTTCTTCCTTCAGGAGGTCTACCAACTCTTCCGGGCAGTTTCTCAGGGTATTCATGCCCAATATAACGGGCGGCATGTGATGATTCTGCACGGTCGTGACCAAAAACCCTTGTTTCTCCAGTTTGGTCACTCCAAGGCACAGGTCTGCTTCCCAATATCCTTTAATATGAATTTGTTGGCCGTTGCTGGCTATCAACTGTAGCCAATTAGGGGGCACTTCTCGGAGCTCCTCTTTATTCCAGTACTTGGCAAACTCCTCAAATTGAATCGTCGTCACTTGCGACCCAGTGTCGACGAGAGCTGGCAGGATCGTGTTGTTGATCTTGATGTTCAAGTGGGGGCACTCTCCAACATAGTGCGACCTCCACTCTTTTGGTATCGGACCTACATGTGTGTCTCCTCCCGAGGGTCGGTCCGCCTCCCCGGGGTCTGGTCGTTTAAAACCTCTTGCGGGCAGTTTCGTTCAATGTGCCCACTCTGCCGGCACCGCCGACAGATTGGTCGACCTTGGTCATCGAATTGATCAGTGGCCCTTCGGCCATACTCGCGGGGTACATCCCAACGGGGACGGGTTCTTCCACCCGCGTTTTGTCGCCACCCTCGGCGTCTGGCCTCAGTCTGTTCTTGACGAATTTCTTTCAATTCTCGCCCCAGCTCCATCATGTTCTTACTTAATTCTAGGAGGAGAGGATCTCTTTCCGCTTGTGTTTGCTGAGTGGCTAGGCCCTTCCAGTTTCGGCTGGCCTCCACCATTCCCGTCTCTTCTGCTACCTCAAAGGTCTCCTCATTCTCTGAGTCGATGCTTGTGTTTAAGCCCAGAATTTGCAGTATCGTCTCTTTAAATTCAGGAAAAGTATACGTCGGATTCTGTCGCCTCCACATTCTTAGTTGGGCGCGCGTCGCTTCTCCAGAAGCTCCTTCAATAAATAGGTTAATAAGGGTCTCATCTCCATGTGGTTCCCCTTGTGGTTCTAGCGTTTGAATGGTCTTTAACGCCTCTTGTAACCCCAATGCAAAGTCTCTGAGGGTTTCATTGGGGCGTTGCTTCCTTGCATATAGGCGACTTTTGATCTCGGCCACCGTTCTCCGATTGAATATGCTGGCCAGTTTTTTAAAGATGTTTTCTGCGGTTTGCCTTTCTTTTTCCGCCCATGACTTGACCTCCCGACGAGCAGACCCCTTCAATTGTCCCATCAGTATCTCTACTTGTTGTGTGTCTCCGAGTTTGTAGACTTTGAACATGGACAGCATCTGGTCTTTGAAGTCTTTAAACGTAGTGGTTCCCGGTGTACGAGTATCTCCCGAATACGTTGGTATCCACGGGGCACCAAAATAATAGGGCATTGTAATGGGTGACGCTTCCATTGTGGGGCTGACTCTTTTATTGGGTGAGGGGTCTATTGCCGGTAACAACCTTCTTCCTGATGTTGGTGCAGGGGTTTGTGGTCTCGACATTTTTCTTTCGTGATCCTGTTCGTGGACGCCAAATTATTCTCCTTTGTAATGCACTGTAATTTTCTTCTTACACTTGATTACCCTTTTCTTTTCAGGTTCCGGATTTCTCCGTTGGGATGCTTCTCTTCGTTGCAGGTAAGTACAGACGCTGGTGTTTATAATTTAAGATTTATTATAAACTATAGGCAAAATAGAGTAGGATGGAAACAACAATAACTTTTCAATTTTGACAGGCTAAATCACAACATTCTACCATCTGCCATATAATCTATTGAAATATCTTTGCTGTATTATCTATCAGACTGACACACTTCTAAACGATTACTTAGATTGCTGCAAACATATTAATTCTATTTTACACTTCCAACATCTCTATTCCTCAGCACCTCGTCATCTACTTCACTGTAGCAGGTTTAAAGCTATAACAAAACTTATACAAGCCATCTAAAATATGAAACAGTTTCGAACTTTGTAGTTATATCTTATTCAGCATTCTGGGTGACAGTTCCCTTGAGTTTATTAAATAGATACTTAGTGTCCTTTGTTGCAGTTTCTTTGTAGTTTTACAACTTTCTATACGTAGCTATTGGAATCAGTTACCCAGAGTCCACGGACCACTCCTCTATCTGTCCGTTACTGTGTGCTCTAGAAAGCTACAATTTCCGCAGCGTAGCTAGCCCTATCTCCGGCCGCAATGGTTTTCCTGGACAACTGGGCTGACTGTTCCAACTAATTACGTGAATTAGGACCTCTGGATAGTAATATTGAGTTCGGATCCCTACAGTAGATAACTTCCTCTCTGAGGGGTCGGTTCTCACTATAAAAGTACCGCTCTTCTGGCGTCCCCTGGTGTCAGCCACCGGGTTTAGCCGTTTCCCTTAGCGACAGTAGGTATCCGGGACCATAATTAACATATACCGTCGGTATCTTCTATGGGTGTCCCCTGGCCCTAGCGGCCGGGTTTAACCACTGCACGAACGGTAATCTGCACTATGTCTCCTAGTCTGTATTCACTCCAAGTATCAGATTCTCCTTAGGCTATGGCTTGGTCACTAATAGATGGAGGGTGTGAAGCAGGCTGCTTAAACAGGTGGGTGATAATCACTTAACAGTGCCTCCATGTCACGACCTGTCACTATAAGATGAAGCTTAGGGACTCGGGCTACCTAGCTGGGCAGGCTCCACTTTGTACTGGGCGACCTCTTTCTGCCTGTCACTATCCCCGCAGGGATTCACAGTCTGGCTCTTTATTGGACGTGAGACTGTATGATATGGGAGAGTCTGCCCCTGCTATGGGTTGGCCGGCCTTTTCGGGGTTGGGTTCAGTACTCACCACACCCCTTGCTGTCTCTGCCCTGCCTCCGGCTGTCGTCCTCTGCTGTGCCAGGCCGCCTCCTTCGTCTCCGGTGCCGCCCCCTTGGTGACAGGCCGTCTCTGGCGCCTCCCAGTAATGGCGCCGCACTACCCGTGGAGCGGGTGTCTGTCCGTCCGCTCACGGCGAGGGGTGGGAGCCGCCGTCTCTCTGCTGCCCGGACAGTGTTACGGGACCCGTCGGAGCTGTCGGGTGAGTTCTGCTGCTGCTGCCGTACGGCACTTAGTTTTTTTACTGCGCAGTTTTCCTCTCGCCTCCGGCTGCCTCGCTCTGCCCTCCTCACTCCTCCCTACCGGCTTCAACCCCCCGTTAACGGCTGCCAACCCCCGTTTTATCCTCTCGTCCCCGTGGCATTATGCACTCCCTGGTGCACGGGGCAAAGCTTTATTAACAACTGGCCATTACAGTCCTCTTCAGCCGCGCTGATAGTGTCTAAATGTCCTTTTCTCTGCGGCATACCAGTCCCCTCACAGTGAGGGTATTACAGTGTCCGTGGCCGCCGGGTGGGGACCGGTGCCACGGCGCCCATGGAAGAAAAAGACAAAATACGGTTTACATTTGAATTTGGCGCCAAGCGCCCTTTGTCCGTGATGGCGTCGGGGCTGAAGAAGGTAACTGTTTCAGCTCCACGGCCGCCTATGCCCACGTGTGCCGGGGTCGCCGGCCACAAGGGGTGGTTAGGATTCAGGAAGAGTGGTTAGGCTTCAGAAGGGGTGGTTATGCTGCAGGAAGGGATGGTTAAGCTTCCTGCGATCCTGCTGCAGCTGCTCCCCTGCTCCCCTGCACCAGATCCTGCTGCTCCCGGGAAGATGTCTGCACACACTGCTCGGCTCTGTCCTCTACCCTGTGTGCTCCACGTCCCTGCTGGGGTACCCGGGGAAAAAAGTTTTTGCCAGGCCCCTTTCACCTAAAAATTGGACAGGGTCAAAAATCACCGTGGCCTTCTGTTGAATCCCCCACATCAGCTCTGCATGCACCAGAGACACCCAATAATGTTTAATTAAACACATTATTGAAATAATATAAAGACCATACAGTATATGAAAATGAAAGGTATTCATAGTCAATGGTTTCCGGGGAAGTAGGGGGCGTGGCCGGCAGGCATGACATGACAGTGGGCGTGTTGGGTACAGGGGGTGTGGCCATTGTGATCGCCTCATTGTGGCCACGCCCTTACTGCACAATATTGCAGGCATTGTACATTGGGGGAAGGGGCGACAATGACGCCATTCACAGCATGAATCTCATCATCTAGTCCCCATGACCCTCCCTGCCCTGGGGGGATTGCAGGGAGTTGCCCAACTGTCTGAGGGGTCCATAATTCATGTGGTTTAAATAGACCATATACAATGATGAAAATACGTATAATAACTTTAATCTCTTGTGACCACTGACTGTCAGAAAGTCTGTCAAGTGTTTCTAAGTACTTTATTCCCAAGGAATGGTCAGACCGCGCTCTAGAATAACCAATCACATATCAGGTGTAGGCTGAGAATGATTAATTGAATAATGGTAAGCAGCATTTCCGATGGACGCGCGCGATGCTGTAATCGCTGTGTCCAATCAGATTTATCTTAGTGAAATATACATTAATGTTGATTTTAATCGTGATGGCAGAGCTGGGATTCCGCTCGAGATTCCCAATTGAACCTGACATTTTGGTTATAGCGATGTTTTAGCTGAAATATTCTGAGGCTGTTACGTACATTTACGCTTTAAGTATTAAACGAAGGATCGGATTTCCCTCTCGGTGAAATACACTGCAAACCTGGTACTTGGAGAAGTAGCGTAGCTGGAAGGCAAACTAATGACATGCACTGGCCGTAATGAAGGGTGGGGGAATTATCAAAGGCTGTTCGATGTGTGACTTGCACAACGCTGCAAACTGGGGGATTAGTCATCCAGAGACTGGAAGGATTACAATTGCCAACATGCAGGGGCAAACGCAGGATTTTCAGAAGGGGGTTTCCAGAGGGGCGGAGCAAAGCATGGAGATGGACACTTAGGTGACCCCGTATATGCTTTGATGTCCCGCGGGTGGTAGGGGGTATTATATCAACCGCTCAGCATGTAGGGCCTGGATCAGTAATTTCCACTAATTATCCTTTACTGCACAGATGGTGGGAGATGGGGTGGGAGAAGGGGGCATTGGGCTGAATGTAGGGGCCCTGATACATAACTTCCGGGGTAGTAGAAGATGTTTAATACGCAGAGGAGGGGTGTATAGTGGAGTGGGCTTATTAATCATAATTTTCTGGTGGGAGGACAGCTTGCTTGACTGCACATATCTCCAGTTCCCGGAAATAGATTTCTTAGATTTTAATGTAATTAAAAACTAGAGAGTCCCACCTACCAAATGGTATTGGGGACTAGGGGATCAGAGTTCAGGAGGCAGAGCAACCTGCCAACGAGTATATAAAACTGCACACCAGGTGTGTGGAGCTGGAGCAGTAACTAGCTGCTGGAAGGCTGATATCTCTGGTTCTGGGAACAGTAGAGACAAGCTACTAGTGTCCACCAATGGGGGAGAGTCCCAGCTTTTGTAATATACCCTCAGATAAACTCTAATTCAAACAGAACCTGAAATATCTGACTGGGAATAGCAATTAATAGGCTTGGATGGGGACCACTTCTTTGAAGTCAGATATCTCCGGTTCCCAAGGTCCGATTTTAAAAATTCTTGTACTCCTGGAAAGAGGGGACCCTCAGCTTTCAGACTCTAGGGCCCTTAGACTCCTGGGGGGGTTTCTGGGTACTCGGAAACCCCCCCTGCGTGCGCTACTGAACATGGGATATATGTGGACATTATGGGGGCATTCTGAAGAGGTCACAATGTTGGTGAGCATACTTAGGCCCTTATTCTGGTTGACCAAGGTGGTCCGATGTTTTGTGTTCTGCGCAATGCATATGCTGGGAGCGTGCAAACTTGGCGCTAAATCTGTTCGCCGAGTGCGCGCTCCCTGCCTTTCAAGTGGGGGGTGGAGAGGGGTGTGGGGTGCCGGGCAGGCCCATTTGCATATGGGCATACTGCATGGGCGGGGCTACAAAGACGCAATTTGTGTCATTTGGCCCACTGAGGGGTGGTCACAGGAGACTTGCAGAAATTCAGGGGACTTGCCCACCTTTCTGGGTGGGGTGGGGGGCTGGGGGGGGGGGGGGCGGTTAGCTGGACCTGATTTTCGGTAGCCTTCCTGCCTTTCCGAAAGGGTAGGCATCCCAGATGCATGTGCACTTTATGGGGGTCATTCAGGTTGACTCGGATAAATCCAAATTTGGTGCCGGTCTGCGCATGCATAGTGGCAAAAATCCGCATGTACAGAGCCGATGTGTGAAATCTTTCAGCGAGTTTCACAGAGAAATGCTGGGCGTCCCCATGAGAACGTAGCTGTGTGATGTCAGCTGCCCGTCCCGAATTCGGCCATGTCTGAGTCAAATAAAAGTCAGCCTACATTGACTTTTATTTGCAAATGGGTAAAAAAAAAAATTATTCGATGGTCGGTGATCATCGAATGATTTTTTGCCCGTTCGGCCGCATGTGAATGGATGTGTAATTGTACATGCAGGTGCGGACATCAAAAGAACGCCATTCAGTCGGTGGTGCAGATAATTCTGCATGCTCAATAGTTACATGAGACAGAAGGGGGGGGCGTGGCCTGCACATCCTAATTCTAAACATCATGGGCGGGATGTATTAACAATATGAAATCAATCCCAGCAATTATCGCAACCCTACTAATCGCATAGGTACTAACACATACCTCCCAACTTTTGAAGTTGGGAGGTCGGGACGTTCCCGAAAAGGGGTCGTGGCCTCGAGAAAAGGGGGCATGGCCTCATGGGGTGCCGCGAAATCCGGCCACGCCCCCGTTTTCGCCGCTCGCCGTAATGGGCAGATGTATGAAGGGTCGTTATGGGGGAGAAGGGGTATCAGCGCACGTTATGTGCACTGATACCGCTTCTCCCCCATGTATGAAGGAGGTGAGATGCGGTAAAGGACAGGGGCGCTATGCGCCCCTGTCCATATCGGCGCTGCTATCAAAATGATAGCAGGCCGAATGTATGAACGGTCAGCATCGCTGACCGTTCCGCACGAAGCCGGGTTTGGCTTCGCCAGCATCAGCGCTGTCCCTGCTGTTAGGTCTGGGCTGCGCTGGGGATCTCGCGTGAACAGCGAGATCCCGCGCATGCCCAGTGCGGCCGGTGGACAGGAGATAGTGCATCAGTATTAACTGATGCGCTATCTCCAGAAAGGAACATCGCCGAAGGGGGGAGTTAACGCTCCCCCGCTTCGGCAGACAAGATGTTAATACATCTTGTCGATGTCCCTTCCTGCTTCGCCTCGCTATTGAGGCGAAGCAGGAAGTATCATAGCGGCGCGATAAGCGCTGCTATGATACATCTGCCTCATTATCGTGGTTTATATCTCCCAACATCGGCCCCATTATCGTGGTTTATATCTCCCAACATCGGCCGTAAATCGTGAATGTCCCGCCGAATCCGGGACGGTTGGGAGGTATGACTAACATATGCGATTAGTATTACACACCAGCAGGCTGCCCGGACAGGAGGTTTGGGGGGACTGTATGGGCGGTGGATGATCGGTGGTATGCAGCAGGAAGCGGAAAGAAAACTTGGCGGCTGGCTAATAATACATATGAAAATACGGTAAAACGCCCGAAAACAGGATCTTTACAGCAGCTTTCATTTGATACATCCCTCCCAACATGAGGGGCGACAGCGCAGGTGCACGCTCTAATTACTAATCAGAGTAATTATAAAACTGCACTACAACATAGAGTCAAGCTTGAGGTGCTTAGCATAATTTTGGCCAAACACATGGGCCCACCAATTGCAACTACAGTAGTTGCCATGCTTGCTATGACGAGTTCTAGGTGACATGCCCACCGGGCATTTTCCCTATGTCCAATCCACCCTTGGTGAGGAAGGTGGATTGCCTACGCTCCTGGAATGGCCGGGAGGCTTCTGAAAATTGGCCCCCCCTCCCGGCCCCCCGGAAAGGTGTGCAACCCTCCCGGATACCGGCTACCTCCCACATCTCCGCCGCGGCAGTGTTAATTTCCCCATGATTCGCGGCTTTCAGGGGAGGGGGAGGGGCTAAATATGCAAATCATGTTATTTAGCCCTATCCTCTCCTTGTAGACGCGGGATTTGCAATACTGGGGGTGGGGCTATATGAGATAGTAATAACTGCATTAGATACACATGATACAGGTATATATCGGCATGTTGTCATTTTCTTTGATTCTTTACTGTACACATGGTGCAACCCTTTCTTTTGCTTTTGTCAATGTTACCTTCCCAATTGTTATGTAATCCCTTCGACCCAACATTGCTGTAAGAAATGTGCAAAACGTCCGATAAAATCAACGGCGCTTAAATCAACTGTTCTTTTTGGCGCAATGTTTAGCAAAACTTCAATTGATTGACCTCAGATCGTTTTCCGACAATAACTAAAGTGATTCCTACTGTATTCCTCGAATTCGACCCAGGCATTTTTAGCAGAAATTTTGCACATCTGTCACAGCAATGTAAGCACTTAATGGGTTAAATATTAAAATGAAGGTGTGTGCGCGTGTGGGAGGGGTTTGTGGGTGAAGTGTTGGGGGGGGGGGGGGGGGGTTTGGTTCTGCTAGGCACCTCTTTCCTGCATCAGTCTGGACTAATATCATGCAGGACAATACATGTAACGTCTGTCCTGAGTCACTGATACATCGTACGTATACTCAGTGTGTAACTTTCTGTACATTGCAGGGCGCCCGGTTTGCGAACATTGATAAGTTTCACTCTGGAGGAATTTTAACCTTTGATTTATTTTTATGGGGCTCCGTCATCGCGTGTATGGAGCTTTGTGGGAAATGACCTCATTCGGAGTAGGTAATTGGTTCATTTCCTCCTCTTGCTATATGTGAAAAGATTCATTTTTCATAAACAGACCATGCAAACTTACACATTAGCTTTGACCCCCCCCCCCTTTCCCCCAACATCCAGAATGTGACACCTTAAATCATATTTATACATAAAATTAGAAAAGTTTGTTTTTCCCTCGGTAAGCGTCCTACATTACCAAATATTCCACCTTATTTAATTAATTATGGAGAAAAAAATAAACAAATATACTGTATGTATATATATATATATATATATATATATATATATATGTATTTATAATGCTACAATTACAGTACACAATCCGCCATATTCAGTATATAGTACATTTCAGGACAGTGCTATTAATAACTAATAATGGCATTCACCATTGTATTTGACAGATTTCTGGTCATTTCTTTACCACTCTAATAAAGAGCCCCCTAAGGTTTCTCTGAATACCCCAGAACCACTTCATCCCCTGTACATGCCATCAGAGCCCCCTATGCTTCCTTAAATGCCACAGACCTCCACCAGTGTCAAACACAGGGGGCGAAATGTAATAGGGTGCGATTTTTGGACGAGTTCCAAACTCGCCAGAAATCGCACCTTTAAAAATCGCGTTTTTTGCCGCGAATTTGCATATGTAATGAGATGCGAATTAGCGGCAAAAAATGCGATTTGCCGCGATTTTTAGTCATGAAAATGTGCGCATTTCAGTCATGAAAATGTGCGCATTTTCATAAATGCGATTTTGTTCCAAAAAAAAAAGTTAAAAAAAAAACGGTGTGGGGTCCCCCCTCCTAAGCATAACCAGCCCCGGGCTCATTGAGCCGGACCTGGTTCCAAAAATACGGGGGGACAAAAAGCATAGGGGTCCCCCGTATTTCTGAAACCAGCCCCGGACTCTTGGACCGGTCCTGGTTCCAAAAATACGGGGGACAAAAAATCTGGGGGTCCCCCGTATTTTGAAACCAGCACCGGGCTCCAACAGCCCGCGGTGTCATGCCACAGCCGGGGGACACTTTTTATACAAGGTCCCCCGGCCAAAACATGAGCACCGTGGCTGGTCAGCCTTGGACGGGGTACCTGGAGGAGTGGGGACCCCCCCAATAAAGGGGTCCCCCCCCCCCAGGCTTCACCCGTCCAGGGCTGAAGCCCGGGGCTGTCACCGGCGTCCGTGGCCAGTGGACGCCGGCCTGATAGGGTTAAATCCATCATACATATCATTACATTGCTTTTTACCGGCGAACTACAAGTGCCAGCAGACCTCCCCCGCATGCTGGGACTTGGAGAACCACAAGTCCCAGCATGCGGGGCATTAATGGGCCCGCTGGGACTTGTAGTCCACCTGTAAAAAGAATGTGTATAAAAAACACACACACAGAGAAGTACAAGTTTATTACACACACACACCTCAATTTTACACCAGCATACTTACCATTCCTGGATCCAGCGCTGGTCTGGCTGCTTCACAGCCGGCTCCCCCCGCACTGACAGGCAGCGGGGAGAACCGGCTTTCTCCGTTGCCTGTCACCGGCTTTCTCCGTAGCTTCTGTAGCTCTGTCCGAGTGCTACAGAGGCTGAGAGCGCGATTGGCTGAGCTACAGTATGCGTCTCCATGGAGACGCATAGCTCAGCCAATCAGGACTGAGCTATGCGTCTCCATGGAGACGCATACTGTAGCTCAGCCAATCACGCTCTCAGCCTCTGTAGCACTCGGACAGCGCTACAGAAGCTGTTAGAAGCAACGGAGAAAGCCGGTTCTCCCCGCTGCCTGTCAGTGCGGGGGGAGCCGGCTGTGAAGCAGCCAGACCAGCGCTGGATCCAGGAATGGTAAGTATGCTGGTGTAAAATTGAGGTGTGTGTGTGTAATAAACTTGTACTTCTCTGTGTGTGTGTTTTTTATAAACATTCTTTTTACAGGTGGACTACAAGTCCCAGCGGGCCCATTAATGCCCCGCATGCTGGGACTTGTGGTTCTCCAAGTCCCAGCATGCGGGGGAGGTCTGCTGGCACTTGTAGTTCGCCGGTAAAAAGCAATGTAATGATATGTATGATGGATTTAACCCTATCAGGCCGGCGTCCACTGGCCACGGACGCCGGTGACAGCCCCGGGCTTCAGCCCTGGACGGGTGAAGCCTGGGGGGGGGGGGACCCCTTTATTGGGGGGGTCCCCACTCCTCCAGGTACCCCGTCCAAGGCTGACCAGCCACGGTGCTCATGTTTTGGCCGGGGGACCTTGTATAAAAAGTGTCCCCCGGCTGTGGCATGACACCGCGGGCTGTTGGAGCCCGGTGCTGGTTTCAAAATACGGGGGACCCCCAGATTTTTTGTCCCCCGTATTTTTGGAACCAGGACCGGTCCAAGAGTCCGGGGCTGGTTTCAGAAATACGGGGGACCCCTATGCTTTTTGTCCCCCCGTATTTTTGGAACCAGGTCCGGCTCAATGAGCCCGGGGCTGGTTATGCTTAGGAGGGGGGACCCCACGCCGTTTTTTTTTTATAAAAACACTTTTACACATTTTTATTAACAGAACCATGCACAGATCTCAATGATCTGTGCATGGTTCTGTCAAATTCGCCTGTCAGAACCTGGTCTATTTTTTTTGCGATTTTTGGTAACATTTACCAAAAATCGCACCCTATTACATTTGCGAGTTGTATACTTTATAATGGGAAAACATCTGGATGCGAATTGAAATGTGACTAAAAATCGCACTTCTAAAAGTGCGATTTCGCGGTAAAAAGTGCGATTTTTTACCGCGATTTTCAACCTATTAACCCCTTCATGACAGAGCCAGTTTGTGCCTTCATGACAGAGCCCTTTTTTTCAAATCTGACATGTCTCACTTAAGTGGGGATAACTTTTTTTTGCTTTTACTTATCCCAGTGATTTTGAGATTGTTTTCTCGTGACACATTGTACTTCAAGTTAGTGGTAAATTTTGGTCGATACAGTCTGTGTTTTTTTGTGAAAAATACCAAAATATCGTGAAAAAATGGAAAATTTAGCAATATGCAAAATGTCACATTTTCTGCTTGTGAGACAAATAATCATACCACTCAAAATAGTTAATAACTAACAAAGACCATATGTCTACTTTATGTTGCAATCATTATTTCAACCTCCTTTTCATTTTTTTTGGACACTAGGAGGCTTCAAATATGACTAGCAAATTCTCAAATTTTCAAGAAAATTTCAAACACTGATTATTTTATCGACCAGTTCAGTTCTGATGTGACTTTGAGGGACTTGTATGTGAGACACCCCCATAAATGATGCCATTTCAAAAACTGCACCCCTCACAGTATTCAAAACAGCATTTTGGAAGTTTGTTAACCCTTTAGGTGTTTCACAGGAATTAAAACAAAGTGTAGGTGAAATTTCAAAATTTCTTTTTTTTTGCAGAGTTTCAATTTTAATACATTTTTCTAACGAATACAGTAGATTTTACTAGAGAAATGTGACTAAAAATTGATTCCCCCAATTCTTTTGTTTTCAAAAATATCCTATATGTGGCCCTAGTGTGCACGTTGACCAAACCACAGGCTTCATAATAGAAGGAGCACCTACTTGATTTTGGAGCCTCCTTTTTATGAGATTTTTTTTTAGGCACCATGTAGGTTTCTAGGCACCATAAGTGCTAAAAGTTAGGAACCTCCCCCACAAGTCACCCCATTTTGCAATCTACACCCCTCAGGGAATTCATCTAGGGGTATAGTGTACATTTCAAACCCCCAGGGGTTTCACCAATTTTGGTACAACTGGGATGTGAAAATGGAAAATTAAATTTTTTTACACAAACATGCAGTTCTGGCTCAAAATTTTTCATTTTCACAAGGAATGAAGGAGACAAAGCACCCCAAAGTCTGTGCCCCAATTTCTCCCGAGTACGGCAATGCCTCACATGTGACCAAAAAATACCAGTTGGGCGCATGGCAGGACTCAGAAGGGAAGGAGTGATTTTTGGATTTTGCAGCACAGATTTTGGTGGAATGAATGGTGGGTGCCATGTTGCATTAGCAAGACTCCCAAAGCACCAATACAGTGGAACCCCCCCACAAGTCACCCCATTTTGCAAAGTACACCCCTCAGGGAATTCATCTAGGGGTATAGTGTACATTTCAAACCCCCAGGGGTTTCACCAATTTTGGTACAACTGGGATGTGAAAATGGAAAATTAAATTTTTTTACACAAACATGCAGTTCTGGCTCAAAATTTTTCATTTTCACAAGGAATGAAGGAGACAAAGCACCCCAAAATCTGTGCCCCAATTTCTCCCGAGTACGGCAATGCCTCACATGTGACCAAAAAATACCAGTTGGGCGCATGGCAGGACTCAGAAGGGAAGGAGTGATTTTTGGATTTTGCAGCATAGATTTTGGTGGAATGAATGGTGGGTGCTATGTTGCACCAATACAGTGGAACCCCCCCACAAGTCACCCCATTTTGCAAAGTACACCCCTCAGGGAATTCATCTAGGGGTATAGTGTACATTTCAAACCCCCAGGGGTTTCACCAATTTTGATACAACTGGGCAGTGAAAATGAAAAATTACATTTTTTTACACAAAAATGCAGTTCTGGCTCAAAATTTTTCATTTTCACAAGGAATGAAGGAGACAAAGCACCCCAAAATCTGTGCCCCAATTTCTCCCGAGTACGGCAATGCCTCACATGTGACCAAAAAATACCAGTTGGGCGCATGGCAGGACTCAGAAGGGAAGGAGTGATTTTTGGATTTGGCAGCACAGATTTTGGTGGAATGAATGGTGGGTGCCATGTTGCATTAGCAAGACTCCCAAAGCACCAATACAGTGGAACCCCCCCACAAGTCACCCCATTTTGCAAAGTACACCCCTCAGGGAATTCATCTAGGGGTATAGTGTACATTTCAAACCCCCAGGGGTTTCACCAATTTTGGTACAACTGGGATGTGAAAATGGAAAATTACATTTTTTTACACAAACATGCAGTTCTGGCTCAAAATTTTTCATTTTCACAAGGAATGAAGAAGACAAAGCACCCCAAAGTCTGTGCCCCAATTTCTCCCGAGTACGGCAATGCCTCACATGTGACCAAAAAATACCAGTTGGGCGCATGGCAGGACTCAGAAGGGAAGGAGTGATTTTTGGATTTGGCAGCACAGATTTTGGTGGAATGAATGGTGGGTGCCATGTTGGATTAGCAAGACTCCCAAAGCACCAATTCAGTGGAACCCCCCCACAAGTCACCCCATTTTGCAAAGTACACCCCTCAGGGAATTCATCTAGGGGTATAGTGTACATTTCAAACCCCCAGGGGTTTCACCAATTTTGATACAACTGGGCAGTGAAAATTAAAAATTACATTTTTTTACACAAAAATGCAGTTCTGGCTCAAAATTTTTCATTTTCACAAGGAATGAAGGAGACAAAGCACCCCAAAATCTGTGCCCCAATTTCTCCCGAGTACGGCAATGCCTCACATGTGACCAAAAAATACCAGTTGGGCGCATGGCAGGACTCAGAAGGGAAGGAGTGATTTTTGGATTTTGCAGCACAGATTTTGGTGGAATGAATGGTGGGTGCCATGTTGCATTAGCAAGACTCCCAAAGCACCAATACAGTGGAACCCCCCCACAAGTCACCCCATTTTGCAAAGTATACCCCTCAGGGAATTCATCTAGGGGTATAGTGTACATTTCAAACCCCCAGGGGTTTCACCAATTTTGGTACAACTGGGATGTGAAAATGGAAAATTAAATTTTTTTACACAAACATGCAGTTCTGGCTCAAAATTTTTCATTTTCACAAGGAATGAAGGAGACAAAGCACCCCAAAATCTGTGCCCCAATTTCTCCCGAGTACGGCAATGCCTCACATGTGACCAAAAAATACCAGTTGGGCGCATGGCAGGACTCAGAAGGGAAGGAGTGATTTTTGGATTTTGCAGCATAGATTTTGGTGGAATGAATGGTGGGTGCTATGTTGCACCAATACAGTGGAACCCCCCCACAAGTCACCCCATTTTGCAAAGTACACCCCTCAGGGAATTTATCTAGGGGTATAGTGTACATTTCAAACCCCCAGGGGTTTCACCAATTTTGATACAACTGGGCAGTGAAAATGAAAAATTACATTTTTTTACACAAAAATGCAGTTCTGGCTCAAAATTTTTCATTTTCACAAGGAATGAAGGAGACAAAGCACCCCAAAATCTGTGCCCCAATTTCTCCCGAGTACGGCAATGCCTCACATGTGACCAAAAAATACCAGTTGGGCGCATGGCAGGACTCAGAAGGGAAGGAGTGATTTTTGGATTTGGCAGCACAGATTTTGGTGGAATGAATGGTGGGTGCCATGTTGCATTAGCAAGACTCCCAAAGCACCAATACAGTGGAACCCCCCCACAAGTCACCCCATTTTGCAAAGTACACCCCTCAGGGAATTCATCTAGGGGTATAGTGTACATTTCAAACCCCCAGGGGTTTCACCAATTTTGATACAACTGGGCAGTGAAAATGAAAAATTACATTTTTTTACACAAAAATGCAGTTCTGGCTCAAAATTTTTCATTTTCACAAGGAATGAAGGAGACAAAGCACCCCAAAATCTGTGCCCCAATTTCTCCCGAGTACGGCAATGCCTCACATGTGACCAAAAAATACCAGTTGGGCGCATGGCAGGACTCAGAAGGGAAGGAGTGATTTTTGGATTTGGCAGCACAGATTTTGGTGGAATGAATGGTGGGTGCCATGTTGCATTAGCAAGACTCCCAAAGCACCAATACAGTGGAACCCCCCCACAAGTCACCCCATTTTGCAAAGTACACCCCTCAGGGAATTCATCTAGGGGTATAGTGTACATTTCAAACCCCCAGGGGTTTCACTAATTTTGGTACAACTGGGATGTGAAAATGGAAAATTACATTTTTTTACACAAACATGCAGTTCTGGCTCAAAATTTTTCATTTTCACAAGGAATGAAGAAGACAAAGCACCCCAAAGTCTGTGCCCCAATTTCTCCCGAGTACGGCAATGCCTCACATGTGACCAAAAAATACCAGTTGGGCGCATGGCAGGACTCAGAAGGGAAGGAGTGATTTTTGGATTTGGCAGCACAGATTTTGGTGGAATGAATGGTGGGTGCCATGTTGCATTAGCAAGACTCCCAAAGCACCAATTCAGTGGAACCCCCCCACAAGTCACCCCGTTTTGCAAAGTACACCCCTCAGGGAATTCATCTAGGGGTATAGTGTACATTTCAAACCCCCAGGGGTTTCACCAATTTTGATACAACTGGGCAGTGAAAATTAAAAATTACATTTTTTTACACAAAAATGCAGTTCTGGCTAAAAAATTTTCATTTTCACAAGGAATGAAGGAGACAAAGCACCCCAAAATCTGTGCCCCAATTTCTCCCGAGTACGGCAATGCCTCACATGTGACCAAAAAATACCAGTTGGGCGCATGGCAGGACTCAGAAGGGAAGGAGTGATTTTTGGATTTGGCAGCACAGATTTTGGTGGAATGAATGGTGGGTGCCATGTTGCATTAGCAAGACTCCCAAAGCACCAATACAGTGGAACCTCTCCACAAGTCACCCCATTTTGCAAAGTACACCCCTCAGGGAATTCATCTAGGGGTATAGTGTACATTTGAAACCCCCAGGGGTTTCACCAATTTTGATACAACTGGGCAGTGAAAATGAAAAATTACATTTTTTTACACAAAAATGCAGTTCTGGCTCAAAATTTTTCATTTTCACAAGGAATGAAGGAGACAAAGCACCCCAAAATCTGTGCCCCAATTTCTCCCGAGTACGGCAATGCCTCACATGTGACCAAAAAATACCAGTTGGGCGCATGGCAGGACTCAGAAGGGAAGGAGTGATTTTTGGATTTTGGAGCACAGATTTTGGTGGAATGAATGGTGGGTGCCATGTTGCATTACCAATACAGTGGAACCCCCCCACAAGTGACCCCATTTTGCAAACTACACTCCTCAGGGAATTCATCTAGGGGTATAGTGTACATTTCAAACCCCCAGGGGTTTCACCAATTTTGGTACAACTGGGCTGTGAAAATGAAAAATTACATTTTTTTTACACAAAAATGTACTTCTGGCTCAAAATTTTTCATTTTCACAAGGAATGAAGGAGACAAAGCACCCCAAAATCTGTGCCCCAATTTCTCCCGAGTACGGCAATGCCTCACATGTGACCAAAAAATACCAGTTGGGCGCATGGCAGGACTCAGAAGGGAAGGAGTGATTTTTGGATTTGGCAGCACAGATTTTGGTGGAATGAATGGTGGGTGCCATGTTGCATTAGCAAGACTCCCAAAGCACCAATTCAGTGGAACCCCCCCACAAGTCACCCCATTTTGCAAAGTACACCCCTCAGGGAATTCATCTAGGGGTATAGTGTACATTTCAAACCCCCAGGGGTTTCACCAATTTTGATACAACTGGGCAGTGAAAATTAAAAATTACATTTTTTTACACAAAAATGCAGTTCTGGCTCAAAATTTTTCATTTTCACAAGGAAGGAAGGAGACAAAGCACCCCAAAATCTGTGCCCCAATTTCTCCCGAGTACGGCAATGCCTCACATGTGACCAAAAAATACCAGTTGGGCGCATGGCAGGACTCAGAAGGGAAGGAGTGATTTTTGGATTTGGCAGCACAGATTTTGGTGGAATGAATGGTGGGTGCCATGTTGCATTAGCAAGACTCCCAAAGCACCAATACAGTGGAACCCCCCCACAAGTCACCCCATTTTGCAAAGTACACCCCTCAGGGAATTCATCTAGGGGTATAGTGTACATTTCAAACCCCCAGGGGTTTCACCAATTTTGATACAACTGGGCAGTGAAAATGAAAAATTACATTTTTTTACACAAAAATGCAGTTCTGGCTCAAAATTTTTCATTTTCACAAGGAATGAAGGAGACAAAGCACCCCAAAATCTGTGCCCCAATTTCTCCCGAGTACGGCAATGCCTCACATGTGACCAAAAAATACCAGTTGGGCGCATGGCAGGACTCAGAAGGGAAGGAGTGATTTTTGGATTTTGGAGCACAGATTTTGGTGGAATGAATGGTGGGTGCCATGTTGCATTACCAATACAGTGGAACCCCCCCACAAGTGACCCCATTTTGCAAACTACACTCCTCAGGGAATTCATCTAGGGGTATAGTGTACATTTCAAACCCCCAGGGGTTTCACCAATTTTGGTACAACTGGGCTGTGAAAATGAAAAATTACATTTTTTTTACACAAAAATGTACTTCTGGCTCAAAATTTTTCATTTTCACAAGGAATGAAGGAGACAAAGCACCCCAAAATCTGTGCCCCAATTTCTCCCGAGTACGGCAATGCCTCACATGTGACCAAAAATTACCAGTTGGGCGCATGGCAGGACTCAGAAGGGAAGGAGTGATTTTTGGATTTTGGAGCACAGATTTTGGTGGAATGAATGGTGGGTGCCATGTTGCATTACCAATACAGTGGAACCCCCCCACAAGTGACCCCATTTTGCAAACTACTCTCCTCAGGGAATTCATCTAGGGGTATAGTGTACATTTCAAACCCCCAGGGGTTTCACCAATTTTGGTACAACTGGGCTGTGAAAATGAAAAATTACATTTTTTTTACACAAAAATGTACTTCTGGCTCAAAATTTTTCATTTTCACAAGGAATGAAGGAGACAAAGCACCCCAAAATCTGTGCCCCCATTTCTCCAGAGTACGGCAATGCCTCACATGTGACCAAAAAATACCAGTTGGGTGCATGGCAGGACTCAGAAGGGAAGGAGTGATTTTTGGATTTTGGAGCACAGATTTTGGTGGAATGAATGGTGGGTGCCATGTTGCATTACCAATACAGTGGAACCCCCCCACAAGTGACCCCATTTTGCAAACTACACTCCACAGGGAATTCATCTAGGGGTATAGTGTACATTTCAAACCCCCAGGGGTTTCACTAATTTTGGTACAACTGGGCTGTGAAAATGAAAAATTACATTTTTTTTACACAAAAATGTACTTCTGGCTCAAAATTTTTTATTTTCACAAGGAATGAAGGAGACAAAGCACCCCAAAATCTGTGCCCCCATTTCTCCAGAGTACGGCAATGCCTCACATGTGACCAAAAAATACCAGTTGGGTGCATGGCAGGACTCAGAAGGGAAGGAGTGATTTTTGGATTTTGGAGCACAGATTTTGGTGGAATGAATGGTGGGTGCTATGTGGCATTAGCAAGACCCCCGAAGCACGGTGAAATGATGAACCTAATAATCCATAGATGTGTGGTATATTTTGAAACACTCCTTTATACATAGGCCGGGTTTGTCGGGGCAAGTTTCACAGTGGAAAATAGTTTCCTTTCTTATTCCCTTTTTATAGCAAACTTTGCACCTTTTTTGTGTCCTGCCCTTTCTTGCAGTGGAGGGGATTTCGTTGGGAAAATGCTGCCCTGGTACAATACGGGGGCCAGTACTAGAAGTACTGGGGCCCTCTGCCTGCTGGTTCCCAAATATTAGGCCCTTTATGACTTCCTCTTGAAAGTGCATAAATGTCCCCCTCTGGCCGGTGGAACGGAATAGCACGTAAGCGTTATACAGTGCCATCTGGATGATATACACGGCCAGCTTCTTGTACCAGATATTTGTTTTCCGCAGGGCACTGTACGGCTTCAGTACCTGATCTGAAAGATCCACTCCGCCCATGTACTTATTGTAATCTAGGATACAATTTGGTTTTGAGGTGTGGGTACTGGTACCTCGTACAGGGATGGAGGTGGTACTGTCTCCATGAATTGTTGTCAGTATAAGGACATCCCTCTTGTCCTTATATTTGACCAACAACATATTTTCGGTGCATATTCCCCTGCTTTCACCCCTTCTCATTACTTGGGCAATGTGCGTTTTTTGGAGGCCTCTTTGGTTCTTACGCACAGTACCGCAAGCTGCTGTACCTCTTGAACCAAGGGCCTTAAACAGGGGGATGCTGGTGTAAAAGTTATCCACATAGAGGTGATAACCCTTATCCAGGAAGGGGTGCATTAAATCCCAGACAATTTTTCCACTAACACCTACGAGGGAGGGGGGGCATTCTGGCGGTTCAATTCTTGAATCCTTCCCTTCATATACCCTAAACTTGTGGGTGTACCCTGTGGTGCTTTCACACAGCTTATACATTTTTATGCCATACCTTGCCCTCTTACTGGGAAGGTACTGGCGGAATTTAATCCTTCCTTTAAAATGTATAAGGGACTCGTCGATGCTAATACATTTATCAGGGATGTATAGCTCTGCAAATTTGGCACTGAAATGATCAATGACCGGCCTGACTTTGAATAGCCTGTCAAAGGTGGGATCATCTCTGGGTGGGCACTGTGCATTATCGGTGTAATGTATACATTTATGGATTGCCTCAAAACGAGCCCGGGGCATGGCCATACGGTAAAATGGGGTGCTGTACAGAACATCTGTACTCCAATATTGCCTAATTTGTGGCTTTTTTACTATGCCCATATGAAACACCAGACCCCAAAACGTCATCATCTCTACTGCATCTACAGGGGTCCACCTAGCAAATGATGACGTGGGGTTTTGAGCAATAAACTGCTGGGCATATAAATTAGTTTGGTCCACCATTAAATTTATAAAATCATCAGAGAAAAATAATTTGAAAAAGTCAATTTCTCTGAGACCTGTGGAATCAAATTGGATTCCTGGCATGGCCAAAAACTCAGGAACCTGGGGCTCAAAATTGTCTGGTGGTGGGGTCCATACGAGATCAATTATTGGGGGGGGGGGTCTCAGCTGCTCTACGGGGGCGTCTTTGAGGGGGTCCCTCATCACCAGAGGAGGAAGAGGAGCTTAAGACGAATCCTTCAAATTCCCCGCTTGCCTCACTGGCTGTGTCAGAATCAGAAGCAAGCATGGCATATGCCTCCTCCACTGAATACATTCTGGATGACTGGGATGACATTTGGGATGACATTTGGGATGAAATTTTTATTTTTGTGTTACTGGTAGTGAAATGTTTCAACACGTGTATAGTGTAGGGGGGGGTACAAACTTTATTTCAACCCGGGGGGTATGTAGTGTGTAGTGTGTATGTAGTGCAGAAAAAAAAAATACTTTATACAAAAAAAAAAAATTGAAGGGGTTAAAAAAAAAAAAATTTAAGGGGTTAAAAAAAAAAATTGAAGGGGTTAAAAAAACAAAAAAAAAGGTCCTGCGCCAAAAATTGAGCACAGATGTTGGTCAGTAACGTCCGTCACTGAACAGCGCTCAAAGGCAACAGGAATTTGATCCAAAAAAAAAAAAATAGATCAACCCTGTGCCGAAAAAGCTGATCAGTGATGTACGTCACTGATCAGCGCACAGTGGCCACAGGACACCCACAAAATCACAATGTGTGTAAAAAAAAAACTAAAAAAAGACCACACAGCACCCACAAAAAAAAAAAAAAAGGTGATCAGTGATGCGACACTGATTACCAGTGAGGGGCAGCAGGTGCACAACCTTTGGTGCAACTGGCAGCAACTGACAGGTATATATAAAAAAAAAAAACCTCTGCGCCCCCAAAAAGTTGCTGATCACCTCAGATATAGTGATCAGCACAAAAGGCGGGGGTAGCAGACACAAAATATACACTCTCTATCACTCTCTGTCACTATCTCTCTCTATCTCTCTCTATCTCTCACTATCTATCACTATCTATCACTTTAGGACACTGCAGCAGCAGCACTGACAGTTATATGTATAAAAAAAAACCTGCACCCCCAAAAAGGGGGGGTAGCAGACACAAAATATACACTCTCTATCACTCTCTGTCACTATCTCTCTCTATCTCTCACTATCTATCACTCTATGACACTGCAGCAGCAGCACTGACAGTTATATATATAAAAAAAAACCTGCACCCCCAAAAAGGGGGGGTAGCAGACACAAATCTCTCTATCTCTCACTATCTATCACTATCTATCACTATCTATCACTATCTCTATGACACTGCAGCAGCAGCACTGACAGTTATTTATATATAAAAAAACCCTGCACCCCCAAAAAGGGGGGGTAGCAGACACAAAATATAGCTCTCTCTGTCACTATCTCTCTATCTCTCTCTATCTCTCTCTCTATCTCTCTATCTCTCTATCACACTGCAGCAGCAGCAGGAAGTCTCAGGAAGTCAGATCCAGGAAGCGTCCAGCACGCTACAAGCAGTGATCAAGTGATCAGGTAAGGTATTTGCAAGGATCAGGTAAGTATTAGCAAGGATCAGGTCAGTATCACGGCAGACAGGCACGGTGACCGTTCTGCACGCTATTCCAGACCGGAATGGCGTCTGCAGCGCAGTCACCGTTAGTTTAAATGTCGCGCCTTGGCTGTGATTGGTCCGTGGGTCCCACGGACCAATCACAGCCTTGGGGGCAGGTGGGGTGAGGGTGGGGTGAGGTGTCATCGTCACCGATGACCCCCTCATGCCCCCTGACGCCCGGCGGTGATTGACACCTGTGTTACCGAGCGTCTGATTCGCTGGTAACACAGGAAAACGCTGTGAATGGCTGTTCACACTGAACAGCCAATCACAGCGATCGCCGACGGGGGGGGCGGCATCGCAGCCCCCCCTGGGCACGCAGGGACATGTCTGCTGTCAGGGACAGCAGACATCGTCCCTCTGTCACTGCGTCTCGAGACGCAGTGACAGTTTAAAGTCATGACGTATATATACGTCATGTGTCGGGAAGTACTTCCCGGCCATGACGTATATATACGTCAAATGTCGTGAAGGGGTTAAATGTGCGATTTCGGCCGTTTTTGACCAAAAATCGCACATGTCTAAAAAATCGCACCCTATTACATTTCGCCCAGGATTTCTAGATGGGGGTTTCCAAATGCAGTACACAAGTTATCACACTTAGAAGAGCAGAAGTCTGGGGGAGCGCTAAAAGACCCTATTACTGACCCTGGACATTAATGTACACACTGGTCTTTTTATACACTGGACACTGCATGGAATACAGTAATAGTATTTAGCACTATATATGTCTAACTATATACTATATTATAGGCTGTATTAAACTTTTAAATAATATAAATAAGTTGCCAGGAAAAGGGTAGCATAAGTAAAATACACAAACACTGCAGTGCTGCACTTTCAAAGCTCTCATTCTCCCACCTCATGGTAAGGCTCCTGTCTCTTCTTCCTGGTAGCTGCTCTCTAGTCTTGTGCAATGATTGAGGACTCACAGCCACACACACAGCAAACTTTAGTAGAAGAAGCTGCCACCACTGGGAATGTGCATCAGCTCCGCTCTGTCCGTTACACGGCATGATGTGATGGCAGCTCTACTGATCATATTATATTCCACTGCTATTGTCATAATTTGAACCACTTGCCAAGAGAATGGGGTGTTCTGTGCAATCAGAAACCCCCTCCGTTTGCCTTTGCCTGTCATGCACTTAATGCCTGGCCAGCCCAGAGCCTTCTGATGCCTTTGCCTTGTCTTACCATCACCTGCAGAACTTCACCACCAAAGCAGAGGAATCGCAGATCGGGGATACAACCCTACTCATTTCTGCGACCTTAGATTAAATGGGAGGGCCTTAGACGCATTCAGCCAATCAGCAGTGTCCACTGATTGTAATCATCAGTTCATTTGTTCCTGGCGTGGAGCCCTGAAAATGGTCCTCCTGCTGAGAGAAGCTCACGCGTTTCATTGGTGGTCAGTATGTGATGCGTTTCGCAAAGAAACATGTAGATAATAAGAGATGCACGTTGTGAATAAATTGGATCCAACTTTACCAAAGCCCAAGTTTTGTTACTGACGTGTAATAATTATTGATGCCATCAAGTATAGAAGTGCCGTGACTTATGCTGGTAATGGACAATGTATAAATATTTATACCATTCATATTTACTGAATTATTACTATTATTTTTAATTGTTTTCACTGCAATGACTGTGCCAGTAATGACAGCCATATGCCTTTATTCAAATATTATTTCAACTGTTATCGATTTTTTTTTTCCCTTCAAAGCTTTATATAGACTGGGAAATTCTGGAAGCGACGCGTGAGCGAAGAGTTCCTGGAATCTCCAAATCAATCATAGATGTCTATTACAGGGACCTGTCTAAAAACACTTTTAGAAATAAGGATACGGTATATCGTTATTACACGCTATGTTAAAGCCAAGAGGGACAAGTGGCCGCTTGGACAGTCCCATTGCTTCCAGGTTCAGACCCAGCTGCGCAGGTGACGTGCAAGGTAGCTGTGATGGGAATCGGGTCCAGCTACTGCCAGCGGCAGATTGGGCCGCCGGGAAACCGGTCGATTTCCCGGTGGGCCGGACCACATTTACTACTAAACCACCCATGTCCGCCCCCCCAGGGCCGCTGCCTGGCTGTCCTGCCCACACTAAACATGGCCGCGGCTTTGAGCAGTTTGGCACCCCCCCCCCCGCTAGTCACTCGCAACACCCCCCTGGTCATTCGCGCCCATGGTCACTCGCAAACACCCCCCCCGCTGGTCATTAGCAAACACCACCACCCCCTCCCCCGGCTGGTCACTCGCACCCCCCTCAGTTTGTGTATACAGGGGCGTGTTGAAGAGGCCGAGGATCTGCTTAGTAGGAGATACTGTAGATTTCCCATAGGACACAGGGGCTGGTGCCACTCTGCCCAGCGTAACCTACAGTAACTTTATATGAGATCTCCTAATGTACCAAGCAGAGATATCGTGTCGTTTTCCAACACGAGGCTTCCATCTGCAGCTGTGTTTGGATGGATGACTATCCCCCCTCTATGCCTGCTGTGATTACCCAGAAGACCACATCTCTCTTCCCCACCCCTGCTGCTGCTGCTGCATGGATATAAATCTAAGCATTTTAATAAAAAGTAGAAGTAAATCTAAAACTTGCTGTAATTAAACATCACACAATCGCAAAAAAATCTTGGAGACGGCGGAGTGTGTGTGTGTGTGTGTGTGGGGGGGGTGTCCTCTACTAAAGTATAGCCTGGCGGAGGACTGCTCCCCCACTAATTTGGTGAGCAACCAAACAGATCACAGACTGCTTTGGATCTTGTCCTAGTGAGAGCTGCCAAGTCTGATAAATAAAATGAAAGCTGGCAAACAGCTGAGGTATAGCAATTAGGGGGTCATCAGATACGGCCCGATCCTCGGGGCAGGCTTGAAAGGTAGTATCCTCAAAATTGGCTTTTTAATAAAGCAGACAGCGCAGGAATGTGCAACGGCTTTAGAAAACATCGGTTGATTATTGTCTAGAAAATTTACTATGGAAATTTTTTTTATTATTATTATTTTTATTTTTATGTTCTTTACCGAATACTTGGAATAGGATATTGGGGGCCGCTGCCAAAAAGGGAAAAAAAAAAAGTTGAAAAGCAATAAAATAAGTAAAAGGACGCCGTGTAATATATGTGACTGCACAGTTGCAGAAATGCTGCGCGTGTTTTTTTAAGGACATTTCATTTTTTTTTATGGTTTATTGAATTTGCTGATCTGGGAATCGCAGCAGCGTGAAGATGGGTTGAGTGTCCAGGTTTCGGAGATGCGTGCGGACTGACGTCAGAGTTTTGCCCTCCGTGGGTTATGTTGGGAATCGCTCACGATTTTCCCCAAAGTTTTGCAAATGTCTCGCGCCCACTGCAGAATCAGACCCATCACCTGGGCGCAGCTACCGTAGGGTGAACATCTCAAAAGGACCCATCTCTTTCCCACCCGCCTGTGATAGGGATTCAGCGTTCATGTAAACGCTGTGGGCGCACAAAGGAAAGTTAGGGGCTAGTTTAGACTCGTTAGTTATGGGCCGTGCATGCCCATGTGGGCATATGCAAACCTGTTTGTTAGGCTGCGCTTACACAAAGTAGGTCTGAATCAGGCCCTTAGAGCATATATGCTTGTTAGGGGGCAGTGTAAGTGCGCACGACATGGCGTAACGTAGGCGCATGTGCCCCCCTTACAGATGTACAGGGCAGCAGATGTGCTGCATGCGCTATAAACCTGTTGCTAACTGCCATGTTACAGGCTTTGTTTGAAAAACTAGTTAGGAGCTGATTGGCTCGTACTTTACCTCTGTCCACGTTATCTCTCTCGAAGGCTTAGTAAATACACCCAATAATTTGCCTAAATTGTATTTCTGGATGTTTCTTGCATAAAAAATATTAATAACTTTCCGCAGACAAAGGGGGTTATTCAAACCTGAGCACTAAACTGCTACTTTTTGGATCCCAGTGATCCCGCTAGGCCAGAGTGAAACCCCGCCCCTGTGCATGGCTGCGAATGGCAATACAGCCGTTCAAATAAAAGCTAATCCATTTGCGATCACACCATCATCACTCCCCCCCCCTCCCCCTTCGGTGTGCAGCGGCTGAGTAGCCTGAGGATTACTCAGCCCTGCGACGATCCATAGCAGATCCGGGGCCGGCGCTGATGTCGGAGGTCCTCCCTTGTAACGCCTGGGTCTGCGTTTTTCTCCAGCACTCCCTGAAAACGTCCAGGTGCATCCCCCAAACGCCGGGCGCCTGTTAATCAGCCAGCGTACGGGCTGCACAACAAAGCAGACACTGGCTTTCTTCATACACAGGACTCAAACATGCGCACTAAAATCTGTGCGCATGCAGTCCTTTGATAATTGCAAATTTGCAGCCCAGCGAATGGCTCTCAATCAGGCCCAAAGTGTAATACATAGGGGGGTTATTCTGGTTCACTCGCAAAAGCAAATTCCTTCTCAAATGGACAATGCAGGTGGGGCAGATGTAATTTGTGCAGGGAGATTTAGATTTAAGTGGGGTTTTACTTCAAAGTGAGATCTATATTGCAGTGTAAAAATAAAGCAGTCAGTATTTTCCTTGCACAGAAACAAAATAACTCACCCAAATCTAATTCTCTCTGCACTTTACATCTGCCCCACCTGCAGTGCACATGGTTTTGCCCATTAGAGAAGGAATTTGCCTTTGCAAGTGAACCAGAATAAGGGCCATAGGCCGCTACTGCCTCTTTATGCTAATGAGCAGCTGATGGTCCTCCCACTGAGACATCTACCGACTGTGTTGATAATCCGCCACTTGGCGTATGAAGACGCACCTTCAGCTGCACTAACTTGGATTGCCACAGCCTTGCAGAGTCACAGAATATCCATCGGAACATGGCTGCTGGTGTACGTTCAACTGCTAGTTCATATGCAGACGCTGACCGATGCGTCGCGCCCGCGTCAAGCCCGCATCTGGCCCCAACCAAACATGCCCACTAAGATCGCATGGATCTGCATGCACGATGCAGCCTTGGCCCCCAACCACCGAATCCAGCCCCAAATGCACCGTCCAAAGCTAAATGTGCATTTTAATAAAATCAGATGTGCGCATCCTCTGCATACTTCTGTGAAGGATAAATAGTTTGCAAGTTATTTTGGAACGTTCCTGCCAAGGAAAACAAGGGAGTCTTTTGTGAGGGATGTGAGCGATGTGTATCCCTGCTGGACAGAGCTGGCACAGACAGGGGGAAATGTACCGACATCTACCCGGGGTGGCGAGATCGCTGTAAGCGTGTTTATGTCATGTGCCGTAGTGCCGAAACGGTCGGAGACATAACAAATATTGTTGCATGGATGGCTTCCCGGCCTGCCAAAATAAACTCCCAGCAAAAGTTCAATTTCTCTATTACATTGAGAAAGATGTATTTTCTTTCCACAGCAATAAATTCCACAGGCGGTGGAGTTCTCGCAGCCGCGGAGGTGACATGTCAGCTCCCGCCGTGGCAATCTACTACGGTACATCCATGTAGCACGCACACGTGGCTTTAGTTTGAGGCTTTTACCATGATTCTGTGGCAGTGTGCTTATGTGGCAGTTATTGGCACAGTGCTTATTTGCTCCCTCTGCCAATATGCCAACATGGCAGTGATCCACCCCCGCTCCCAGGAGCGCAACAGAGAACATCATGGGTTTCACCTGCCACGCACTGCCCTGATCATCGGTAGACTGACTGCCTGGTGTGTGATTGGCTAAGATTCACCATATGGTTTGTGCATTACCCCAATGTAATGAGAGGAGGGGGCCCATCTGCTGGCTCCAAATGGGCACAGGGGGCGGGGACAGACAATTATTTTTAAAATGGCGATACAGAGCGCCCATCTTTGGCTACGGAGCTGTGGCGGCTCCCTCAGATGGCCGATGTGTTCGCAAAGTGATCTGAATCTGCATATTAGGACGCGACAGTGAGTCACAGAAGCCGCCAGGAGGCATACATTGACAGTAGACAGCTGACGTCTTGGTATCTCTGCCACTGCGGTATCTTCACACAGATATGGGGTAGCCTGGTATTATTGTGGGCATACAGATGTAGCCCTCTTCATCCTTGCAGGGGCTATCGCCAGCAGCCGGCTACCGCCAGGGGCACACGCGCACGAGACGCTTGTGCGCCCCATGGCAACGGAGCCTACTGGGGGTCCCCGCCGCCTCCCCTGTTGTCACCGCCGGTCCCCTTCGCCGCCCCGACTCCCCCCCCCCCTGAACTGGGCAGTGTCACCCTGAAGTGGAGACGGGCAGGGAGACACTGCCCAATCGCCGTGATACTGGGACGCGCGTGCGCATGAGACGGACATGCGTCCCAGACCCTAACGACGGCGCTCGCCAGTGAAAGGAATCTGGCGGGCACCGGGCAAAGTTAAAGCCGGCTCCATCTGTAAGTAAGGATTTAGGTTAATGTTGACTTGCACAAAATGGAGGAAGCCATTGCACAATGGAGGGAAGAGGGTCTCCATGGAAAGGATTTTGGGATAGCGTGTCAGGGGAAGCCCACCTCAGATTTTACATCAAGGATGAGGCACCTCTAGTTACGCAATAGGTCATAATTGAGATATTCAGCCGCTCTGGTTATATTTCTATGAAGACATGAAAAACTCATGTCAACAGTATTCATGTCAACCATGTCAATGTCAACCTTAAGCTTGGGTCGATCCTGTCAATGTCGACCTAGGGTATGTTGACCATTCTTAGGTGCCCACCTAGTCACTGTCGAACATTAGCGGTCGACCTAGTGACCTAGACATCAGGACTGCCACTAGGAATTTTGGGGCCCAGGACTGATTTTTAGTCCAGGACCCCCCTCTTCTTTGCGTCAGCGGCCAATTAAAATGCGGCCAATCAGAGCTCACGTACCATTAGCCAATCAGAGTGGCTGCTAGTATGCGAGCTCCAATTGGCTGCTGATGTCCAGAGGTGAAGAAGCCTGCGATACGGGAGCAGGCAGCACTTGCCCAGGCCCTTCCCTCTCTCTCTCAGGGAGGCCGGGCCGAGAACAGCTACCGCAACCTCCTGATCGCGGCCCTGCTAGACATTGGTGACCCAGGGACTGCATACCGAATTCCCAAGTTGATGGTACTACCTGCAACCCACATCTATGCCCAGGGCAAGGCTACTCTGAGAAGGCTATGAAGCGTCTGAGACATGGAGGGGGGGGGGGATCCTGGGGAGGTTCCAGCCCAAGTGAAGGGTCCAACATGTGCCGTTGATACCTTTTGAGTTATCCAAAAACTTGAAATAACATCTGACATGCTGGTGTGCAAACACTGAAGCGGGCGATAAGATTCCTGGCATTCCTAACAGAGGAGCCCACAAAACCGATCCATCATCTGTAACAACACGTCCGCTCTGTTTACAGTATTCGTTTGTACAAATCAGATGGAAATCTTTCAGTGTGAGGAGGTTCTGTGTGTGTCAGTATCCCCAGAATCCCCGAAACCTGCAACTTGGTTCCCGGTGCCAACAGCACAAAAATACAGGGGGTGTGGCTGCAATAAAAGGGCGTGGCCTTGCAGGCTACCTTACACCCCAGTTATGCCCCTGACACCATGTTATGCCCAACCAGCAATGCCCCTTACTCATTATGGCACAAAGTTATGCCCCTGACTCCATAATATGCCCTCAGAATAATGCCTTTTACAAATAATGGCACACAAGAGTTGGTTCCCGCATCTTCTCCCCTGCTCCTGGCTCATCTCAGGGGTTGGATTCAACATCTTCTCCCGGCCGCTGGCGGGTCAGCGAGGTCCCAGATCTTCCAGGTACCGCTGTGAGCTCCTGTATGAGTTCCCTGTTAAAAGAGTTCCAGTAGGGCCTCTCGGATGTCTCCTCTCAAGTGGTGGCCATTTTGGTAGGGATATTTTCACTTGTATTCCATGTGGAAATACTGCTGCAAACAGTGGCCACCACAGCATACCTCTCTGTAAACTTCTGAAGCCCCAAAACCCCAAAAGGGTGTGGCCTCTGGAAAAAGGGGTGTGGCTATTCCCCACATGTCCTGGGCTCCGTGAGCTGCTGGAAATGCCCCCCAGTCCCTCTGTCTATCGTGAATAGGTGCTGCGTACAGTGGCAGAGATTGTTAGTGGTGAGTCAAGGTGCAGAAATATAATTTGTGCCGAACCTCCCTCCTCCACCCCAACCCAAGTTTACAATATGCCACAGAGCAGAGGGTGGCAGCAGTGGACCCCTTAGTTCTGATGGGCCCCAGGGCAATTAACCTGCTGCACCAATGGTAGTTCCGCCTCTGACTCAGAGCATTCAACGCTGCTTAGTAGAGCAGCAAGGAACAGAGGGTTTCTCAACTGCCCCCCCCCCCCCCCCCTCCACCCACACACACACCACAAGTCACTGTTGCCCGTGGATGGGACAATCTAAAAAAAACAAATAGGACTGTTTGCGGTCTCCTGGTGGGTCCTAGCCACATCTTATGTGACTAAGGCGCATTTGCGACAGGACAGATGCCCACTGCTATCAGTGTCGCGGTACCTGGTGTGCCGAGAGGGGCAGTTTGGTGCGAATGCAGCAAAGACAAACGAGGACACATCTGTACCTGTATATTTCTTTCCTAACAGTTTATATAGAACAATGTTTCTTTGTTCTCTAACAGTTTGGCTATACAGTATCTTGTTACTAAATAAAACAAATTAATAAAAAGGTATTTTCTGTAGACAGGTAACTGATCCGTTCGTACCTGTGAACTGCACTGAGCGTAGGCCCAGAGATGAGAACGCCAATCTCACGGGGAGACATTGTTCCACTGCATGCAGTCAATGAATTGATCAAACTGCAACTTGTTCCTGCAGAACCCGGTTCTATCGCTGCCTCCGAGAGCGAAATAAGACAACAGACTATTGTCCAGGCAGGGGAGGAGGTGATAGGACAGCTGCGCGTCCCCAGAGTCCTGCTTCCAGATTTATTTATGGGGTAATTCAGACTTCATCGCCGCTTGGTGAAATTGCAGCACTTTGCGATCAGGTAGTCGCCGCCGCACCAGAGCTAAATCCCGCCCAGCAACTCACTGAATGATTTTCCCAGTGTGTGCAGTCATTGCGTAACCCAGAATCTACTCGGGCTGTGTAGAAGAAGCATCCAAGGCTGCAAGGCACGGCATACACAGTGGGGGTACAGTTGGGGTATGGCCGGAAGTCTCAGTACCGTATACATATTTGGGTCACTGCCAGAAGTCACAGTACCGTATACACAGTGGGTGTACAGGCAGCAGTCACAGTACCGTATATACAGTTAATTGGGGTATGGCTGGCAATCGCAGTATCGTATACACAGTTTGGGTACGGTCAGAAGTCACAGTACTGTATACACAGTGGGTGTACATGGCAGCAGTCACAGTACCATATACACAGTGGGGTATAGGCAGCAGTCACAGTACCGTATACACAGTGGGGGTACAGTTCGGGTATGGCCAGGAGTCACAGTACTGTATACATAGTTGGGGTACTTCCGGAAGTCACAGTACCATATACACAGTGGGTGTACAAGCAGCAGTCACAGTACCGTATATACAGTTAGTTGGGGTATGGCTGGCAGTCGCAGTACTGTATACACAGTTGGGGTACGGTCAGAAGTCACAGTACCATATACACAGTGGGGTATAGGCAGCAGTCACAGTAACGTATGCACAGCTGGGGTACAAACTGCAGTAACAAAGCCGTATATTCAGTGGGGTATAGGCAGCAGTCACACTACCACAGTGGGTGTACAGGCAGCAGTCACAGTACCATATACACAGTGGTGTATAGGCAGCAGTCACAGTACCGTACACAAAGTGGGGGTACAGTTGGTGTATGGCCAGAAGTCACAGTACCATATACATAGTTGGGTACTGACAGAAGTCACAGTACCGTATATACAGTGGGGTATAGGCAGCAGTCACAGTACCATATACACAGTGGGGGTACTGTTGGGGTACGGCCGGAGGTCCCAGTACCATATACATAGTTGTGGTACTGCCGGAAGTCACAGTAAAAGATACACAGTGGGTGTACAGGCAGCAGTCAAAGTACCGTATATACAGTTAGTTGGGGTATGGCTGGCAGTTGCAGTACCGTATACACAGCTGGGGTACAGTCAGAAGTCACAGTACCATATACACAGTGGGTGTACAGACAGCATTCACAGTACCATATACACCATGGGGTATAGGCAGCAGTCACAGTACCGTATACACAGTGGGGGTACAGTTGGGGTATGGCCAGAAGTCACAGTACCGTATACATAGTTGGGGTACTGCCAGAAGTCACAGTACCGTATACACAGTACTGTGACAAGCAGCAGTCACAGTACCGTATATACAGTTAGTTGGGATATGGCTGGCATTCGTAGTACCGTATACACATTTGGGGTATGGTCAGAAGTCACAGTACTGTATACACAGTGGGTGTACAGGCAGCAGTCACAGTACCATATACACAGTGGGGTATAGGCAGCAGTCACAGTACCGTATACACAGCTGGGGTACAAACTGCAGTCACAATGCTGTATATACAGTGGGGTATAGGCAGCAGTCACACTACCGTACACAGAGTGGGGGTACAGTTGGGGTATGGCCGGAAGTCACAGTACCATATACATAGTTGGGGTACTGCCAGAAGTCACAGTACCATATATACAGTGGGGTATAGGCAGCAGTCACAGTACCATATACACAGTGGGGGTACAGTTGGGGTATGGCCGGAAGTCACAGTACCGTATACATAGTTGGGGTACTGCCAGAAGTCACAGTACCATATATACAGTGGGGTATAGGCAGCAGTCACAGTACCATATACACAGTGGGGGTACAGTTGGGGTATGGCCGGAAGTCACAGTACCGTATACATAGTTGGGGTACTGCCAGAAGTCACAGTACCATATATACAGTGGGGTATAGGCAGCAGTCACAGTACCATATACACAGTGGGGGTACAGTTGGGGTATGGCCGGAAGTCACAGTACCGTATACATAGTTGGGGTACTGCCAGAAGTCACAGTACCATATATACAGTGGGGTATAGGCAGCAGTCACAGTACCATATACACAGTGGGGGTACAGTTGGGTATGGCCGGAAGTCACAGTACCATATACATAGTTGGGGTACTGCCAGAAGTCACAGTACCATATATACAGTGGGGTATAGGCAGCAGTCACAGTACCATATACACAGTGGGGGTACAGTTGGGGTATGGCCGGAAGTCACAGCACCGTATACATAGTTGGGGTACTGCCGGAAGTCACAGTACCATATACACAGTGGGTGTACAGGCAGCAGTACCGTATATACAGTTAGTTGGGGTATGGCTGGCATTTCTACCAGGTAATTTGCTGTTCAACAGGAGTCATTTTTCTGTGTGAAAGGGTAAACCCGGATCGTAAATAAAAAAGCCTTGGAGATATAAGGGAATTATGACCAGGGTTGACCCTTTCACACAGAAAAAATCCCTGTGTTATTCAGCAAATTACTGGGTAGAAATGTTGGTACTTGTGTATTATCAGGGCGCCCATTACGTAGTTTACGTAGTGGTGTATTCAGAATACCAATACAGCACTATGCTGGCTACGTAAACTACGTAAGTGGCTCTGGAGCCCTAATAATACACAATGCTTAATACCCCCACTATCCACGTCATACCCCCCACTATCCACGTCATACCCCCACTATCCATGTCATACCCCAGTATCCACGTCATACCCCAGTATCCATGTCATACCCCCAGTATCCATGTCATACCCCCAGTATCCACATCATACACCCAGTATCCACGTCATACCCCAGTATCCACGTCCTACCCCAGTATCCATGTCCTACCCCAGTATCCACGTCATACCCCAGTATCCACGTCCTACCCCAGTATCCACGTCCTACCCCAGTATCCACGTCATACCCCAGTATCCACGTCATACCCCAGTATCCACGTCATACCCCAGTATCCACGTCATACCCCAGTATCCACGTCATACCCCAGTATCCACGTCATACCCCAGTGTGGCAAGCGGACGCGGATACACGTCCCCGCGCGGGGTTTGCTGCGCTCACCATGCTTCGGGCTCGGTGGCTCACTGCGCTCGCCACACTTTGTAAAATCAACTCCACGCCGACGTGGATACTGGGGGTATGACGTGGATAGTGGGGGTATGACGTGGATAGTGGGAGTCTATACTTACCCTACTCCGGCCCGGGCACCGCGTCGATCCCCGCTGACTCACGCTGGGATCCATGGTGACTCCCTGGCAGTCGCATTCAGTCCCCCTGCTCCGGCACTCGCCACGGACACTGTACACAATTAGCGTAGTGCCGCTGGGGGGGCAGGGAAACCATGTGATGCGCCGCCAGCTGCACTACGCTGAATTACGTACAGTACCGGAGCAGGGGGACAGAATGCGACTGCCGGGGGAGTCACCGTGGATCGCGGGGAGTCAGCGGGGATCGACGCGGTGCCCAGGCCGGAGGAGGGTAAGTATAAACCACACCACCTTGCTGCCTACTGTATTATCACGGCGCTGGCTACGCTGACAACGTAGCTTAGCCTACATTGAAAACGTAACGTAGCCGGGCGCCCTGATAATACACAAGTACCGAAATGTTTAACCTGCCAATTTGCTTATCTGTGTGAAGGGGGTCATGAAGGATGTGTAAAATAACCCGGCACTGAAAATGCTGAGTAAAACTTTGGGTCTATTTTGTCTGAAAAGGGTATTAGAGAGTTAAGTACATCTCCCCCTTATGGCCAGATGTATCAAGCTTCAAAAAGTGATAAAATGGAGAGTGATAAAGCACCATCCACTCAGCTCATAACTGTCATTTTTCAAACCCAGACTGTAACATGACTGCTAGGAGCTAATTGGCTGGCTGTTTATCATTCTTCATCACTTTTTGAGGCTTGATACATAATGTATGGCCTTAATGTGAACATGCATGTTAGGCTGTCAGGGAAAATGTTGATATTCCTAAGTGCCAACGTGGTTACAATTTCAACATGATCAAAATGTTGACATCAGAATATTGACATAATTTTTGGGGGCTCATTTTTGCCTAACCATAATTTTATGGTTAGGCAAAAATGAGCCCCCAAAAATTATGTCAACAGAAAAATGGTGACATTTTGGTACTATACTGACTTGCTAAATGATAATGGTATAATACACAGGTTCTCAAACTCGGTCCGCGGGTCCCCACACAGTTCATGTTTTGTAGGTCTCCTTACAGAATCGCAAGTGAAATAATTAGCGTTTAAAATGTGTCAATGAGTAATGAGTGCACCTGTGAACCTGCCGGGTGACCTGGAAAATGTGAACTGTGTGGGGTCCTGGGGACCAAATTTGATAACCCATGGTATAATAAGATAATAAATGAATATGAAAGTGTAGGACTTGTAAGCCCTTTCTGGGGCACCGGGAGCAGCACCTGATGTATGGTATGGCCGGAACAGGGCCCAGTGCCTCCCTTTTATGGCACTGCCTGTACAGTATTGCCAGCACCATCACAGGCAGAGGTAGAGCCAGGGGGTGGAGTCAAGAGAGGAGGAGACCGGTCTGCAGCCTTCTCCGTAAGGTTGCCCTCCTCTCTACTGGGAATAGTGCAGTGGCCATTTTTCTTGCGATTTCTGCAATGCTAGTGCCGCCGCCGTTGCTGGGTGCAATGAAATCTGATCTTTCCGTTCTATCGCGCATATGTGAACGGGTCTTGTTGTCTCATGTACACTCATACTGCAGGCCCTAATTCTGATTACATGGGGGACTGATGTTTTTCTTGTGCTTATGCGCAAAATAGTTTATGTGCATTTACAGGTGCAGGTTCCGTGGGCGAACGGCTTTGGCAACTTGTATAGTCGCCAAGCCGTTCACATGGAGCGGTGCGGGCCGTGGCCGTGTGGCGGTAGAGTCGGGTGTCTCCCATGGGAATACAGGCGTGCTGATGTGTGCCGGGTGCAGGTGGCTGCTGTCACATGACGTCATGTCTTCGTCCTGGCAAACGTAAATAAAAGTCAGTTTCCACTAGATTTCATTTGATTTCAACCAGAAGGCAGTGGGTGCTGGCACCCTAGACTAGTGAGCAATCGGGGGGGGTGGTTTACTGTTTAAACGTGACCCTCCCCCTCCAGTCCTGACTCCTCCCCTTCCCATTCCTGACTCCTCCCATTGTAAGACTGCCCTCACATATACATAGCACACCACAAACACACATGTACATTTCACATCACACACAGCTCACCCGAAATACATTCATAGTATATCACACATACAAACACACTGTACAGTATGTGCAGCCGGACACTCCAGCAGCCGGACAGTGCACACACAAGGGAGCACCAGGCTATGGCTGCTCTCGCTCATCAGGTGACTTCATCCTGAAACCAGGCACACAACCACTGTGTGCCCGCCGGGCAGTGCTGCAGACACAGCCCACCGCACACTGTCTGTGAGCAATCAGGGTGGCAAACCACCTCATTTACAGCCCACATATAGTACATATGCGGTAGCATCGCGGCGGCTGGGCGGTGAGGGGCGGTGATGTATATTAATACATCCCGCCCTGGGTGACAGAGGCAGCGTCATCATCTCCCCATCATCACTACAATCATTACTTAGTAGGTGCGGGTGCAGATGCGGCTGGCGACAGTGAGGAGTGTACCCTTCGCCCCCATAGTGATTCCACTTGCCTAGGGGGGGCGACCGCCCCGTTCGCCCCCCCCTTAAATCCGCCCCTGCACTGAAAGGATGCAATATCTCCCGTTAATAGGGCTATTTATGAACATAAAATAATAGTTAAGGGTGTAGCATAAATGCCATTATGGTCTATGTGGCCTCTGGATGGAGGAGATATGACAGGGAGCGCTCCTATGATGTCACTATGGTGTATGTGGCCGGTTAGCGTCTCTGGATGGAGGCGGTATGACAGGGAGCGATCCTATGATGTCACTATGATGTATGGGGCCGGTTAGCGCCTCTGGATGGAGGAGATATGACAGGGAGCGCTCCTATGATGTCACTATGGTGTATGTGGCCGGTTAGAGTCTCTGGATGGAGGCGGTATGACAGGGAGCGCTCCTATGATGTCACTATGGTGTATGGGGCAGGTTAGCGTCTCTGGATGGAGGCGGTATGACAGGGAGCGCTCCTATGATGTCACTATGGTGTATGTGGCAGGTTAGCGTCTCTGGATGGAGGCGGTATGACAGGGAGCGCTCCTATGATGTCACTATGGTGTATGTGGCAGGTTAGCGTCTCTGGATGGAGGCGATATGACAGGGAGTGCTCCTATGATGTCACTATGGTGTATGTGGCCGGTTAGCGTCTCTGGATGGAGGCGGTATGACAGCGAGCGCTCCTATGATGTCACTATGGTGTATGGGGCCGGTTAGTGTCTCTGGATGGAGGCGGTATGACAGGGAGCGCTCCTATGATGTCACTATGGTGTAAGGGGCAGGTTAGCGTCTCTGGATGGAGGCGGTATGACAGGGAGCGCTCCTATGATGTCACTATGGTGTAAGGGGCAGGTTAGCGTCTCTGGATGGAGGTGGTATGACAGGGAGCGCTCCTATGATGTCACTATGGTGTATGGGGCCGGTTAGAGTCTCTGGATGGAGGCGGTATGACAGGGAGCGCTCCTATGATGTCACTATGGTGTATGGGGCAGGTTAGCGTCTCTGGATGGAGGCGGTATGACAGGGAGCGCTCCTATGATGTCACTATGGTGTATGTGGCAGGTTAGCGTCTCTGGATGGAGGCGGTATGACAGGGAGCGCTCCTATGATGTCACTATGGTGTATGTGGCCGGTTAGCGTCTCTGGATGGAGGCGGTATGACAGGGAGCGCTCCTATGATGTCACTATGGTGTATGTGACCGGTTAGCGTCTCTGGATGGAGGTGGTATGACAGGGAGCGCTCCTATGATGTCACTATGGTGTATGTGGCAGGTTAGTGTCTCTGGATGGAGGCGGTATGACAGGGAGCGCTCCTATGATGTCACTATGGTGTAAGGGGCAGGTTAGCGTCTCTGGATGGAGGTGGTATGACAGGGAGCGCTCCTATGATGTCACTATGGTGTATGTGGCCGGTTAGCGTCTCTGGATGGAGGCGGTATGACAGGGAGCGCTCCTATGATGTCACTATGGGGTATGGGGCCGGTTAGCGTCTCTGGATGGAGGCGGTATGACAGGGAGCGCTCCTATGATGTCACTATGGTGTATGTGGCCGGTTAGCGTCTCTGGATGGAGGCGGTATGACAGGGAGCGCTCCTATGATGTCACTATGGTGTATGGGGCCGGTTAGCGTCTCTGGATGGAGGCGGTATGACAGGGAGCGCTCCTATGATGTCACTATGGTGTATGTGGCCGGATAGCGTCTCTGGATGGAGGCGGTATGACATGGAGCGCTCCTATGATGTCACTATGGTGTATGTGGCCGGTTAGCGTCTCTGGATGGTGGCGATATGACAGGGAGCGCTCCTATGATGTCACTATGGTGTATGGGGCGGGTTAGCGTCTCTGGATGGAGGCGATATGACAGGGAGCGCTCCTATGATGTCACTATGGTGTATGTGGTGGGTTAGCGTCTCTGGATGAAGGCGGTATGACAGGGAGCGCTCCTATGATGTCACTATGGTGTATGGGGCCGGTTAGCGTCTCTGGATGGAGGCGATATGACAGGGAGCGCTCCTATGATGTCACTATGGTGTATGTGGCCGGTTAGCGTCTCTGGATGGAGGCGGTATGACAGGGAGCGCTCCTATGATGTCACTATGGTGTATGTGGCCGGTTAGCGTCTCTGGATGGAGGCGATATGACAGGGAGCGCTCCTATGATGTCACTATGGTGTATGGGGCCGGTTAGCGTCTCTGGATGGAGGCGGTATGACAGGGAGCGCTCCTATGATGTCACTATGGTGTATGTGGCCGGTTAGCGTCACTGGATGGAGGCGATATGACAGGGAGCGCTCCTATGATGTCACTATGGTGTATGTGGCCGGTTAGCGTCTCTGGATGGAGGCGATATGACAGGGAGCGCTCCTATGATGTCACTATGGTGTATGTGGCAGGTTAGCGTCTCTGGATGGAGGCGGTATGACAGGGAGCGCTCCTATGATGTCACTATGGTGTATGTGGCCGGTTAGCGTCACTGGATGGAGGCGATATGACAGGGAGCGCTCCTATGATGTCACTATGGTGTATGTGGCCGGTTAGCGTCTCTGGATGTAGGCGGTATGACAGGGAGCGCTCCTATGATGTCACTATGGTGTATGTGGCCGGTTAGCGTCTCTGGATGGAGGCGGTATGACAAGGAGCGCTCCTATGATGTCACTATGGTGTATGTGGCAGGTTAGCGTCTCTGGATGGAGGTGATATGACAGGGAGCGCTCCTATGATGTCACTATGGTGTATGTGGCAGGTTAGCGTCTCTGGATGGAGGCGATATGACAGGGAGCGCTCCTATGATGTCACTATGGTGTATGTGGCCGGTCTCTGGATGGAGGCGATATGACAGGGAGCGCTCCTATGATGTCACTATGGTGTATGTGGCCGGTGTCTGGATGGAGGCGATATGACAGGGAGCGCTCCTATGATGTCACTATGGTGTATGTGGCAGGTTAGCGTCTCTGGATGGAGGCGATATGACAGGGAGCGCTCCTATGATGTCACTATGGTGTATGTGGCCGGTTAGCGTCTCTGGATGGAGGCGGTATGACAGGGAGCGCTCCTATGATGTCACTATGGTGTATGTGGCAGGTTAGCGTCTCTGGATGGAGGCGGTATGACAGGGAGCGCTCCTATGATGTCACTATGGTGTATGTGGCCGGTTAGCGTCTCTGGATGGAGGCGGTATGACAGGGAGCGCTCCTATGATGTCACTATGGTGTATGTGGCCGGTTAGCGTCTCTGGATGGAGGCGATATGACAGGGAGCGCTCCTATGATGTCACTATGGTGTATGTGGCAGGTTAGCATCTCTGGATGGAGGCGATATGACAGGGAGCGCTCCTATGATGTCACTATGGTGTATGTGGCAGGTTAGCGTCTCTGGATGGAGGCGGTATGACAGGGAGCGCTCCTATGATGTCACTATGGTGTATGTGGCAGGTTAGCGTCTCTGGATGGAGGCGATATGACAGGGAGCGCTCCTATGATGTCACTATGGTGTATGTGGCCGGTTAGCGTCTCTGGATGGAGGCGATATGACAGGGAGCGCTCCTATGATGTCACTATGGTGCATGTGGCCAGTTAGCGTCTCTGGATGGAGGCGGTATGACAGGGAGCGCTCCTATGATGTCACTATGGTGTATGGGGCAGGTTAGCGTCTCCGGATGGAGGCGATATGACAGGGAGCGCTCCTATGATGTCACTATGGTGTATGTGGCCGGTTAGCGTCTCTGGATGGAGGCGGTATGACAGGGAGCGCTCCTATGATGTCACTACGGTGTATGTGGCCGGTTAGCGTCTCTGGATGGAGGCGGTATGACAGGGAGCGCTCCTATGATGTCACTATGGTGTATGTGGCTGGTTAGCGTCTCTGGATGGAGGCGGTATGACAGTGAGCGCTCCTATGATGTCACTATGGTGTATGGGGCAGGTTAGCGTCTCTGGATGGAGGCGCTATGACGGGTAGCGCTCCTATGATGTCACTATGGTGTATGGGGCAGGTTAGCGTCTCTGGATGGAGGCGGTATGACAGGGAGCGCTCCTATGATGTCACTATGGTGTATGTGGCCGGTCTCTGGATGGAGGCGATATGACAGGGAGCGCTTCTATGATGTCACTATGGTGTATGTGGCCGGTTAGCGTCTCTGGATGGAGGTGATATGACAGGAAGCGCTCCTATGATGTCACTATGGTGTATGTGGCAGGTTAGCGTCTCTGGATGGAGGCGATATGACAGGGAGCGCTCCTATGATGTCACTATGGTGTATGGGGCAGGTTAGCGTCTCTGGATGGAGGCGGTATGACAGGGATCGCTCCTATGATGTCACTATGGTGTATGTGGCCGGTTAGCGTCTCTGGATGGAGGCGATATGACAGGGAGCGCTCCTATGATGTCACTATGGTGTATGTGGCAGGTTAGCGTCTCTGGATGGAGGCGGTATGACAGGGAGCGCTCCTATGATGTCACTATGGTGTATGTGGCCGGTTAGCGTCTCTGGATGGAGGCGGTATGACAGGGAGCGCTCCTATGATGTCACTATGGTGTATGTGGCCGGATAGCGTCTCTGGATGGAGGCGATATGACAGGGAGCGCTCCTATGATGTCACTATGGTGTATGTGGCCGGTCTCTGGATGGAGGCGATATGACAGGGAGCGCTCCTATGATGTCACTATGGTGTATGTGGCAGGTTAGCGTCTCTGGATGGAGGCGGTATGACAGGGAGCGCTCCTATGATGTCACTATGGTGTATGTGGCAGGTTAGCGTCTCTGGATGGAGGAGATATGACAGGGAGCGCTCCTATGATGTCACTATGGTGTATGTGGCAGGTTAGCGTCTCTGGATGGAGGCGGTATGACAGGGAGCGCTCCTATGATGTCACTATGGTGTATGTGGCCGGTTAGCGTCTCTGGATGGAGGCGGTATGACAGGGAGCGCTCCTATGATGTCACTATGGTGTATGTGGCCGGTTAGCGTCTCTGGATGGAGGCAATATGAGAGGGAGCGCTCCTATGATGTCACTATGGTGTATGTGGCCGGTTAGCGTCTCTGGATGGAGGCGGTATGACAGGGAGTGCTCCTATGATGTCACTATGGTGTATGAGGCCAGTTAGCGTCTCTGGATGGAGGCGGTATGACAGGGAGCGCTCCTATGATGTCACTATGGTGTATGTGGCCGGATAGCGTCTCTGGATGGAGGCGATATGACAGGGAGCGCTCCTATGATGTCACTATGGTGTATGTGGCAGGTTAGCGTCTCTGGATGGAGGCGATATGACAGGGAGCGCTCCTATGATGTCACTATGGTGTATGTGGCCGGTTAGCGTCTCTGGATGGAGGCGATATGACAGGGAGCGCTCCTATGATGTCACTATGGTGTATGTGGCCGGTTAGCGTCTCTGGACGGAGGCGATATGACAGGGAGCGCTCCTATGATGTCACTATGGTGTATGTGGCCGGTTAGCGTCTCTGGATGGAGGCGGTATGACAGGGAGCGCTCCTATGATGTCACTATGGTGTATGTGGCCGGTTAGCGTCTCTGGATGGAGGCGGTATGACAGGGGGCGCTCCTATGATGTCACTATGGTGTATGTGGCAGGTTAGCGTCTCTGGATGGAGGCGGTATGACAGGGAGCGCTCCTATGATGTCACTATGGTGTATGTGGCCGGTTAGCGTCTCTGGATGGAGGCGGTATGACAGGGAGCGCTCCTATGATGTCACTATGGTGTATGTGGCCGGTTAGCGTCTCTGGATGGAGGCGATATGACAGGGAGCGCTCCTATGATGTCACTATGGTGTATGGGGCAGATTAGCGTCTCTGGATGGAGGCGATATGACAGGGAGCGCTCCTATGATGTCACTATGGTGTATGTGGCCGGTTAGCGTCTCTGGATGGAGGCGATATGACAGGGAGCGCTCCTATGATGTCACTATGGTGTATGTGGCCGGTTAGCGTCTCTGGATGGAGGCGATATGACAGGGAGCACTCCTATGATGTCACTATGGTGTATGTGGCCGGTTAGCGTCACTGGATGGAGGCGGTATGACAGGGAGCGCTCCTATGATGTCACTATGGTGTATGTGGCCGGTTAGCGTCTCTGGATGGAGGCGATATGACAGGGAGCGCTCCTATGATGTCACTATGGTGTATGTGGCCGGTTAGCGTCTCTGGATGGAGGCGGTATGACAGGGAGCGCTCCTATGATGTCACTATGGTGTATGGGGCCGGTTAGCGTCTCTGGATGGAGGCGGTATGACAAGGAGAGCTCTTATGATGTCACTATGGTGTATGTGGCCGGTTAGCGTCTCTGGATGGAGGCGATATGACAGGGAGCGCTCCTATGATGTCACTATGGTGTATGTGGCAGGTTAGCGTCTCTGGATGGAGGCGGTATGACAGGGAGCGCTCCTATGATGTCACTATGGTGTATGTGGCCGGTTAGCGTCTCTGGATGGAGGCGGTATGACAGGGAGCGCTCCTATGATGTCACTATGGTGTATGTGGCCGGTTAGCGTCTCTGGATGGAGGCGATATGACAGTGAGCGCTCCTATGATGTCACTATGGTGTATGGGGCAGGTTAGCGTCTCTGGATGGAGGCGCTATGACAGGGAGCGCTCCTATGATGTCACTATGGTGTATGTGGCAGGTTAGCGTCTCTGGATGGAGGCGATATGACAGGGAGCGCTCCTATGATGTCACTATGGTGTATGTGGCAGGTTAGCGTCTCTGGATGGAGGCGGTATGACAGGGAGCGCTCCTATGATGTCACTATGGTGTATGTGGCCGGTTAGCGTCTCTGGATGGAGGCGGTATGACAGGGAGCGCTCCTATGATGTCACTATGGTGTATGGGGCAGGTTAGCGTCTCTGGATGGAGGCGATATGACAGGGAGCGCTCCTATGATGTCACTATGGTGTATGTGGCCGGTCTCTGGATGGAGGCGGTATGACAGGGAGCGCTCCTATGATGTCACTATGGTGTATGTGGCCGGTCTCTGGATGGAGGCGATATGACAGGGAGCGCTCCTATGATGTCACTATGGTGTATGTGGCAGGTTAGCGTCTCTGGATGGAGGCGATATGACAGGGAGCGCTCCTATGATGTCACTATGGTGTATGGGGCAGGTTAGCGTCTCTGGATGGAGGCGATATGACAGGGAGCGCTCCTATGATGTCACTATGGTGTATGTGGCAGGTTAGCGTCTGTGGATGGAGGCGATATGACAGGGAGCGCTCCTATGATGTCACTATGATGTATGTGGCCGGTTAGCGTCTCTGGATGGAGGCGATATGACAGGGAGCGCTCCTATGATGTCACTATGGTGTATGTGGCCGGTTAGCGTCTCTGGATGGAGGCGGTATGACAGGGAGCGCTCCTATGATGTCACTATGGTGTATGTGGCCGGTCTCTGGATGGAGGCGATATGACAGGGAGCGCTCCTATGATGTCACTATGGTGTATGGGGCCGGTTAGCGTCTCTGGATGGAGGCGGTATGACAGGGAGCGCTCCTATGATGTCACTATGGTGTATGGGGCAGGTTAGCGTCTCTGGATGGAGGCGATATGACAGGGAGCGCTCCTATGATGTCACTATGGTGTATGTGGCCGGTTAGCGTCTCTGGATGGAGGCGGTATGACAGGGAGCGCTCCTATGATGTCACTATGGTGCATGTGGCCGGTTAGCGTCTCTGGATGGAGGCGGTATGACAGGGAGCGCTCCTATGATGTCACTATGGTGTATGTGGCAGGTTAGCGTCTCTGGATGGAGGCGATATGACAGGGAGCGCTCCTATGATGTCACTATGGTGTATGTGGCCGGTTAGCGTCTCTGGATGGAGGCGATATGACAGGGAGCGCTCCTATGATGTCACTATGGTGTATGTGGCCGGTTAGCGTCTCTGGATGGAGGCGGTATGACAGGGAGCGCTCCTATGATGTCACTATGGTGTATGTGGCCGGTTAGCGTCTCTGGATGGAGGCGGTATGACAGGGAGCGCTCCTATGATGTCACTATGATGTATGCGGCCGGTTAGCGTCTTTGGATGGAGGCGGTATGACAGGGAGCGCTCCTATGATGTCACTATGGTGTATGTGGCCGGTTAGCGTCTCTGGATGGAGGCGATATGACAGGGAGCGCTCCTATGATGTCACTATGGTGTATGTGGCAGGTCAGCGTCTCTGGATGGAGGCGGTATGACAGGGAGCGCTCCTATGATGTCACTATGGTGTATGTGGCAGGTTAGCGTCTCTGGATGTAGGCGGTATGACAGGGAGCGCTCCTATGATGTCACTATGGTGTATGTGGCAGGTTAGCGTCTCTGGATGGAGGCGATATGACAGGGAGCGCTCCTATGATGTCACTATGGTGTATGTGGCCGGTTAGCGTCTCTGGATGGAGGAGGTATGACAGGGAGCGATCCTATGATGTCACTATGATGTATGGGGCCGGTTAGCGTCTCTGGATGGAGGCGATATGACAGGGAGCGCTCCTATGATGTCACTATGGTGTATGTGGCCGGTTAGCGTCTCTGGATGGAGGTGGTATGACAGGGAGCGCTCCTATGATGTCACTATGGTGTATGTGGCCGGTTAGCGTCTCTGGATGGAGGCGGTATGACAGGGAGCGCTCCTATGATGTCACTATGGTGTATGTGGCCGGTTAGCGTCTCTGGATGGAGGAGGTATGACAGGGAGCGATCCTATGATGTCACTATGATGTATGGGGCCGGTTAGCGTCTCTGGATGGAGGCGATATGACAGGGAGCGCTCCTATGATGTCACTATGGTGTATGTGGCCGGTTAGCGTCTCTGGATGGAGGTGGTATGACAGGGAGCGCTCCTATGATGTCACTATGGTGTATGTGGCCGGTTAGCGTCTCTGGATGGAGGCGGTATGACAGGGAGCGCTCCTATGATGTCACTATGGTGTATGTGACCGGTTAGCGTCTCTGGATGGAGGTGGTATGACAGGGAGCGCTCCTATGATGTCACTATGGTGTATGTGGCAGGTTAGCGTCTCTGGATGTAGGCGGTATGACAGGGAGCGCTCCTATGATGTCACTATGGTGTATGTGGCAGGTTAGCGTCTCTGGATGGAGGCGATATGACAGGGAGCGCTCCTATGATGTCACTATGGTGTATGTGGCCGGTTAGCGTCTCTGGATGGAGGAGGTATGACAGGGAGCGATCCTATGATGTCACTATGATGTATGGGGCCGGTTAGCGTCTCTGGATGGAGGCGATATGACAGGGAGCGCTCCTATGATGTCACTATGGTGTATGTGGCCGGTTAGCGTCTCTGGATGGAGGCGATATGACAGGGAGCGATCCTATGATGTCACTATGATGTATGGGGCCGGTTAGCGTCTCTGGATGGAGGCGATATGACAGGGAGCGCTCCTATGATGTCACTATGGTGTATGTGGCCGGTTAGCGTCTCTGGATGGAGGCGATATGACAGGGAGCGCTCCTATGATGTCACTATGGTGTATGTGGCAGGTTAGTGTCTCTGGATGCAGGCGGTATGACAGGGAGCGCTCCTATGATATCACTATGGTGAGTGTGGCCGGATAGCGTCTCTGGATGGAGGCGATATGACAGGGAGCGCTCCTATGATGTCACTATGGTGTATGTGGCAGGTTAGCGTCTCTGGATGGAGGCGATATGACAGGGAGCGCTCCTATGATGTCACTATGGTGTATGTGGCCGGTTAGCGTCTCTGGATGGAGGCGATATGACAGGGAGCGCTACTATGATGTCACTATGGTGTATGTGGCCGGTTAGCATCTCTGGATGGAGGCAGTATGACAGGGAGCGCTCCTATGATGTCACTATGGTGTATGTGGCCGGTTAGCGTCTCTGGATGGAGGCGATATGACAGGGAGCGCTCCTATGATGTCACTATGGTGTATGTGGCCGGTCTCTGGATGGAGGCGGTATGACAGGGAGCGCTCCTATGATGTCACTATGGTGTATATGGCCGGTTAGCGTCTCTGGACGGAGGCGATATGACAGGGAGCGCTCCTATAATGTCACTATGGTGAATGTGGCCGGTTAGCGTCTCTGGATGGAGGCGATATGACAGGGAGCGCTCCTATGATGTCACTATGGTGTATGTGGCAGGTTAGCGTCTCTGGATGGAGGCGGTATGACAGGGAGCGCTCCTATGATGTCACTATGGTGTATGTGGCCGGTCTCTGGATGGAGGCGATATGACAGGGAGCGCTCCTATGATGTCACTATGGTGTATGTGGCCGGTCTCTGGATGGAGGCGATATGACAGGGAGCGCTCCTATGATGTCACTATGGTGTATGTGGCCGGTCTCTGGATGGAGGCGATATGACAGGGAGCGCTCCTATGATGTCACTATGGTGTATGTGGCCGGTCTCTGGATGGAGGCGATATGACAGGGAGCGCTCCTATGATGTCACTATGGTGTATGTGGCAGGTTAGCGTCTCTGGATGGAGGCGATATGACAGGGAGCGCTCCTATGATGTCACTATGGTGTATGTGGCCGGTTAGCGTCTCTGGATGGAGGCGATATGACAGGGAGCGCTCCTATGATGTCACTATGGTGTATGGGGCAGGTTAGCGTCTCTGGATGGAGGCGGTATGACAGGGAGCGCTCCTATGATGTCACTATGGTGTATGGGGCCGGTTAGCGTCTCTTGATGGAGGCGATATGACAGGGAGCGCTCCTATGATGTCACTATGGTGTATGGGGCCGGTTAGCGTCTCTGGATGGAGGCGGTATGACAGGGAGCGCTCCTATGATGTCACTATGGTGTATGTGGCAGGTTAGCGTCTCTGGATGGAGGCGGTATGACAGGGAGCGCTCCTATGATGTCACTATGGTGTATGTTCCCGGTTAGCGTCTCTGGATGGAGGCGGTATGACAGGGAGCGCTCCTATGATGTCACTATGGTGTATGTGGCCGGTTAGCGTCACTGGATGGAGGCGGTATGACAGGGAGCGCTCCTATGATGTCACTATGGTGTATGTGGCCGGTTAGCGTCTCTGGATGGAGGCGGTATGACAGGGAGCGCTCCTATGATGTCACTATGGTGTATGTGGCCGGTTAGCGTCTCTGGATGGAGGCGATATGACAGGGAGCGCTCCTATGATGTCACTATGGTGTATGTGGCAGGTTAGCATCTCTGGATGGAGGCGATATGACAGGGAGCGCTCCTATGATGTCACTATGGTGTATGTGGCAGGTTAGCGTCTCTGGATGGAGGCGGTATGACAGGGAGCGCTCCTATGATGTCACTATGGTGTATGTGGCAGGTTAGCGTCTCTGGATGGAGGCGATATGACAGGGAGCGCTCCTATGATGTCACTATGGTGTATGTGGCCGGTTAGCGTCTCTGGATGGAGGCGATATGACAGGGAGCGCTCCTATGATGTCACTATGGTGCATGTGGCCAGTTAGCGTCTCTGGATGGAGGCGGTATGACAGGGAGCGCTCCTATGATGTCACTATGGTGTATGGGGCAGGTTAGCGTCTCCGGATGGAGGCGATATGACAGGGAGCGCTCCTATGATGTCACTATGGTGTATGTGGCCGGTTAGCGTCTCTGGATGGAGGCGGTATGACAGGGAGCGCTCCTATGATGTCACTACGGTGTATGTGGCCGGTTAGCGTCTCTGGATGGAGGCGGTATGACAGGGAGCGCTCCTATGATGTCACTATGGTGTATGTGGCTGGTTAGCGTCTCTGGATGGAGGCGGTATGACAGTGAGCGCTCCTATGATGTCACTATGGTGTATGGGGCAGGTTAGCGTCTCTGGATGGAGGCGCTATGACGGGTAGCGCTCCTATGATGTCACTATGGTGTATGGGGCAGGTTAGCGTCTCTGGATGGAGGCGGTATGACAGGGAGCGCTCCTATGATGTCACTATGGTGTATGTGGCCGGTCTCTGGATGGAGGCGATATGACAGGGAGCGCTTCTATGATGTCACTATGGTGTATGTGGCCGGTTAGCGTCTCTGGATGGAGGTGATATGACAGGAAGCGCTCCTATGATGTCACTATGGTGTATGTGGCAGGTTAGCGTCTCTGGATGGAGGCGATATGACAGGGAGCGCTCCTATGATGTCACTATGGTGTATGGGGCAGGTTAGCGTCTCTGGATGGAGGCGGTATGACAGGGATCGCTCCTATGATGTCACTATGGTGTATGTGGCCGGTTAGCGTCTCTGGATGGAGGCGATATGACAGGGAGCGCTCCTATGATGTCACTATGGTGTATGTGGCAGGTTAGCGTCTCTGGATGGAGGCGGTATGACAGGGAGCGCTCCTATGATGTCACTATGGTGTATGTGGCCGGTTAGCGTCTCTGGATGGAGGCGGTATGACAGGGAGCGCTCCTATGATGTCACTATGGTGTATGTGGCCGGATAGCGTCTCTGGATGGAGGCGATATGACAGGGAGCGCTCCTATGATGTCACTATGGTGTATGTGGCCGGTCTCTGGATGGAGGCGATATGACAGGGAGCGCTCCTATGATGTCACTATGGTGTATGTGGCAGGTTAGCGTCTCTGGATGGAGGCGGTATGACAGGGAGCGCTCCTATGATGTCACTATGGTGTATGTGGCAGGTTAGCGTCTCTGGATGGAGGAGATATGACAGGGAGCGCTCCTATGATGTCACTATGGTGTATGTGGCAGGTTAGCGTCTCTGGATGGAGGCGGTATGACAGGGAGCGCTCCTATGATGTCACTATGGTGTATGTGGCCGGTTAGCGTCTCTGGATGGAGGCGGTATGACAGGGAGCGCTCCTATGATGTCACTATGGTGTATGTGGCCGGTTAGCGTCTCTGGATGGAGGCAATATGAGAGGGAGCGCTCCTATGATGTCACTATGGTGTATGTGGCCGGTTAGCGTCTCTGGATGGAGGCGGTATGACAGGGAGTGCTCCTATGATGTCACTATGGTGTATGAGGCCAGTTAGCGTCTCTGGATGGAGGCGGTATGACAGGGAGCGCTCCTATGATGTCACTATGGTGTATGTGGCCGGATAGCGTCTCTGGATGGAGGCGATATGACAGGGAGCGCTCCTATGATGTCACTATGGTGTATGTGGCAGGTTAGCGTCTCTGGATGGAGGCGATATGACAGGGAGCGCTCCTATGATGTCACTATGGTGTATGTGGCCGGTTAGCGTCTCTGGATGGAGGCGATATGACAGGGAGCGCTCCTATGATGTCACTATGGTGTATGTGGCCGGTTAGCGTCTCTGGACGGAGGCGATATGACAGGGAGCGCTCCTATGATGTCACTATGGTGTATGTGGCCGGTTAGCGTCTCTGGATGGAGGCGGTATGACAGGGAGCGCTCCTATGATGTCACTATGGTGTATGTGGCCGGTTAGCGTCTCTGGATGGAGGCGGTATGACAGGGGGCGCTCCTATGATGTCACTATGGTGTATGTGGCAGGTTAGCGTCTCTGGATGGAGGCGGTATGACAGGGAGCGCTCCTATGATGTCACTATGGTGTATGTGGCCGGTTAGCGTCTCTGGATGGAGGCGGTATGACAGGGAGCGCTCCTATGATGTCACTATGGTGTATGTGGCCGGTTAGCGTCTCTGGATGGAGGCGATATGACAGGGAGCGCTCCTATGATGTCACTATGGTGTATGGGGCAGATTAGCGTCTCTGGATGGAGGCGATATGACAGGGAGCGCTCCTATGATGTCACTATGGTGTATGTGGCCGGTTAGCGTCTCTGGATGGAGGCGATATGACAGGGAGCGCTCCTATGATGTCACTATGGTGTATGTGGCCGGTTAGCGTCTCTGGATGGAGGCGATATGACAGGGAGCACTCCTATGATGTCACTATGGTGTATGTGGCCGGTTAGCGTCACTGGATGGAGGCGGTATGACAGGGAGCGCTCCTATGATGTCACTATGGTGTATGTGGCCGGTTAGCGTCTCTGGATGGAGGCGATATGACAGGGAGCGCTCCTATGATGTCACTATGGTGTATGTGGCCGGTTAGCGTCTCTGGATGGAGGCGGTATGACAGGGAGCGCTCCTATGATGTCACTATGGTGTATGGGGCCGGTTAGCGTCTCTGGATGGAGGCGGTATGACAAGGAGAGCTCTTATGATGTCACTATGGTGTATGTGGCCGGTTAGCGTCTCTGGATGGAGGCGATATGACAGGGAGCGCTCCTATGATGTCACTATGGTGTATGTGGCAGGTTAGCGTCTCTGGATGGAGGCGGTATGACAGGGAGCGCTCCTATGATGTCACTATGGTGTATGTGGCCGGTTAGCGTCTCTGGATGGAGGCGGTATGACAGGGAGCGCTCCTATGATGTCACTATGGTGTATGTGGCCGGTTAGCGTCTCTGGATGGAGGCGATATGACAGTGAGCGCTCCTATGATGTCACTATGGTGTATGGGGCAGGTTAGCGTCTCTGGATGGAGGCGCTATGACAGGGAGCGCTCCTATGATGTCACTATGGTGTATGTGGCAGGTTAGCGTCTCTGGATGGAGGCGATATGACAGGGAGCGCTCCTATGATGTCACTATGGTGTATGTGGCAGGTTAGCGTCTCTGGATGGAGGCGGTATGACAGGGAGCGCTCCTATGATGTCACTATGGTGTATGTGGCCGGTTAGCGTCTCTGGATGGAGGCGGTATGACAGGGAGCGCTCCTATGATGTCACTATGGTGTATGGGGCAGGTTAGCGTCTCTGGATGGAGGCGATATGACAGGGAGCGCTCCTATGATGTCACTATGGTGTATGTGGCCGGTCTCTGGATGGAGGCGGTATGACAGGGAGCGCTCCTATGATGTCACTATGGTGTATGTGGCCGGTCTCTGGATGGAGGCGATATGACAGGGAGCGCTCCTATGATGTCACTATGGTGTATGTGGCAGGTTAGCGTCTCTGGATGGAGGCGATATGACAGGGAGCGCTCCTATGATGTCACTATGGTGTATGGGGCAGGTTAGCGTCTCTGGATGGAGGCGATATGACAGGGAGCGCTCCTATGATGTCACTATGGTGTATGTGGCAGGTTAGCGTCTGTGGATGGAGGCGATATGACAGGGAGCGCTCCTATGATGTCACTATGATGTATGTGGCCGGTTAGCGTCTCTGGATGGAGGCGATATGACAGGGAGCGCTCCTATGATGTCACTATGGTGTATGTGGCCGGTTAGCGTCTCTGGATGGAGGCGGTATGACAGGGAGCGCTCCTATGATGTCACTATGGTGTATGTGGCCGGTCTCTGGATGGAGGCGATATGACAGGGAGCGCTCCTATGATGTCACTATGGTGTATGGGGCCGGTTAGCGTCTCTGGATGGAGGCGGTATGACAGGGAGCGCTCCTATGATGTCACTATGGTGTATGGGGCAGGTTAGCGTCTCTGGATGGAGGCGATATGACAGGGAGCGCTCCTATGATGTCACTATGGTGTATGTGGCCGGTTAGCGTCTCTGGATGGAGGCGGTATGACAGGGAGCGCTCCTATGATGTCACTATGGTGCATGTGGCCGGTTAGCGTCTCTGGATGGAGGCGGTATGACAGGGAGCGCTCCTATGATGTCACTATGGTGTATGTGGCAGGTTAGCGTCTCTGGATGGAGGCGATATGACAGGGAGCGCTCCTATGATGTCACTATGGTGTATGTGGCCGGTTAGCGTCTCTGGATGGAGGCGATATGACAGGGAGCGCTCCTATGATGTCACTATGGTGTATGTGGCCGGTTAGCGTCTCTGGATGGAGGCGGTATGACAGGGAGCGCTCCTATGATGTCACTATGGTGTATGTGGCCGGTTAGCGTCTCTGGATGGAGGCGGTATGACAGGGAGCGCTCCTATGATGTCACTATGATGTATGCGGCCGGTTAGCGTCTTTGGATGGAGGCGGTATGACAGGGAGCGCTCCTATGATGTCACTATGGTGTATGTGGCCGGTTAGCGTCTCTGGATGGAGGCGATATGACAGGGAGCGCTCCTATGATGTCACTATGGTGTATGTGGCAGGTCAGCGTCTCTGGATGGAGGCGGTATGACAGGGAGCGCTCCTATGATGTCACTATGGTGTATGTGGCAGGTTAGCGTCTCTGGATGTAGGCGGTATGACAGGGAGCGCTCCTATGATGTCACTATGGTGTATGTGGCAGGTTAGCGTCTCTGGATGGAGGCGATATGACAGGGAGCGCTCCTATGATGTCACTATGGTGTATGTGGCCGGTTAGCGTCTCTGGATGGAGGAGGTATGACAGGGAGCGATCCTATGATGTCACTATGATGTATGGGGCCGGTTAGCGTCTCTGGATGGAGGCGATATGACAGGGAGCGCTCCTATGATGTCACTATGGTGTATGTGGCCGGTTAGCGTCTCTGGATGGAGGTGGTATGACAGGGAGCGCTCCTATGATGTCACTATGGTGTATGTGGCCGGTTAGCGTCTCTGGATGGAGGCGGTATGACAGGGAGCGCTCCTATGATGTCACTATGGTGTATGTGGCCGGTTAGCGTCTCTGGATGGAGGAGGTATGACAGGGAGCGATCCTATGATGTCACTATGATGTATGGGGCCGGTTAGCGTCTCTGGATGGAGGCGATATGACAGGGAGCGCTCCTATGATGTCACTATGGTGTATGTGGCCGGTTAGCGTCTCTGGATGGAGGTGGTATGACAGGGAGCGCTCCTATGATGTCACTATGGTGTATGTGGCCGGTTAGCGTCTCTGGATGGAGGCGGTATGACAGGGAGCGCTCCTATGATGTCACTATGGTGTATGTGACCGGTTAGCGTCTCTGGATGGAGGTGGTATGACAGGGAGCGCTCCTATGATGTCACTATGGTGTATGTGGCAGGTTAGCGTCTCTGGATGTAGGCGGTATGACAGGGAGCGCTCCTATGATGTCACTATGGTGTATGTGGCAGGTTAGCGTCTCTGGATGGAGGCGATATGACAGGGAGCGCTCCTATGATGTCACTATGGTGTATGTGGCCGGTTAGCGTCTCTGGATGGAGGAGGTATGACAGGGAGCGATCCTATGATGTCACTATGATGTATGGGGCCGGTTAGCGTCTCTGGATGGAGGCGATATGACAGGGAGCGCTCCTATGATGTCACTATGGTGTATGTGGCCGGTTAGCGTCTCTGGATGGAGGCGATATGACAGGGAGCGATCCTATGATGTCACTATGATGTATGGGGCCGGTTAGCGTCTCTGGATGGAGGCGATATGACAGGGAGCGCTCCTATGATGTCACTATGGTGTATGTGGCCGGTTAGCGTCTCTGGATGGAGGCGATATGACAGGGAGCGCTCCTATGATGTCACTATGGTGTATGTGGCAGGTTAGTGTCTCTGGATGCAGGCGGTATGACAGGGAGCGCTCCTATGATATCACTATGGTGAGTGTGGCCGGATAGCGTCTCTGGATGGAGGCGATATGACAGGGAGCGCTCCTATGATGTCACTATGGTGTATGTGGCAGGTTAGCGTCTCTGGATGGAGGCGATATGACAGGGAGCGCTCCTATGATGTCACTATGGTGTATGTGGCCGGTTAGCGTCTCTGGATGGAGGCGATATGACAGGGAGCGCTACTATGATGTCACTATGGTGTATGTGGCCGGTTAGCATCTCTGGATGGAGGCAGTATGACAGGGAGCGCTCCTATGATGTCACTATGGTGTATGTGGCCGGTTAGCGTCTCTGGATGGAGGCGATATGACAGGGAGCGCTCCTATGATGTCACTATGGTGTATGTGGCCGGTCTCTGGATGGAGGCGGTATGACAGGGAGCGCTCCTATGATGTCACTATGGTGTATATGGCCGGTTAGCGTCTCTGGACGGAGGCGATATGACAGGGAGCGCTCCTATAATGTCACTATGGTGAATGTGGCCGGTTAGCGTCTCTGGATGGAGGCGATATGACAGGGAGCGCTCCTATGATGTCACTATGGTGTATGTGGCAGGTTAGCGTCTCTGGATGGAGGCGGTATGACAGGGAGCGCTCCTATGATGTCACTATGGTGTATGTGGCCGGTCTCTGGATGGAGGCGATATGACAGGGAGCGCTCCTATGATGTCACTATGGTGTATGTGGCCGGTCTCTGGATGGAGGCGATATGACAGGGAGCGCTCCTATGATGTCACTATGGTGTATGTGGCCGGTCTCTGGATGGAGGCGATATGACAGGGAGCGCTCCTATGATGTCACTATGGTGTATGTGGCCGGTCTCTGGATGGAGGCGATATGACAGGGAGCGCTCCTATGATGTCACTATGGTGTATGTGGCAGGTTAGCGTCTCTGGATGGAGGCGATATGACAGGGAGCGCTCCTATGATGTCACTATGGTGTATGTGGCCGGTTAGCGTCTCTGGATGGAGGCGATATGACAGGGAGCGCTCCTATGATGTCACTATGGTGTATGGGGCAGGTTAGCGTCTCTGGATGGAGGCGGTATGACAGGGAGCGCTCCTATGATGTCACTATGGTGTATGGGGCCGGTTAGCGTCTCTTGATGGAGGCGATATGACAGGGAGCGCTCCTATGATGTCACTATGGTGTATGGGGCCGGTTAGCGTCTCTGGATGGAGGCGGTATGACAGGGAGCGCTCCTATGATGTCACTATGGTGTATGTGGCAGGTTAGCGTCTCTGGATGGAGGCGGTATGACAGGGAGCGCTCCTATGATGTCACTATGGTGTATGTTCCCGGTTAGCGTCTCTGGATGGAGGCGGTATGACAGGGAGCGCTCCTATGATGTCACTATGGTGTATGTGGCCGGTTAGCGTCACTGGATGGAGGCGGTATGACAGGGAGCGCTCCTATGATGTCACTATGGTGTATGTGGCCGGTTAGCGTCTCTGGATGGAGGCGGTATGACAGGGAGCGCTCCTATGATGTCACTATGGTGTATGTGGCCGGTCTCTGGATGGAGGCGGTATGACAGGAAGCGCTCCTATGATGTCACTATGGTGTATGGGGCAGGTTAGCGTCACTGGATGGAGGCGGTATGACAGGGAGCGCTCCTATGATGTCACTATGGTGTATGGGGCCGGTTAGCGTCTCTGGATGGAGGCGATATGACAGGGAGCGCTCCTATGATGTCACTATGGTTTATGTGGCAGGTTAGCGTCTCTGGATGGAGGCGGTATGACAGGGAGCGCTCCTATGATGTCACTATGGTGTATGTGGCCGGTTAGCGTCTCTGGATGGAAGCGATATGACAGGGAGCGCTCCTATGATGTCACTATGGTGTATGTGGCCGGTCTCTGGATGGAGGTGATATGACAGGGAGCGCTCCTATGATGTCACTATGATGTATGTGGCCGGTTAGCGTCTCTGGATGGAGGCGATATGACAGGGAGCGCTCCTATGATGTCACTATGGTGTATGTGGCAGGTTAGCGTCTCTGGATGGAGGCGATATGACAGGGAGCGCTCCTATGATGTCACTATGGTGTATGTGGCCGGTTAGCGTCTCCGGATGGAGGCGGTATGACAGGGAGCGCTCCTATGATGTCACTATGGTGTATGTGGCCGGTTAGCGTCTCTGGATGGAGGCGATATGACAGGGAGCGCTCCTATGATGTCACTATGGTGTATGTGGAAGGTTAGCGTCTCTGGATGGAGGCGATATGACAGGGAGCGCTCCTATGATGTCACTATGGTGTATGTGGCAGGTTAGCGTCTCTGGATGGAGGCGGTATGACAGGGAGCGCTCCTATGATGTCACTATGGTGTATGGGGCAGGTTAGCGTCTCTGGATGGAGGCGGTATGACAGGGAGCGCTCCTATGATGTCACTATGATGTATGGGGCAGGTTAGCGTCTCTGGATGGAGGCGGTATGACAGGGAGCGCTCCTATGATGTCACTATGGTGTATGGGGCAGGTTAGCGTCTCTGGATGGAGGCGATATGACAGGGAGCGCTCCTATGATGTCACTATGGTGTATGGGGCCGGTTAGCGTCTCTGGATGGAGGCGGTATGACAGGGAGCGCTCCTATGATGTCACTATGGTGTATGGGGCAGGTTAGCGTCTCTGGATGGAGGCGGTATGACAGGGAGCGCTCCTATGATGTCACTATGGTGTATGTGGCAGGTTAGCGTCTCTGGATGGAGGCGGTATGACAGGGAGCGCTCCTATGATGTCACTATGGTGTATGTGGCCGGTTAGCGTCTCTGGATGGAGGCGGTATGACAGGGAGCGCTCCTATGATGTCACTATGGTGCATGTGGCCGGTTAGCGTCTCTGGATGGAGGCGGTATGACAGGGAGCGCTCCTATGATGTCACTATGATGTATGGGGCCGGTTAGCGTCTCTGGATGGAGGCGGTATGACAGGGAGCGCTCCTATGATGTCACTATGGTGTATGTGGCAGGTTAGCGTCTCTGGATGGAGGCGGTATGACAGGGAGCGCTCCTATGATGTCACTATGGTGTATGTGGCAGGTTAGCGTCTCTGGATGGAGGCGATATGACAGGGAGCGCTCCTATGATGTCACTATGGTGTATGTGGCCGGTTAGCGTCTCTGGATGGAGGCGGTATGACAGGGAGCGCTCCTATGATGTCACTATGGTGTATGTGGCCGGTTAGCGTCTCTGGATGGAGGCGGTATGACAGGGAGCGCTCCTATGATGTCACTATGGTGTATGTGGCCGGTTAGCGTCTCTGGATGGAGGCGGTATGACAGGGAGCGCTCCTATGATGTCACTATGGTGTATGTGGCAGGTTAGCATCTCTGGATGGAGGCGGTATGACAGGGAGCGCTCCTATGATGTCACTATGGTGTATGTGGCAGGTTAGCGTCTCTGGATGGAGGCGGTATGACAGGGAGCGCTCCTATGATGTCACTATGGTGTATGGGGCAGGTTAGCGTCTCTGGATGGAGGCGGTATGACAGGGAGCGCTCCTATGATGTCACTATGGTGTATGTGGCAGGTTAGCGTCTCTGAAAGGAGGCGATATGACAGGGAGCGCTCCTATGATGTCACTATGGTGTATGTGGCAGGTTAGCGTCTCTGGATGGAGGCGATATGACAGGGAGCGCTCCTATGATGTCACTATGGTGTATGTGGCCGGTTAGCGTCTCTGGATGAAGGCGGTATGACAGAGAGCGCTCCTATGATGTCACTATGGTGTATGTGGCAGGTTAGCGTCTCTGGATGGAGGCGATATGACAGGGAGCGCTCCTATGATGTCACTATGGTGTATGTGGCAGGTTAGCGTCTCTGGATGGAGGCGGTATGACAGGGAGCGCTCCTATGATGTCACTATGGTGTATGTGGCCGGTTAGCGTCTCTGGATGGAGGCGATATGACAGGGAGCGCTCCTATGATGTCACTATGGTGTATGTGGCCGGTTAGCGTCTCTGGATGGAGGCGGTATGACAGGGAGCGCTCCTATGATGTCACTATGGTGTATGTGGCCGGTTAGCGTCTCTGGATGGAGGCGATATGACAGGGAGCGCTCCTATGATGTCACTATGGTGTATGTGGCAGGTTAGCGTCTCTGGATGGAGGCGATATGACGGGGAGCGCTCCTATGATGTCACTATGGTGTATGTGGCAGGTTAGCGTCTCTGGATGGAGGCGATATGACGGGGAGCGCTCCTATGATGTCACTATGGTGTATGTGGCCGGATAGCGTCTCTGGATGGAGGCGGTATGACAGGGAGCGCTCCTATGATGTCACTATGGTGTATGTGGCAGGTTAGCGTCTCTGGATGGAGGCGGTATGACAGGGAGCGCTCCTATGATGTCACTATGGTGTATGGGGCAGGTTAGCGTCTCTGGATGGAGGCGGTATGACAGGGATCGCTCCTATGATGTCACTATGGTGTATGTGGCCGGTTAGCGTCTCTGGATGGAGGCGGTATGACAGGGAGCGCTCCTATGATGTCACTATGGTGTATGTGGCAGGTTAGCGTCTCTGGATGGAGGCGATATGACAGGGAGCGCTCCTATGATGTCACTATGGTGTATGTGGCAGGTTAGCGTCTCTGGATGGAGGCGGTATGACAGGGAGCGCTCCTATGATGTCACTATGGTGTATGTGGCCGGTTAGCGTCTCTGGATGGAGGCGATATGACAGGGAGCGCTCCTATGATGTCACTATGGTGTATGTGGCCGGTTAGCGTCTCTGGATGGAGGCGGTATGACCGGGAGCGCTCCTATGATGTCACTATGGTGTATGTGGCCGGTTAGCGTCTCTGGATGGAGGCGATATGACAGGGAGCGCTCCTATGATGTCACTATGGTGTATGTGGCAGGTTAGCGTCTCTGGATGGAGGCGATATGACAGGGAGCGCTCCTATGATGTCACTATGGTGTATGTGGCAGGTTAGCGTCTCTGGATGGAGGCGATATGACGGGGAGCGCTCCTATGATGTCACTATGGTGTATGTGGCCGGATAGCGTCTCTGGATGGAGGCGGTATGACAGGGAGCGCTCCTATGATGTCACTATGGTGTATGTGGCAGGTTAGCGTCTCTGGATGGAGGCGGTATGACAGGGAGCGCTCCTATGATGTCACTATGGTGTATGGGGCAGGTTAGCGTCTCTGGATGGAGGCGGTATGACAGGGATCGCTCCTATGATGTCACTATGGTGTATGTGGCCGGTTAGCGTCTCTGGATGGAGGCGGTATGACAGGAAGCGCTCCTATGATGTCACTATGGTGTATGTGGCTGGTTAGCGTCTCTGGATGGAGGCGATATGACAGGAAGCGCTCCTATGATGTCACTATGGTGTATGGGGCCGGTTAGTGTCTCTGGATGGAGGCGGTATGACAGGGAGCGCTCCTATGATGTCACTATGGTGTATGTGGCCGGTTAGCGTCTCTGGGTGGAGGCGATATGACAGGGAGCGCTCCTATGATGTCACTATGGTGTATGTGGCCGGTTAGCGTCTCTGGGTGGAGGCGATATGACAGGGAGCGCTCCTATGATGTCACTATGGTGTACAGTATGTGGCCGGTTAGCGTCTCTGGATGGAGGCGGTATGACAGGGAGCGCTCCTATGATGTCACTATGGTGTATGGGGCCGGTTAGCGTCTCTGGATGGAGGCGGTATGACAGGGAGCGCTCCTATGATGTCACTATGGTGTATGGGGCCGGTTAGCGTCTCTGGATGGAGGTGATATGACAGGAAGCGCTCCTATGATGTCACTATGGTGTATGTGGCAGGTTAGCGTCTCTGGATGGAGGCGATATGACAGGGAGCGCTCCTATGATGTCACTATGGTGTATGGGGCTGGTTAGCGTCTCTGGATGGAGGCGGTATGACAGGGAGCGCTCCTATGATGTCACTATGGTGTATGGGGCCGGTTAGCGTCTCTGGATGGAGGCGATATGACAGGGAGCGCTCCTATGATGTCACTATGGTGTATGTGGCCGGTTAGCGTCTCTGGATGGAGGTGATATGACAGGAAGTGCTCCTATGATGTCACTATGGTGTATGTGGCAGGTTAGCGTCTCTGGATGGAGGCGATATGACAGGGAGCGCTCCTATGATGTCACTATGGTGTATGTGGCAGGTTAGCGTCTCTGGATGGAGGCGGTATGACAGGGAGCGCTCCTATGATGTCACTATGATGTATGTGGCCGGTTAGCGTCTCTGGATGGAGGCGGTATGACAGGGAGCGCTCCTATGATGTCACTATGGTGTATGTGGCAGGTTAGCGTCTCTGGGTGGAGGCGGTATGACAGGGAGCGCTCCTATGATGTCACTATGGTGTATGTGGCCGGTTAGCGTCTCTGGATGGAGGCGGTATGACAGGGAGAGCTCCTATGATGTCACTATGGTGTATGTGGCAGGTTAGCGTCTCTGGATGGAGGCGGTATGACAGGGAGCGATCCTATGATGTCACTATGATGTATGGGGCCGGTTAGCGTCTCTGGATGGAGGCGGTATGACAAGGAGAGCTCTTATGATGTCACTATGGTGTATGTGGCCGGTTAGCGTCTCTGGATGGAGGCGGTATGACAGGGAGCGCTCCTATGATGTCACTATGGTGTATGTGGCAGGTTAGCGTCTCTGGATGGAGGCGGTATGACAGGGAGCGCTCCTATGATGTCACTATGATGTATGTGGCCGGTTAGCGTCTCTGGATGGAGGCGGTATGACAGGGAGCGCTCCTATGATGTCACTATGGTGTATGTGGCAGGTTAGCGTCTCTGGGTGGAGGCGGTATGACAGGGAGCGCTCCTATGATGTCACTATGGTGTATGTGGCCGGTTAGCGTCTCTGGATGGAGGCGATATGACAGGGAGCGCTCCTATGATGTAACTATGGTGTATGTGGCCGGTTAGCGTCTCTGGATGGAGGCAGTATGACAGGGAGCGCTCCTATGATGTTACTATGGTGTATGTGGCCGGTTAGCGTCTCTGGATGGAGGCGGTATGACAGGGAGCGCTCCTATGATGTCACTATGGTGTATGGGGCAGGTTAGCGTCTCCGGATGGAGGCGATATGACAGGGAGCGATCCTATGATGTCACTATGATGTATGTGGCCGGTTAGCGTCTCCGGATGGAGGCGGTATGACAGGGAGCGCTCCTATGATGTCACTATGATGTATGTGGCCGGTTAGCGTCTCTGGATGGAGGCGATATGACAGGGAGCGCTCCTATGATGTCACTATGGTGTATGTGGCAGGTTAGCGTCTCTGGATGGAGGCGATATGACAGGGAGCGCTCCTATGATGTCACTATGATGTATGCGGCCGGTTAGCGTCTCTGGATGGAGGCGGTATGACAGGGAGCGCTCCTATGATGTCACTATGGTGTATGTGGCCGGATAGCGTCTCTGGATGGAGGCGGTATGACAGGGAGCGCTCCTATGATGTCACTATGGTGTATGTGGCCGGTTAGCATCTCTGGATGGAGGCGGTATGACAGGGAGCGCTCCTATGATGTCACTATGGTGTATGTGGCCGGTTAGCGTCTCTGGATGGAGGCGATATGACAGGGAGCGCTCCTATGATGTCACTATGGTGTATGTGGCAGGTTAGCGTCTCTGGATGGAGGCGATATGACGGGGAGCGCTCCTATGATGTCACTATGGTGTATGTGGCAGGTTAGCGTCTCTGGATGGAGGCGATATGACGGGGAGCGCTCCTATGATGTCACTATGGTGTATGTGGCCGGATAGCGTCTCTGGATGGAGGCGGTATGACAGGGAGCGCTCCTATGATGTCACTATGGTGTATGTGGCAGGTTAGCGTCTCTGGATGGAGGCGGTATGACAGGGAGCGCTCCTATGATGTCACTATGGTGTATGGGGCAGGTTAGCGTCTCTGGATGGAGGCGGTATGACAGGGATCGCTCCTATGATGTCACTATGGTGTATGTGGCCGGTTAGCGTCTCTGGATGGAGGCGGTATGACAGGGAGCGCTCCTATGATGTCACTATGGTGTATGTGGCAGGTTAGCGTCTCTGGATGGAGGCGATATGACAGGGAGCGCTCCTATGATGTCACTATGGTGTATGTGGCCGGTTAGCGTCTCTGGATGGAGGCGATATGACAGGGAGCGCTCCTATGATGTCACTATGGTGTATGTGGCCGGTTAGCGTCTCTGGATGGAGGCGGTATGACAGGGAGCGCTCCTATGATGTCACTATGGTGTATGTGGCCGGTTAGCGTCTCTGGATGGAGGCGATATGACAGGGAGCGCTCCTATGATGTCACTATGGTGTATGTGGCAGGTTAGCGTCTCTGGATGGAGGCGATATGACAGGGAGCGCTCCTATGATGTCACTATGGTGTATGTGGCAGGTTAGCGTCTCTGGATGGAGGCGATATGACGGGGAGCGCTCCTATGATGTCACTATGGTGTATGTGGCCGGATAGCGTCTCTGGATGGAGGCGGTATGACAGGGAGCGCTCCTATGATGTCACTATGGTGTATGTGGCAGGTTAGCGTCTCTGGATGGAGGCGTATGACAGGGAGCGCTCCTATGATGTCACTATGGTGTATGGGGCAGGTTAGCGTCTCTGGATGGAGGCGGTATGACAGGGATCGCTCCTATGATGTCACTATGGTGTATGTGGCCGGTTAGCGTCTCTGGATGGAGGCGGTATGACAGGAAGCGCTCCTATGATGTCACTATGGTGTATGTGGCTGGTTAGCGTCTCTGGATGGAGGCGATATGACAGGAAGCGCTCCTATGATGTCACTATGGTGTATGGGGCCGGTTAGTGTCTCTGGATGGAGGCGGTATGACAGGGAGCGCTCCTATGATGTCACTATGGTGTATGTGGCCGGTTAGCGTCTCTGGGTGGAGGCGATATGACAGGGAGCGCTCCTATGATGTCACTATGGTGTATGTGGCCGGTTAGCGTCTCTGGGTGGAGGCGATATGACAGGGAGCGCTCCTATGATGTCACTATGGTGTACAGTATGTGGCCGGTTAGCGTCTCTGGATGGAGGCGGTATGACAGGGAGCGCTCCTATGATGTCACTATGGTGTATGGGGCCGGTTAGCGTCTCTGGATGGAGGCGGTATGACAGGGAGCGCTCCTATGATGTCACTATGGTGTATGGGGCCGGTTAGCGTCTCTGGATGGAGGTGATATGACAGGAAGCGCTCCTATGATGTCACTATGGTGTATGTGGCAGGTTAGCGTCTCTGGATGGAGGCGATATGACAGGGAGCGCTCCTATGATGTCACTATGGTGTATGGGGCCGGTTAGCGTCTCTGGATGGAGGCGGTATGACAGGGAGCGCTCCTATGATGTCACTATGGTGTATGGGGCCGGTTAGCGTCTCTGGATGGAGGCGATATGACAGGGAGCGCTCCTATGATGTCACTATGGTGTATGTGGCCGGTTAGCGTCTCTGGATGGAGGTGATATGACAGGAAGCGCTCCTATGATGTCACTATGGTGTATGTGGCAGGTTAGCGTCTCTGGATGGAGGCGATATGACAGGGAGCGCTCCTATGATGTCACTATGGTGTATGTGGCAGGTCAGCGTCTCTGGGATGGAGGCGGTATGACAGGGAGCGCTCCTATGATGTCACTATGGTGTATGTGGCAGGTTAGCGTCTCTGGATGTAGGCGGTATGACAGGGAGCGCTCCTATGATGTCACTATGGTGTATGTGGCAGGTTAGCGTCTCTGGATGGAGGCGATATGACAGGGAGCGCTCCTATGATGTCACTATGGTGTATGTGGCCGGTTAGCGTCTCTGGATGGAGGCGATATGACAGGGGAGCGCTCCTATGATGTCACTATGGTGTATGTGGCAGGTTAGCATCTCTGGATGGAGGCGATATGACAGGGAGCGCTCCTATGATGTCACTATGGTGTATGTGGCAGGTTAGCGTCTCTGGATGGAGGCGGTATGACAGGGAGCGCTCCTATGATGTCACTATGATGTATGTGGCCGGTTAGCGTCTCTGGATGGAGGCGGTATGACAGGGAGCGCTCCTATGATGTCACTATGGTGTATGTGGCAGGTTAGCGTCTCTGGGTGGAGGCGGTATGACAGGGAGCGCTCCTATGATGTCACTATGGTGTATGTGGCCGGTTAGCGTCTCTGGATGGAGGCGGTATGACAGGGAGAGCTCCTATGATGTCACTATGGTGTATGTGGCAGGTTAGCGTCTCTGGATGGAGGCGGTATGACAGGGAGCGATCCTATGATGTCACTATGATGTATGGGGCCGGTTAGCGTCTCTGGATGGAGGCGGTATGACAAGGAGAGCTCTTATGATGTCACTATGGTGTATGTGGCCGGTTAGCGTCTCTGGATGGAGGCGGTATGACAGGGAGAGCTCCTATGATGTCACTATGGTGTATGTGGCAGGTTAGCGTCTCTGGATGGAGGCGGTATGACAGGGAGCGATCCTATGATGTCACTATGATGTATGGGGCCGGTTAGCGTCTCTGGATGGAGGCGGTATGACAAGGAGAGCTCTTATGATGTCACTATGGTGTATGTGGCCGGTTAGCGTCTCTGGATGGAGGAGATATGACAGGGAGCGCTCCTATGATGTCACTATGATGTATGTGGCCGGTTAGCGTCTCTGGATGGAGGCGGTATGACAGGGAGCGCTCCTATGATGTCACTATGGTGTATGGGGCAGGTTAGCGTCTCCGGATGGAGGCGATATGACAGGGAGCGATCCTATGATGTCACTATGGTGTATGGGGCAGGTTAGCGTCTCTGGATGGAGGCGATATGACAGGGAGCGCTCCTATGATGTCACTATGATGTATGTCGCCGGTTAGCGTCTCTGGATGGAGGCGGTATGACAGGGAGCGCTCCTATGATGTCACTATGGTGTATGGGGCAGGTTAGCGTCTCCGGATGGAGGCGGTATGACAGGGAGCGCTCCTATGATGTCACTATGGTGTATGGGGCAGGTTAGCGTCTCTGGATGGAGGCGGTATGACAGGGAGCGCTCCTATGATGTCACTATGGTGTATGTGGCCGGTTAGCGTCTCTGGATGGAGGCGGTATGACAGGGAGCGCTCCTATGATGTCACTATGATGTATGTGGCCGGTTAGCGTCTCCGGATGGAGGCGGTATGACAGGGAGCGCTCCTATGATGTCACTATGATGTATGTGGCCGGTTAGCGTCTCTGGATGGAGGCGATATGACAGGGAGCGCTCCTATGATGTCACTATGGTGTATGTGGCAGGTTAGCGTCTCTGGATGGAGGCGATATGACAGGGAGCGCTCCTATGATGTCACTATGATGTATGCGGCCGGTTAGCGTCTCTGGATGGAGGCGATATGACAGGGAGCGCTCCTATGATGTCACTATGATGTATGGGGCAGGTTAGCGTCTCTGGGTGGAGGCGGTATGACAGGGAGCGCTCCTATGATGTCACTATGGTGTATGGGCCGGTTAGTGTCTCTGGATGGAGGCGGTATGACAGGGAGCGCTCCTATGATGTCACTATGGTGTATGTGGCAGGTTAGCGTCTCTGGATGGAGGCGGTATGACAGGGAGCGCTCCTATGATGTCACTATGGTGTATGGGGCCGGTTAGTGTCTCTGGATGGAGGCGGTATGACAGGGAGCGCTCCTATGATGTCACTATGGTGTATGTGGCAGGTTAGCGTCTCTGGATGGAGGCGGTATGACAGGGAGCGCTCCTATGATGTCACTATGTTGTATGTGGCCGGTTAGCGTCTCTGGATGGAGGCGATATGACAGGAGCGCTCCTATGATGTCACTATGGTGTATGTGGCAGGTTAGCGTCTCTGGGTGGAGGCGATATGACAGGGAGCGCTCCTATGATGTCACTATGGCGTATGTGGCCGGTTAGCGTCTCTGGATGGAGGCGATATGACAGGGAGCGCTCCTATGATGTCACTATGTTGTATGTGGCCGGTTAGCGTCTCTGGATGGAGGCGGGGTATGACAGGGAGCGCTCCTATGATGTCACTATGGTGTATGGGGCAGGTTAGCGTCTCTGGATGGAGGCGATATGACAGGGAGCGCTCCTATGATGTCACTATGGTGTATGGGGCCGGTTAGCGTCTCTGGATGGAGGCGGTATGACAGGGAGCGCTCCTATGATGTCACTATGGTGTATGTGGCCGGTCTCTGGATGGAGGCGATATGACAGGGGAGCGCTCCTATGATGTCACTATGGTGTATGTGGCCGGTCAGCGTCTCTGGATGAAGGCGATATGACAGGGAGCGCTCCTATGATGTCACTATGGTGTATGTGGCCGGTTAGCGTCTCTGGATGGAGGCGATATGACAGGGAGCGCTCCTATGATGTCACTATGGTGTATGTGGCAGGTTAGCGTCTCTGGATGGAGGCGGTATGACAGGGAGTGCTCTTATGATGTCACTATGGTGTATGGGGCAGGTTAGCGTCTCTGGATGGAGGCGATATGACAGGGAGCGCTCCTATGATGTCACTATGGTGTATGTGGCAGGTTAGCGTCTCTGGATGGAGGCGGTATGACAGGGAGCGCTCCTATGATGTCACTATGGTGTATGTGGCCGGTTAGCGTCTCTGGATGGAGGCGATATGACAGGGAGCGCTCCTATGATGTCACTATGGTGTATGTGGCAGGTTAGCGTCTCTGGATGGGAGGCGATATGACAGGGAGCGCTCCTATGATGTCACTATGGTGTATGTGGCTGGTTAGCGTCTCTGGATGGAGGCGATATGACAGGGAGCGCTCCTATGATGTCACTATGGTGTATGTGGCCGGTTAGCGTCTCTGGATAGAGGCGGTATGACAGGGAGCGTTCCTATGATGTCATTATGGTGTATTGGGCAGGTTAGCGTCTCTGGATGGAGGCGGTATGACAGGGGAGCGCTCCCTATGATGTCACTATGGTGTATGTGGCCGGTTAGCGTCTCTGGATGGAGGCGATATGACAGGGAGCGCTCCTATGATGTCACTATGGTGTATGCGGCAGGTTAGCGTCTCTGGATTGAGGCGGTATGACAGCGAGCGCTCCTATGATGTCACTATGGTGTATGTGGCAGGCTAGCGTCTCTGGATGGAGGCGGTATGACAGGGAGCGCTCCTATGATGTCACTATGGTGTATGTGGCCGGTTAGCGTCTCTGGATGGAGGAGGTATGACAGGGAGCGCTCCTATGATGTCACTATGGTGTATGTGGCCGGTTAGCGTCTCTGGATGGAGGCGATATGACAGGGAGCGCTCCTATGATGTCACTATGGTGTATGTGGCCGGTTAGCGTCTCTGGATGGAGGCGGTATGACAGGGAGCGCTCCTATGATGTCACTATGGTGTATGTGGCCGGTTAGCGTCTCTGGATGGAGGCGGTATGACAGGGAGCGCTCCTATGATGTCACTATGGTGTATGTGGCAGGTTAGCGTCTCTGGATGGAGGCGATGTGACAGTGAGCGCTCCTATGATGTCACTATGGTGTATGTGGCCGGTTAGCGTCTCTGGATGGAGGCGGTATGACAGGGAGCGCCCCTATGATGTCACTATGGTGTATGGGGCCGGTTAGCATCTCTGGATGGAGGCGATATGACAGGGAGCGCTCCTATGATGTCACTATGGTGTATGTGGCCGGTTAGCGTCTCTGGATGGAGGCGATATGACAGGGAGCGCTCCTATGATGTCACTATGGTGTATGTGGCCGGTTAGCGTCTCTGGATGGAGGCGGTATGACAGGGAGCGCTCCTATGATGTCACTATGGTGTATGTGGCCGGTCTCTGGATGGAGGTGATATGACAGGGAGCGCTCCTATGATGTCACTATGGTGTATGTGGCCGGTTAGCGTCTCTGGATGGAGGCGATATGACAGGGAGCGCTCCTATGATGTCACTATGGTGTATGTGGCCGGTTAGCGTCTCTGGATGGAGGCGGTATGACAGGGAGCGCTCCTATGATGTCACTATGGTGTATGTGGCCGGTCTCTGGATGGAGGCGATATGACAGGGAGCGCTCCTATGATGTCACTATGGTGTATGTGGCCGGTTAGCGTCTCTGGGTGGAGGCGATATGACAGGGAGCGCTCCTATGATGTCACTATGGTGTATGTGGCCGGTTAGCGTCTCTGGATGGAGGCGATATGACAGGGAGCGCTCCTATGATGTCACTATGGTGTATGGGGCAGGTTAGCGTCTCTGGATGGAGGCGGTATGACAGGGAGCGCTCCCATGATGTCACTATGGTGTATGGGGCCGGTTAGCGTCTCTGGATGGAGGCGGTATGACAGGGAGCGCTCCTATGATGTCACTATGGTGTATGTGGCAGGTTAGCGTCTCTGGATGGAGGCGGTATGACAGGGAGCGCTCCTATGATGTCACTATGGTGTATGTGGCCGGTTAGCGTCTCTGGATGGAGGCGGTATGACAGGGAGCTCTCCTATGATGTCACTATGGTGTATGTGGCAGGTTAGCGTCTCTGGATGGAGGCGGTATGACAGGGAGCGCTCCTATGATGTCACTATGGTGTATGGGGCAGGTTAGCGTCTCTGGATGGAGGCGATATGACAGGGAGCGCTCCTATGATGTCACTATGGTGTATGTGGCCGGTTAGCGTCTCTGGATGGAGGCGATATGACAGGGAGCGCTCCTATGATGTCACTATGGTGTATGTGGCAGGTTAGCGTCTCTGGATGGAGGCGATATGACAGGGAGCGCTCCTATGATGTCAATATGGTGTATGTGGCCGGTTAGCGTCTCTGGATGGAGGCGATATGACAGGGAGTGCTCCTATGATGTCACTATGGTGTATGTGGCCGGTTAGCGTCTCTGGATGGAGGCGGTATGACAGGGAGCGCTCCTATGATGTCACTATGGTGTATGTGGCCGGTTAGCGTCTCTGGATGGAGGCGGTATGACAGGGAGCGCTCCTATGATGTCACTATGGTGTATGTGGCCGGTTAGCGTCTCTGGATGGAGGCGATATGACAGGGAGCGCTCCTATGATGTCACTATGATGTATGTGGCCGGTTAGCGTCTCTGGATGGAGGCGGTATGACAGGGAGCGCTCCTATGATGTCACTATGGTGTATGGGGCCGGTCTCTGGATGGAGGCGGTATGACAGGGAGCGCTCCTATGATGTCACTATGGTGTATGGGTCCGGTTAGCGTCTCTGGATGGAGGCGATATGACAGGGAGCGCTCCTATGATGTCACTATGGTGTATGGGGCCGGTTAGCGTCTCTGGATGGAGGCGATATGACAGGGAGCGCTCCTATGATGTCACTATGGTGTATGTGGCAGGTTAGCATCTCTGGATGGAGGCGATATGACAGGGAGCGCTCCTATGATGTCACTATGGTGTATGTGGCCGGTTAGCGTCTCTGGATGGAGGCGGTATGACAGGGAGCGCTCCTATGATGTCACTATGGTGTATGTGGCCAGTTAGCGTCTCTGGATGGAGGCGGTATGACAGGGAGCGCTCCTATGATGTCACTATGGTGTATGTGGCAGGTTAGCGTCTCTGGATGGAGGCGGTATGACAGGGAGCACTCCTATGATGTCACTATGATGTATTTGGCCGGTTAGCGTCTCTGGATGGAGGCGATATGACAGGGAGCGCTCCTATGATGTCACTATGGTGTATGTGGCAGGTTAGCGTCTCTGGATGGAGGCGGTATGACAGGGAGCGCTCCTATGATGTCACTATGGTGTATGTGGCAGGTTAGCGTCTCTGGATGGAGGCGGTATGACAGGGAGCGCTCCTATGATGTCACTATGGTGTATGTGGACGGTCTCTGGATGGAGGCGATATGACAGGGAGCGCTCCTATGATGTCACTATGGTGTATGGGGCAGGTTAGCATCTCTGGATGGAGGCGATATGACAGGGAGCGCTCCTATGATGTCACTATGGTGTATGTGGCCGTTAGCGTCTCTGGGTGGAGGCGATATTACAGGGAGCGCTCCTATGATGTCACTATGGTGTATGTGGCCGGTTAGCGTCTCTGGATGGAGGCGGTATGACAGGGAGCGCTCCTATGATGTCACTATGGTGTATGTGGCCGGTTAGCGTCTCTGGATGGAGGCGATATGACAGGGAGCGCTCCTATGATGTCACTATGGTGTATGTGGCCGGTTAGCGTCTCTGGATGGAGGCGGTATGACAGGGAGCGCTCCTATGATGTCACTATGGTGTATGTGGCCGGTTAGCGTCTCTGGATGGAGGCGGTATGACAGGGAGCGCTCCTATGATGTCACTATGGTGTATGTGGCAGGTTAGCGTCTGTGGATGGAGGCGATATGACAGGGAGCGCTCCTATGATGTCACTATGGTGTATGTGGCCGGTTAGCGTCTCTGGATGGAGGCGATATGACAGGGAGCGCTCCTATGATGTCACTATGGTGTATGGGGCCGGTTAGCGTCTCTGGATGGAGGCGGTATGACAGGGAGCGCTCCTATGATGTCACTATGGTGTATGTGGCAGGTTAGCGTCTGTGGATGGAGGCGATATGACAGGGAGCGCTCCTATGATGTCACTATGGTGTATGGGGCCGGTTAGCGTCTCTGGATGGAGGCGATATGACAGGGAGCGTTCCCATGATGTCACTATGGTGTATGTGGCCGGTTAGCGTCTCTGGATGGAGGCGGTATGACAGGGAGCGCTCCTATGATGTCACTATGATGTATGTGGCCGGTAGCGTCTCTGGATGGAGGCGGTATGACAGGGAGCGCTCCTATGATGTCACTATGGTGTATGTGGCCGGTTAGCGTCTCTGGATGGAGGCGGTATGACAGGGAGCGCTCCTATGATGTCACTATGGTGTATGTGGCCGGTTAGCGTCTCTGGATGGAGGCGATATGACAGGGAGCGCTCCTATGATGTCACTATGATGTATGCGGCCGGTTAGCGTCTCTGGATGGAGGCGATATGACAGGGAGCGCTCCTATGATGTCACTATGATGTATGTGGCCGGTTAGCGTCTCTGGATGGAGGCGGTATGACAGGGAGCGCTCCTATGATGTCACTATGGTGTATGGGGCAGGTTAGCGTCTCTGGATGGAGGCGGTATGACAGGGAGCGCTCCTATGATGTCACTATGGTGTATGTGGGCAGTTAGCGTCTCTGGATGGAGGCGATATGACAGGGAGCGCTCCTATGATGTCACTATGGTGTATGTGGCCGGTTAGCGTCTCTGGATGGAGGCGGTATGACAGGGAGCGCTCCTATGATGTCACTATGGTGTATGGGGCCGGTTAGCGTCTCTGGACGGAGGCGGTATGACAGTGAGCGCTGCTATGATGTCACTATGGTGTATGGGGCAGGTTAGCGTCTCTGGATGGAGGCGATATGACAGGGAGCGCTGCTATGATGTCACTATGGTGTATGGAATAGGTTAGAGTCTCTGGATGGAGGCGATATGACAGGGAGCGCTCCTATGATGTCACTATGGTGTATGTGGCCGGTTAGCGTCTCTGGATGGAGGCGGTATGACAGGGAGCGCTCCTATGATGTCACTATGGTGTATGGGGCCGGTTAGCGCCTCTGGATGGAGGCGGTATGACAGGGAGCGCTCCTATGATGTCACTATGGTGTATGGGGCCGGTTAGCGTCTCTGGATGGAGGCGGTATGACAGGGAGCGCTCCTATGATGTCACTATGGTGTATGTGGCCGGTTAGCGTCTCTGGATGGAGGCGGTATGACAGGGAGCGCTCCTATGATGTCACTATGGTGTATGTGGCAGGTTAGCGTCTCTGGATGGAGATGATATGACAGGGAGCGCTCCTATGATGTCACTATGGTGTATGGGGCCGGTTAGCGTCTCTGGATGGAGGCGGTATGACAGGGAGCGCTCCTATGATGTCACTATGGTGTATGTGGCCGGTTAGCGTCTCTGGATGGAGGCGATATGACAGGGAGCGCTCCTATGATGTCACTATGGTGTATGTGGCCGGTTAGCGTCTCTGGATGGAGGCGGTATGACAGGGAGCGCTCCTATGATGTCACTATGGTGTATGGGGCCGGTTAGCGCCTCTGGATGGAGGCGGTATGACAGGGAGCGCTCCTATGATGTCACTATGGTGTATGGGGCCGGTTAGCGTCTCTGGATGGAGGCGATATGACAGGGAGCGCTCCTATGATGTCACTATGGTGTATGTGGCAGATTAGCGTCTCTGGATGGAGGCGGTATGACAGGGAGCGCTCCTATGATGTCACTATGGTGTATGTGGCAGGTTAGCGTCTCTGGATGGAGGCGATATGACAGGGAGCGCTCCTATGATGTCACTATGGTGTATGAGGCAGGTTAGCGTCTCTGGATGGAGGCGATATGACAGGGAGCGCTCCTATGATGTCACTATGGTGTATGTGGCAGGTTAGCGTCTCTGGATGGAGGCGATATGACAGGGAGCGCTCCTATGATGTCACTATGGTGTATGTGGCAGGTTAGCGTCTCTGGATGGAGGCGGTATGACAGGGAGCGCTCCTATGATGTCACTATGGTGTATGGGGCCGGTTAGCGTCTCTGGATGGAGGCGATATGACAGGGAGCGCTCCTATGATGTCACTATGGTGTATGTGGCAGGTTAGCGTCTCTGGATGGAGGCGATATGACAGGGAGCGCTCCTATGATGTCACTATGGTGTATGTGGCAGGTTAGCGTCTCTGGATGGAGGCGATATGACAGGGAGCGCTCCTATGATGTCACTATGATGTATGCGGCCGGTTAGCGTCTCTGGATGGAGGCGGTATGACAGGGAGCGCTCCTATGATGTCACTATGGTTTATGTGGCCGGTCTCTGGATGGAGGCGATATGACAGGGAGCGCTCCTATGATGTCACTATGGTGTATGTGGCCGGTCTCTGGATGGAGGCGGTATGACAGGGAGCGCTCCTATGATGTCACTATGTTGTATGTGGCCGGTTAGCGTCTCTGGATGGAGGCGGTATGACAGGGAGCGCTCCTATGATGTCACTATGGTGTATGTGGCAGGTTAGCGTCTCTGGATGGAGGCGATATGACAGGGAGCGCTCCTATGATGTCACTATGGTGTATGTGGCCGGTTAGCGTCTCTGGATGGAGGCGATATGACAGGGAGCGCTCCTATGATGTCACTATGGTGTATGTGGCAGGTTAGCGTCTCTGGATGGAGGCGATATGACAGGGAGCGCTCCTATGATGTCACTATGGTGTATGTGGCCGGTTAGCGTCTCTGGATGGAGGCGGTATGACAGGGAGCGCTCCTATGATGTCACTATGGTGTATGGGGCAGGTTAGCGTCTCTGGATGGGGGCGATATGACAGGGAGCGCTCCTATGATGTCACTATGGTGCATGTGGCCGGTTAGCGTCTCTGGATGGAGGCGGTATGACAGGGAGCGCTCCTATGATGTCACTGTGGTGTATGTGGCCGGTTAGCGTCTCTGGATGGAGGCGATATGACAGGGAGCGCTCCTATGATGTCACTATGGTGTATGGGGCAGATTAGCGTCTCTGGATGGAGGCGGTATGACAGGGAGCGCTCCTATGATGTCACTATGGTGTATGCGCTCCTATGATGTCACTATGGTGTATGTGGCAGGTGAGCGTCTCTGGGTGGAGGCGGTATGACAGGGAGCGCTCCTATGATGTCACTATGGTGTATGTGGCAGGTTAGCGTCTCTGGATGGAGGCGGTATGACAGGGAGCGCTCCTATGATGTCACTATGGTGTATGCGCTCCTATGATGTCACTATGGTGTACGGGGCAGGTTAGCGTCTCTGGATGGAGGCGGTATGACAGGGAGCGCTCCTATGATGTCACTATGGTGTATGTGGCAGGTTAGCGTCTCTGGATGGAGGCGATATGACAGGGAGCGCTCCTATGATGTCACTATGGTGTATGTGGCAGGTTAGCGTCTCTGGATGGAGGCGGTATGACAGGGAGCGCTCCTATGATGTCACTATGGTGTATGTGGCAGGTTAGCGTCTCTGGATGGAGGCGATATGACAGGGAGCGCTCCTATGATGTCACTATGGTGTACGGGGCAGGTTAGCGTCTCTGGATGGAGGCGGTATGACAGGGAGCGCTCCTATGATGTCACTATGGTGTATGTGGCAGGTTAGCGTCTCTGGATGGAGGCGATATGACAGGGAGCGCTCCTATGATGTCACTATGGTGTACGGGGCAGGTTAGCGTCTCTGGATGGAGCCGGTATGACTGGGAGCGCTCCTATGATGTCACTATGGTGTATGTGGCCGGTCTCTGGATGGAGGAGATATGACAGGGAGCGCTCCTATGATGTCACTATGGTGTATGTGGCCGGTTAGCGTCTCTGTATGGAGGCGATATGACAGGGAGCGCTCCTATGATGTCACTATGGTGTATGTGGCCGGTTAGCGTCTCTGGATGGAGGCGATATGACAGGGAGCGCTCCTATGACGTCACTATGGTGTATGTGGCCGGTTAGCGTCTCTGGATGGAGGCGGTATGACAGGGAGCGCTCCTATGATGTCACTATGGTGTATGTGGCAGGTTAGCGTCTCTGGGTGGAGGCGGTATGACAGGGAGCGCTCCTATGATGTCACTATGGTGTATGTGGCAGGTTAGCGTCTCTGGATGGAGGCGATATGACAGGGAGCGCTCCTATGATGTCACTATGGTGCATGTGGCCGGTTAGCGTCTCTGGATGGAGGCGATATGACAGGGAGCGCTCCTATGATGTCACTATGGTGTATGGGGCCGGTTAGCGTCTCCGGATGGAGGCGGTATGACAGGGAGCGCTCCTATGATGTCACTATGGTGTATGGGGCAGTTTAGAATCTCTGGATGGAGGCGATATGACAGGGAGCGCTCCTATGATGTCACTATGGTGTATGTTGCCGGTTAGCGTCTCTGGATGAAGGCGGTATGACAGGGAGCGCTCTTATGATGTCACTATGGTGTATGTGGCCGGTTAGCGTCTCTGGATGGAGGCGGTATGACAGGGAGCGCTCCTATGATGTCACTATGAGGTATGTGGCCAGTTAGCGTCTCTGGATGGAGGCGATATGACAGGGAGCGCTCCTATGATGTCACTATGGTGTATGTGGTGGGTTAGCGTCTCTGGATGAAGGCGGTATGACAGGGATCGCTCCTATGATGTCACTATGGTGTATGTGGCCGGTTAGCGTCTCTGGATGGAGGCGATATGACAGGGAGCGCTCCTATGATGTCACTATGGTGTATGGGGCAGGTTAGCGTCTCTGGATGGAGGCGGTATGACAGGGAGCGCTCCTATGATGTCACTATGGTGTATGGGGCAGGTTAGCGTCTCTGGATGGAGGCGGTATGACAGGGAGCGCTCCTATGATGTCACTATGGTGTATGGGGCCGGTTAGCGTCTCTGGATGGAGGCGGTATGACAGGGAGCGCTCCTATGATGTCACTATGGTGTATGTGGCCGGTTAGCGTCTCTGGATGGAGGCGGTATGACAGGGAGCGCTCCTATGATGTCACTATGGTGTATGTGGCCGGATAGCGTCTCTGGATGGAGGCGGTATGACATGGAGCGCTCCTATGATGTCACTATGGTGTATGTGGCAGGTTAGCGTCTCTGGATGGAGGCGGTATGACAGGGAGCGCTCCTATGATGTCACTATGATGTATGTGGCAGGTTAGCGTCTCTGGATGGAGGCGGTATGACAGGGAGCGCTCCTATGATGTCACTATGGTGTATGCGGCCGATTAGCGTCTCTGGATGGAGGCGGTATGACAGGGAGCGCTCCTATGATGTCACTATGGTGTATGTGGCAGGTTAGCGTCTCTGGATGGAGGCGGTATGACAGGGAGCGCTCCTATGATGTCACTATGGTGTATGTGGCCGGTTAGCGTCTCCGGATGGAGGCGATATGACAGGGAGCGCTCCTATGATGTCACTATGGTGTATGTGACCGGTTAGCGTCTCTGGGTGGAGGCGGTATGACAGGGAGCGCTCCTATGATGTCACTATGATGTATGTGGCCGGTTAGCGTCTCCGGATGGAGGCGGTATGACAGGGAGCGCTCCTATGATGTCACTATGATGTATGGGGCAGGTTAGCGTCTCCGGATGGAGGCGGTATGACAGGGAGCGCTCCTATGATGTCACTATGGTGCATGGGGCAGGTTAGCGTCTCTGGATGGAGGCGGTATGACAGGGAGCGCTCCTATGATGTCACTATGGTGTATGTGGCCGGTTAGCGTCTCTGGATGGAGGCGGTATGACAGGGAGCGCTCCTATGATGTCACTATGGTGTATGTGGCCGGTTAGCGTCTCTGGATGGAGGCGGTATGACAGGGAGCGCTCCTATGATGTCACTATGGTGTATGTGGCAGGTTAGCGTCTCTGGATGGAGGCGGTATGACAGGGAGCGCTGCTATGATGTCACTATGGTGTATGGGGCCGGTTAGCGTCTCTGGATGGAGGCGGTATGACAGGGAGCGCTCCTATGATGTCACTATGGTGTATGTGGCCGGTTAGCGTCTCTGGATGGAGGCGGTATGACAGGGAGCGCTCCTATGATGTCACTATGGTGTATGTGGCAGGTTAGCGTCTCTGGATGGAGGCGATATGACAGGGAGCGCTCCTATGATGTCACTATGGTGTATGTGGCTGGTTAGCGTCTCTGGATGGAGGCGGTATGACAGGGAGCGCTCCTATGATGTCACTATGGTGTATGGGGCAGGTTAGCGTCTCTGGATGGAGGCGATATGACAGGGAGCGCTCCTATGATGTCACTATGGTGTATGTGGCAGGTTAGCGTCTCTGGATGGAGGCGATATGACAGGGAGCGCTCCTATGATGTCACTATGATGTATGTGGCCGGTTAGCGTCTCTGGATGGAGGCGATATGACAGGGAGCGCTATGTTTTCTCTCGCTGTCAGCATGGGTGACCTCTGTTATCTTGACCTCTGTCCCCGGCATCAATCCTCCCTGAGGCCCAGAGGCTTGCAGACATTATATATCACAGACAAGAGGCAGCATTCAGAGCTGTCGCCAGCACCAGGAGTGAGGTGATCCGTAGCTGGTTCCACTGTCGCGGGGATTGTGTAACTCTCATACACAAGGGACCTTATTCCGGTCTGTTCGCATGGGGACCGATGTTGCGTTACTGTGCATGCGCAGGGTGTGTGCACCATCTGCCTATAGTCGGATTGCTGGGTGCACGCACCCAGGACAGCTATTGGGGGGGTGGAGAGGGGCAGTGGCGGATTGGCGACCTTAACCGGCCCGGGAGACATCCCACAGCAGCATCCCGGGTGTGTGTGTGTGCGGTCGGGTTCGCTAGCCCGGGGGGGTGGGGGTTGTTCTCCGGGTTGCAGCAGGGGGGAGAGGGGGGGCGTTCAATCACCTGCAGGGAGGACAGCTCAGTTCCAGCTCCGTGGCAGCCATCTTTATGCCTGGCAGCCGGCCAAGGGAGAGACAGCGGCGGCCCGGTCAGGGGGGAAAGCGACCAAATCCGGGCAGGCCCACCAGGAAATGGCCCGGTTTCCCGGTGGCCCAATCCACCCCTGGAGAGGGGCGTTCCTATAAGAATGGTGGGTGTTCTCATGCTGAGGCCATGAAGTGGGTACCTGGGACCTGTCAGCTGCCCGCTTACTGCTTCTGAAAGTGCACGCATATGGTCGCTGACCATCGAATAATGTGGGTGTTCCCCTGGATGGATGTTTATGTACAACATCCTTTTGCAGCCAGTGTGGAGGAACGCGCCTAGCGAATGGTCGGCCGGCGTACAACCATTCGCAAGGTTGACACGCAAGGATGAATCAACCAGAATAACCCCCAAGGAAACAACAAGGACACAGCTAATGGGATTACACCTTCACGTCACACATTGGGGGTGATTCTGGTTGACTCACCATACAGCAAGTTCGGCCCCGTCCCGATGTTTTGGGGACTGCGCATGGTCTATTATGTGCATGTTCCCATGGGTACGCGGACAGGCCGATTCCTGTTTGGGGCCGGATGCTGACATCACAGGACGTCAGACGCCCGCCGCGTCTTCGTCCAGGCGCACGCAGTTTTCACTGACTTATTTGCGAAGGCAGGAAACAGCATTCGATGGTTGGCGACCCTTGAAGGATTCCTCCCGCAGCGGATGCATGCAGCGCGGTGCTCGAGGGCTCGGTAAGCTGCGTTGTTCGCTGCCTTCCGAGCCAACCTGAATCAGGCTCACAATGGCATACTCTTTTACCTGTCGCAATCACTGAAAAACACAATAATATAAGTCACTTCTGTGCAAGAGAAACGTAACTGAGTGTACAGGTCAATATACAGTACAGTGTGCGCGGTATGATTGTGCAGCATGGCGGGCACAGTGGTCAGCATTGCTGCCTCACAGCCCTGAGGTCTTTCATTCAATTCCTGCCCAAAGCATTGGGCCTAATTCAGACCTGATCGCACAGCTGCAAATGATTGCAGTGGGCGATTATCGATAGACTATGCATGCGTTCGATTATCGATAGACTGCGCATGCTTACCACCCATAGTACACAGGTGCGATGCCGTCCTGCAATAAAATACTGCTACTTTTATTATCGCTGACGGTAGGCATGTGTATTAACAGGAAGCCGGTGTTTGGGTGGTAACCGGATGTTTTCTGGGATTGGCAGGGAGAACGCAGGAGTGCACAAGCGTACGAAGGGGAGGAGTGTGATGCCAGCTCCGCCCCCGATCAGCCTGATTCTATCGCAGCTGCTGAGTTATCCCTGGGCTGACTGCGCACACTGGGAACATTATTTGATGGTGAGCGGATTGCGAATGGATTTGAACATCATGCGATGGGGATGGATTTGCTGCTAATCGCCGATCAGCGCAATTTCTGGAAGCCATCGCTTCCTTGCACATCGATTTGCAGGATTGCACAGGTCGGCATTTCTCTCTGACTAGGCGGCTATACATGATCTCCGAGCTTTGCCATTTAGCAGCTCAGCGATCAGGTCTGAATAACCCCCAGACAACACCAATATTCCTTATAACGCACAGATTCCTTCCCCGTGCAGGCTGGGGTCAGTGGTGGTTTCCCTGCACGCCAGCCATGTTTCACCAATATCCCGCAGACCTGGGCAATGTTGGCAAAACTCTTGTTTTTGGTTACAGTTTCTGGATGTGTTTGAGGTGGGAAGTGCGGCATTATCAGCGACAGGGGGCAAACAGAGGAACAATGGCCGTGTGCTGTATCTTGGTGACATATCGGCTTGTGTACCTATTACAGAATGACCTCTTCGTACATGACCTCTATGGGGGGACTTGTCATTGCCCTGACTGTCAGCCACTTGCAGACCTCGTCCTCTCTACATCTCATGGTTCATTGAATCTGTCACCGCCCCGAGGAGAGGGCAGATCTGTAAGCTCATCAGTAACATGGATGGCACTTGAGTCCCAAATTCCTTTTTCTTAGTGTCAACAGCGCCCTGCTTAGTGGTATCCCATTACAGATTATCTCCGATGGGGCGATAGGTGCAGGAGCGCAGCGGATCACAGGGAAGGGTTCTGTGACAGCTGCTGGAAGGTTTACGTACAGGATTATCATCCTCCGTTACCCTTCTCATCAGAGGCGTACCTAGATAATCGTGGGCCCCATAGCAAAAGTTTGTAAGGGCCCCCTATTTAGCAACTGATGATAAATGTATGTAAAACATATACTTAGACAGCAAAGATGGGCCCCCTTCAGCTCTGGGCCCCATAGCAGCTGCACCCCTTGCACCTATGGTAGTTACGCCTTTGCTTCTCATCCATTTAGCTTTCACGATTTGCGGCTAAATCTGAAAATTTTATGTATCACCCAAATGTATGTAGAAGGGACCACAGCAGGAATCTCCGATCCCTATTGCAATGTTACCTGCATCGCCGCTGGCCAACTACCATAGGTTTCTGTGGGTAATACGAGGAGGAGCATTCCAGGAACAGAGGAGGCGCACAGCAGGTTCAGAGGAGGGGCACTGCAGGAACAGAGAAGGTCCGCTGCAGGAACAGAGGAGGCACATGGCAGGAACAGAGGAGGCACACGGCAGGAACAGAGGAGGCACGCGGCAGGAACAGAGGAGGCACACGGCAGGAACAGAGGAGGAGGACTGTAGAAACAGAGGAGGCACACGGCAGGAATTGAGGAGGTACACTTCAAGAACAGAGGAGGTGCATTGTAGGAACAAAGGCAGCACACTGCAGGAACAGAGGAGGCGCACAGAAGGAACAGATGAGGCGCACAGAAGGAACAGAGGAGGCGCACAGAAGGAACAGAGGAGGTGCATGGCAGGAACAGAGGAGGCGCATGGCAGGAACAGAGGAGGTGCACGGCAGGAACAGAGGAGGTGCACGGTAGGAACAGAGGAGGCGCACTGCAGGAACAGCGTAGGCGCAATGCAGGAACAGCGTAGGCGCACTGCAGGAACAGAGTAGGCGCACTGCAGAAGAGGAGGCACACGACAGGAATAGAGGAGGTGCACAGCAGGAATTTAGGAGGAGCACTGCAAAAGAAGTGTAGGCCCATGGCAGGAACAGAGGAGGCGCACTGCAGAAGAGGAGGCACACGACAGGAATAGAGGAGGTGCACGGCAGGAACTTAGGAGGAGCACTGCAGGAACAGAGGAGGAGCAAGGCATGAAAAATTTAGATTAAAATGTTTTAGAACAGGGGGAGCCAGGGAGCCTCTGCAAGGGGCTGCAACCTCTGCAGTACAGCAAACCCCAGTATGTACTGTGCTGCTGCTGCCCGCGATGTATGGAGGGGGAGTGGGAAGACCAGGGCCCCAACCAGGCCCCTCCTTCAGTCCCAGGCCTGGGTAATTAGTACTCCACCCTCTTGGTGGCAATGATAGCAAGTGGGAGCAAACACTCCTGGGTGTGACACTAAGGATCGGTGTGCAGGTGTACTGATGTGTGCTTGGGGCATGTGGCCGTCTGTGCGGGGCACAATTGCTGTCACTGTTGCAGCCGCCTGGCTGTTGCCCCTGTGCAGCGGGAGATGGGGAGAGGCCTCGCTGCTCTGGGCATCTCTATAGCCCTGTGCTTGCTGCCACCTGCTGTGTAAATGGATGTACAGCCCAGCTGTGATGACTCCAGTCACTCCATTTACAACGTGCATGCTGATTGGCTGATTATGATAAACGCATTAAGCTCGACCCCCTTACAGGATAGGCCGATGGTGAATATACGTAACCCATACGTGTCGACTTTCTGTATCCGGAGATGAGACGGTCAGCGTGCCTCTGGGGGCAGTGCCAGATCCTGACATCACCAAGCTCTGAGGAGGGCGGGGCTAAAATTACGGCGAGTTGCATATTTAATTCCCGCCTCCTCCGCATACACCCACGAATGCCGGTATTTAATGGGCAGGGTAGGGGGAGAATGCAGGGGATTCCAGGAGCTTGCGGGAGTATTGCCTACCCTTCTGGGGGGCCTGGAGGAGGGCCCAATATTCGGTAGCCTCCTGTCCTTTCCGGGAGGGTAAACAAGTATGACATATACCTTCCGGGAAGACTGCACCACATAACAGTGCAAAGTGCAGAAGAATTCCTCCATCGGTTTACAAGACATACAAGGCCTTATTCTAGTTCACTCTTTCTGACAAAATCCTTCTTAGATGGACAAAACCATGTGCACTGCAGGGGGGCAGATGTAAAATGTGGAGAGAGAATTAGATTTGGGTGATTTATTTTGTTTCTGTGCAGGGTAAATACTGACTGCTTTATTTTTACACTGCAATATAGATCTCACTTTGAAGTAAAACCCCACCCAAATCTAATTCTCTCTGCACAAGTTACATCTGCCCCACCTGCAGTGCACATGGTTTTGTCCATCTAAGAAGGATTTTGTCAGAAAGAGTGAACTAGAATAACTAGAATAACTAGAATAAGGCCGACAGACAGACAGACAGACGCGCTACAGGGACTTGGCTTTGTAATATGTAAGGTTAGGTATTAAAAGTCCCAAAAAACAAAAGCACAGCAATATATATATATATACTGTAGTTATTTTTTATTTATTACTTTTCCTGCCTTCGTCAGCCGGATCCGGCATTAGACTGTCAGCAGCATGTACCAGAGATTTTGCTTGAGATCTTTTCCACAACACCCTCAGAAATAGTCTTATGACATTAAACTCATAATGTAACCAGACGCTGATTTGCCTGTGGCAGTGGTTGCCATCTGTAAGAATTACTCCCAAGGGGAATTGAATGGACCCATTATATTTTGGCGTGCTCTTGGCTGTATAATTCCTGGGGTGGTGAAATCGAAGCCAGTAATGGGACAACATAATACTTGTGTGACCAGCCTACCGATGGTTTACCTGTGTGCTGCAGATCCCCTTCATGAAATGGGAAATCGGACAAACAGCTTAAGGGGTGACAGACTTCAGTATCCGAAATGTTCCCGAGGCACCAAGTGCTGTAATTAAAGTACTTTCAGGGGCAGTGAGCAGACCTGGCAGGGACTTAGGCTGCACTATGCGTGAATGGGATTCCAAGGAAACAGAAATCCCCTATCTGCCTCTCACTGGCAAGGTTGGCGAAGGTTACACCCCGATATTGATGCTGTGGTGATAGCATACTGTATATGGGTTTGTAATATGCACACATATATATATATATATACATATATATACATACATACATACATACATACATACATACATACTGTTAGGAACAGGGAGATCTCGCCTACCCTAACTCCGTTGTCACCCCTTGGAGTTGGCGGATGCGTGCTAAGCTAACCTTCACCAATAATAGCCGCGTTCGTGGGAGCCCGTTAGTCAGGCTCCCACCCCGATGCCACCTGGTCTTACTAGTGACAACGCAGCCGCCAAGGCCAGAGGTAAACAAGGGGGAAATCTACCTAACAACCAAGGAGGCGAGAACCACCCTGCCCCACGGAGGGGGTGCCAGTGGATAGCAGTCTAAGCTGGGGCCCGCTGTGCTAATGCTGTTGGCAACGGGTAAGACAATGTACCGTGGCCAAGCTGACCGGTATCACTATACACGAGGTGTACCCAGATGCTAAGCAGGAGAAACAATACACGGTATGCTGACACAATCAGAACTGCTGACGGGTGTAACAATACACAATATGCTGACACAATCAGAACTGCTGACGGGTGTAACAATACACAATATGCTGACACAAAAGAACTGCTGACGGGTGTAACAATACACAATATGCTGACACAATAAGAACTGCTGATGGGTGTAACAATACACAATATGCTGACACAATAAGAACTGCTGACGGGTGTAACAATACACAATATGCTGACACAATAAGAACTGCTGATGGGTGTAACAATACACAATATGCTGACACGATAAGAACTGCTGACGGGTGTAACAATACACAATATGCTGACACAATAAGAACTGTTGCCGGGTGTAACAATACACAGTAAGATGATACAATAGATAAATGACAAGTAGGGAGACAAGGAGTGGGAATCTCCCAACTTATCTGAAAACCAAGAGATCAGCAGGCAGACACAGGCAAGGATCCTGGAGGCAGCCAGGAACAGGTACTGGAAACAGGAGCCAAGCGTAGACAGGAGCCTGGAACCGGAAACACTCAGGACGCCAAATCAAGAGCTATAGCCGGCGTCTGAGTGCCCCAGCAATCCAGTTTAAATAGCGCGCCAAGCACTACCCTTACGCTGCGTGCGGCGTTATGCACACCCCTTCCTCCCTGCGGCCGCCAGGCGTCCCCCGTCGCCTTGGCAACCGCTGCGGCAGGGGAGGGAGGGGTTGTACGCCGGCAGCCTGATGCCCGTCATCGCCCGCCAGAAGCTCCCGGCTGATGACGCGACGGCGTCGAGGTAACCCGGCAACCGCCGGAAGAACTTTAGAGGAGACTGCCGGGCGAGCGGAGGCGCTGCCCGTGCAGCTCCTAACAGTACCCCCCCCTTGAGGAGGGGTCACCGAACCCTTAGACCCAGGTTTGAACGGGAAGGTCTTAAAGAACTCTGCTTTGAGCCTGGGCGCATGTAACAATCGCTCAGGCACCCAAGACCTCTCCTCTTCTCCGAACCCTTTCCAATTGACCAAAAATTTCAGTTGACCCCGAACGACCTTGGAATCCAATATCTTCTCTACTATGAATTCTTTGTGCCCTTGAATGAGGACTGGTTTGCGGTTCGGAGCAGGCCCTGATTGGGGAGCCATCAAGGCTGGTTTAAGAAGAGAACAATGAAAGACATTATTGATTCGCAGTGCTCTGGGGAGCTGCAACCTAAATGCCACCGGATTGACTTGAGCCGTGATCAGAAATGGACCGATGAACCTGGGTCCTAATTTTGGGCATCTCTGGCGAAGCTTGATGTGGCGAGTAGACAACCACACCTTTTGCCCCACTCGGAAAAAACATGGTCTCCTATGTTTGTCAAAAAAAAATTTCGAACGTGCCGAAGACTGCCTAAGAGCCAAATGAACCTTTTGCCATGACTTCCTAAGGAAGGACACTGTGGAGAAGGGCGACCGAGAGGAATCCCTTGGAACAAAGAAGGAGTTGCACTTGGGATGGAACCCGAAATTACACAAAAAAGGCGAGCTCTTGGAGGCCACATGATAAGAGTTGTTATAAGCAAATTCTGCCAAAGGTACCAGCTCAGCCCAATTGCTCTGACATTTGGAGACGAAGCAGCGTAAATATTGCTCCAGGGCCTGATTGACCCTTTCGGTCTGTCCGTTGGACTGTGGGTGATGCCCGGAAGAAAGACTGACCTGTATTCCTAAACCGGAACAAAAACTTCTCCAGAACCTGGCCACAAACTGAGACCCCCTGTCTGAAACTATATCCAAGGGAAGGCCATGGAGTCTGAAAATATGAGAGATAAAGAGCTGTGCCAACTCTTTAGCAGTGGGGAGTTTACGCAAGGGTATAAAATGTGCCATTTTGCTAAAGCGGTCGACCGTGACCCAAATGGTGGTAAAACGAGTAGAAGAAGGAAGGTCGACAATGAAGTCCATAGAAATATGGGACCATGGCCTTTCTGGAATGGACAACGGCAGGAGTGTACCCACTGGTGATGATCTAGAAGACTTATGTCGAGCACAGACCGGACAAGAAGAGATAAACAGAGCAACATCCTGTTTTATGGTGGGCCACCAAACCGCTCTGGACAAGTGCTCAAGGGTCTTGGTAACGCCAGGGTGTGCAGTGACCCTACTGGAATGAAAGTCTTTGAGGACCAATTTTCTGAGATGTTTTGGAATAAACAGTCTATTATGTGGAGTCCCCTGAGGAGCAGAAGGCTGGGAAGCCAGGACACGGGAGGCCAAGTCCTGAGTCAGACCCGCAAAAATGACAGAAGACGGGACAATGGGTGTATCTTTAAGTCCAGCACTCTGACAAGTCTGGAAACTACGAGATAACGCATCAGCTTTGACATTTTTGGGGCCGGGTCTGAATGTAATGATGAATTGAAACCTGGTAAAGAACAACGCCCACCGGGCTTGTCGTGGGTTTAATCGTTTAGCCGACTCGATGTAGGCTAAGTTTTTGTGGTCAGTGATCACAGTGATGATGTGTTTGGCCCCTTCAAGCCAATGACGCCACTCCTCGAAAGCCCACTTAATGGCCAACAACTCACGATTCCCGACATCATAGTTCCTTTCGGCTGTGGAGAACTTGCGGGAGAAGAAGGCGCAAGGATGAACTTTCTGATCATGAATGTCCTTCTGAGAAAGGACAGCTCCAGCCCCTACATCCGAGGCGTCAACCTCCACAAGGAAAGGAATTCTGGGATCCGGGTGATGTAAGACAGGAGCTGAGCAGAAGGCCTTCTTTAACTTATGAAAGGATTCGATGGCCTGTGGGGACCAAACTTCTGGATTGGCTCCCTTGCGAGTCAGTTCCACAATGGGGGCAACAATGTCAGAAAAGGAACGGATGAATCTCCGGTAATAATTGGAGAATCCTAAGAATCTTTGGATGGCCTTAAGATTGTTTGGACGAGCCCAAGACATGATGGCCTGAACCTTGCTGGGGTCCATGGAAAAACCCTTAGGAGAGATGACATAACCCAGAAATGAGACTTGCGCAATTTCGAATTCACACTTTTCGAGTTTGGCGTATAATTGATTCTCACGCAACTTCTGAAGGATCAGGCGGACGTGTTGCCGATGTTCAGGAAGTGACTTGGAAAAAATCAAAATGTCGTCTAAGTAAACCACAGCAAATACCCCCAGGTACGGCCGGAGTACTTCATTGATAAAATCCTGAAAGACTGCAGGAGCGTTGGCCAAGCCAAACGGCATTACAAGATATTCGTAGTGACCTGAATGTGTGTTAAAGGCTGTCTTCCACTCATCTCCTTTTCTAATCCTGATGAGGTTATATGCTCCTCTAAGATCAATCTTGGAAAACACCATCGCCTCCCGGATTTGATCAAATAAAACAGAGATGAGTGGTAACGGATAGGAATTTTTTACAGTAATTTTGTTCAAGGCCCTATAGTCTATACAGGGACGTAAAGATCCATCTTTTTTTTCAACAAAAAAAAACCCTGCAACTACGGGAGATTTAGAAGGACGAATGAATCCTTTTTCAAGACTCTCACTTATGTATGAATCCATGGCCTGGGATTCAGGTGCTGAGAGGGCATATAGACGTCCCTTGGGCAATCTGGCATTGGGAACTAAGTCTATGGCACAATCAAAGGGACGGTGAGGGGGGCAACGTATCTGCTTCCTTCTTGGAAAACACATCGGCAAAGTCTCTGTAGGGTACGGGTATAGAAGAAAAAACGGGAAGGACAAGACGAAGAGGAAGAGAGAGACAATGATCAGGAAGAGCCCCAACGTGTGATTTCTCCTGTGGTCCAGTTGATACTGGGATTGTGCTTCCTAAGCCATGGTAACCCCAGGACGAGTGGCGTGAGCGGACAGTGAAACAACAGAAAAGAAATCTCTTCCGAATGAAGAGCCCCCACCGAAAGCTGAAGAGAAGGGGTGCACTCGGTAACACTGCCGTTGGAGAGTGGCTGACCATCCAGACCACAAACCGACAAGGAATTGACCAGGGGAATGGGTTTGAGCCCCAACGAACAAACCAGACCCCTGTCAATAAAATTGCCGGCTGCACCGCAATCAACAAAGGCAGTGGTATCGACAGTGCAGTTATTACAGGTGACAGAAACCTGAATAATGATCGAGTCTAAGGGAGAAAAACAAGATAGGCCCAAGTGAGTTTCCCCAAACCCACTTAGGCCCTGTCTTTTCCCGCCTTCAACGGACAGACCACTGCACGGTGACCCTGACCTCCACAATACAGACAGAGACCCTTCAGCCTCCTACGATTCTTTTCTGCGGCAGATAAACGTGTAGCCCCAATCTGCATGGGTTCGTCACAAGCAACCTCCGAGGTCTCCCCCAGTGATGATGAGGGATATATCCCGGAGACCCTTTCCCTCTGGCGTTCCCGGAACCTCCGATCTACCTTGATGGCTAATTCCATAATTTCATCAAGGGAGGTCGGGTAGGGTAGTGAACCAATGCATCTTTTAACGTTTCAGATAAACCAATGCGAAACTGGCTGCGGAGTGCTGGGTCATTCCAACCAGAGTCAATGGCCCACCTCCTGAATTGGGTACAATAAGCCTCGGCGTTACTCTGACCCTGCCGTAGTGCCCTCAGGTTGGCTTCGGCTGAGGCAGCACGGTCTGGGTCGTCGTAAAGCAACCCCATGGCAGAAAAAAAAGCATTCACAGAGGTAAGGGCCTCGGACCCTGTGGGAAGGCCGAACGCCCAGGTCTGTGGGTCCCCTTGTAACAGGGAGATAACCATTCCCACACGCTGGGATTCCAAGCTGGAGGAGGCCGGGCGGAGTTTGAAATAAAGTTTACACGACTCTCTAAAGTTAAAAAACTGGGAACGCTCCCCGGAAAACCGGTCCGGGAGACTCAACTTGGGTTCAGGGTTTCTGGATGAGGATAAGACCCCTTGTACCCGTTCCTCTTGTGAGTTTACCCGGAGGGTCAATTTCTGAAGCTCTTGAGTCAGGGTATGCATCTGCCCCGCCAAAGCGTGATTAGCAGCCTGCTGGGCCGGATCCATGATAGCTGACTGGAAGCTGGGTGAAGTATGTGGCCGGCTATAATGTTAGGAACAGGGAGATCTCGCCTACCCTAACTCTGTTGTCACCCCTTGGAGTTGGCGGATGCGTGCTAAGCTAACCTTCACCAATAATAGCCGCGTTCGTGGGAGCCCGTTAGTCAGGCTCCCACCCCGATGCCACCTGGTCTTACTAGTGACAACGCGGCCGCCAAGGCCAGAGGTAAACAAGGGGGAAATCTACCTAACAACCAAGGAGGCGAGAACCACCCTGCCCCACGGAGGGGGTGCCAGTGGATAGCAGTCTAAGCTGGGGCCTGCTGTGCTAATGCTGTTGGCAACGGGTAAGACAATGTACCGTGGCCAAGCTGACCGGTATCACTATACACGAGGTGTACCCAGATGCTAAGCAGGAGAAACAATACACGGTATGCTGACACAATCAGAACTGCTGACGGGTGTAACAATACACAATATGCTGACACAATAAGAACTGCTGACGGGTGTAACAATACACAATATGCTGACACAATAAGAACTGCTGACGGGTGTAACAATACACAATATGCTGACACAATAAGAACTGTTGCCGGGTGTAACAATACACAGTAAGATGATACAATAGATAAATGACAAGTAGGGAGACAAGGAGTGGGAACCTCCCAACTTATCTGAAAACCAAGAGATCGGCAGGCAGACACAAGCAAGGATCCTGGAGGCAGCCAGGAACAGGTACTGGAAACAGGAGCCAAGCGTAGACAGGAGCCTGGAACCGGAAACACTCAGGACGCCAAATCAAGAGCTATAGCCGGCGTCTGAGTGCCCCGGCAATCCAGTTTAAATAGCGCGCCAAGCACTATCCTGACGCTGCGTGCGGCGTCATGCACACCCCTTCCTCCCTGCGGCCGCCAGGCAACCGCTGCGGCAGGGGAGGGAGGGGTTGTACGCCGGCAGCCTGATGCCCGTCATCGCCCGCCGGAAGCTCCCGGCTGATGACGCGACGGCGTCGAGGTAACCCGGCAACCGCCGGAAGAACTTTAGAGGAGACTGCCGGGCGAGCGGAGGCGCTGCCCGTGCAGCTCCTAACACATACACACACACACACAACTTTTCTTTAGTAGATTTGTGGTCTAATCTATCTGGAACACAAATTATATTTCTGTTTTTATTGCATGTTTATTTTCTGTTTTAAGGGAAACAGTTGGATCTCACACTGTTGCGATCCCACCTTTGCACCAGTCTGATGGTTGAGGTATGCGCACACGCGCATTTCTGCACATGTGCAAAGGCCAGCAGCAAATGGCTTTGACGAGTTACACATTCGCAGGGTCGTTTGCTGCGGGGAGGGAGGGACGGGGGTGGACACTGTGCTGGAGCAGGGGAACAAAGTTTTTTGGGCATCCCCATAAAAACGCTGGGCATTCCCCAAGGATCCCAGGTGGTTCTATACCTGCTTGGGGCTGGTGGCTTACGTCACATGACGTCAGACCCCGCCCCGTCTTCGGCGATCTGCGGATGAAATAAAAGTCGGTTTAGAAGAGAGAAATCATTTGAGGGTCAGCGAACATCGAATGTTGAACGACCGCTGCGTAGGGAGCTAACCTGAATAAGGGCCCATACTCCTTATCCACTGATAGAATTTCCCGGGTGACTGCTGGGTCTACTCATGTTGCAGGTCAGAGGCTAACGCTTGCGAGCAGGGCCCTCCTACTGTTTTGCATATCTGTGACTACAGTTTGTTCAATCACTGTCTCCTATTGTAAAACACAACACAACATTCTGCACTACAGTAAATAAGAAACGGTTAATAAATAAATACAATCCCATCATCTATACAGATGAGGCAGGCCCCATCATTGCCGCTGGCGCGCCATCTGCATCGCATTGAAGACGCACACGAGCCAGAATCCTGGGCGTACCGGGATGGCTCCCTATGTATGTATGTATGTATGTATGTATGTATGTATGTATGTATGTATGTATGTATGTATGTATGTATGTATATATATATATATATATATATATATATATATATATATATATATATATATATATATATATATATATATATATGTCTAGTGTCCATTTGTGTGACCCTGAAACACTGCCATCTGTTGTCAGCAAGTGAAACTACATCTCTTTCTGGGCTGGATGTATCAACGCTTACCGTCTCGCTGACATCCCGTTTTCACTTCCGCCGACTGTTCGTGTGATGTATTAATAAAGTTTCGTTTTCTTGTGCATGAAGAAACTCCGCCGGCTTGAACTATAGTGGAGTTTCCGGCGCGCAAGCTGATTCCATTGTAGTCTATTGCAGCTGAAGCGCTGCGTTATGTATTAACACTCGCAGCGCTCAGCTTTTTTTGGACATAATTCGCCTTGTATTGCTGGCGAACTGCAGTTGTGACAGTTCAATTATTAAAGTATAATGTAATTCCAGTGTTGTATTTACCTTATCAGGGCTAGGCAAGAGGCAGTGAGGTGTGAGGCACAGATCATCAGGGCTAGGCAAGAGGCAGTGTGCCTCACACCTTCCAAAAAAGAACCAATCTTGCCTCCCATACAACAAGTAAAATACATCCCACAGCACAACCTGTTTTCATAAGGTAAATACAACACTGGAAATACATTATACTTTAATAATTGAACTGTCACAACTGCAGTTCGCCAGCAATACAAAGCTGAGCGCTGCGAGCCGGGGAAAGACACTCGGGAAACCCAGCCAGCAGCAGGACGCATCTGTGCATGCGCACAAAAAAAAAACCTACGAAATCATTACGACGGAGGTCTGCATTACCGCGGACCAAGGAAGAGGAGAAAAAATTCATACATAATGCGGAAATCTCTGCAAAAATCACGCGAAAAGTGCACGAAAAAAAGGACTCCACTTCACTACAGAAATGCGAGTATTGATAAATCCCGCCCTCTCTCTCTCACACATTCACAAACACATTGGCATCACAAGGTAGAGGACTAGCTTTCGAAGCAGCTATCTCCCATAGGAGTGCATTGATCATAGTAACATAGTAATTAAGGTTGAAAAAAAAGACGTTAGTCCATCGAGTCCAACCTGTCTAACTTGTAATTACTGACCTGAGTAAGTCATATCTATAGGATTCCCTTAGTGGCTGCATCCAGTTTTGATGTAAATTCAGTAACAGTAGTTGCTGCAATGACCCCCACCAGCAATGAGTTCCAGAATGTTACTGCTCTAATGGTGAAGAATCCTCTTCTTAATTCAGTACGGAATTTATTTTCCTCGAGCCTCAGTACATGTCCGCGTGTCCTAAGTATAGGCCTGTTACTGACCAATCATCTCCCAGTTCCATATGATTCCCAATCCTGTATTGGAACATACTGATCACATCTCCTCTCAGCCTCCGTTTCTCCAGTGAGAACATATTCAGCCTGGTTACCGTATCTTTGTATTCTAGTGATTCAAGACCTGTTACTAGCCTAGTCGCCCTTCTCTGTAATTGTTCCAATTCATTTATGTCCTTTTTATGGTGCGGTGCCCAGAACTGAGCACAGTACTCCAAGTGTGGTCTCACCAATGCCTTGTAAAGAGGCACTATCACTTTGGCATCCCTTGAATCTATACCCCTTTTAATGCATGACAGTGTCCGGTTTGCCTTTGCGGCTGTACTTGAGCAGTGTGCACTATTACCCAATGTCTCATCTATGATGACCCCCAAGTCCTTCTCTACAGCAGAATTCCCTATAACAACTCCATTTAGCCTATAAGTAGCTTGTTCATTTTTGTTCCCATAATGACTTATTTATCATGATTTAAACATTATCAACATTATACTGCATTTTCCACCTTTCGGCCCACCTTTCCAGTTTAATTATACCCCTTTTACACCGCTGCAAAACCCCATGTTTTCAGCGGGTCAGACCCGGGTCAGAGGCGGTGTAAATGTGTCACGCCGTGTCCCTTTACACAGGACTTCTCCCCAGGTCCTGACCTGGGTAGAACACGGCCAGGACCTGGGTAGAGGGCGGTGTAAATGGGTACGCCGGGTCATCCAACCCGGCTCCCATTTACATCAATGCAGGACGTACAACCTGTGGACCGCACCGTCAGCAGGTTGGACAGGGGGGGGGGGAGGGGGCACACACAGCCTGCGCTGCTGTCTGCTATACTCTGCAGACAGCAACGGCGGCAGCGGAGAAGGTGAATGGATGCCTGCATGTGGCATCCATTCACCTCCCAGACGACGGCTGGGGGGTGCACGGGGGCAGGGGGTAGCCCAGCAGCTTACCTTGGTGCTGGGCTGCCCCCAGCACGGCGATCGGTGTATCCGACGGGGATCACCGCGGTCCCGGTGCTTGGAGATGATGTCATATCCAAGCGCCGCCTCCGTCTACACTGTGGGTGGGCACCGCAGTGTAAATGGAGTAAATCCCAGATCCGACCTGGCTTGGATCTTTCTTCCAAATGCCGGGTCGGATCTGGGATTTTTGGTGTAAGAGGGGTATTATTGTAAGTCACTCTGTAATGTATCCACATCCTCTCCTAAGTTAATTTCGGGTCGTCTGCAAATATTGCAATTTTTCTCACTTTGTCACTTTCTATATCATTAATTAATGAATATATTAAACAAGGTGGGCCCCAATATTGAACCTTGTGGGACTCCACTTTGGACCTTACCCCAGCTGGAATGTATGCCATTTACCACCACTCTCTGTCCCCGATTGTGCAGCCAGTTTTTAATCCAATTACAAATTTTATCTCCTAACCCTAAATTACCTAGTTTCATTAATAACTTTTTATGAGACACAGTGTCAAGTCCAGCCCCCTACTGACTTCCTCATACTGTAGAAGCTAATTAAATTAGTCTGACATGATATTTATTTGACGAACCCATGCTGAGCCTTAATTATCACTTTCTCCTGGTCTAAGAAATTTTGGATACTATCTCTTATTATTCCTTCTAATATTTTCCCCACAATGGATGTAAGGCTGACCGGCCTATACTTTTCAGGGTTAGTTTTGCTACCTTTCTTCCATATTGGTACTAAGTTAGCTATGCGCCAGTCCCTTGGTACCGTCCCCGAGTTTATTGATTCCTCAAATATCAGATATAATGGTAGTGCTATGACAGAACTCTATTCTTTTAGTATCCTAGGGTGTATTTCATCCTATTGTAAAATGCGATCCTATCGTCGGGATGTATCATCCCCCATGTGCAGGGAGAGGGCTCGGAAAAGCACAATCACTCTCTAATGGACAAAACCATGTGTACTGCAGGTTGGGCAGATGTAACATGTGCAGAGTGAGTTAGATTTGGGTGAGTTATTTTGTTTCTGTGCAGGGTAAATACTGGCTGCTTTATTTTTACACTGCAATATAGATATCAGTTTGAAGTACACCCCCCAACCCGGGGGTATTGTCCTTTCCGGGTGAATCAGAATAACCCCCATAGTGTATAATGTTATAGGACAGTAACATACCCCCAACTTTTGTCCCCGTGGCTGACTGCGGGCCTGAAATTTGGGGGGCATGGCCTAACGACCAGGTCATGGCCTACTATCCTGCAATGCCATGCCCACATTTTTGTGGCTGTGGGGGCATGGCCAGCACCCCCAGCCCCTCTGTCTCCCTGAATAGATGCTGTGCGCATGCCTATGGCTCACAGTACGCTTGTGCAGTCGTTCGATCTTCACCCGGACTGTTAATATGCAGCCATGCCATCAAGTCTGAATAACCCCCTTGGTTGCAAACACAGAATATTTCTTGGCAGCATTCACCTCGCCATCACCCAAAAGTTACAAGCAACTTCAATGATTGTGGCACAAGTTCTCAAACTCGGTCCTCTGGACCCCAAACAGTTCCTGTTTACCAAGTCTGCTCACGGATCCTCGAGTGAAATGATTAGCTGTGTCTTCTGGATTGTGTGAGTGAGTAATGAGTGCACCAGTGCACCTGCCGGGTGACCTGGAGAGCTGTTTGGGGTCCCGAGGACGAGCATGAGAACATTTGGGGCTCTGCCTCTCGGCCCCACTCGCAGTGTGTGTGCAGTCTAATTTATGGAGTGAGGATTACATGACACCGCCTCTGTTGACTGTGCGGCTTTTCTTCGAGCTCAGAATTTAAGGGATGGAAATGTTTTCCGCTTACTAACGACACCCGTCTTATTTAAAGATGTTTTCCTGTGAGAATAGAAAAAAAAAATACAAACTTGACTTTTTTCCCTTTCTTGCTTAGGAGGAGGCCTTGTAAAAAAGGTTGGTGGTCTCGGCTCTCGTCCCAATGCCAAGGGATAACATCATAGCCGCCAACCAAACTGGCATCCCAATGAGCCCTCTCAGGCTGGTGGTTACATTTGGGGTAAGAATAAAAACTGACCAGACAGCTCACACTCCGGAGGTGGTCCGCCGGGAGCTGCGTTACTGCCGTGTATGGAGCTGGTAATCAGGGGCGGATTGGGGACTAAAAGTGGCCCTGGAATATTTCTGGAAGTGGCCTCATGTGGGTGGCAACAACTCAATAATGGGCGGAGCCAAAATAACAGTAGGCGGGATTACCACATCACTATACTTAGCTACATTGTTGACAGGCAAAACTAAAGCATCAATAGTGTCTGAATATCAGATTCATCAATATTAACTTGTGTTTGTTGGTGAGACTGTAAAATGTGAATGGACCCATGGTTGACTGCCACTAACCTGACTTTACACACTCTCAACTTCAGGCTGTTGATACTGTATGTTGATACTGGACATTGCCTCTCTGGAAAGAGCCAGAAAACACTATATACACCAACCAGGATCACATTACCATAATGCACAGTACGCATTACAGCACACGCCGATATGCCCAGTACGCATTACAGAACACTCTTTTATGCCCAGTACGCATTACAGAACACTCTTTTATGCCCAGTACGCATTTCAGCACATGCCATTATGCCCAGTACGCATTACAGAACACTCTTTTATGCCCAGTATGCATTACAGCACACACCGTTATGCCCAGTACGCATTACAGAACACTCTTTTATGCCCAGTACGCATTACAGAACACGCCGTTATGCCCAGTACGCATTACAGAACACGCTTTTATGCCCAGTACACATTACAGCACACACCGTTATGCCCAGTACGCATTACAGCACACGCCGTTATGCCCAGTACACAATAAAGCAAACACCATTATGCCCAGTACACATTACAGCACACGCCGTTATGCCCAGTACACATTACACCATACGCCGTTATGCCCAGTTCGCATTACAGAACACTCTTTTATGCCCAGTACGCATTACAGCACACGCCGTTATGCCCAGTACACAATAAAGCAAACACCATTATGCCCAGTACACATTACAGCACACGCCGTTATGCCCAGTACACATTACACCATACGCCGTTATGCCCAGTTTCGCATTACAGCACACGCCGTTATGCCCAGTATGCATTGCAGCACACGCCGTTATGCCCAGTACGCATTACAGCACACGCCGATATGCCCAATACCCATTTCAGCACTCGCCATTATGCCCAGTACGCATTACAGCACACGCCGATATGCCCAATACGCATTACAGAACACGCTTTTATGCCCAGTACGCATTACAGCACACGCTGTTATGCCCAGTACGCATTACAGCACACGCTGTTATGCCCAGTACGCATTACAGAACACGCTTTTATGCCCAGTACGCAGTACAGCACACGCCGTTATGCCCAGTACGCATTAGAGAACACGCCTTTATGCCCAGTATGCATTACAGCACACGCCGTTATGCCCAGTACGCATTACAGCACATGCCATTATGCCCTGTACGCATTACAGCACACGCCATTATGCCCTGTACGCATTACAGCACACGTCGTTATGCCCAGTACGCATTACAGCACACGCCGTTATGCCCAGTACTCATTACAGCACACGCCGTTATGCCCAGTACGCATTACGGCACACGCCGTTATGCCCAGTACGCATTACAGCACACGCTGTTATGCCCAGTACACCAAGGACCGGCAACCCGGGTAAGTATCCCCTACCCCATTCACACCGGCTAGGTCCCCGGGTTAAACCCGGGAACAATGCTGCTCCATAGCAGGGTTGAAATCCTGGCGATTTTTGACGAGATTTTTGCCCGGGAACCTTTCACACCTGCACTAGTCCAACCCGGGAAATGATGCTGGTGTGAATGGGGTATAAGGGATTTGGACCCAAGGCAGGTTACAGGGTAATGCCCATGGTGTGTGCTTACTGTATATAAAATGACGCATCCTGCCTGTTTGCAATAATAATACCCTGAAGGGCAACACCCCATACACACACATCTATATCCAGGGGCATAACTAGAACTTTACGGCCACCCCCATCCTTCGTCACTACAATGCCTCTTAGCGGGAGAGAGAGAAAAGAGAGATCGAGATAGATAGATAGATAGATAGATAGATAGAGTTTTCATTGAAAAATAGGGAATGAGGGAGAGAAAGAGAAACAGATGAGCAAGAGAGGGAGAAGCATTAATGGGGCTTAAGAACAGACAGATGTGGGGGAGAGGGCACAGAGAGAAGGCCTGACAGGATGGGCGACAGAGAGAGGGACGGACGGGATGGGTGACAGAGAGAGGGACAGACGGGATGGGCGACAGAAAGAGGGATGGACGGGATGGGCTGCAGAGAGAGGGACGGACGGGTTGGGCTGCAGAGAGAGGGACAGACAGGATGGGCTGCCGAGAGAGGGACGGGATGGGCTGCAGAGAGAGGGACAGACGGGATGGGCTGCAGAGAGAGGGATGGGATGGGCTGCAGAGAGAGGGACGGATGGGATGGGCTGCAGAGAGAGGGACGGATGGGATGGGCTGCAGAGAGAGGGACGGATGGGATGGGCTGCAGAGAGAGGGACGGGATGGGCTGCAGAGAGAGGGACGGACGGGATGGGCTGCAGAGAGAGGGACGGACGGGATGGGCTGCAGAGAGAGGGACGGACGGGATGGGCTGCAGAGAGAGGGACGGACGGGATGGGCTGCAGAGAGAGGGATAGGAAGAGAGAGAGATGGGAAGAGAGAGAGAGGGCAGGATGTATTAATATACATCGCCGCCCTTCGCCTAACAGCCGCCGCGATGCTGCCGCATATGTACTAACATATGCAGCTAGCATCTGGTTGCGGTGATGGAGACCCCCACGATACCTGTGATGTGGTCTGCGGGGGTCTCCGTCACCTCCCGGCGGCTGTCAGTGTCCCCCTGCGTCTCCTCCTCCCCCCTGCAGCCGGATGTCCTCCCGGCTGTCACACCTGTTGGGGGAGGAGGAGATCAGGAGGACGGGAGGGGGGGGGGGCGCGGACGTCGGGCGGTGATAGAAGCCCATAGGCTTCTATAGGGGGTGGCGATACCCTGCCAGGCGAAAACGGGGCGGACGGGTAATGGTAAATAGGAAAATGCGGTAAAAACCCAGTTTTACCGCATTTTCCTTTTAGTACATCCCGCCCTGAGTGAGATAAATTTAGTACGAGAGAGAGAGAGAGAGAGAGAGAGAGAGAGAGAGAGAGAGAGAGAGAGAGAGAGAGAGAGAGAGAGAAATGGATGGGAGGGGCCACATTGAGAGAGAGAGAAGGATAGGATTGGGCATAGATGGATGCACAGGCAGGAGTCAGACCCTCTAACTAGCGAGGGTGTAGACTGAGGATGCAGCAGTTTACAAAGTCTCCCTCTCACCTGATTAATTCTTCAGTGACCACTTCCTCGGCAGCAGAGAGAAGATGCGCAGCACCAGCAGTAGCCCTCCCGAGTTGCTCCCACGACGGCGATGGCCGGGGGCTCATAGGCTCCGCGCCTTACACCATGTGCAGTGACTTTGCCACGGTCACTGTCTTCCCCCTCCGACATGGGGTCGCCTGAAGCTCCGCCCCCCTGGTCAACATAAGCTCCGCCCAGAACAATCTAAGCCCCACCTCCTCATCAGTCAGCAGCATCTCTGTAACCCCGCTGCGATGTATACTATGCCCTTCCACTGAGGTAACCTGCTCGACATGGGGGCTTGGAGGCTGTGTGGGAGCCAGTGGCGAGGCTGTGTGGCCAAGCACGCCGCACACAGCGGCGCAGCACTGCCCCCCTTCTCCTCCTCACAACATCCATGCCAAGAATAATCAATAATGATATGGTGATCTCATAATGTATAAAATAAAAATATGAGTCCCGGATCAACGGCAACATCGCACACAGTGCCCTGCTACTATATGCGGCCCTACCTCCCCCTGCCCGCTGTTCTCCGAGTGACTGAGTCCCGGAGAACAGAGGGCAGGAGGAGGCGGGCCACATACAGTAGTAACTAACAGGGAACACTGTGTGCGGCGTTGCCACAGATCGGGGACTCACTCACTCACTCATATTTCTATTTTATACATTATGTGAATACAGTGAATGTGATCATCATGGCATGGCATGATTATTGTATGGCATGGTCCATGTTTTGGAGGCTGGAGGAGGAGGGGCAGGCAGTGCAGTGGACAGATAGAACAGCGGGCGGGAGGAGGCGGGGCTACTATCTCTGACAGCAGCCACCCTCCAATGACAGGTGGAGGAGGCAGGGCCACACACTGGGACTGGGCGATGCCTCCTGCCGCTGAGCAGCCCCGGCCTCAGCCCAATGCTGTCACTGTGTCAGTGTGGCTCTGCACATGCGCAGCTTGCGGCGGCGGCGGCCTCTGTAATGTCGGCCTCCCGGGAAAATTCCCGGTAGATATAATGGCCAATCCGCCCCTGCTGGTAATGATCTCAATCACTATTATTACAGCCCGTAATGTGTGTTTCACTAACATTGCAAATTCTTGTCGGAGCGTTTCACTTGCAGCTCGATAAATCAGTTCTGTAATGTAGGCATGTACAACGGGCCTAATTCAGCTGCTGACGCTGGATACTGAAAATTACTATTAGGCAAATTTCAGGAATCTGTGCATAGAAACATAGAATTTGACGGCAGATAAGAACCACTTGGCCCATCTAGTCTGCCCCTTTTAGTGCATGCAGAAGCATGCAGGAGACACCCCTTAAACTACGGTTGCATTCAGGAAAATTCAACTGTACTGTAAGTGACGATGAGGGGGGGGGGGGGGGGGTTTGATGACGAAGGTATCGTCCAGACAATGCAGGCGTGCGGGCCGCATCTTGCGAATGGTTGTAGGCATTATCTGTACAATAAACAAGTACAGTAAAGAGTTAACGATTTCCACCTTGTAGACGGATGCGGAGAAATGACCGGGGATACCTGCGGGGCGCAGTCTGCGCCATGGCGCACATCTGCATGGGCATCTGGCTCACTCATTTGACATCTTCCTGGTTACTCAGACGAGTTGCGTAACTAAATATAGCACATCACCTTGAAAATATTTACCTTAAATTAATTGGTTTTGACGTTGGAAAGGATCAGGCTTAGTAGGTGCGGTGGGATAGCAGTGGGATGTTAGGAAACAGATGGCTGGATCGTTTTCAGCCTGAACAGCTGCAGGCACTAGGATGGTGTGTACAGTGCAAAGGTGATGTAACCCATAGCAACCAGTCCGAATGGTACAAGTAGCATGGGTAACTCATGTATATAATCTTTAACCACTTAAGTCGTGCGTTATCTGAGCTGGTCGCCAATGATCCTATTAGTCAGAAACGCCTGCCGGGAAGATAATCTCCTAGCAGCCGCCAATCACAGAGGCCCCACTGCTTTCCCTGCACCCTCCCCCAGTGTCTGCCATACTGCCAATCACTGCTGACCAGTCAGCGCAGCAGGGACCCCCACCAGGTGAAGAGCAGCCACTGGGAAATGTACATTAACTCCCCTTTAGCTGGTTTAGTTGCGATGGAACCGATGTTCTTGATGTTCCGATGGTGGTGTTCCAATGTGTTTTTTTTTAAAGAATATTAAGAAAATGGTTAAAATAAAATAAATAAGTTTTGGATACCTTTTAAATAGATGTTTTTGACCTGGGCAGGTTGATATTGAAAAAAGGTTGACATGCATAAGATTGAAATGGCCAAACGTCGACACAAGCAAAACGTTAAGGATGTGAAAAGGCCTATTCCCGCAGCCAGAGGGGCTGGAGGCGTGGCTAAAAGCTCACAGAGCCTCTGGCAGGGGCGTAACTAACAATTTTGCGCCCCCCCCCGCACGATTTTTCGGCACCCCCCCACCCCCTCACACACCTAACCTGCCCCCCCCCCCCTTTCTTACCCGTACCTGCACCCACTGTCTGCGTCTCGCCCGGCTCTCTGCCGGGACCTGCCTGACCGTCACGGTCCCGGCCGGCTCCTGCTGCTACAATGAAAACTGACTCTTAGAAACTGGCTGCCCCCATACTGCAGACAGAAAACTGTCTGCAGTATGGGGGCAGCCATTTTCTAATTGTCAGTTTTCATTGCAGCAGGAGCCAGCCGGGACCGTGACGGTCAGGCAGGTCCCGGCAGAGAGCCGGGCGAGACGCAGACCGCGGGTAACTATAGCCCCCCAGCCCCCCAGCGGCGGCCCCAATTTCTCTGCCCCCCCCGCCACCGCGGGGGCTGCGGAGCTATAGTTACGCCACTGGCCTCTGGTCATGCCTCCCACAGCAGCAAAACGGGAAAGTTGGTAGCTATGCACTTACAAGACAAGCTTTCAGTAGCCAATTAACCTATTGGTATGTTTTTGGAGTGTGGGAGAAACCCGGAGTACCCTGGAGAAACCCACACAACGCTGGGGAGAACACAAAAACTCCACACCAACAGGGCCTTGGTAGAACTCAAACCCAAGATGTTAGTGCCTTGAGGCAGAAATGCTAACCACTACACCAACTTTGCTGCCCATTGACTTAATAAATAAATGCATTGGGTAGTCCCCTGTTGCGCTGCGGAGTCCCCGTCTTAGGACAGGCGCACACGGAAGCCGATTTTGCCGCACAGCGGAGTGCTCAACGGGAAAGACACAAACGCTCAGCCAAAGACTCTTCTGAACAAGGAGCTGCTGGAATGGGCAGGGCCTATTCTGTAATGTAGGCCGGGGGACCCAGCTTACGCTCAGCCTCATGAAGACATTGCACGTCTAGTCCGACCAGACCTTTGTGTTGCTCATTTTTTGGAAAATAAGCAATTAAACAGTATTTCTCATTGAATCCTTTTATTGGCCGCTGTGAGATTTAATGACGCGTCCATTAAAACAATGTAAGAATCAACTTTATTAACTGATTTACAAGCTCGGGGGGCCCAGGAGAAACAATGTTTGTGATGCAATTAAGCAGTCAATCACACACGGCCTTAGCCTAACCCAGGAGACTTCGGAGAATGCAAAATCCCCTCAGCAGCTCAACAGCTGAATAAATCTGTAATAACAATATCAGTATATTCTGTGCGCCTCTCCTAAACATAACTCACCCTACCGCGTGACATTACGCTTGAGGTATATGTTTACCAAGACTTTTTACAGACCCTCCAGCATGACCCCGGTAGGAAATGTTCTACTCACTAGCGCCCCCGATTCATTTAACTTGCGTAGCTTTATATGCAAGTTAAATTAAATATTTGGTTTGATTTAAAAAAAAAAAAACGATAACATTTGAACACTGCAAGAAAATGGATTTGGACACTTTTTTTAGACTGTTATTAATAAACACATTTCAAAATACTGCCATACTCAGGATTCAAACTCATAACCTGTTGCAGGCCACCCTACTCATTGAGCTGCACATTACATATATTTGCTCATCTGCTAGTTTTTCACAAAGTACAGGGTCAATGAATAGAGTGCCTGACTGCAAAGCCACAGGTGATGGGTTTGAATTCCGTGTAGATCATCATCTGCTGAATAACAAAGAGCTCTTCGACAGGTCGTTAGTTTGACAGGTCGTTAGTTCGACAATGTCTAGGTCGACAGTCAAAACGTTGTCATGGGGTTTTTCACCAGAAAATGCAGGGACTAGGCTGGTGGGAAAGGGGACAACCCGGGAAAACCACAAAATTCCCAGGTAAATCCCTGCAATTTGTGGTTTGAAAGGGGTATTATTTCACATACAGTAGAAAGGACCTGCAGTGCTCTGAATACAGCCGGGCAGCCCCCCGCTCCCTGCCAGGCGGCCGCTTTACCCCAGTTTTCACAAGTATGTATTCCTCCTTAACAATGAGCATATAATCCCACGTGGCAATGATCATGGAACCCCTGGCAATGAGCATGGAACCCCTGGCAATGAGAACCTAGGTAAGTAGCACTTATGTAGCATAATGTTTAATAGGCATTATGGTGTTTGGTATAATACGTAATGGTGTGTGGCTTAATGTGTAATGGGCATTACGGTGTAAATTGTAGGGTAGCGTGTAGGGGGATGTAGTGTAGTGTAGTGCAGTGGGATGTAGTGTACTGGGATGTAGTGTAGGGTAGCGTGTAGGAGGATGTAGTGTAGTGGAGTGGGATGTAGTATAGTGTATTGGGATGTAGTGTTGGGTCGCATGTAGGTGGATGTAGTGTAGTGCAGTCGGATATGGTGTATTTTATGTGGATGTAGTGTAGGGTAGTGTGTAGGGGGTTGTAGTGTATAGGGATGTAGGGTAGCGTGTAGGGGATGTAGTTTAGTGCAGTGGGATATAGTGTAGTGTATTGGGATGCACTGTAGGGTAGTGTGTAGCAGGATGTAGTGTAGTGTATTGGGATGTAGTGTAGGATAGTGTGTAGGGGATGTAGTGTAGTGTATTTGGATGTAGTGTAGGGTAGCGTGTAAAGGGATTTAATGTAGTGAAGTGGGATGTAGTGTAGTATATTGGGATGTAGTGTAGGGTTGCATGTAGGGCAGGCTTTCCCAACCATGGTCCTCAAAGCACACCAACAGTGCAGGTTTTAGTGATATCCAGGCTTCAGCACAGATGGTTAAATCAAAATATCCCTGGTACTAATTAAGTCACCTGTGCTCAAACCTGGATATCACTAAAACCTGCATTGTTGGTGTGCCTTGAGGACCGTGGTTGGGAATGCCTGGTGTAGGGGAATGTAGTGTAGTATATTGGGATGTAGTGAAGGGTAGCTTGTAGGGGGATGTAGTGTAGTGCAGTGGGATTTAGTGTAGTATATTGGGATGTAGTGTAGTATATTGGGATGTAGTGTAGTAAATTGGGATGTTGTGAAGGGTATCGTGTAGGGGATATAGTGTAGTGCAGTGGTATGTAGTGTAGTATATTGGGATGTAGTGAAGGGTAGCGTGTAGGGGAATGTAGTGTAGTATATTGGGATGTAGTGTAGTATATTGGGATGTAGTGAAGGGTATCGTGTAGGGCACATGTCTTCAACCTGTGGCCCTCCAGATGTTGTAGAAATACATGTCCCAGCATGCCCTGACAGGTTTGGCATGCTCTCATAGGAAAAAATGTGGCAATGCATGATGGAACATGTAGTTTCACAACATCTGGAGGGCCACAGGTTGAAGACCCATGGTGTAGGGCGATGTAGTGTAGTGCAGTGGTATGTAGTGTAGTATATTGGGATGTAGTGAAGGGAAGCGTGTAGGGGAATGTAGTGTAGTATATTGGGATATAGTGTAGTACTGTATATTGGGATGTAGTTAAGGGTAGCGTGTAGGGGGGATGTAGTGTAGTATATTGGGATGTAGTGTAGTACTGTATATTGGGATGTAGTGAAGGGTAGCGTGTAGGGGGATGTAGTGTAGTATATTGGGATATAGTGTAGTACTGTATATTGTGATGTATTGAAGGGCAGCGTGTAGGGGGATGTAGTGTAGTAATACAAGGGAAACAACAGAAAGTCTTTTTTGGCGGTGCACTGGGAAAAAAAAGACTTTCTGTTGTTTCCCTTGTATTATTGTATTACTGTCTGGCGGTAGCACACCTCATTATTACATAGAACATCTGCTACGAATTATAATAAAGAGGTTCAAATACATTATCTTTAATTCCAGTGCGATCAATCACCCCTCTTCCCCTTTGGATGTAGTGTAGTACTGCATATTGGGATGTAATGAAGGGTAGCGTGTAGGGGGATGTAGTGTAGTGTAGTGGGATGTAGTGTAGTATATTGGGATGTAGCAAAGGGTAGCGTGTAGGGGGATGTAGTGTAGAGCAGTGGGGCGGTGGGATGGGATGTAGTAAAGGGTAGCGTGTAGGGGGATGCAGTACTGTATATTGGGATGTAGTGAAGGGTAGCGTGTAGGGGGATGTAGTGTAGTACTGTATATTGGGATGTAGTGAAGGGTAGCGTGTAGGGTAATGTAGTGTAGTACTGTATATCGGGATGTAGTGAAGGGTAGCGTGCAGTGGGATGTAGTGTAGTACTGTATATTGGGATGTATTAAAGGGTAGCATGTAGGGGGATGTTGTGTAGTGCAGTGGGATGTAGTGAAGGGTATCGTGTAGGGAGATGCAGTACTGTATATTGGGATGTAGTGAAGGGTAGCGTGTAGGGGGATGTAGTGTAGTATATTGGAATGTAGTGAAGGGTAGCGTGTAGAGGGATGTAGTGTAGTACTGTATATTGGGATGTAGTGAAGGGTAGCATGTAGGGGGATGTAGTGTAGTACTGTATATTGGGATGTAGTGAAGGGTAGCGTGTAGGAGGATGTAGTGTGGTGCAGTGGGATGTAGTGTAGTGCAGTGGGATGTAGTGAAGGGTAGCGTGTAGGGGGATGTAGTGTAGTACTGTATATTGGGATGTAGTGAAGGGTAGCGTGTAGGGGGATGTAGTGTAGTGCAGTGGGATGTAGTGTAGTGCAGTGGGATGTAGTGAAGGGTAGCGTGTAGGGGGATGCAGTACTGTATATTGGGATGTAGTGATGGGTAGCGTGTAGGGGGATGTAGTGTAGTACTGTATATTGGGATGCAGTGAAGGGTAGCGTGTAGGGGGATGTTAAAGTGTACTATAGCAGTATGCCCTCCTGTTCTGCGCTCAGATAACTGCTTTTCCCAAACATGTGTAAAGTGGTGTCAATTTATTTTGTAATTACGTACTTTCTAAGCGGGGCATTATGGATAATAGCCACCGAAGGGGACATTTTATGTGTAAGCGGCACTGCATTATGCATCACTGTGCAAAAAGTGGGGTGTAAGGTCATTTTCTTCCTGCTAGGTCACGCCTTCTGCCATATTAACAGCCCTGCCCTTGTGCAATGAGTGTCCACTGCCCAGGTCCACTTCAGCTGAACCTCCAGATGGGACGCCACACCGGTCACCACTGAGGCTGCCTTCCCTGGCATGTGCGGCCCACCACTGATTTACCTTGACCATGCCGGTAAACCTTGCTGATGGGGACCCACACTTTCCTGGAGAACACCAGCTGACGATAGCGTGGAAGGAGCCAGATACAATCCTACTCCATACTGCTATTACTATTCCTGCCTCCACTTACTATTGGGCTATCCCTGAACACGTGTCACGTTACCATGATTGTAGATGAATGTTTGAGGAAGCGTTTCTATGGACACCTGATTTCTGTCCAATAGCGCTCTCCTTGATCTAATGTGTCCTTTTTATGTTTGGTTAAATTTCTGTTATTTTAATATCAAAATACATTTTAGATATTGCTTTTTCGTTCTGTTGCCTTCTATTGTTCTTTAAAAACGAAAATTTTATGTGTAACAAACAATGAGATGTTTTTCAGCACACAGGTGCATCATGTCAGATAATCAAATGCAGGTATAAATACCCCCATTGCACAAAGAGCAGCATATCCTTGAAAAAGCTGCCCCTAGAGGCAGTGAAACGCGTTGGAAGCTGCTCCCTCTCACAGCCCCTCACTGCCATCGTTATCTCATATGCATCAGGATCCAACCAGCCATCTCCAATCCCTATTGTTGGAATACAAATTGTCCGGGACATTGTCACCCTGCTTTTCCACATTCATCGTGATTCCTACCCAGGAGGAAATTTCATCTACCTCCACCCTTCAAAAGGAGAAAAACAGCTTGCTACAGCAGTCCTACATGGATACAAATCTCCCAAGGGATACACAGTGGTAAATATACCTTCATCTTGTGTGTATTATCGAATCCAGTGGAAAATAAACCCCCAACATCCCCAGTCCAAAAGGACTCTATTGTTCCATTCGGGACTATACCCAGACGGCACAAATAGGAGCGGATCCTATTCATCCCTTTTTTTCAATTACATTGGCATACATTGAGGGCCTTTTGAGAGGTTTTATCCCCCCATATTTATGGTACCATTTTATTGTTTAAATGTGTATATGAATTATGTTTATTTTATATGTAATTAAATGATTTTTACTTTGATTATTTCTCATTGGTAAGCGCTACTTCATTTCTCCATGGGGACCCACACTTTCCTGGAGAACACCAGCTGACGATAGCGTGGAAGGAGCCAGATACAATCCTCTCCTCACACCAGGTCGCTTAGGTCTCTCCTATTGGTTCACAGGGCATCCCCTTTTAAGTTTCTTTATGTGGTTCCAGTCCCTGAATGTGTCCAGCTCTCAGCATGTGGGACCGTCTAGTCCAGCCATTCTATGCTGGGTTCTAGTGTCCACTCCCGGTCCCCGGATGTGTCCAGCTCTCAGCGTGCGGGACCCTCTAGTCCAGCCATTCTATGCTGGGTCCTAGCGTCCACTCAGATCCCCGGATGTGTCCAGCTCTCAGCGTGAGGGACCCTCTAGTCCAGCCATTCTATGCTGGGTCCTAGTGTCCACTCCCGGTCTCTGGATGGGTCCAGCTCTCAGCGTGCAGGACTGTCTAGTCCAGCCATTCTATGCTGGGTCCTAGTGTCCACTCCCGGTCCCTGGATGTGTCCAGCTCTCAGCGTGCGGGACCGTCTAGTCCAGCCATTCTATGCTGGGTCCTAGTGTCCACTCCCGGTCCCCGGATGTGTCCAGCTCTCAGCGTGCGGGGCCGTCTAGTCCAGCCATTCTAAGCTGGGTCGGGTCCTAGTGTCCACTCCCGGTCCCTGGATGTGTCCAGCTCTCAGCGTGCGGGACCGTCTAGTCCAGCCATTCTATGCTGGGTCCAAGTGTCCACTTCCGGTCCCTGGATGTGTCCAGCTCTCAGCGTGTGGGACCGTCTAGTCCAGCCATTCTAAGCTGGGTCATAGTGTCCGATCCCGGTCGCCGGATGTGTCCAGCTCTCAGCGTACAGGACCGTCTAGTCCAGCCATTCTATGCTGGGTCGTTCCCCGGATGTGTCCAGCTCTCAGCGTGCGGGACCGTCTAGTCCAGCCATTCTATGCTGGGTCCTAGTGTCCACTCCCGGTCCCTGGATGTGTCCAGCTCTCAGCGTGCGGGACCGTCTAGTCCAGCCATTCTATGCTGGGTCCTAGTGTCCACTCCCGGTCCCTGGATGTGTCCAGCTCTCAGCGTGCGGGACCGTCTAGTCCAGCCATTCTATGCTGGGTCCTAGTATCCACTCCCAGTCCCCGGATGTGTCCAGCTCTCAGCGTATGGGTCCGTCTAGTCCAGCCATTCTATGCTGGGTCCTAGGGTCCACTCCCAGTCCCCGGATGTGTCCAGCTCTCAGCGTATGGGACGTCTAGTCCAGCCATTCTATGCTGGGTCCTAGGGTCCACTCCAGGTCCCTGGATGTGTCCAGCTCTCAGCGTACGGGACCGTCTAGTCCAGCCATTCTATGCTGGGTCCTAGTGTCCACTCCCGGTCTCTGGATGGGTCCAGCTCTCAGCGTGCAGGACTGTTTAGTCCAGCCATTCTATGCTGGGTCCTAGTGTCCACTCCCGGTCCCTGGATGTGTCCAGCTCTCAGCGTGTGGGACCGTCTAGTCCAGCCATTCTAAGCTGGGTCATAGTGTCCGATCCCGGTCGCCGGATGTGTCCAGGTCTCAGCGTACAGGACCGTCTAGTCCAGCCATTCTATGCTGGGTCCTAGTGTCCACTCCCGGTCACCGGATGTGTCCAGCTCTCAGCGTACAGGACCGTCTAGTCCAGCCATTCTATGCTGGGTCGGTCCCCGGATGTGTCCAGCTCTCAGCGTGCGGGACCGTCTAGTCCAGCCATTCTATGCTGGGTCCTAGTGTCCACTGCCGGTCCCTGGATGTGTCCAGCTCTCAGCGTGCGGGACCGTCTAGTCCAGCCATTCTATGCTGGGTCCTAGTGTCCACTCCCGGTCCCTGGATGTGTCCAGCTCTCAGCGTGCGGGACCGTCTAGTCCAGCCATTCTATGCTGGGTCCTAGTATCCACTCCCGGTCCCCGGATGTGTCCAGCTCTCAGCGTATGGGTCCGTCTAGTCCAGCCATTCTATGCTGGGTCCTAGGGTCCACTCCCAGTCCCCGGATGTGTCCGGCTCTCAGCGTATGGGACGTCTAGTCCAGCCATTCTATGCTGGGTCCTAGGGTCCACTCCAGGTCCCTGGATGTGTCCAGCTCTCAGCGTACGGGACCGTCTAGTCCAGCCATTCTATGCTGGGTCCTAGTGTCCACTCCCAGTCCCTGGATGTGTCCAGCTCTCAGCGTGCGGGACCCTCTAGTCCAGCCATTCTATGCTGGGTCCTAGTGTCCACTCCCGGTCCCCGGATGTGTCCAGCTCTCAGCGTGTGGGACCATCTAGTCCAGCCATTCTAAGCTAGGTCCTAGTGTCCACTCCCGGTCCCCGGATGTGTCCAACTCTCAGCGTGCGGGACCGTCTAGTCCAGCCATTCTATGCTGGGTCCTAGTGATCACTCCTGGTCCTTGGATGTGTCCAGCTCTCAGCATGTGGGACCGTCTAGTCCAGCCATTCTATGCTGGGTCCTAGTGTCCACTCCCGGTCCCTGTATGTGTCCAGCTCTCAGCGTGTGGGACTGTCTAGTCCAGCCATTCTATGCTGGGTCCTAGGGTCCACTCCCGGTCCCTGGATGTGTCCAGCTCTCAGCGTGTGGGACTGTCTAGTCCAGTTATTCTATGCTGGGTCCTCGTGTCCACCTGTCTAACCTGCTGCTGCCAAGGGGTAAATTGGGGTCACAACCATAATGGGGTTATTACAACAGTGATACCCCTACAAGTCTATAAAAGGAGTCTCTACTATGGGGTCATTATACATATAACCCCCTGAGGAAGGCATATGTAACCCCAAGTGGCAACAAGCATGAAATCCCCATGGCAATGAGCATGAAACTTCTGGCAACAATCATGTAGATAAGCCGCATTTATGTGGCATAATATGTAATAGGCATTACTGTGTGTGGCATAATGTGTAATATGCAATGGGCCCGTGGCGCGCACTATTAGTACCACTAACAAAGGATTTCTACTTGAGCTACTTATTGCTACATATGAGTGTGTTTATACTTAAATGCTTGTTTTGAGATCTGCAAAAATTTCAAGGGATCCCCCACTTCTACCAGTTGCCATGGGTCTGCTCATTGTCAAGGGATTCATACCACCTTCTTGCAGGTCTGTCACATCTGTCATCATTGAAAATGTCCCTCCCCAAAAAAATTCAGGGTGCTAGAGGAGGTGGCGACCATTTTGGAAAGGGTATTTTTAATTGGAGCAGACATGATGGACCACAGATAAGCGGGCTCAGACAGTGAGGAATAGTAAGCAATCACAAAGCACCCAGCACCTCCAAGCACGTGCAGGGTCTGCATGGGCTGTTGCTATGCCACTCATTAACAGCAGCATGCTATGGATAAGTGCATGCCAGCACAGGTAAGAAGACAATAGGTGATCATTAACTGCTGTCTCTCTCTCCTGTCAGGGGTTCCTACAAGGGGGGATAATGGGCGATGCCAACAGCGACTCCTGAGCTGCTACAGCAAATCACAGTGATTACAGCAAATCACTGTCCTTAATTTAGTAGCACCCCTGGCAGAATCTGAAGAATCGGGGAGTTCAGAAGTACAATGCAGGGCTGCAGGAGATTTATATCTGAAACAGGAGCCTCCTGCAGAATGAGTGAGTGAATGTAGAAAACTGTGTTGCCAATATTTTTTTCTCAAAGCCCTTTAAAGGTATTAAGCCTAATTATCTGTACCACAATTATCCTTTCTTCTGGGATGTATTACAGAAAGAAATAAAATGTATTTTTTTCAAAGTAGAATCATCTTAACGATCTTAATGATCTTAATGAGCACACTGTCATATACAAGATACAATCTCAGTAATACTTGTCTATAAGGTCACCACTTGTCTTTTGCATTGCGCATTGTCTGTTGAGGAGGGGGTGACATCCGTCCCTTATTGACCCCCCCAACCCCAAATCTTTCCATTCTCGCTCATTGTGGTAGTGAACGAGAGGGGCCAGATTAGAAAACATTTTGTTTGGCTCGGTGGTGACTGACTGGAGAGAAGATAATTATAGGGTTGGGGGTTTTGTGAAACAGTTACCAGCAATTTTCCAGCACATAAGATACAGGGGTCAGCGATTTTCCTGCGCAGGTTGTATACAGCTGTGTGCACAGGAAAGGCAGAGGGCAGTGAATGATCACGTTCTGCTCACCGCTGAAAACAAAGGTGACCATGTCCCCCCCTCCCAGACTGTTTGGTGACCACTTTGCCAAAAGGAAATCATTACAGAATGATGAATGAGTTGGAGAAGTGTTGGAGTGATGAGCTGCAGAGATGTCACCGGGGTACATGAGTGATACACTTTTAGGAACACCTCATACGTTTCCATGACAACGCCTTGTTATTTCATGACCTGAGCGTAGGTCAGCGCTGTGTTTAATCATTGTCTCTTCTCTGCAATGTCTAATATACATGTACTGTATGCACCTGATTTATAACGTAGGTGCACATACACTGATGACAGTCACCTATAGGTCTCGCTTTCTTTACTCATTTTATTCTTGCAATTATAAAATAAATCATATAAATAATTAAGAGAAAGTTTATTTATAAGATATCGTAGATCCTATTGATCAAAAAATAATTGCAGCTACCCTCAAATATTAAGTGCCACCTGCCGCCCCGCAGAAAGGGAGGTGAGCCCGGGTCCCCCTGACGGAAACTGTACCTGCTTACCATTCGTCTCTGTGGCAGTGGGCATAGAAGGCTGCCACCCTAGGCAATTGCCTAGTATGCCTATGCCCGGCTCTGGGCGTAACTACAAAATGTGGAACCCCCTCGTCGGAAATTTCGGCAGCGCCCCCCTTCCGCCAGTAAATGAAACACCACAAACCCTTCATTATCTCTTCGCTTGCTGCAGCTGCCGCTGGATCTGTGGTCCCGGCGCTCCTCCTGGCTCCTGCTGCTAATGAAAATGACCCTCACAAGATGGCTGTCCCTAACAGGTGACTTTTATTAAGGATGCTAGAGGAGGCCACCGCTTCCTCTAGCATTCTCAACAATGGTCTGCTGTAAGGAGGCAGACATTTTGTGATGGCCATTTTTCAATAGCAGCGGAAGCCAGGAGGAGCGCCGGGCCCGCAGACAAGAAGATCTGCAGGTCCTGGTCACAGACCCAGCGGCAGCAAGTGGAGGGGTAAAGCCGGTCAGCGCAGCACAGTGATAGCACCGCAGATCCCAGGCTCTCACACTTACTCAGCAGCTCCCTGCCACCCCGGGGTCTGCAGGGCTATTGTTTCGCCACTGTACACACCTGCATTCTCAGGGGTACGCCCACCATTTTTATGGGCAGTCCCCTGTGTTTGCCCCCTGCCCTCATATCTTGGAGCGGACACCCTATGCGCATATCTGTGCATGACCAAACCCCTAACATTGAACGGGGGAGGAATTCGGACTGCAACCAGCGGCTTTGAATCGCCCTCAATGTTAGGCAATATCATATTCCATTGCATACATATAAAGAAAAGGGTATACGGATGGAGGACAGACGTTAATAGGTAGACACCAGATTGTCGACAGTTCAAAAGGTCATCAGTCATCCATGATGAAGTGCTACCACACGAAACTCAGCAGCGGATACCGGAAACACGGACTCCCGAGACCAGAAGTTGCCTCTAAGCATCACGCAGCGGAGGCCGCAAGGGAACGGAAGACGCACATCCAGGGAAGGTTAGCTACCACGTTTACCGACCAACGGCAGCATTATCCTGCCCGGACCCCGGAAACCGCAACTTACCATAAAAGAGCTGAAACATTCTTTATCTTTATATATATTTATTTACAGGTTCAAAAGGCCAAACGGGTTAAAAGGTCGACAGTTAAATCTGGTTGACATGGACTTTGGCCTACAAAATCAAAAGGTTAAATGTGTCGACACAGAAGAGCTTGACATTTTGTTTTCCCTGATTTTCAGGGTTAGTGCTAGGGTTAGACATTCAGGGATGGTTAGGCTGCCCTGAGACTAATAGCAGTGTCACGATCCTGACTGATATTTTCGTGTTTAGAGTCTTACCTCAGTATATTCCTGTGGCTTGCATTCTCAGAGCAGCGTAGTCTGCAATCTCTGCTGTATACTATTAATTAGACACCTGCTGCATAACCTGGGTGCAGCATTTAATTCTCCTCTGCAATCAGCTCTTGGTGTTTGGATCTGAAATCCAGCATTCATTGTACATTGTTAGGAGTTAGGCTTCAGTGTTTTATGGCCTACTAGGCCTCTCCCCATTTCAAAGCCTACCTGGAGTACTGACATCACAGGGTCTGATCATCTGACCATATGCTATCCAATCCTGTGTCAGCGTGAGTCTCTCTGTATCACCTGACTCTAGTCATCAATCACCTAGGACCCAGAGGTATAAATAGAGAGACCTGGGATTCAAAGGCTGTCAGTTTCTCTAGTCACACAGGCTAGTGTGAGCTTAGTATCTGAGCATCCTGTGAGAATTATACTGACTAACCTGGTTCCAGTAAATCTCTAGGGTGACCAACTCATCCTTTTAATCTGGGACACATATTAATTACACAGGTTCTGTGGCTGGCTTTCACCTGGTTTTAAACTGCCACAGAACCTGTGTAATTAATGTGTCCCGGATTAAAGGGATGAGTTGGTCACCTATAAATCTCTGTGGAGGACCTGAGTAAGTGTGGGTACCAGGGGTCTGCGGCTATCACAACGCTGCGCTGACCTACTGATGTGAAATCACTTTTCTCAGTTTTCCCAGGTAAGTATGTAGATGGTTTCTTCTTCTTCAAAGATTACACCTTAGTTTTCAAAGACTGGTTTTCTTTTATTATTCGTTGAACAATGTACTAAACAGACAATATTACAGTGTAATTTTCCTCTCGCAGGAGTAATTACATGAAATACACTACCAATTCAATGTAAATTTTATTAGACCGGAACCTGTCTGTTCTCCACTTGAATTCCTCAGTTGTCAGCCTCTCACAATAAACATAACATAGTATCTTACCTTTGACGCTAGAAATAACAAAGGTAAATGCAATAACACTTAGGTACCCTACACTGTAGGTGAAGTATGTAATAAACCACAGACCAAGATATAGAACTTATTGCGCAATAAGGTATACTTCTATAAAGTTTAGAATTTTCTAACTGTAACTAAACCGTTATATAAAATGTTTTTAAGTTGAACTGTTCCTTTTTCCTAGGGTTGAGCTGCTAGGCACCGACTACAATAGACGTAGAGGTAAGTTGACTGTAATTTCCTGCTCTGACTCTTTCTACTTTAGTCGTTGTAACGCTGTATCTGCTACTCTGAAGATCCTGTAGGAGGCGTCCCCTGGCCCAACTGAAGCCGGGTTTAGCCCCTGGTGCTTAACATATACTTTCCTTCCTGTATGCTACGAAGTGTTCCCTGGCTCTAGTAGATATGTTGTGCCTTCCTTGTGTCAGCTAGGGTGATTATAATGTCTTCTTAGGCGTCCCCTGGCTTCTTGTTAGCCGGGTTTAGCCTCTGGTGCTTAACATATACTTTCCTTCTTGTATGCTACGAAGTGTTCCCTGGCTCTAGCAGATATGTTGTGCCTTCCTTATGTCAGCTAGGGTGGTTATAATGTCTTCTTAGGCGTCCCCTGGCTTCTTGCTAGCCGGGTTTAGCCTCTTATGTGTATATATGTAGAGGTGAGCAAATCACAAGATAAGTGTCTAACTAGTACAAATTTCTCAAACTTCACTTGTATTGGATGCTTTTCAAGACACAGTTACTATTCTTTAATCAGCAGCTGTATGGTGCAACCGTGTATGGGTGATACGCTGTCCCTCTGACTGAACTGAGCTGCTGTGTACCAGCAGTGATAGTCTGCACTGGGGATGTGCTGTCACTCTGAGCTGAACTGCTTTGTACCAGCAGTGATAGTCTGCACTGGGGATGTGCTGTCACTCTGAGCTGAACTGCTTTGTAACAGCAGTGATAGTCTGCACTGAGGATGTGCTGTCACTCTGAGCTGAACTTCTGTGTATCAACAGCGATAGTCTGCAGTGGGGATGTGCTGTTACTCTGGGCTGAACTTCTGTGTATCAGCAGTGATAGTCTGCAGTGGGGATGTGCTGTCACTCTGGGCTGAACTTCTGTGTATCAGCAGTGATAGTCTGCAGTGGGGATGTGCTGTCACTCTGAGCTGAACTTCTGTGTATCAACAGCGATAGTCTGCAGTGGGGATGTAAGATACTGTCTTTGCCTGCACTGCGTGACCTGCAATGGGCATTTTATTTACTGCCTCAACCTGCGCTGCATTGTATATGGTTCTGAGACTTGCTGAGGGAGGTATTGCGTTACCAAAGGGGCTGGCCGAGGGAGGTGTTGTATTAAAAATGGGGCTGGAGTATGACACACTCACCGCACCCCTGACTCATTGCAGTTTCCGCCCCTCTGCTGGCTTACTTCTCTCTCTCTCTCCGCCCAGCGCTCTATACAGCAGACTCCAGGCCTCCAACCGATGAACGCCGCCTCCTGAATGACGCGGTCGCCTCCTTCTGTCAGTAATCCGGCCGGCCTCCTGCTCTGGATGCCGCCGCCGGCTTCCGGAAACCTCCTTCTCAGCCGGGCAGAGATCTCCTCAGGTTACCGCTGTCACCGCTCGTCACCGGGTAAGTATTATCTCTATTTTTTTACCTCACGCCAGCATCGCTGTCTGCTTCAACTATGCTGCGCAGCTCTGCTTTTTACACCTTCCCTCAGGAACTCTGCGCGCCTTAACGGCTGTCCTCTGCTTTTATCACTTTTGTCCTCGCGCTGAGCACCGTTTCCCGCTCTCAGCGCCTGCCATATAACTTTATTTATAGGTGCCTGTCAGCATGTCCGTTGGTGCTCCCCTGTGTGCAGGGACATTGTCATGGTCCTGTATTTAATTCCATACATAGTCTCTCGCTGGAACAGTCCAACTCACCCTGCTGGGGGTACTCTATGTTATCCTAATGCATGTCTATTAAATTAATAACTAATTCATTGCTTTCCAGGAAAGTCTGTCTTGCCTTCTGTGAAGGCATCTATATATATATGTCCATCAAACATGTAACGTCCCCTATGGGGATAGCATAAATCACCAACCAACCTATTTTTACAGTAAGAGCATCATAATAGGCGTTATATGCCTATAATCTTTTATGTAACATATATACATTTATCACACTGACCCTACACTTGCTGTTGCCACTGAGTCTGTGGCCGGGACCCGCAGATCTACTTGTCTGCGGTCCCGGCGCCGCTCCTAGCTCCAGCTGCTATAACATCATCACAAAATATCCACCCCCTAACAGCAGGGGCGGCCATTTAGGGAGAATAATTTTCATTAGTAGCAGGAACCGCAGACCCGGCAGCAGCAGCAAGCGATGGGTAAGGCAGGGTTTGGGGGGTTTCATTTTACTGGGGGGGAAGGGGGGTGCAAATTTCGTAGTTACGCCACTGGTGTGTGCTATATATATATATATATATATATATATATATATATATATATATATATATATGTTGATAATAATATTCTGTGAGGGGGCAGAGAGTTCTCTGAGGGGCAGTGTGCCCCGGTATAGAACTGGCCCTGGTTGAGCACTGGCTGCTGTTATATGTAGACTACAGATGATGATGGACCACTTTGTTCTTACACTGCATTTTGATTAAGCGAGGGCGGCATAAGCATGAGTGAATTTAAGAGCCTGTGCATTTTGTGAATGGTTAATAAAGTTTGTTGCTAGGTAGATTACCCAGGAGCCTTAGGTAGTTGTTGATAGGTAGATTAGCCAATTAGGTAGCTAAGGGGCGGTAGTTTTATCAGGGGTATATAAGGGGCAGTACTTTTGTCAGGGGTATATAAGGGGCAGTACTTTTGTCAGGGGTATATAAGGGGCAGTACTTTTGTCAGGGGTATATAAGGGGCGGTAGTTTTGTCAGGGGTATATAAGGGGCGGTAGTTTTATCAGGGGTATATAAGGGGCAGTAGTTTTGTCAGGGGTATATAAGGGGCGGTACTTTTGTCAGGGGTATATAAGGGGCGGTAGTTTTATCAGGGGTATATAAGGGGCAGTAGTTTTGTCAGGGGTATATAAGGGGCGGTACTTTTGTCAGGGGTATATAAGGGGCGGTAGTTTTATCAGGGGTATATAAGGGGCAGTAGTTTTGTCAGGGGTATATAAGGGGCGGTACTTTTGTCAGGGGTATATAAGGGGAGTCAGATGATGCTACTTCCTCTTTGAGCCCTGGAATCCCACCCTCCCTTCCCGTTGCTCTCATTTGCTACCTGGCCTGTTGGTTATCACCTAATTTGGGTTTTCAAAATTCAATTATTTTAAAATCGTCGGGAAACGCTCTCGACCAGCGGTCATGTTGAGGTACAGGTGGTCATCGTGCGGTATTGCCCCCTTCGGCTGGATGGCTGGTGAGTCCTGCCTCCATGGGGGGACATTGGGCACTTCCTGGAAGTGACCTCGCCATGTCATAGAAGGGGCGGTGAGATCGCCACAGCGCGGCCTTTAGATCAGGCATGTCCAAACTATGTCTCTCCAGTTGTTGTAAAACTACACATCCCATCATGCCTTGCCATAGTTTTAGCATTCCCGAAGAGCAAAAATGTGACAAGGCATGATGGGATATGTAGTTTCACAACAGCTGGAGGGCCATAGCTTGGACATGCCTGCTTTAAATAGATGGGGCGTTCATCGCCCATGTTATAAGTTTGGGTGTTCTAGTCGCCCCCATTATTAACATCCATTGACCGGAGCTGGTCTCCAAGCGCTTTCCTAGCCATCCCATTACAAATAGGCTCATACCAGTTAGTGACTTATACAGTTGTTGTCCGTGTCTTTACTTTTAGTGATAAGATGTGTCCGTGAGATTTATTTCTACGGGTAATAAAGAGTTAAGGTAGTGTTAAAGGTCAATCGCCATAATTAAGTAGGCACCTTAAGAATTGATCTAGTCCTTAAGGTGCCCATACACGTTACAATTATTGTATACAATATTGTATACAATATCGCATCTCATCCAATCTCGGTTTTGCGATGACATCAGATGAGATGAGATCTAGTACAAAAAGTACGTGCTGCACATACTTTTTGTACTAGATCTCATCTCATCTGATGTCATCGCAAAACCGAGATCGGATGAGATGCGATATTGTATACAATATTGTATACAATAATTGTAACGTGTATGGGCACCTTTACAACTCTCAGCTGATTCTTTCTGCGCACCTTACATCTGCCCCACCTGCAGTGCAACGGCGGTTTTGCTTTGTTCCCAATTGTGAATCAGCCCCATAGTTTGGTGTGACAATGTATGATGCTGAGGATAAGGGGTGGACTGGTCATTAGCAGAAGGTGGCTTAGTTTGTTGCTCAGGCCTATTCCATCGTCATGTGGTTGGTTGCACATTTGTATCGGCCATAGGACGCCCATCGCAATGAGGATTTGTAGACTGTTTGAGGAAGCCTTTCTCCTTCATGTAACTGACGGCAAAAGCCCATGTACTGTAGAGGCCAGGCAGTATTTCTGCCTGACCCTGGCTATTGGTGGGTAAGCAGTGCTCTGTAACAGCCACACATGGTGCGTCTCTGAAATGACGTGAGCTTGTTGCTCTCCGCGGACCAGGGCACCTTCTGCTATTTTATATAAAGCTTATAAATTCTTATCATTGCTGGAATTGTTTGCAATGTGACTTATCTTTATGGCACACACCCCTCCGGTACAGGCCTGGTAACACGTATTGCCCATTCGCAGCTGTCAGAATAATCATGGTGTAGGCCACAGAAGCTGTGATGTAGTGCGCGGTGCATTGTTACATCTGACTAACAGTGACCGCTGACACTTTGTGACGTGACAAGTGGTTACAAGTGTTGCCAGCCCAATTACCCTATTAGACAAAACAAACAAGCTGTCAGCGCGCTGTGACTGCCGAGCAGCTGTATAGGAGGGCGAGAATTCATGGAAACAGTGTGGCAGCACTTTGCAGTACGCAGAGCACTTAGTTTTTGTTCCCAGACTCCTGACGGGGACAATGTCAGAATATAAAACCTGCTGCAGCCACCAGGAGGCCATACACAGGCTGCAACAGGGGAGTTTTAATAGGGTAGGGGTCTGTGTGCAAACTCTCTGCAGGCCCCCTCCTCTCCATGGCTCATAGGCTCAGGCATTGTGCCATGTGCAGGTCTCCAGAAACATGGTGCTCAGCAGCACAGTGGCCATTTTGGCTGCGATTTTAGTAGCGGATGCAGCACCCAAGGGCATTACTTTTTTGGCCAGGGTGCTTCGACAGTGTACCCACAAAATTCCCAGGCATAGCACACCAATGGCTGCAACCGCCAGCACTGTCCACCCTCGTTATCATGCAAGGGGATGTATTCAAGACAATGTGGACAAAGGGGACAGAAATCATTATGGAAATAACAGTAACTGAAGACTGACTTTATTTCCTTTGCAGATCCCCAAAAAAGGGGCGGGCCCTGATGCATTCCAGGGGAATATCATTTGGACCCCCTAAGGTGGAGACTATGCAACACATCAGTGCATAACAGGGAGAGGGTGAAGGGAGAGGCAAAGTGTTACAGGGAAAACAGTGGGTTATAGGGGCAGCAGTGGGATCCTTTTATACCACATTCATGACTTGACAGCAATTTTTTATTCAGTTGCAGTACCCTTTGCTAAATAACGCATTTCAATATACCACCATGCCCAGGATTCGAACCCATAACCTGTCACATTCCAGTCAAACACCCTATTCATTGAGCTATTTGATCCTGTATAAAAACAGTGCAATTTCTAACTATATAAAGCAACGTGCCCATTGTAAAAAAGATTTAAAAAAAATCAGCTTTGCAGTTGAGCAGAGCTATGTAGTGTGCACTCACACTACACACACTACGTAGATCTGCTCATCTGCAATGCTGATCATTATTTTCACAAAATACAAAGTGAGCTTGAAGTAAATAGTTTGAATCAGGAGATGCCAGGAGGAAAGCTACATGGGAAAGTAACTAAAACAGTGGCAAGTACGCCAACAGCACCCACTACCCTGTAACACTGTGTGCCTTGGCACCCTCCCCACCCCCCTCAGTATGGCCCAGGGATAATGGATACATACTGTTATATGTGAGTGACAGTAAGAAGTGTGTGTGGCGGTGCCCTGAGGACACGTCTATAAGCAGAGGAGGAAGGGGTATATTTTCAAATGTTCCAGGACCAAAGCTCAGGCAGGCTAATATTTCACGTCTCATCTCCAGCGATCCGCAATTAAAATTTCTCATGCTAGTATTACACAGTGAAACAAAAACTCTAAGATTCCTCCCTGTCACTCGCACAACGCAGAGCGATACAGCATCTTAGAATGCTGGCAGCCGCAGGGCAACATTTTATATAACTCTGTGGTACTACACATGGAACACTTTTATAAGCACTGATGCTTTCTTACTGTATGTATACAGCCGAGGTCCCAGCGTACACAATATCAATTGTTTATAAAATGATGACCGTTTTCTATATCTAATAGAAAAACCCATTCCTGACCTGACTCTATACACTCCATAACTGGTATATGACTTATGTGGTAGCTGGTGATTGCTCTACATAACTTATTGCAGCAGTGGCGTGTGGTGAGGTCAGTGGTTGGTGAGGCTCTGCCTAGGGGGAGCTGTTACCTGTGCCCCCTTACCTGCTCCAAGCTGCATCAACGGTAGAACGTCCTTCCCCTTACATAGCACAGAAGCGGCGGCCAGCACCCTGCCATCTCCCTCACACACCTGTACCCCAGCCCTGTGCCCAGCCACCTCCCTCACACACCTGTACCTCAGCCCTGTACCCCAGCCACCTCCCTCACACACCTGTACCTCAGCCCTCTGCCCAGCCACCTCCCGCACACACCTGTACCCCAGCCATCTCCCTCACACACCTGTACCCTAGCCACCTCCCTCAGACACCTGTACCCCAGCCCTGTGCCCAGCCACCTCCCTCACACACCTGTACCTCAGCCCTGTGCCCAGCCACCTCCCTCACACACCTGTACCCCATCCTTGTGCCTACCTCCCAACTTTTGAAGTTGGGAGGTCGGGACGTTCGCGCGGCATAGCCGCGCGCGCTCCGGAAAAGGGGGCGCGACCTCGAGACAAGGGGGCGTGGCCTCACCTGGTAACACGAACTCCGGCCACGCCCCTGTTTTCGCCGCTCGTCGGCGCTGAATAGACGCTGTGCGCATGCACACAGCGTCTATTCTCGGCAAGCTGGGGGGGCTCCCAACTGTCTCCCCCACCGCGGGACAATGGCGGCCCCGGGCAGGACGCGGGAACGTCCCCGAATATCGGGACGTTCCCGTGAAAAGCGTGACAGTTGGGAGGTATGCCTGTGCCCAGCCACCTCCCTCACACACCTGTACCTCAGCCTTGTGCCCAGCCACCTCCCTCACACACCTGTACCTCAGCCTTGTGCCCAGCCACCTCCCTCACACACCTGTACCTCAGCCCTGTGCCCAGCCACCTCCCTCACAAACCTGTACCCCAGCCACCTATCTCACACACCTGTACCCCAGCCACCTCCCTCACACACCTGTACCCCAGCCCTGTGCCCAGCCACCTCCCTCACACACCTGTACCTCAGCCCTGTGCCCAGCCACCTCCCTCACAAACCTGTACCCCAGCCACCTATCTCACACACCTGTACCCCAGCCACCTCCCTCACACACCTGTACCCCAGCCCTGTGCCCAACCACCTCCCTCACACACCTGTACCCCAGCCCTGTGCACAGCCACCTCCCTCACACACCTGTACCCCAGCCCTGTGCCCAGGCACCTCCCTTACACACCTGTTCCCCAGCCCTGTGCCCAGCCACCTCCCTCACACACCTGTTCCCCGGCCCTGTGCCCAGCCACCTCCCTCACACACCTGTACCCCGGCCCTGTGCCCAGCCACCTCCCTCACACACCTGTACCCCAGCCCTGTGCCCAGCCACCTCCCTCACACACCTGTACCCCAGCCCTGTGCCCAGCCACCTCCCTCACACACCTGTACCCCAACCTTGCACACGGCCACCTCCCTCACACACCTGTACCTCAGCCCTGTGCCCAGCCACCTCCCTCACACACCTGTAACCCAGCCTTGCACCCTGCCACCTCCCTCACACATCTGTACCCCAGCCCTGTGCCCAGCCACCTCCCTCACACACCTGTACCCCAGCCCTGTGCCCAGCCACCTCCATCACACACCTGTACCCCAACATTGCACACGGCCACCTCCCTCACACACCTGTTCCCCGCCCCTGTGCCCAGCCACCTCCCTCACACACCTGCACCCCAGCCTTGAACCCAGCCCCATCCCTCATACACCTGTACCCCAACCTTGCACAAGGCCACCTCCCTCACACACCTGTACCCCGGCCTTGTACCCAGCCACCTCCCTCACACACCTGTACCTCGGCCTTTCACCCACCCACCTCCCTCACACACCTGTACCTCGGCCTTGCAGCCACCCACCTCCCTCACATAACTGTACCACAGCCTTGCATCCAGCCACCTCCCTCACACACCTGTACCCCAGTCCTGTGCCCAGCCACCTCCCTCACACACCTGTTCCCCGGCCCTGTGCCCAGCCACCTCCCTCACACACCTGTACCCCGGCTCTGTGCCCAGCCACCTCCCTCACACACCTTTACCCCAGCCCTGTGCCCAGCCACCTCCCTCACACACCAGTACCCCAGCCCTGTGCCCAGCCACCTCCCTCACACACCTGTACCTCAGCCCTGTGCCCAGCCACCTCCCTCACACACCTGTACCCCAACCTTGCACACGGCCACCTCCCTCACACACCTGTACCTCAGCCCTGTGCCCAGCCACCTCCCTCACACACCTGTACCCCAGCCCTGTGCCCAGCCACCTCCCTCACACACCTGTACCCCAACCTTGCACACGGCCACCTCCCTCACACACCTGTTCCCCGGCCCTGTGCCCAGCCACCTCACTCACACACCTGTACCCCAGCCTTGAACCCAGCTCCATCCCTCATACACCTGTACCCCAACCTTGCACAAGGCCACCTCCCTCACACACCTGTACCACGGCCTTGTACCCAGCCACCTCCCTCACACACCTGTACCCCGGCCTTGTACCCAGCCACCTCCCTCACACACCTGTACCCCAGCCTTGTACCCAGCCACCTCCCTCACACACCTGTACCCCAACCCTGTTCCCAGCCACCTCCCTCACACACCTGTACCCCGGTCTTGCACCCTGCCCCCTCCCTCACACACCTGTACCCCAGCCTTGCTCCCAGCCACCTCCATCACACACCTGTACCCCAGCCTTGCACCCAGCCACCTCTCTCACACACCTGTACACCAGCCCTGTGCCCAGCCACCTCCCTCACACACCTGTACCCCAGCACTGTGCCCAGCCACCTCCCTCACACACCTGTACCCGGCCTTGCACCCAGCCACCTCCCTCACACACCTGTAACCTGGCCTTGCACCCAGCAACCTCCCTCACACACCTGTACCTCAGCCCTGTGCCCAGTCACCTCCCTCACACACCTGTACCCCAGCCCTGTGCCCAGCCACCTCCCTCACACACCTGTACCCCAGCCCTGTGCCCAGCCACCTCCCTCACACACCTGTACCCCAGCACTGTGCCCAGCCACCTCCCTCACACACCTGTACCCCGACCATGTACCCAGCCACCTCCCTCACACACCTGTAACCTGGCCTTGCACCCAGCAACCTCCCTCACACACCTGTACCTCAGCCTTGTGCCCAGTCACCTCCCTCACACACCTGTACCCCAGCCCTGTGCCCAGCCACCTCCCTCACACACCTGTACCCCAGCCCTGTGCCCAGCCACTTCCCTCACACACCTGTACCTCAGCCTTGCTCCCAGCCACCTCCCTCACACACCTGTACCCTGGCCTTGTACCCAGCCACCTCCCTCACACACCTGTATCCCAGCCCGGTGCCCAGCCACCTCCCTCACACAATTGTACCCCGGCCTTGCACCCAGCATATCACTCGCACAACTGTACCCCAGCCTTGCACCCATCTCGCTCACACACCTGTACCCAGCCCTGCACACAGCCACCTCCCTCACACTTTTTAGAATATTTTTTTAATATTTGAATGAGGTATCTTGCATTTATGTTGTAGAAAAACATCAAACACATGAAATACACACAAATATATTATATTTGTGCATTACTCAAGGTTTTAACACATGAAACAAAGTTTGTGTACAATCTCAGATACTAAATTTAAATTCCAAGCAATCATTTTCTTGCACATATTTAGTGCCAGTTATATATCCTGTCCCCAGTAGTGCCAGTTACATATCCTGTCCCCAGTAGTGCCAGTTACATATCCTGTCCCCAGTAGTGCCAGTTACATATCCTGTCCCCAGTAGTGCCAGTTACATATCATGTCCCCAGTAGTGCCAGTTACATATCCTGTCCCCAGTAGTGCCAGTTACATATCATGTCCTCAGTAGTGCCAATTACAGATGTCCACAGAAGTGCCAGTTACATATCATGTCCCCAGTGGTGCCAGTTACATATCATGTCCCCAGTAGTGCCAGTTACATATCATGTCCCCAGTAGTGCCAGTTACATATCTGTCCCCAGTAGTGCCAGTTACATATCTGTCCCCAGTAGTGCCAGTTACATATCATGTCCCCAGTAGTGCCAGTTACATATCATGTCCTCAGTAGTGCCAGTTACATATCATGTCCTCAGTAGTGCCAGTTACATATCATGTCCCCAGTAGTGTCAGTTACATATCATGTCCCCAGTAGTGCCAGTTACATATCATGTCCTTAGTTGTGCCAATTACAGATGTCCACAGTGGTGCCAGTTACATATCATGTCCCCAGTGGTGCCAGTTATATAGTGTATATGTCCCCAGTTGTGCCAGTTACATATCATGTCCCCAGTGGTGCCAGTTATATAGTGTATCTGTCCCCAGTTGTGCCAGTTACATATCTGTCCCCAGTAGTGCGTTACATATCATGTCCCCAGTAGTGCCAGTTACATATCATGTCCCCAGTAGTGCCAGTTACATATCATGTACCCAGTAGTGCCAGTTACATATCATGTCCCCAGTAAAGCCAGTTACATATCATGTCCCCAGTAGTGCCAGTTACATATCATGTCCTCAGTAGTGCCAGTTACATATCATGTCCCTAGTAGTGCCAGTTACATATCATGTCCCCAGTAGTGCCAGTTACATATCTGTCCCCAGTAGTGCCAGTTACATATATGTCCCAGTAGTGCCAGTTACATATCTGTCCCCAGTAGTGCCAGTTACATATCATGTCCCCAGTAGTGACAGTTACATATCACGTCCCCAGTAGTGCCAGTTACATATCATGTCCCCAGTAGTGCCATGTTACATATCTGTCCCCAGTAGTGCCAGTTACATATCTGTCCCCATTAGTGCCAGTTACATATCATGTCCCCAGTAGTGCCAGTTACATATCTGTCACCAGTAGTGCCAGTTACATATCTGTCCCTAGTAGTGCCAGTTACATATCATACCCTCAAGGGTGCTTTTCGCAAAACAATTTTTTTTTTCGCTTCCTGGATTGTGTGGTTTTCGGAATAATTGGGATATGGGATACTCAACCTGTTCGGTTGTGGTTCAGTAGATCTACAATAAAATGATAGACAGTCACTGGGTCTACCACAAATAGTCCAAATACAAAAGGCTGGCGTGTCACAGCTTGCAGCCATGTACCCAAATGCAGTTACAATAGCTCATTCCCAACCCCTAACCTCAGAAAATACCAGCTGTGTGCTGATAGAAATTCAGGGGTAATTCAGACCTGCATGTATTTGATGCCTAGCGAGCAGGTAAACGCCGCCCCACCGATCGCATTCACCCCCTAAGTGCGCAAATCTCCATGCTACGTTGCGATCGCATACAGCCACACAGAGGAAACATTTCTGCACATGTGCGTGTGCCGGGTGAGCGCATCTACGGTGAGCAGATTGTTTGCCGGGTGCATACACCCAACATTGCGGCCACGTCTGCGGTGGGGGGCGGGCTGCCATGGAAAACATCCAGTGACATGGGCGCAAGAGGCGGGAAGCTGACATCACCAAATGGCAGCTGCCCACCCACTTCCTTCATAATGCCCACGCACATCTAAAGTTACCTCGGACCAACCTTAGATGTGCGTGTGCCTTCCATATCATTCGATGGTCGGTGACCATCGAATGATGTGGGTGTTCCCCCGCAAGTTGCGAATGGATGTTAGTATTAAACATCCTTATGAATCCAGTCCGTGCGAACACACGCTGCGAATGGGCCACCGTTCTCAAGGCAGGGTTTGGTGGACTCGCAAGGCTGCAAAATTGCAGCTGTGCGAATCAACCAGAATAACCACCAAAGTAAGAATATTCAGCAACGAGCAGATGCGGACACGGCAGCTATTAATACTCCTCATGTTATTATTATTATGTGTATCTATGCGGAGGTCTCGGAATCCGGCCCCAGGGGATCCCCTAAATTGGCCGAATGTTTGTTCAGTGAAAGAATCTGTTATGTCTGGGATTATTGGGGTTCCCACACAACCGTGATATTGCTGAATGTAGAGCAATTAGCGAGTGGCTCGGTGTTTGGGCGTCACGCGTTGGTCAGAGGGAAATCCCCGCTCTCACACCACCAGCCCCACACAGAAATGATGACTTATCAAATGGAAAACAGCCGTAGAGAAAACAAATCAGAGCCGAAACATCGGATAGTATCACACTCTGGTTTACCACCCGTGCGCTGGTCACACATAAAAGACAAACGTTATATAGAACAAGACAGTCTGCCAAATCCACAGGATGCAGATATTTACTGTATGCCTTCAAACGACGGGAGAGGAACTGGTGCCCAGGTTGGAGTTCCATTACGTTCTCAATCTGAGACGTTTTTGGGCAAAGGGTTATATGACCTGGTATGTGACGGAATGGGGCAATAATTTGCTATGCAATGATGGTGCGGTGACATTGGGTATTGGAGACATAGGAGTAAGACACAAGTCATTGATCACGACTTGAAAGTTGAGCAAGGTTCCTAAATAGACCACGTTCATTGAGCAGTCATGGTTTTATCTCCTGCCCAGTTCTCCCTGGCATTCTGCCCCTTTCCTGGCTCTTAGTACCCCATGGGACTCCAACAAAAAGGGCTGGAGGTGCGATACTCCACAGTAGTAATGGTGTTCTCTGAGGGTGGGACCGCTGCCAAGGTTTGGTAGAGAATCTCTAGCACCAAAGTACATAACAATATTTGCATATTAGCTTAAGAGATGAGTGGGGAATCCGAACTGCTCCGAACACAGCCCGGCTCGACGTCCGCAAGCCGGCGCTCACAAGCTTCCGGCTTTGTTCGGAAACCCGAGCGCGGCCTAACGTGGTAATCTCGCGTCAGATTCTCCCGAGAATCATGCGCCATTTCTCACATGCTTCCACAAGCTGCGCACATCTCTGCAGTGTAAAGGTCTGGGCGTGTTGTCCAGAGGGGAGTTGTGGCGCAGTGCAGAGAAGTGTTGTGCAGAGGGGTGTTGTGGCGCATTGAAGAGGGGTTTGTGCTGTGCAGAGGGGGTTTGTGCTGGGTTATTGAACTGGTCGTGTGTTAGGTACAGTAGGTTGTCAGTCAGTGTACTGGGGCACAGTACACAGGCAGGCTGTAAGTCAGCTTTTCATTGCAATCCAATACACCATATACTACTGTCAGAAGTTCTGTGTGTGATTGTTCTGCCTCCACACAGTGTTAAACAAGCCCCGTCCATAAAAAAAAAATGTTGCTCTTCTTTATTGTTTGTGTGTACTGCACCCCAACACACCATATACTATACTGTCAGAAGTTCCGTGCAGCCTGCTACAGACCTTGGCCTAAATTGAATGAAAACAACATTGTGAGCTGTAAAGTGGTCAAATTTGTCTGGAAAGGGCTGGAAATGTTATTGAGGTTAATATTACTCTAGGGACAAAAAACAAACAAAAAACTTTTGTGATTTGGGTGTTTTTTGACCATTTTTGACAAAGCCAAATCCAAATCCCAGCGAAGAATCCAAAACATCGGCCCTCTATCTAATTAGATTTCCAGTAGACAAAGGGTCTGAATTTGAGTAGTAAGGAATAGTACGTTTTGTTCACCTAGGATAAGAATTTTTATTAATATATTTGGGAAAAAAAAACATATAGATTAAAATCGTATAAATTTGTGCTTGCCCGTCACCCTTGTGGTGGTGCACATGGGTTTTTCTGATTGTCCGTGGGTATTATTATTGGCAGGCTCGAGCACGGGGTCTGCCTGTCACTTTGACCATAACGTGCTTTGGTCCTGGATCACTAAACCAAAGCAATCCCTGCAACAGAGGCTCGTGGCCCCCAGGGTGCTTAGGGACACAGTTTGGGAACCAATGCGCCTCCATCTACCTCCATCCACCTTCTGTTATCCTCCATTGTAAAGTTACCTGCCACCACCGAGTGGCATCAGATCCCCCTAACATTATACCCACCCTCTTATTGGCAATACAATATGTACTAAGCCCGGAAGGGAGATCTAGCCAATCAACTCATAACTGTCGTGTTACAAAATGACTGTGTTGGAAAAATGACAGTTAGTAGCTGGGTGGCTGGTACTTTCTCTCTCTCTTCAAAGCTTGGTTTCTCTGTTCTACCCCTTCCACCATGCTGCCTGGGGATGATTTCGTCTTCCCTTGGACTGGAGTGATTTTATTTGACTATTTTGTTATTATTATTATTTTACTTGACTATTTTACCCCCACCCCTTCCTCCCAAGCCCCAGATCCACATGTCTTTTATGGGGCATTACCATATAACTTCCCAAGGGGTATTACACCCTGCCCCTTTGGGGCATTACCCCTGATGATCAGTTCCTCCCAGATGATCTCTACTCTCTAGAACCAGGGGGGTTATTCTAGTTCATTCTTTCTGACAAAATCCTTCTTAGATGGACAAAACCATGTGCACTGCGGGTGGGGCAGATGTAACTTGTGCAGAGAGAATTAGATTTGGGTGGGGTTTTTCTTCAAAGTGAGATCTATATTGCAGTGTAAAATAAAGCAGTCAGTATTTTCCCTGCACAGAAACAAAATAACTCACCCAAACCTAATTCTATCTGCACATGTTACATCTGCCCCCCTGCAGTGCACATGGTTTTGTCCATCTAAGAAGGATTTTGTCAGAAAGAATGAACTAGAATAAACCCCAGGTGTGGAACTACAAGTTACACCATTACCATTCCTACTCTCATCCTAAATATATCCATAAACAAAAAATTCCAAGCATACGCAAGTATACCTGGCCAATAAAGATGATTCTGATTCTGATTCTAAACATAAATATATAAATTAAAACACAAAAGAGGTCATTTACCATGTGCTGTCACAGCGACCAATCACAATCGAGCTTGCGTTTGTGCAGGTTAGACAGTAAAAGCCGATGTCTGACTGGTGGATTGATGTGTTCACATCGTACACATAAATATATTAGTAAATGAAGCGTAATATTGATGTTTGTGTCGTTTAATTCTGTGTTAAGTAGAGTTCTGCTTTTCGTCTCGCCCGCGAGCCTGCGTACATTCTAGCCAGCAATGTGTGAAAGATTTTCTTATGCTGCAGTTAATTGTAATGATTGATCGCTATTTTCATAGAGACGCTGTAAATCCCAGCAGAAATTCCGACAATCAGACAAAATACAGTCATAACACATTTTATAGGCACAGACTAAACGTAACGCGGATTTTCATGGTAAAAATGTCACTTTTCTCTGTTATAAACAAAAGGACGGGTTAGGCCCAGAGAAAGTACACAGCAGACTTCCGGCCTTCAGCTTTCCCACTTCCGCTTGTTTCCTGACGAGGTGGCGTGCAGATGGGGTGGCTCCGTGAACTGTGTCATTGTCCAATGGGAGCTGATGCCGAGATGATGCGTTTCACTGCAGACGATGGGCCTTATTCAGGTTCGTTAGCAAAGCGAAAAAAGCACACAAATAGGCAAAACCATGGTGCGCTGCAGGTGGGGCAGATGTAACACGTGCAGAGAGAGTTAGATTCAAATTGAAATCTAGATTGCTGTGTAAGATTAAAGCAGCCAGTATTTACCCTGCACAGAAATAATATAACCCATCCAAATCTTACTCTCTCTCTCTACACATGTTACTTCTGCCCCACCTGCAGTGCAGCATGGTTTTACCCATTAGTGCGCTTTGCTAATGACCCAGAATCAGTATGAACCATGCATAACTTACTTTAATGGTCTTGTCGCTAAGCTGCGCACCTATCGCCACAAAATGCTGTGATTTGTGGGTCCATGTGAGGAGGTGGGGAGAAATGATTTGGGAGGATCGAGGAGATTCAGCCACTGTTCTGTAAGTCTCCCACAAGGTAGGTGATCCCTAATACCGAATTCATTTTTGGCTAACAAATGTTTTTCTATTGTCTGTGACCTGGTTGGGTGTACGTCCACCTGGGAATAAGTACGCCAGATGTAATATTGGGGCAGATGTATTAAGCCTTAACAAGAGATAAATGCAAGTGTGATAAGGAGAGATAAAAGTCCAGCCAATCAGCTCCTTACTGACTTTTTTCAAAAACAGCCTGTAACATGGCAGTTGGCAGGTGATTGGCTGGATGTTTATCTCTCCTTATCACCACTGGATTTATCTCTTGTTAAAGCTTAATACATCTGCCCCATTGTTACATATGCACCTGACGCACAGCTGGACGCATTGTGATGTATGTACGCAAGTGCGCCATTTTCACGTGCCGCTATATTAGTGCTTAGTTTATGGATTTGTCCATGAGCCCCACAATGCGGTTTGGATCGGACGTGCCTAAAGTATTTCCGTAACAGTCCTTGAAAAATTATTTTCAGCAAACGCCTGGATCTCCACCAAAACCCAGCAACTGCTTCTGGCCTATGGGGACCCCGCGATTTCTGCTATGGTTTCAGTAGCAGGGGTCACACCAATGTCAGGCCACATTTGGGAGAACGTTTCTGTATGTGGAAGGAAATTAGAGAATTATCTGACCACTTTTGGCCTTGACCAACAGAAGAATGTTCCCCGTTCAGCCCGTATCAATTTCTCTTGGAAACAATATGGAGAAAGTGTGATTTATTTTGCTTTCCCGTGTCTGGCGAAGCTGTTACACTGTATTTTGTCATTTTATTAAGTCTGTGACAACATGTAATTACAGCCGTACTGCCAAGTACGGCTCTGCCCCTGTCTGTGCACTCACATCTGTAATTACCTGTCCGGGTTATGAAAGCACTGGCTGCTGGACTGGGTGCTGGTATGAACTGGGTAATAGAAGCCCCATTTTTGGGGGGGCTAAAAAAGGTGTGGTGGGCTGCTCTGCAGAAAACAAACATGTGAAGGCCTCCAGAACTAGGGGGGTCATTTTGGTTGATTTGGTCCCCCAGATGTTCACAATGTTTTTAATCTGCGCATGCGCAGAAAGAATTACGCGCATGTGCAGGGTCTCCGGGCAAACTGATTCAGTGGTCATCGTATGATCTCTCTGCCAGCGGGGCATGCGAGGGGATGTGTTTTTGTGACATCTGAATTTGGACATTTTTAGATTGGCTGACTTTGCAAAATGTGCAACTTTTGCGTAAAAATTCATTTCACAACATCGGACCAAAATCGCCCCCCATTACATCCCGATCATATGGTCTCTATAAGGGCAACTTTGCAAATTTGTTTTTCTGTCATCAAAATGCATTTATTCAAAATAAGCCCCCAGATTTGGCAGTGCTCTCCTGGACTTTTGGGGGAGCACTAGGGACCTTTTTAAAATCACATGTTCCGGAATACCTGGGACTGTCACCAATTTTAAGGTACACTTGGACTAGTGGAAGAAGAGGTGATCCTGGTGGATTCGCCCCCACTTCCCTACTGAAGCCATTTGTTGTCATAATGAGGCACAAAAGTTGTAGGAAAATCCTTGATGGCGGTTTAGTGGGGGTCCCCACTGGCTCCCGAGAGGGCAGGTCATCCTCCTGCACCCTGCCCACTCCCCAGTGAAATGGGATTAGGTCTTCTAGATCTACAGTGTCCAGGTCTACAATAAAAAGGTGTAACACTAATAATCAATAGGGTCAAAAGGTTGACAGTCAAAAGGTGGACATGTTTTCAATGTCGCCCTTAAACATGTCATGTTTTTTTCCAACAAAGGTCAACATCAGTTTTCTTGTTTATTTTGGTGTCTATGTTGACATAGGTCGGCATGGGCACAGTATAAGCATACCGCGTCCCCTTGCATGGTTAGCTGCGCTCGCTGCACTCGACATACTATTATGACCTAACTCTATGATCACTTGAAGCATGAAGAAATCAGTTTTTCACAAAAAAATCATGAAAAACGCATGTCGCCCTTTGTTGACCTTAAAAAAGCCATGTCAACATTTTTCATGTCAACCCTTTGACTGCAGACCTTTGATCATGTCAATCATTTGCTGCGTCCTTTTGACCATGATGACTGTCGACCAATAGTTGTCGACCTTTTGTTTGTCTATCTTGACACTGTAGATCTAATGCCTGGACACCAGTGATAGGTGCAGAGGTCGGGGACACGGTGACATGTTTGCCAATGACGAGCATCTCCACGCCACAATTCTGCCGCTCGCTGCATTGCGTTGGGTCAGGTGCTAGATCCCAAAAGTCGGTGAGCGTGACCCCAAACCACAGGCCAAACCTAAGGCTGCCCAGTATCTGTGCATGACATGTGAGGTTGCCAGCATGTTCTGTGCACGTTACAGGCATGTTCCAAGCACGCAACACGCTGTGTCCAGGTGCAACTCTGCTGGCTTGCCTTGCTTGTAACTTTAAATGAGACCCGAAGAATGTTGGTGGAAGTATAACAGCACAGAGGGGACATGCACCTCATCACACCGACCAAGCATTTATTACACACACCCTGAGATTCCCAGTGTGTGCAACGTTCCCTGCATGCCTGCAACACGCTTCTCCGAGCGGATTCCTGGCGCTACGCGTCCCGCCCACCGCGAGAGCAGCGATCCGGAGGCTGATTTGTGGAATCCGATCAGAAAGGAATCCTGTATCAAACATATTTATTTCTCAAAATAGTGGCTGGAAATGAATATATATATATATATATATATATATATATATATATATATATAAAAGGCCACACAAAGAGTCTGTGAAGTATTAGTAACGCAGAAAAACTTGTCAGTCATAATTTGGGAGGTTGTAGACCACACACTCTTATGTGCCCCCCACCCCTGTCTGACATAGGCAGCAGGGAGTTTTATTTGTATCATGTGCTCACATTTGTGTATCTCAGTCAGACCCTGCGGGTTACAGCTGCCCGGGGGGTTATGCTGACAGCTGGATGCCCACTGCGTCCTGAGATTAGCCGGGTTAAGTAGCGGGGAACAAAGTATCGCCCGCAGACGCAAGAGGAAGGAAAGCGCACGTTTCAGATGCTTTCATATGTCGCCAGTAACTTTCACAAGAATATAACAGCTACATAATAATTTGCAATCAGGGAGATTTCTAGACTCCGCAGGGAGTCGGGGAGATTGTTAATATTTCAGGGAGTCTCCCTAACAATAAGGGAGCTCTGGGAAAATAGGGAAGCATGGGGGTCTGTATAATCTAAAGCCTTGCGGAGAGAGACAGAGAGAGATAAAGTAGAGAAAGCTAAAGTACCAACCAACCATTTCCCAACTGTCATTTTTCAAACCCAGTGTGTAACATGGCAGTTTGTAGCTGATTGGCTGCTACTCTTTCTCTCTCAACCCCCCTCTGGTTTCTACAGTTAAAAGTTAAGTACACTTATGTGGTTCTCCAAAGCTGAGGGGAAGATTCTGATTGGTAGTGTAAAGAAATGATCACCAACCTTATTAATGTGAAGGTGCCCCCTCTATAATACATTGTAATAAATTGCTAAATGTTAGAATTCGGCAGTATGATATGTTGCACTACTAGTCCCAGCAACCCTTGGCAAACATAATCTGCTAGGGTATGTTTGTATTAGCAGACGTACAAGCACTGATGGCTGCTGGGAAGCTCCTGAATCCTGGACTTGTTGTCAGTGATGTCTCACCTGTACACATGTGAGTAATGTATCATTCACCTAAATCCAGAGCGATACAATACGTGGTGTATGGGGGACCTCTGTGACTCCAGCTGTCTCCTATTGTTCCCCAGCCACACCACAGAGGAGAGCAGGCTGACAGCATCCTCATCCTCGCAGCTATTTATAGACTGTGTATTTGGGGAATGTGGGACTTACACACGCGGTGCAGAATGCCATTTGGCAACAGCAAGAGCGGAACTTGGAGATTGTGTTTCTGGAACTAATAATCATTTTCCTACAAACATAAAGCATGTAAGAAATGTGTGAAGGCAGCGGGAGATTATTGCGGCTATGCCAAGAGATCACCGCGAGGAAGGCGAGGATGTAGAGGTGCAGGATACCACCGCTGTCCAACAGCTGGAAGCAGACAGTCACAGTGTCATCTTCCAGTGTACCTCTGCTTCTTCCACTGCTGCCTGCTCCTGATCTCTGCGGCCTTCTTGGTGACACAGCTGCTGCTGAACATGGGGAACAGGACAATAAAGGGGAACGCCACTGGTTGACATGCATTAGGTCAATATGGTCAAAAGATTGACAAGTCAGTGGTTGACACAGGCATACCTCCCAACAGTCCCGATTTCAGCGGGACAGTCCCGATTATCAGGGGCTGTCTCGCTGTCCCACTCGCGGGCTGCAGTGTCCCGCGGTGTGGGGGGGCTGTTGGGAGTCCTCCCTGTCGGCTGCTAAGCAGCAGGGAATAAACGCTGTGCGCATGCGCACAGCGTCTATTCCTGCAGAGAAGGGGCTGGGGGCATGGCTAGAGTCTCACAGAGCCTCTGGGTCATGCCCCCATAGCGTCAAAATGGGGGCTTGGCCTCACGGGGGAGAGCCGCAAGTATAGACCACGCCCCCTGAATTAGGCCAACCCCCCCCCCCCCCCAATTTTTTCGGCGCACAGCGGCTACGTCCCGCCTCCACCACATCAAAAGTTGGGAGGTATGCACAGGGGCGTCACGAATACAGGTGACAGACGATGCAACACCCCTGTGAGTCCGAAAAGGGGAATGGCCTATGACAAATTTGTGTGACCTAGTAAGCACCCTCAAGGCAGTGGGTGTGAACTGGCTGGGAAAGGGCGTGGCTTCACAGCAGCCCCAGTTTCATCACTCTGGGAGGCGTGTCCAGTACCTCCAGAGATGCTGGTTGGCAGGGCCGGACTGGGACCAGAAATCGGCCCTGGCATTTTGAGCACACAAGCCCACCTGCAGCAGGTGGGACCCTTGCGCGGCTAGGCCGCATGCCACAAAGGGGGCGTGGCATCAGAAAAAGGAGGCAATACACATTATGGAACACATCGTAATGCCCATTACAGAATATGACACAATCTGGACCCCTGTGTATAATAACAGGACACAACAGGCTTCTCCCCCTGTATGATGACAGAACAACACAGGCTACTCCACCTGTATAATAACAGGAAACCACAGACTGCACCCCTGCACATTAACAGAACACCTCAGTATGCATCCCCCCCCCCCCCTGCACAATAACTGGACACCACAGGCTGCTCCCCCTGCACAATAATAGAACACCACAGGCTGCTCCCCCTGCACAATAACTGGACACCACAGGCTGCTCCCCCTGCTCAATAACTGGAAACCACAGACTGCTCCTCCTGCACAATAACAGGACTGAGGAGTCAGGACACTACAGGCTTCTCTCAGAGAAGTTCTCTGGGAGAAGCCTGTGGTGTTCTAACTCCTCAGTCCTGTTCTCTCCCTGTACACATGCTATTTACCTGGGGCTGTGAAGCTGATTTTGCCGCCGGAATGGACACCGAGGCTGCAGGCCTGCAGCACTATCAGGGGAATTAATGTGGATCGGTACGCACACACAAATCGGCCGCAGGAAGTAGGGTGCCGTGTGAGGATCGGCACAGGCAGGCTGCACTGCTTCCTTCCTGGCTTCTCCTCTGGCCCCTCTTCCTGCCCGATGTCCCGCCCTCTGTAGCGGCCTTCTGCACTGTCTAGACAGGTCCTCAGTGCAGGAGGCCAGCGGCCATGTTCCCGAAGCCGCAGCCATAGTTGCTTGCCATGCGATGTGGTGTGGTATACTAATTAAGGCTCCATATACTAAAAGTTCAAAATGTACACCCCAAAATGTAAAAAAAAACCTAATGTCAACCTTTTCATGTCAATCTTTTGAATATTTTGACTTTTTCTTGTGTCAACCTTGTGGGGATGACATAGACACTGTTAACCTTTTTACTGTTGCCCTAAAGAACCATGGGGGCTATACAGACCTGATCGGACCGGAACTATATTTTGGAGCCCTGCGATCAGATTGCCACGCCCAACCAGAGTGATATCCCGCCCTGTGCAAGCCTGCAAAACTATTGTAGGCCTGTCATTGGCTGCTAATGATTTCCCAGTGTGTGTGTGCAGTCTGTACATAGCCCAGGACTTACTCAGCAGCTGCGATAGAATCAGGCTGATCGGGGGCAGAGCTGATGTCACATGACTTCCCCTCATACACCTGGCCACACCTGCGTATTACCTGACACTCGCAGATAACAGCCGCTCACCATGTAATGGTTCCCCAGTGTGTGCAGTGTGTGCGTAGCCCAGGACTTACTCAGTGGCTGTGATAGAATCAGGCTGATCGGGGGCGGAGCTGATGTCACATGACTTCACCTCACACACCTGGCCACGCCTGCGTATTAGCTGACACTCCCAGATAACAGCCGCTCACCATGTAATGATTCCCCAGTGTGTGCAGTCTGTGCGTAGCCCAGGACTTACTCAGCGGCTGTGATAGAATCAGGCTGATCGGGGGCGGAGCTGACGTCACATGACTTCCCCTCATACACCTGGCCACGCCTGCGTATTACCTGACACTCCTAGATAACAGCCGCTCACCATGTAATGATTCCCCAGTGTGTGCAGTGTGTGCGTAGCCCAGGACTTACTCAGTGGCTGTGATAGAATCAGGCTGATCGGGGGCGGAGCTGATGTCACATGACTTCCCTTCACACACCTGGCCACGCCTGCGTATTACCTGACACTCCCAGATAACAGCCGCTCACCATGTAATGATTCCCCAGTGTGTGCAGTCTGTGCGTAGCCCAGGACTTACTCAGCAGCTGTGATAGAATCAGGCTGATCAGGGGCGGAGCTGACATCACATGACTTCCCCTCATACACCTGGCCACGCCTGCGTATTACCTGACACTCCTAGATAACAGCCGCTCACCATGTAATGATTCCCCAGTGTGCGCAGTCTGTGCGTAGCCCAGGACTTACTCAGCGGCTGTGATAGAATCAGGCTGATCGGGGGCGGAGCTGATGTCACATGACTTCCCCTCACACACCTGGCCACGCCTGCGTATTACCTGACACTCCCAGATAACAGCCGCTCACCATGTAATGATTCCCCAGTGTGTGCAGTCTGTGCGTAGCCCAGGACTTACTCAGCGGCTGTGATAGAATCAGGCTGATCAGGGGCGGAGCTGACATCACATGACTTCCCCTCATACACCTGGCCACGCCTGCGTATTACCTGACACTCCTAGATAACAGCCGCTCACCATGTAATGATTCCCCAGTGTGCGCAGTCTGTGCGTAGCCCAGGACTTACTCATCGGCTGTGATAGAATCAGGCTGATCGGGGCGGCTACTGCTAACATAATTATCACATATGATCTAACATATGCGATAATTATGGCAAAGGACATCTCTTGCGCTAAGAGCTGTCCTTTGTGGTGAGAGTCAGTGGGTCCCATGGGGACGCGTCGGCTCCTCCCTCCATCTCCCCTCCCTCCTTTACCCGTTGTTGCTGCTGCTGCACCGGGCTCTCCTCCTCCCTGCACCCAGAAGAGGATCATAGTGCAGGGAAGAGGAGGTCACAAGTCTGGGCAGCCCAGTCACAGTAACCCGGCGGGGGATGCTTAGAGCATCCCAAAATGCGGTAAAAACCCAGATAACAGGGTTTTTACTGCATTTTTAGTTTAGAGAATCTCCCCCTCATACTGCAAACCAGTATGTTTTTTGCAGTGTAAATGATTGCAAAAAAAATCTTACCAAATCTCTCTGTTTCTGAATATCTCATCCTATTATATTTCACCCATGTTGTTTTTTGGGTGTGCCCAGGTATTTTTAAGAAGCACCTCTGATATTCCGCAGTGCTTTATTTATTTACAGAGAAGAGTTGAACATTCATAGTAACATATAGTAACATAGTAATTAAGGCTGAAAAAAGATGTTAGTCCATCGAGTCCCTGATGATTCACATCAGTCCCTGTCCCAGTGGGGGATGCAGTTGAAATCCCGACGTCGGAATCGCGACCGCCAAAATCCCGGCACTTTGTCCCTCTGTGGGTATCCACGACACCCATAGAGGAATAATAAATTAGTGTGCCGAGCGTAGCGAGGCACCGGGCCTGCTGTGTGGCGAGCTCAGCGAGCCCGCAAGGGGGGGGCGATCCACGTCCCCCCCTTGTCATGATTTCGGCGGTCGGGATTCCGGCGTCGGGATTTTGACTGCCGGGATTCCGACCGCCGGGATTTCGAACAGTGGAGTTTACAATCTATATTCCCTACCACATGTACATGCACACACATTCATTCTAGGGTTAATTTTTGTTGGGAGCCAATTAAATGATATTATATATCACCACTGACCACTTCCAGCCGGTCTCATTCCCAGATTAGTCACAGCCTCAGACATTCTCACATTTGCTCAGATGGAAAAGACTCTCCGATGTCCTGGGTTTTGTGAATGGATCTGCAAACGGACAGGGATGTGTGATGCAAATGTGACGTTTCCTCTTTCTGGGCCACATGTATCAAGCTTCAATTAGTGATAAAGTGGAGAGTGATAAAAAGCCAGCCAATCAGCTGCTACCTGTATTTTTTCAAACCCAGCCTTTGACATGCCAGTTAGGAGCTGATTGGCTGGTGGTTTATCACTCTCCAGTTTATCACTTTTTGAAGCTTGATACATCTGGCCCTCTGTCTGGGTAGCGGCTATCTACATGCAGTCCGCGGCTCAGATTACAGACCATCCTGAATAAGGCCCATTAAGCCAAATAAACACACTTGATAAATTCCTTGCTAGTCAGTAAAAATAATCATTTATAGATTTATATAATGTAAAATAAATGCCGTTAAGGTTTATACGTAATGTAATAGGAAAATATAATAGCCAGCACATTGGGGGTGATTCTGATTGAATCGCTAAGCAGCGAAAATGTGCTGCTTAGTGAGCCATATAACGCTGCCAGCCGCCCGCACGAATGCCTGCCCCTCCCGCACCGTTTCCGTTCGCACCCATGCGCGTAACGAACACACATCCCCTCCCAGGCCACCGCTGCAGGGGATATCATTTCATGGTCCCCGTCCATCGAATGATTTCTCCTACCTCCGCCAACTGACATATTTGCAGGTGCAAAGACGAAGACAGGGCTGATGTCACATGACCCCGGCAGACATCGGCCCGGCCGGGTACCCATGGGAACATCCAGCATTTTCATGGGGACGCCCACAAAACGCTGGGCGTTCCCATCGCCCTTAGCCGCCACTGCCCACGTCCCTACCTGACCATGCGCACCAAACCTGACCATCGAGTCGGGGGCCGAAAGAGGGATCATTGCGTGTGATCAAGAATCGGCCCCATTGCCCGCAAAATATGATTTTTTCCGCTGCTTTGTTACAATGAACACTGACCAGTTTCCCAAACATGGAAGTTGGTAATTGATGCCATATTTTTAAGTTTAAGTATAAAAACTCTTTTTTTTATTTATTTTTTTTATGCTGATCTTACAGCGCTGAAACCAGGCTCGCTATATCCAACCTAAGCTTTATCTACATGACTCCACAAAATACGTACAGCCCCTAAATTAGATTACCTCCGCAGTGGGGAATCCACGCAAGCAATGCAGGCGGATGGGGTAAGGTGAGGGGCTGCAGGGAATAACTAACATGTTTAAAATGTGGTTTACAGAGATATGTATTAAATCACAATACTGCGCTGTGTGTCTGGAATCCATTATAATGCTGAAATTTAGGGGAACTGATACGCTGGAAATATTAGGACTGTTCTCTCTTACATTCTTTACGATGTTTGCATAAAAAAACAAACAGATTTTTTTCCACTCGATTCTGCATTTTTTTACTCGTAATAAACTCAAGACAGCTGCCCTACAATCAGTCCTGGGGAGATTATGCCACTTTGCTGTTTCCACTGCGATGTTTAGATTTGTTTTGTGAACGTTAACAGCGGTGCCGAGCGGAAAAATCGTGAACTGAAATTTTTTACAGCTGACCAAAACCTTATCACCACATTATAGGTATGCTATAAATACCACGCGCAAATTTAATTCTTGCTTGATAATGAACGCGTCAGTAACACAAATGGAAAATGTTCTGCAGTTGACGTGCTTTGCAAATTCTTTTCGCTTTTAGGAAATAATAGAAGTTTTTTTTGTTCAGCGTTTAATGCTTACCAGCGAAATTTCCTGGGCCTGGGCCTCACCAACCCGTATAGCCGGCTATTAGCATGCACAGCTGTTACTGGGGTCAGGGAAATAGAGCAACAGGGGTGGAACCTAATGAATAGGCCATATGGCCTAAATAACTCCTGGTATTTTTAGAACGGCAACAAACTTGCAAAGTATGACAGTTACAGAAAAGTTTTCATGTATTGGAAATATTTTGAAAATGAGAATAAAAAAGTTTGGGTTGCCACATTCAGATCTACTGAGCTGGAGAACATGGGTATTGGTGGGTTATAATTGAAATCTTCTCAAGGTGGACAATATCAGAACAGTGGTGGTCTTTGGTTTCCATGCACTCTGGACAATCTTGTGTACACTGATCCTGTTAATCCCAGAGATGTAGGCAGACCAGTTGCCAGCCCATCACGGACAACTCAAAGTCTAGATGGAGTCAACTGCCAGTCCATCACTTACAACTCAAAGCTTAGATGGTGGCCAACTGCCAGCCCATTACCCTCAACTCATGACCTAGATGGGACCAACTGCCAGCCCATTACCAACATCTCCAGGACTAGATGAAGTCAGTTGCCATTCCATCACTTACAACTCAAGGTCATGATGGAGCAAATTGCCAGTCCATCACTTAAAACTCAAAGCGTAGATGTGGCCAACTGCCAGCCCATCAAAAAAACATACAAAGCCTAGATGGGGCCAACTGCCAGCTTATTACCAACTCATGGTCTAGATGATGCCAGCCCATCACATACAACTCAAGGTCTTGATGGAGCCAACTGCCGGTCCATCAATTAAAACTCAACTGCCAGCCCATCAAAAAAACATACAAAGCCAAGGTGGGGCCAACTGCCAGCTCATTACCAACTCATGGCCTTGATTAAGCCAACTGCCAGCCCATCACATACAACTCAAGGTCTTGATGGAGCCAACTGCCAGTCCATCACTTAAAACTCAAAGCTGAGATGGTGGTCATTTGCCAGCCCATCACAAACAGCTCAAGGCCTAGATGGAGCCAATTGCCAGTCCATCATTAACAACTCAAAACTTAGATCATGCCAAATGCCATCCCATCACTAACAACTAAAAGATTAAATGGTGGCCAACTGCCAGCCCATCACCAAATACTCAAGTCATACATGGGGCCAACTGCCAGCCCATCACCAGCATCTTAAGGTCTAGATGAAGCCAACTGCCACCCCATCACCAAAAAACTTCAAGGCATAGATGGGGCCAACTTCCAGACCATCACAACTCATTTCCTACATAGTGGCCAAATGCCAGCCCTTCACCAACAATTCATGTCCTAGATAGGAGCCAAATGCCAGCCCATCACCAACAACTCATGGATTAGATGGTTTTACAACTCTCAAAGGGATTTTGTGGATGCTGATCACACACACTGAGTTTGGTATAGACCCAGAACATAACTTTGGAGTCTAATATATTGTTGACCTTCACCAGGGAGTCAAGGGGGTTTAGACTTAGCAGCTCCCAATACGTAGGTCAAGTTGAACTGAATATTGTTGTACATCATGGTGGTTATGAAGGAACTTAGGGTAGGCAGTGAGACTGGTCCATGTGAGGTGTACTGTATTGTAGTCAGTAGGAATGGGTGGGAGCCATACAGAAAAGGGTTGGCTGGAACTGGGTACAATCAGGTCAGATACAGTAAATATCCAAACTCAGAACCAAGTGTTCAGGAGAAGCAGTACTGAGGGATTATTCAAGAATAATCGCTAGACGGACTGGATAGGAACACAATAGTTTTCACTGGAAAGTGCAACAGAAACAGATTCTGGAGCACAGATATGGTGCCTTATACTCTGACACTAAATGATGCCCTGAGACTCCCCTTTATGAGGAGGAGATTTAAATCTGATACAAAATGTGACATCATATTTGGTTCAAATGGCCCTTAAACTTTCAGACAGAGTGGCATGTGCATCTCTATTGGAGCTGCCTGTAATCACATCCACCAGGAGAAGAGGTGAGGCTGATGGTCCCTGCAGTAGCCAGGAGAGTGGAAACTATGCATTCAAGGGGAACAGTGTTATTGGACCTAGTAAGTAGGAACCGGGCTGTGTGCTGTGACAGATAGAGGCAAACTGCCTTAGAAACAAGGCTTAGAAATAGGCCAACTGCCGGCCCATCACTAACACTTCAAGTTACCCAAACTCCCACCAGAAATAATGGTGTTGATGAGCTCAGTAGTACTGACACAGCCTAACCCACATATCAGCAGGGAGAGCACCCAAAGACCTACACCAGCCATTATTGCTATTATTTCCTAAAAAAAACAATAAGGCCTTTAAACACTAGCGTCTTCTTGGTTTTTAAACACTAACAATAGCGTCTTCTTGGTTTTTCAAGAAGCACAGCGCTAAAAAGCTTCCCAGGTTTATGTTTAAGTGAGGAAATAGTTAAAAACAGATAGCTAGATCTAAATTTAAACAAATCTCCCGGACCAGATGAAATTCATCCAAGGGTACTAAAAGAACTAAACTCTGTATTAGCATTGCCATTATACCTTATCTTTGAGGAATAAGTGAATTCAGGGATGGTACCGAAAGATTGGCGTATAGCAAATGTAGTACCTATACTGAAAAAAGGAAGTAAAACAAACCCTGCAAATTATAGACCGGTTAGCCTAACATCCATTGTAGAGAAAATACTGGAGAGAATAATTAGAGGTGGCATTTAAGATTTCTTTTGCCAAGGCATTTGACACGGTACCACATAGGAGGCTGTTATGGAAAGTAGGTAAAATAGGGATGGGGGAAAAAAAATTGTACTTGGAAAAATAATTGATTAGACAATCGGGAACAGAGAGTTAATGGGAAATTTTCAAACTGGAGAAAGGTGGAAAGCGGTGTCCCACAGGGTTCAGTATTGGGTCCAACCTTGTTTAACATATTCATTAATGATATAGGCGATGACCTGCAAAGTAATATTGCAATATTTGCTGATGACACAAAACTGAGCAAGGTGATTAACTCAGAAGGGGACATGGAAGTACTGCAAAACTACTTGGCTAAACTTGCAATGTGGGCAGCAAGGTAGAAGGTGCAATTTAATGTAGATAATTCATTTTGGGAGCAAAAATGCTCATGCTAGTTATAAATTAAATGAGGTTAGTATTGGGAGCCCTGCAGTGGAAAGGGATTTAGGCATTTTCATCACTGATAGAATGGGTAATAGTGCACACTACTCAAGTGCGGCGGTGAAGGCAAACAGGACATTGGCGTGCATTAAAAGGGGAATGGAATCAAGAGACACCAGCATGATAGTACCACTTTACAAATCATTGGTAAGGCCTCATTTAAAGTACTGCATCCAGTTCTGGGCACCTCACCTTAAAAATATATAAATGAACTTGTATTGGTTCAGAGAAGGGCATTTAAATCAATAAGGGGTCTAGAGTCGATAGAATATAAAGATAGACTATCCAGGCTGAATACGTATTCACTTGAAAAAACGTAGACTGAGAGGTGATATGATTGGTATGTTCAAGTACAGGAGGGGAATTCATAAGGAGCTTGAAGATGACTTATTCAGTAACATCGCTGTACTTAGGACGCGTGGGGATGCACTAAGGATTAAAGAGACAAAATTTCATACAGATTTAAGAAGAGGATTCTTCAGCGTGAGAGCGGTTAAGTTCTGGAACGCATTGCCAGAAAATGTGGTAACAACAAACACAGTAAAGGAGTAAAAAAAAAAATTGGATGCATTTATGGACACAAAGGGAATGATATAGTTTTTTTCTAGTCTTGTAGATAATTAGATAGGTTGACCTCGATGGACTAACGTCTTTTTTTAACTTAAATTACTATGTTACTTTAAGTGGGAAACTTCCAAAGGGGCAGTATACCTCCCAACTAAGAATTCACTATTAAAAACCAGCAACTATTATAAAGCAGCAATTAAGGGGCACCTCTAACATTTGTAACCCTTACTCTTAAATGTGTTCCGACCCAGCCTTGTAGTATAAATTCCAGACATTTGGAAAACCACAATATTAATTTCTGGCTAATGACTGATGCTGAGCTTATCGCCTCATACAACAAGTCTGGGACTAAGTAAAAACCTGACCGGACAAGACCCTGGAACGCCGGACCGGACATCAAACTCTGCATTCCAAAGCTTGTGTCTGCTCCGGGTGGTGTCTCATCCGGCAGGTGTCTTGGGGCACTCCTGTGATAGCATTCACCAGAGACATGGGGAAGGGGAGATTACAGCCTCTCGGTGTGGTCCAGACCATTCCAGTTTTTGCTACATGCCCGGACCATGTGGGGAGGCTTTAATCTCTACCTCCTCCTCTCCAGGCAGACACCACTGGACAGGACACTATGAGCTCTGGAATGATGGAAATTGTTGAATGGAACCTGTCCGGTCTAGCATTCCGAGGTTCTGTCCGGTTCAGGTTGTTACCCATACCCAACAAGTCCTGTTATTACCACATCAATCTGAGATTTGATAACTCTACATCAGATCACACAGACATGCCAGAGAGGAAGATGTAGGTTAGCAAAGCCGATATCTACTTACTGGGGAGTAATTAGGAACCGGTGTATGGATAACGATGAAATGTAGCGTCTTCTGATTCTGCACTGATCCTTCCAGTTAGGGTTACCACCCATCCGGGATTACTCCAGACAGTCTGGTAATTAAGCCTGGTCCCGAAGTCCATGCCATTCCCGGATTATACATTGTCCGGGAACAGAGTAGGGAGGGAGAATCTGGCAGCCAAGCCGCCTGCAGAGATAATAGCCGCTGGCCCAACGAAGAAGAGCAGCCAATCGGCACTTGGAGTGCCAGTGGTGGCTCCAGATTGGCTCCCGGACCGTGCAAGCTGGCGCGGAATTCAAATAGCACAGATCTGCTCTGATATCGATATAACCGGTGCTGGGTTGGGCTGCCTGTGCATTGTTCAGTTCTCTGCCCGGCTGCCTGCCTGCCGCACCGCTTAGCCTTCCTAGCGCACATAATGTGTGTGACATGTAAAAGGCATTACGGTGTAAATTTTTGGCACGTGCCTTCGGTGCACACCATCCCTGTGTTTAGGTTGTCTGTCTCCTACATTTTAAAAACATTTGCCAAGCATGTGTGGCATAATGTGTTATGGACATTATGGTGTTTGGTATAATGTGTAATGGGCATCACCATGTGTGACAAAATGTGTAATGGGTATCGCGGTTTGTGGAAAAATGTGTAATGGGCATCGCAGTGTGTTGCATAGTGTGTAATAGGCATTACTGTGTGTGGCATATTGTGTAATAGGCATTACTGTGTTTGGCATCATGTGTAAGTGGCATTACGCATTCAAGAATAGGATAGAAAAAAACCAGATAAGGCAGGTTAAAGGGCGCGGCTGGGGGCAAGTCAATGGGTGGGCTGTGGGTGGCGCAAGGGGCTGGCCGCATAATAGTGCCATTGTTAGGTGTGATTATACACATTTAGCCGCATCATAGTGCCATTGTTAGGTGTGATTATACACATTTAGCCGCATCATAGAGCCATTGTTAGGTGTGATTATACACATTTAGCCGCATCATAGAGCCATTGTTAGGTGTGATTATACACATTTAGCCGCATCATAGTGCCATTGTTAGGTGTGATTATACACATTTAGCCGCATCATAGTGCCATTGTTAGGTGTAATTATACACATTTAGCCGCATCATAGTGCTATTGTTAGGTGTGATTATACACATTTAGCCGCATCATAGTGCCATTGTTAGGTGTGATTATACACATTTAGCCGCATCATAGTGCCATTGTTAGGTGTGATTATACACATTTAGCCGCATCATAGTGCCATTGTTAGGTGTGATTATACACATTTAGCCGCATCATAGAGCCATTGTTAGGTGTGATTATACACATTTAGCCGCATCATAGAGCCATTGTTAGGTGTGATTATACACATTTCTCCGCATCATAACACCATTGTTAGGTGTGATTATACACATTTAGCCGCATCATAGAGCCATTGTTAGGTGTGATTATACACATTTAGCCGCATCATAGAGCCATTGTTAGGTGTGATTATACACATTTAGCCGCATCATAGTGCCATTGTTAGGTGTGATTATACACATTTAGCCGCATCATAGTGCCATTGTTAGGTGTGATTATACACATTTAGCCGCATCATAATGCCATTGTTAGGTGTGATTATACACATTTAGCCGCATCATAGTGCCATTGTTAGGTGTGATTATACACATTTAGCCGCATCATAGTGCCATTGTTAGGTGTGATTATACACATTTAGCCGCATCATAGTGCCATTGTTAGGTGTGATTATACACATTTAGCCGCATCATAAAACCATTGTTAGGTGTGATTATACACATTTAGCCGCATCATAGCGCCATTGTTAGGTGTGATTATACACATTTTGCCGCATCATAGCGCCATTGTTAGGTGTGATTATACACATTTCGCCACATCATAGCGCCATTGTTAGGTGTGATTATACACATTTAGCCGCATCATAGAGCCATTGTTAGGTGTGATTATACACATTTAGCCGCATCATAGCGCCATTGTTAGGTGTGATTATACACATTTAGCCGCATCATAGCGCCATTGTTAGGTGTGATTATACACATTTAGCCGCATCATAGTGCCATTGTTAGGTGTGATTATACACATTTAGCCGCATCATAGTGCCATTGTTAGGTGTGATTATACACATTTAGCCGCATCATAGAGCCATTGTTAGGTGTGATTATACACATTTAGCCGCATCATAATGTCATTGTTAGGTGTGATTATACACATTTAGCCGCATCATAATGTCATTGTTAGGTTTGATTATACACATTCCCACACTGGAGAAAACACTGGGTTAGAATCAGCCACTTTATCATAAATACGTTTTATCTGTGAGCGCTTCCTGCTACAAACATTCAGTACGCAAATGTCTCCATTTGTATATTTGGCCTACTGTCTTCCGAGTCACCATTGGCGTTCCCATCCTGCGTGTAACCACCCTATATTGTGTTTGTAAATGTTGCATTTGGTGGAATGAACAACGCAGGAAGGACACAGTCTGCTGTGTGATGTGGTTGGGGTTGGACACGGAAGACCCAAGGCCACAGTCTGTTGGCGAAACGTCTAAAACTCTGTGGCCGATTGTAATGTGAGGCGAATATTTCACAGAGAAGTCTCACTCATCACTACGCCTAAACATATCAGATATCTTCTAGCGATACAAAATGCAGCAGCCACAGTGACTAGGAGCCAGTTCAATTATCACCGGGACATTGACGGAACAGTCCTGTATTCCAAGGAGGCTATGCATTAAATACAAAACCCAACATTCATAAGATGGTTTATCACATTCTTATGAGGTACAGTCACACCTCAGGCTGACAAGAAACTTAAACTTTAACTCACAAAGTTTGAGGCTATTGTACTGGCTGCCGGTCTGAATGCAAAGTCCGTGCTTTCATATAGCATTGACTGATTGCAAGCCCTGGGGCAGTATGGCGCTGTACGGCATACCTGAAAGCACACTGACGTGTTATTGTACTGTTGTGTCTGTCCATTGGTACACACGATGGTCTCCACTTAGAAGAACTGGTGGGGTGTGAATCATGAGATTGACAATGTCCACATGGGGGTAAAAATCACGAAAAACTTATGTCGACTTTTCATGTGTCGACTGTTTCCATGTCAACTGCTTGTGTCAACCTTTTATAAATTGCAACATTATGCATGGCAATCTATCATCCGGATCCCCTTTTGGTGATACTATTGAGATTTATTTTTCAAGTGGAGAACTCCTTAAATTATTGCTAAAACCTACTTATTGCCAGAAGTGACCCCTAGAAATTATTTTCTTTATGGCAATGGGGTGGCAATCCCCAATCCCCTGACCGCTGTGCCAGGGATCGGGGAAAATTGAACATGCCTACAAATCCAGACTCCCCGATCCTGGCTGGGATGGCGGAATCAAGACTTTTTTACAATCTTAATATCTATGATCCACCGACGGATCACCTATTCCTACTGATCGGCGCATCTGGTCGTCAGAAAGGCGGTGCTGGCATATCGGAGGATTGCCAGCGCAGGTGTATGGGCCCCTTTACTCCCTAGATCCAATGTGGCCTGCTGGTGTGAATGGATTCATCAAAAAAAAAACACAAGTCTAGAAAAGTTGAAACAGCCCTAGTATGATATCTCAGACAATGTTTAACGATCCAACAACTAAGGAAGTCCATCCTTTCATCAATAAGATTTAAGTTGAAATACAAATACAAAATACAATCTAAAATGATTTTTAGAAAATTGCTGGCCTTTAATGCAGTACTGTAAAGAAAACAAAGACAGAATATTAATCATCTGGCTGGAACAATTTGATATACAGTAGGTATCACTTTCCTGTCAAACTCCTATGCATTGGAAGCTGACGAGCAGGGCCCTCTTACCTCTCTTCCCGTCTGTCTTTACAAGTATTCCATATTATTCACAATTGAAATGGAATATAAATATACAATAAATAAATACGTAAAGAAATAATGTTACATTTTAAATTTTTTAACATGATGATTAAAGTCACAATGATCTGAATTAAGATTCCAAAAAAATACATAAAAAAAATGCAATTTCTAATTTCTTGAAATTAATAAAAATAAAAACAATGGAATTTGTGCTTAGCCAGGTACAGGCCGGCCATGTTCTGTCTCGCAGGGGCTGCATGTGACGGGACGGCACACAGCAATAGTGTTACTCCCCGGCCCTACCCCCTGAGCTTGGACCGCTCCCACAAAACACTGCCCCCCGCCAGCTCTGAAACTGCAATCGGCTGTGTTTGCAGTTTCAGGGCTCATGCAAGTGAAGAAAATTCTGAATAGCGATTTACGCACTTCTGCGGGTCACTCTGAATCGGAACCCTAATGAGTACAACTTGAAGTTGCCCAAAAATTTGCAGAAATTGTACTTAAGGTGAGCATGTCAGTGCCCCTGTGCCAGAGTCTACTGCGCAGAACATTGGAAACGCATGCGAAATGCGGAGCGTCAGTGCAGAACGGTGCGACTATTCCCCGGAACATGTGCAATTTCGCTTATCTCTCGTTCAAAGGAAAACGTCTCCTTTACAGCAGAGCTTCTTATTCTCTGAAATGTAGAATTCTTTCTGCATGTGTGAACAGGAGGAATTAGCCACATTCAGTACATGAGGCTTTGATTATGGTGGCACTGCTGGTTGTGCTGCGGAATACATACTGTATGTCTGGAACATGACCAGGAAACACTACTAAAAAAACTAATCAGGATCCAAGGTAAACAAGCGCCGATACATCTCTAGCCGGTATGCAAATGAGTGAGGTCAAAATAAATGGCATTGTTATACAATTAACAATAATGAGGATTCGTTTTCCTTGTCAAACTTTAACTATGTTTCAAAGTGACTCTCACTGATACTGTGTACACAGGAGAATGCGCTCAGTAATACTCAGGGAGACCTTTCATTGTTCATTTTTTAAATAATGACAAATGTGTTATTGCTATTACAGAATTCCTTTAATCTCCAATCAGACTTTATTACAGGAGAGAGGGAGAAAGAGGGGGAGGGGGGAGAGAGATTAGGGCTTATTTACTCAAATGGGAGTTCTATCTATTGAAGATGGGATGTTGCGATGGGCAACCAATCAGACCTCATTACAGGAGAGAGAGAAAGAGAGAGCGATGTAGTGGTCAATGTCATCTTTAGACGACCCCAAGAGAAGCCTATGGACGCAAGGGCATAACTACCATAGGTGCAGGGGGTGCAGCTGCTATGGGGCCCAGAGCTGAGAGGGGCCCACTTTGCCTGTCAAAGTATCATGTGCTATATACATTTTTCAGCATTAGTTGATGAATAGGGGCCCTTACAAACTTTTGCTATGGGGCCCTCATGTACCTAGTTACACCACTGTATGGACGTCTTTTGATTTCTGACCCAGCAGCCACCACAACGTAATTTGGTTCAAGCTCAGAAGGACTCCCGGGAATACTTACCTTCTTTTGAAAGTTCCATCCTGGGAGAAGCCTGGAAATAAGAACAATAATCCTGGCTCTTCAGGGGCAGGGCTTAGCTGTGTCATCATTAAGACCCACCCATGTTGTGGCAAAATGATGTGATCCACAGGCCCGTGGTGAATGGGTGGAGCTAAATAATGGGAAGTTGCATCTTTTAGCTCTTCCTGGACCCTAGTTTCAAGCAGCTGTCTCCCCATTCTGCCCGCTTCATTAGGAGAGCCTACCCTGCAAATTGGGAGTCTCCTGAAACATCCGGGAGAGATGGTAAGTAAGCCAGTGCGTGCGCAAGTGGATCCCCCCCCAGAGTTTAAATTCAGAAGTCCAAGTATGCTCCAATCACAAAGGCCAGCTCTTATCTGGAGAGCCGTCTCTGCTGTTCTAATCACATATATTAGTAAATATGCAATTAGTATGAATGCTTTAGTATGTGTGACGGCGTGCACCACCATTAGTTAATACATCTAGCCCAAATAAAAAGAGTAAGAGACATTGTTAGGGCGAGTCAGAGAGAGGGAGTGAGGGTGGAAGGAGGGAAATGAGAGAGAGAATTCTGTTTTCTGATGGAATTGCAATAGAACGTAATACCACATTCTGCCACTAGAGTATGTAAGATTTTGCACCTCCATGTGAAATGGCTACTGCTACTGGTAGCCATAGTGACAAGTAGGTAGCCCTTCAGATGACAGTACATAGGAAGAGCCCCTCCCCCTGGATGGGAGCAGCGTGCAGCAGGGAGAGCCGTCCGGCTGGGAATTCCAGCTCGCTAATGGTGGCGTTAGCTGCATGCACAGCGTCAGCACTGAAAGCGTCACTGTTACAGTAGCTAAGCTGAAACGCCGCCATACGCGCTGCATGTTTTCTCCGTTCTTCGTTGGAGGATTCTGAATTCATAATTTCCCGACAATTAATTTTCATAAAGGGATTAATGGATTGCTTAGACAGTACGGCAATATACCGGGCCCAGCCGCGCCATCGCAGCTGCCCCCCTGACTCGGTTACAATGTAGGCCCAAATAAAGCAAGCTAAAGCCTTATTAAATATGAAAACACAAATTCCAGTGAAACCATTCCAGTCTGGGAATTAAAACCGTCCCTAAGGGTGATATGAGCTCGCCGCGCAGCACCGTGCAAATTAAAAGAGGTTTAGTATTAAGTGTTCATGGCACAGAGACTAAGTACCTGCAAGCTGCTTAAACAGCTTAAATCTAAATTTGTACAAATCATGCAAATAAAAAAATGTAGCTGGCAGCACCAGGCGGCGCCCGGCAGATGTGCCTTGGCAGGCTTACCCAGCTACACGCCACAATATACAGCAGGACGGTTCTCCCAGCTCATCCGCAGGTTCCACATTAGATAATGCATAAATGAGATCGTCACCGGTAACGTCACCCACCCCCTATATGGGTGAGATGTCTTGGAGAGAGATAAAGTACGAGCCAAACAGCCCCTAATTGCCATGATACAGGCTATAGGGGTTATTCAGACCTGATTGCTGCTCTGCTAAATTGCCAAGACCTGTGATCAGGTATCCGCCACCCTGCTAAGAAAGGGGGAACCACCAGTGTTGCTACAGCTGCTGTATCGGGAGGGTGTAAGGCTCCCAAATAATATAGGAACAAGAAAAAAATCTAAGATACAGCGCTAGGGGGTTTTTTTTCTGAAAATAATTTATTACAATAAATCTGAATATATATTTAATGAATAAAAATATCAAACATTATACATTTGAGAATTCTCATGAAATAAACTGGTATATCAAATCAAATCAACTTTTATTGGCCATGTATACTCACGTACTGTATACTAGGAATTTTTTGCGGATTACGGTGCAACTACAAGCAAGGGGAACACAAGAGGGGGATGGGACATACAAGACATTTCAACTTTTTCACATACATACAGTGTGTGTTTTACATTTCAGTGGAAGGCAAGCACAGATGGACGTTACTATTTGCATTTGGTTGTCATAGATTGTTTAATTGGCGGAAAGAAGCTTCTCGCGGTTCTTGATGATTTGGCAGGGATCGACCTGAAGCGTCTGCCCGATGGGAGCATGTCCAATAGGTTGTGGCCAGGGTGAAGCTTGTCTGCCGCGGTCTTCACCACACGCTTCTTTACCCTAGCTGAGTGCAGTTCCTGTACGGGGGGGAGGCCAGCCCCAGTGATCTTCTCTACCGTCCTCACCACCCTTTGCAGTCTACGTTTGCCATGTAGAAGATGCACATTTGCGCTTGTGGGATATCGAATTTCTTAAGTTGTCTCAGGAAGAATAGCCGCTGCTGGGCCTTCTTGACGGTAGTGTTTATGTTGGGGCCCCATTTGAGGTTGCAGGATATTTTTGTTCCTAGGAACTTGAAGGTCTCGACCCGTGGTACCTCGCTGTTGGAGATGACTAGTGGGGTCACAATGTTTGCTTTCCTTCTGAAGTCTACAATATGTCCACTGTCTTGTCGGGGTACAGGTCAAGGTTGTTCGTGGATCACCATTTGGTTAGCCTCTTCACCTCTCTTCTGTATGCGGTCTCGTCCCCTTCTTCAATTAGGCCAATGACTGTGGTGTTGTCTGCAAATTTTATGATTTTTACTCGCTGCTAAGATGAGGAGCAGTCATTGGTATAGAGGGAGAAGAACAGGGGGTAGAGGACATCCCTGGGGCACACCAGTGCCGATCGTGAGTGAGGTTAATGCGTGGGCTCTGGCTTTCACCACCTGTTCCCTAGCTGTTAGGAAGTTCACGATCCATAAGCATGTTGGTTTTGGGACTCCTAGGGCAAGAAGTTTGGCCTGCAGCATACAGGGGGAGATTGTGTTGAACGCCGAGCTGAAGTCAATGAATAGGACTCTCGCGTAGGTGCTAGGGTGATTTAGGTGTTGCAGGATGTAGTGTAGCCCTTTGTTTACTGCATCCTCAACACTTCTGTTTGCACGGTAGGCAAACTGTAAAGGGTCTAGGTCGGGGTTGGTCACTTCTCTCAGGTGCCTCAGTACCAGTCTTTCGAGTACTTTCATGGCCACTGATGTCAGGGCAATTGGCCTGTAGTCATTTAGGTCTTTTGCAGGTGACTACTTGGGCACCGGAACAATGATTGAGCGCTTAAAGCAGGCGGGGACGTTTTCCAGTGAGGCATTGAAGATTGCAGTAAAGATGGGGGCAAGCTGAGCTGCACAGGTCTTTAGAGCAGGACCTGCGGCCTTTCTTGGTTTGAGCCTTTTGAACAGGATTTCTACCTCTTCTCGGTCCACCTGGAGGGCCTGGGGGGGTCCAGGGGGAATAGGTGGCGGAGCAGTTCTGCTATGGTCAGGGGGTTGGCTGGTGTTCGGCACTTTCTGCAGTAGAACATGTTTAGCTCGTTCGCCAGTTCCTGGGGCATTGAAGCCGGCCTTGGGGCTTTCTTGTAGCTGGTGATGGCTTGCATACTTTTCCAGACTGTCGCAGGGTCGTCTGCTGAGAGGTTATTTGTCAGCTTGTTGGAGTATCTATTTTTTGCGAGTTTGATTTCTCGATTCAGGGAGTACTTGGCCTTTTTGTACGAGTCCCTGTTCCCACATCTGTAGGCCTCCTCTTTGACATGGCAGAGCTTCTTTAGATGACTGCCAAACCATGGCTTGTTGTTGCTGAATGATCGGACCATTTTAGTTGGTACACACAGATTCTCGCAGAAGCTGGCATAGGCTGTCACTACATCAGTTAGCTTGTCTAGATTGGCGGAAGAGGCTTTGAAGACCTTCCTGTCCGTGCAGTCGAAGCAGGCCTGGAGCGTTTGTTTTGTCTCGCTTGTCCAGCTTTTGACCGGCTGGGTTTCTGGCTTTGTAGACTTTAGCCTCTGAGTGTATGTTGGGAGAAGGTGGATGATGCAGTGGTCCGAAAGACCCAGGGCCATGTGTGGGATAGCCCTGTATGCTGACTTTACGGTGGTGTAGCAGTGATCCAGGGTACGCCCTTCCCTGGGGGGACATTTGACCTGCTGCCTGAATTTCGGTAGCACTTGACGGTGTGACACTCCAGCTCCTGATGAAGGCGTGTGAACATGCCTAAACGCGTTGAGCCACAGCATTCCTGTTCCAGCTTGATATTGGAGAGTATTCCATCTCACACCTCTTCCACCAAAAAATCCTTGAAACTCCATACCAGACCCCATCCGGACCAGTTTTACATCACCACTTTTGGATCCCTATATTGAGTTCTACTTGCAGCCACCAAGTCAGGTATTGCTATACCTTAAGAACTGCATCATTCCACCATTGCATGACGTTTCGGGAATCCATTACTGGGTAATCTCCGGGACTCATCTCCATTAAGGATATCAATATTATATGGTAAATATATACCCACTGGTGTTGATTTGGACACAAAACTAATCCTCCATAATATTGAATGCTAGCTGGAATATTCATATTCATCATCATGTTTTATCAATTAACCTTTTTTAATTAATTTTTTATTTACCAGTTTATTTCATGAGAATTCTCAAATGTACAATGTGTGATATTTTTATTCATTAAATATATATTCAGATTTATTGTAATAAATTCTTTTCAGAAAAAAACCCTAGCGCTGTATCTTAGATTTTTTCTCATATGTCACCCTGCTAGAGTGAAATCCCACCCCATAGAAGCCTGCGTATTGCTTAGCGCAGCCTGCGAAAATGAGCTGGGCCTGCGATTAGCATCAAATCCATACTCAAGCCGATCACCATGTAATGATTCCCCAGTGTGTGCAATGTGTGCGTAGCCCAGGACTTACTCAGCGGCTGTGATAGAATCAGGCTGATCAGGGGCGGAGCTGACGTCACATGACTTGCCCCTAAAACACCTGGCCACGCCTGCGTATTACCTGACACTCCCAGATAACAGCCGCTCACCATGTAATGATTCCCCAGTGTGTGCAATGTGTGCGTAGCCCAGGACTTACTCAGCGGCTGTGATAGAATCAGGCTGATCAGGGGCGGAGCTGACGTCACATGACTTCCCCTCACACACCTGGCCACGCCTGCGTATTACCTGACACCCCCAGATAACAGCCGCTCACCATGTAATGATTCCCCAGTGTGTGCAGTGTGTGCGTAGCCCAGGACTTACTCAGCGGCTGTGATAGAATCAGGCTGATCGGGGGCGGAGCTGATGTCACATGACTTCCTCTCACACACCTGGCCACGCCTGCATTATCCCTGACACTCCCAGATAACAGCCGCTCACCATGTAATGATTCCCCAGTGTGTGCAGTGTGTGCGTAGCCCAGGGCTTACTCAGGGGCTATGATAGAATCAGGCTGATCGGGGGCGGATCTGATGTCACATGACTTCCCCTCACACACCTGGCCACGCCTGCATTATCCCTGACACTCCCAGATAACAGCCGCTCACCATGTAATGATTCCCCAGTGTGTGCAGTAGGGATGCCAATCCCGGGGCATTTTTTCAATCCCGGGATTCGGGATTGAAAAATGCTCAATCCCAGGATTCCCGGGATCCCGGGATTGGCTTCCCTAATAATAAAAAAACACCATGGGCGCCCGAGCGCTGGGTGGGTGGGCGGTTGTCAGGGAGCGCTGGGTGCCGGTGAGCGGGCGAGCGCTGGGTGCCGGTGAGCGGGCGGGCGTCAGCGCTGGGTGCCGGTGAGCGGGCGGGCGTCAGCGCTGGGTGGGCGAGCGGGCGGGCGAGCGGGCGTCAGCGCTGGGTGGGTGGGTGGGCGGGCGGGCGTCAGCGCTGGGTGCCGGTGAGCGAGCGAGCGGGCGGGCGGGCGTCAACGCTGGGTGGGTGGGCGTTTGGGCGTTTGGCCGGGAGCGCTGGGCGGGCGGGCAGCCGTGGATGTGCGGCTGTGCCCTGCGCAGCGTGACCTCGCAGCGCGACCTCGTCACGCTGCGCACTGCGGGGTATGGGAGAAGCCGGGCAGCGTCTGAGTGCTCAGACGCTGCCCGGCATTAAACTGCGCATGCGCAGTTTAATCCCGAAATCCCGGGATTGGAAATTCCAATCCCGGGATTGAAATCCCGGCGTTTTGGGGGCCAAATCCCGGGATCCCGCCGATCCCGATCCCGGGATTGGCCACCCTAGTGTGCAGTGTGTGCGTAGCCCAGGACTTACTCAGCGGCTGTGATGGGATCAGGCTGATCATGGGCGGAGCTGATGTTACGTGACTTCCCCTCATACACCTGGCCACACCTGCGTATTACCTGACACTCCCAGATAACACCTGCTAACCATGTAATGATTCCGCAGTGTATGTGTAGCACAGGACTTACCCAGCGGCTGTGATAGAATCAGGCTGATCGGGGTCGGAGCTGACGTCACATGACTTCCCCTCACACACCTGGCCATGCCTGCGTATTACCTGACACTCCCAGATAACAGCCGCTCACCATGTAATGATTCCCCAGTGTGTGCAGTCTGTGTGTAGCCCCGGACTTACTCAGCGGCTGCGATAGAATCAGACTGATCAGGGGCGGAGCTGATGTCACATGACTTCCCCTCATACACCTGGCCACACCTGCGTATTACCTGACACTCCCAGATAACAGCCGCTCACCATGTAATGATTCCCCAGTGTGTGCAGTGTGTGCGTAGCCCAGGACTTACTCAGCGGCTGTGATAGAATCAGGCTGATCGGGGGCGGAGCTGACATCACATGACTTCCCCTCACACACCTGACCACACCTGCATTATCCCTGACACTCCCAGATAACAGCCGCTCAGCATGTACTGATTCCCCAGTGTGTGCATAGCCCAGAACTTACTTATATGTTATCACCCGGCCTGCAAATTCGCATCCGTGCCACCAAGTCTGAATAACCTCCCCATGTTTGAAAAATGGCAGTTAGGTTCTGGTGGGCTGGTACTTTATAACTCTCCACTTTTTCTCTCTTCACCTATTGATTGTCTATCTAGACACTGTTGACCTATCACCCGGATACCGATAGGGGCGGCTTTGTCTGTACGCCTATACCCTACTGGTCGACAGTGAAAAGGTTGACACATGAAAAAGGTCAATATGCATTAGGTTCACATGGTCGGCACAGACAAGCTGTCGACATGCAAAAGGTACACTGATACGGTGTCCATGTTGACATGCATCAAAATTCGGGCCAAAAAAACGAGAAAACGTTTGTCGACCTTTTGACTCTCGACATGACCATTGTCGACCTAATACTTGTGTGGACCGTCCGACCCTGTTGACTTTAACCATGTCGACCTATTTCATGACCCAAAACCGTTCATCCTTATTGTGCGGCTGCTGAAGGGGCGCGTGTTTCTGACAGATCTATTACACCCAGCGCGTAGTACACATGCAGTACTTGGTGCAGATATACGCCTGTGTCAGATCTCTTGCACCAGGAGTACGGCTGGTGTAACTGCCCTGACTGTGCAGACTCTATACATCTACAGCTGGCATAATACGGATAGGGGGCTCCAGCCACAGAGATACCCGTACAAATCACAATAACTATGGCTGACTCCCGCTGATCTCTGCATCCGATCCATAATGTCAGCCGAAGCTTCGTCCTATGGAGATAATCCACAATAATCCGCACATCTGGGAATAGTTCTGCAGGCGGCATCTAGTGGATGTTTATTACAACTGTAAGGAAATATATACATGTGTAAGAACCTGACAGCAGAGAATATAATAGGAGGATACACCTGGCATGACGGAGGGAGAACGGCGCCTCACAAGTGCCGCTGTAAAACGATTCCCTGGAATAACGTGTATCCAGCAAGGCACGGTCTTACTGGTTATACTGGCATTATTCCTGCAGGGACTTGGTGACAGCCGGGGGGGGGGGGCACCTGTGTGATTAATAGTGCAAAACATACACACGTAATAAGTGCCGATACTGCCAATTACACACAGCGTACAGAACAAGTATCTACTAACTGCAGATCAGAGGCGTAACTATAGCACCTCAGCCCCCGCGGCCACGGGGGGGGGGGGGCGCTGTGCATGTGTGGGCGCTGGGGGGCTGTGGTGCTATAGTTAGCCCCCTCCCGTCCGCCCATCTGCCGCCCGCCAATCCGCCGCCCGCAGCCTTACCTGACTTCACTGGTCCCGTCCCGGCTCCCTTGCTGGCTTCATTCTTCTGCTAGTGAGACGGACCACAATAAAATGTCCGCCCCATATAGCACAGAGTTCTCTGAAACTGTCTGCTGTATGGGGGCGGACATTTTGTGTTGGTCCGTCTCACTAGCAGAAGAATGAAGCCAGCAAGGGAGCCGGGACGGGACCAGCAAGACAGGTAAGGCTGCGTGCGGGGGGCGCCCCCCATTAACGGCTGGGGGGCGCCCAATTCATAGTTACGCCACTGCTGCAGATATTTAGAATCATCTTCATGTATGACAGGGGGACTGCAGCAGATATATCTCCAGTACATGCTGTAATCCCTCCATTCCCGTCTGCAGCTGCAACCCCCGCCGGGTGTGTGATGCTGGGATATTTACCTTAGCATTCAGGAGACTGGAGAATGGCCCTTGCTGCAATTGAGGGGGCATAATGACGGCAAAGTATGGATCGTTAGGTTGATAAGATTTAGGTCAACAGACATTAGGTTGATCACTATAGGTAGAAATATGAAAAAAAGGTCATACATGATTATTGTGTTGTCTCTGCAATAAATTCCAAATGCAATTTGACCTTTTGTGAATTCATCCATAAGCTTATAAGTATGTCGTTATTTTCCATACCATTATAGCATTATTCAACTCAGTATGGACACCAGATACTCTAATCAAACAAATGTGTTTAATTAAAGATTGCTAACAATTTTTTTATTCTTACAGCTAACAGCAGCAGCATGCTATGGGTCAGTGCACATCAGCACCTATAAGAAAGACCCTGTATGATCTTTGTCCTGCTGGATCTCTCCTGACCACCCAGCAGGTCACATGTTCTAGGTCAGCAGGCAGGCACACATACAGAGTTCACCAACTGTCACATTTTCCAGAGCACAATGGTGATGCATTTTAAATGCAAGCAGACGACCCTGCTCAGACAACGGAGTCATTGAAATATCCTAAAAGTTATACTTTCCTCCAAGCGGCACCTGTAAGATTTCTCAAATGAAAGACACTGTGTAAGATCTAGGAGTCTGTTTATAACCCTTCCCAGTCTGCCGCTATAATTTCTGAGGTTATCAACTGCTATCGGACCAAGCTGCAAAAAGCTTTGCAGCACTTGATAAGTTGGCCATTACCATAAAAATGGATGGGGGCAGCAGCGGTAATTTTAAAGCAGGTAATGGGGGAAATTTACTAAGGTAAATTTGTAAAAAAAAAAAAAAAAATTGTATTTTCATAGTAAAATACAAATTTTTTTGGCGTATTCATATTTTTGGCATTTACTATGCCAAAAATAAGATTATTTAGTCTTCGTATTGATGGGACATTAGTTTTTGTATTTACAAATATGAATGATTACACCATTGAATGGTGATTCCTAATTTACTAACCGCCCGTATTTTCAATACGGCCGGTAATTAGCGGAATCTACACCCGCTAATTGCCGGCCAAATACGCCAGGAAAATACACTTCATTTTCCTGGTGTATTTATTTTCCCCCCAATATGTCTACTATATCCTGGTTGACTGTATTATTAAATTGTTCCAATGCTAAAATGTAACTCACGCTGTCTTGCATAAAAAGAACTTGTAAGCATAGGCGAATCTAGAATTATGGTAATTACACCCATTACACATGATGCCGCACACCATAGTACCCATTACACATGATGCCGCGCACCATAGTACCCATTACACATGATGCCGCACACCATAGTACCCATTACACATGATGCCGCACACCATAGTACCCATTACACATGATGCCGCGCACCATAGTACCCATTACACATGATGCCGCACACATAATGCCCCTTACACATGATGCCGCACACATAATGTCCCTTACACATGATGCTGCACACATAATGCCGCTTACACATGATGCTGCACACCGTAATGCCCCTTACACATTAGGCGACACATTATGCGTAATGCCCCCACATACCGCCACTTGTAGCGTCCCTTAAGCAATGCCCCCAAAAGTGCCACTTACTGTAAATCTTTATATAAGCCTTCGCTGCTGCTGCAGAGAGAGATGAAGAGCGGTGCAGCTGCTTCTATGGGGAGAGGAGCAGAGCGCAGCGCAGAGCACGCTCCCACTCCCCTCCTGGTGTCCCCTCTAGCCGAGTGGACATTTTAAATATTATGTGCGTGGAGTTGAGAATAGAATAGTGTGGCGAGCGCAGCGAGCCACCGAGCCCGAAGCGTGGCGAGCGCAGCGAGCCCCGCGAGGGGACGCGGATACCTTCACAGTTATACGCGTCCCCTCGCGGGCTTCACAGGTGTCCGCGTGGCCACGGACACCTGTGAAGCCCGCGAGGGGACGCGTTTACCTGTGAAGGTATCCGCGTCCCCTCGCGGGGCTCGCTGCGCTCGCCACGCTTCGGGCTCGGTGGCTCGCTGCGCTCGCCACACTATTCTATTCTCAACTCCACGCCGACGTGGATAGTAGGGCATGAAAAGGTCGGAGGACGCGTACCGCCGCCCCTCGCGGGCTCGCTGCGCTCGCCACGCTTCGGGTTGGCGTGGATAGTGTGGTGGCGTAAAAAATTTTGGGGGACATTTAAGGGTTAATGGGCTCTGTGGCCCATTTAACATTGATTTCTATGGCCAAATCGGGTGGATTGAGGCATTTAACACTAAAATCGGGTCCATCGCGGCTTTTAACATTGCTTCCTATGGGAAATCGGGAGCATCGCGTCGCGGGCATCGCGGGTACATTTATGGCCGGCCGCGACGCGACCGACGCGATTTTTCAGGTTTAACATGGTTTTCAATGGGAAAATCGCGGGCATCGCGTCGGTCGCGTCGCGGGCAGGCATAAATGTACCCGCGATGCCCGCGACGGGCGCCGTTCTAGGTAAAGAGTACCAAAAAAAATTATAATTGAAAAAAAAATGCCGTCAATAATGCTGTATGAAGGAGTTTTTGCTATTACAAAATTATGTATGTTTTGGGGCCTGAGTAATTTAAACCTGTAACATAATTTGGTAGGCATTTGACCAATACCAGCAGGTGTGGAACTACATGACCCAGCATCACCAACAATTGCAATCTATGACCATTACATTTACATAAGTTGACCTTGCTGGGATATGTAGTTCCACACCAGCACTATTGTTATGCAAACATTACAAGAGAGCATTACAGTTATTAAGGCGTCTATACATTTATTTGGCTTGAATTATAACACACACTTTAAGCTTAACTTAAAATAACTGACGCTGACACAATAAAGACACAGACACCGTAACAATTAGATTTAAAGGTCATATGTATATTTATTATGTGGTGTGACCCTTCTTCGTAAAGGGCTGGCAATAAGGAGCAACGGATGCCCAGCTCTAGTCACATCACAAAATGGAGGCGACTTAAACGCCCCAACTGATATTAACATGGGAACAACTGAGACGGCCCCATCCGACTAAGGCACAACCTAACGCTGGGAAGTCTCACCACCCCTTCTCTGGCCGGTGTGGACACTTCGCTGACGAAGTGCCCACAGCGCACCCCCCCCCCCCATGCAAAGGCAGGACACCCCGCCGTCTTTCCAAGGGGCGGTGCCTCCCAGTGCCCTCTCATGCCACAAGTGACCGCTGGACCGTGACGCCCTACCGCCTAAGTTGTAATAATGGTAAATGTACCAATTAATTGACAATAAATTGAAATGCCAAAGGCAAGGGAGGGTGGTTGTGGCTGAAGAACTTCTGCAAGAGGAAGTCCTTCCTGTGAGGACCTGCTTATATACCCCTCTTCCTAAGCTCACACCCCCAAGTTTACCCAAAGGCTAACTACAAAACTGAAACCAACTTTAAACACACTAGCAGTCATAAACTTTTTCCTGCCAACCCAAAAAAATGTAAGCCTCTTGAGTACGCTCTGGCTTAGGCAGCCCTCGCTTAATCAAAAGATTGCAATGTATGATGTACACGAAAATGTGTCAACACTTACCAGCTTGGGATGGCGTTGCTGGCCTATCCGCCACATGGAGCCCAGGAAGGACCTCTGGTGGGATGATTCTTTTAAGTTGCTTCTCATAGGAGGTATATGTCACGGATTCGGTGGTACCTCCTCCAGTGCGGCTGGCCTCTTTAATTTCGGTGGCCATCTTGGCTTTGAGTAGCCTTTTGATGTCATTAAAGTGCTTCTTGACATTTCTTATGCTTCTTTTGTGGCTGCTAACAGCATTGACAGCGCCAGTGATTGCTTCCCACATGGCCCTCTTCCAGTGCATAGACCCAGTGGCGTAACAATAGTGTCGCATACCCCATTGTGGAGGGGAGACACTGAGTAAGTGTGGGTGCTGGGGGTCTGCGGGGGCTATTGTTACGCTGCCGCCTGCCATGACACGCCTTACTATGCCGCGTCTGTGGCTGGGAGTCAGGAACTGCAGATCTACTTATCTGCGTCCCGGTGCTCCATCTTGCTCCTTATGAAGTAATTGCCCTCACAAAATGGGCGCCCCTTTACAGCAGACAGTTTTTGAGGATGCTAGAGGACGTCTGCTGTAAGAGGGCAGCCATGATGTGAGAGTTTTAATTTTCATAAGGAGCAAGGAGGAGTCACAGATACGGAGGGGGAAAGACAGGGTGGAGGGGGTAAGGTATGGCAGAGGGGGGTCTTAAGTTTACTGGATGGGAGGGTGACATCATTTTTCGGCAGAGGGAGAGGGGGGGGGGGGGTCGCAAAATTTGTCATTATGCCACTTCATAGACTCCTCTGTCTCTATCAGTAGTTGGTATGGTCTGCACCCCGGAGGCCCCTTGCAGGATGGTTGCATCCGCCAAGAATGTGGTCAGCGTGGTAATCCCGACATGCCAGGTGTTTGTATTGTCTGCGTTGCTATGGCAATACATCTAGATGCCGTTAATTACCCAGGTTACTGCCATGCTTAATTCTGATATTTTTATGGTAAATCGTTTTTGTTTTTTTCTCTTCTCTAAGAGACGGTGCAGAAAATGAGAATATTGGACATGACTTAACAAAGTAATTACGGGGAAATCAGCCGCGTTATTTATGCATTGTAGGCGCAGACTGATTTAACACTCCGAGCGTCGCTCGTTATGTGTAATGTCATACTAATTTCCTCAGGATTTAGTGCACGCGGCCCTGCGCTCGCTTCCACCAGAGGCCCGGCCTGGACAGAGCGCTGGGAGACCTCAGTGAGTTATTAATACAAGACTGAGCGGTGTAAATAATAAGATGGTGGTAAGAGGCCTAGCTGGGATTACCCCAGTGTAACACACAGCAAAACGGATATTAATAATATGTAATGTTCGGGAGGTGACAAGTGATCGGCCTCTCTCCTCAATTCACCAATCTACTCCCCTGGGCACTGGGTCAGCTGAAAAATTACTGGGCAGACCAAAGAAAGGGGTCGATAATATTCACAAACACACAAACACACATGCACACACACACACACACATACAGTACGTAGTCAAATATACACCAGGGTTGCCGACCCTCCCGGAATTCGCGGGAGTCTCCTGAAAATCGGGTCCCCCTCCCGGCCCCCCGGAATGGTGGGCAACCCTCCCGGAATCTGTAAATGCCGCAATCCGCGGGTCTCAGAGGAGGGGGTGGAGCTAAAATGGCACAATCGTGTCATTTTAGCCCCGCCCCCTCCATGGAGATCAGTCATTTCGCCTATTTCCCACAATGGGGGCGGGGCTTAATGACGTACACTGTCAAGCCCCGCCCCCCGATCGGGTATGGAAAGTCTCCTCTCCGTACTTCTCCCGGAGAGGAGCATTTAAAAGTCGGCAACCCTGATATACACAGCCCTTCATATTTGTTTTATCACCCTTGAAATTGTCCCCTTACAACGGAGCTCCCCGCCGGTCCCCGCCTGAAGACGGGCAGGGTTCGCGTCGCCCGCCACCCAGAAACTGGGACGCGCATGCATGTGGGACGCTCGAGTGTCCCAGTCAGATGGAGAGCCATCTCGCCAGCGGGGGCATTTTGGCGAGTTGAGGCGCTTCATCTGTACCCCTCTCTGAGTGCCAACGTTGCTGTGAGAGATGTGAAAAATATCCGCTCACAGCCGACCCTCCTTTTTTTTGCGCAATGTTTAACTAAACCTCAACTAATTGACTTCAGTTCACTTTCCGGCAATAACTAAAGTGATTCATATTCCTTGATTTTGACCCTGGCATTTTTAGCAGATATTTTAGTGTTCCCTCTAAGCTTCTTTTGCTGGGTGCCGCACCCTGGTCATTTTTGTGTGTGGCACTGTGTGGCCTTACACTGCCCACCACTGAGCTGACATGCCGCTGAGAACTTCCGGTGTGTGCCATCATGTGTAGCGGGCATTATGGTAGTAGTACGTTTAGTAGTACGTTTAGTTATAAGGCGCCGCAAAGTGTCCGCAGCGCCGTACATAGCAAACAAAAAACAAATTACAAGGTAACGTACAGGGTGTGTTGAAAGATACAGTATAAATAGGGGTATAGCTGGTAGAAATAAAATCAGCATCAGTTCAGAAGTAGGTGTCAAAATTGTCAAGGAGACTGAAGATGAAGTAGAGGAAGGGAAGAACAGGACAGGAGCACAGGTGAGGTAATGAGGTAGGGTGAGAACGTGAGGAAGGAGGACCCTACTCATAAGAGTTAACATACTAAAAATAGGTGGGTGGACGAACGAAATACAATAGGATAAGTAGGAACGGAGGCAGGATAGGAGGATCAAAAATGGTTAGGAGGAGGGATAGGCTAGTCGAAAAAAGGGTTTTGAAGGAGCGCTTGAAGGAGGTAAGGGAATCAGATAGCCTGATGGGTGGCGGGAGGTTGTTCCAGTGCAGGGGGGCAGCGCGAGAGAAATCTTGGACACGGGAGTGGGAGGAGGTGATTAGGTGAGAGGTCAGTCGGCGGTCAGCGATGGAGCGAAGAGGACGAGAGGGAGTGTGGATAGAGATCAGTGAAGAGAGGTAGGGAGCTGTGGAGGAGGAGAGAGCCTTGTAGGTGGTGGTGAGGAGTTTAAAGAGAACTCGGAAAGGAATGGGGAGCCAGTGAAGAGATAAACAGAGGGGGGATGCGGAGGTAGAGCGGCGGGAGAGGAAGATGAGCCTAGCAGCAGCGTTAAGAATGGATTGGAGAGGTGCGAGGCGGGTGAGAGGTAGCCCAGAGAGAAGGATGTTGCAGTAGTCAAGGCGGGAGATGACAAGAGAGTGAATGAGAATTTTGGTCGCGTCAGTGGAGAGGAATGGTCTGATGCGTGAGATGTTGCGTAGGTGAAAGCGGCAAGACTGTGAGAGAGCACGAATGTGGGGGGTGAAAGAGAGGGAGGAGTCAATGATGACACCGAGGCAGCGCGTTTGGTCGGTGGACGTGATCTCGGTTTCACCAATGCTGATGGAGATAGTGGGAGAAGAGGGGATGTTCGGGGGATGGAAGATTATAAGTTCAGTTTTAGCCATGTTTAGTTGGGTCATCCAGGCTGAGATGGCCGTGAGGCATTCGGAGACCTTGGACAGGAGTGATGGAGATAAGTCGGGGGAGGAGAGATAGATTAGGGTATCATCAGCATAAAGGTGGTAATGAAAACCATAGGAGCTGATGAGGGTGCCCAGAGCGGTGGTGTAGAGGGAGAAGAGGAGAGGGCCAAGGGCTGACCCTTGGTGTGTGGCATAATGTGTAACAGGCAATACAGTGTGTGCCATAATTACGACAGAATATGTAATGGGCATAGCAGAGTATGACCATGTTTAATGGGTGTAATCCTTTATTTTTTTATAATAAAAAATATGCCCTCCCGATTGAAAAAGTGCCCTGTCTGATACTTAGCCCCATGCCCGGTTGTCAGCACCCTGCCTTAAAAAAATCCTAGAGTGAACACTATATTTTATACATGTCTCACAGCAACGCTGGCACTTAAAGGGTTAAGAACGCTGGTTTATGTTGTCACAATACACATATATTGCGGATACTTTCAGCAGTAAGGATGATGGCTTTCACTATACTGACGCAGGCATTCTGGCTATCAGTGGGAGACCGGTGCTTGAATACCAACATCAGTTATTATGTCGATGCTGGAATACTGCCGGGATGTCAGCAACAGACATTCACTGTCTGGCTGCAAGCTGGGAAGCAGGAAGAGAATGCTGGACTCTGATTGGTGGATAGCTCCAGCCATCCACCAATCACCATGGTGACAGCCATTCACTGTCTGGCTGCAAGCTGGGAAGCAGGAAGAGAATGCTGGACTCTGATTGGTGGATAGCTCCAGCCATCCACCAATCACCATGGTGACAGCCATTCACTGTCTGGCCGCAAGCTGGGAAGTAGGAAGAAAATGCTGTCTGGTCGCACTGTCTGTGTGTAATTCACAATCATGGCAACCAGGCAGCATTCTCTACTGCCTCCCAAGAAGTACAGGAGGCAGGTGCCCACAACCCAATCTGCCCCACCTAGAACTGGGGGCCCTTGGGCAGCTGCCCTTTGAGCCCATGTGTTAAGATGTCCCTGGTCCTGAGCAGTATAAAGTAACATATGTATAATGTATACACATCTTGGACCCTGATCTGTAGAGGAGGAGGTGGAGGCCCAGGCAGCGCTAAAGAAGCCCTAAATCTCCACAGCTAACGCACCTGTCATGTGATTGGATGTTCTATTTGGATGTCAAGTGAGAGAGCCAATAGGAACATTGTAAGGAAGCAGGTGGAGCTGACAGCTGCATCTTGGGTAACAATTGTCAGCGGTCATTAATGTGAGTCTGTGGCTGAACTGATATCAAAATGTAGATCACTTTTGGTTTACAGGCCCTAGGTTGACACTTGAAAAACTTTGATATACCTTAGGTTGACATGGTCAAAAGTTCGACACACATAGTAGGTCGGCAATGGGAAAGGTAAACATGAAAAAAGATGACATTAGTTTTTCACATTTTTTCCCAAAGCAGTGTTTTTTCATTCCTTACTATCCAGGTGGGCATAGAGGGAGAATATAGCAGTTTGCCCGAAACACGGAGGTGCGTTACCCTTATACAGCGCCCGTGTCAACAGAGACACCAAAAAAACATAAAAAGTCACGAATTTTTTTTGAATTTTTCTACGACGTCATTTTCCACATTGTCGACCTTTTGACCTCATTGACCTAAGCCATGTCGACCGTTTTATGTGTTGACATATGGCCTGTCAACCAATAGCGCTCGACCTAATGACCGTTGACCTTTTTATAGTGGATCCTATGACCATACTCTTGTTTTGTGCATCATAATTAATAGCTCATAGAGGAACCTCACGGCTGAAAACGATATTCCCCAGAAAATACGTGCAGAACCCACAACTTTGGCTATTGCAGAACCGCGCCCTACATGTTGTATTTATAACACAAATGCCTCATTAGCTGGCGATATACGTGAAGACAACACTTACTATGGATTTTCTCTCACCCGCCAGCAGGTCTGTTGCGTTTTTAAACACAACAAATAAAATAATAAAGTTGGCCAGAAACGCGGGGTCAGTGCGAGCGAGTCTGTTTATGTCTTGCAGCTGCTGCGGTTATTTCTTTGCTGTTGTGTTTTATTCCGTTTTATTACCTATGTATGCTGCGTTATATAACACTGATAAACCTTTTGACTCTTGGCAAGCGCTAACGTTTCTCGCTCTCCCTCATAACCTCTGTCACTACAGATATGCAATACGAAAGAACATTGGTAAAAAACATTACACACGCACACACAATGGGCCTGATTCAGATTCTGTTGTGCAAATTCGCAAGGCGATTGATGATCAAACGACTGTGCATGGATAAGGATTGTCACGTGCATGCTCAAGGACAAACAGAGACAAAAATCAGCGTTTACTCTGTTCGCAATCCCCTCCCAACTTGACTGACAGGAAGCTGACATCAGGCGCGTTTTGCGGTAGTGTTCGGCCCCGTTCCGATGTTTTGGGCTCTATGCTTGGTATATTATGCACATGTGCAGCCCCCCTTTGCGAATGGGAATTCCCATGGGTACGTGGGTGGGATTATGTGTGCCGGGGGTGATGTCATAGGACTTCAGTCGCCCGCCCCGTGTTCGTCCCGACACTCACAAATAAAGGTCAGTTCCCACTGACTTCTATTTGCGGCCCCAGGAGAAATTATTCGATGGTTGGTGACATCGAATGATTTTTCCTGCAGTGGAGGCATATGGAGGCATGGGATGGAAAGTGTCTTCATTACACATCCCCTCATATGTTACCGAGGGGAATAGGCATGGGGAGGCGGACGGGTATTTTGTGGAGCAGCGGGCTGGCATCTCAGGTGCTCATTGAGTCACAATCCTCGCAGCTTTCCCGAGCAAACTAGAATCAGGCCCTTAGTACATATGAGATATGCAGTCAAAGCCCCCCAAAAAAGGGCTTTTGGACGCATTTTCATTTTAGTACATCCCACCCAAAGTCGGGAACTAGCGGCATGTAAAAAAAATTAATCCACTGGGGTTTCGGCAGTATGACCGGCCAACCGCCGCAAAACCAAATACGGCACAAACCCAGACCGTAACAGAACGATGGGAGATAATTCCTTGGAACATATTACGACAGTCAAACGCTGAGATTTCTGATCTGCTCTTTGCAATCTAAGGGTCAGAGAGTATCAGCTTTACAGCTCCATTCCCCTAATAATAAAATAGCCTCCAGCAACTAATTACGCCAAAGTATTTGGAATGGGCCGAGGTTCCTTTCCAGGCTTTTAAGAACCAGCCATGACTGAATGGAATTTACTGTATATTCACTTATTATATTTTAGTATTGGAAAGAAACAATCTTGATTTGAAGGAATGTGGCTGGAAGCTTGTGTCAAACATTCATCATGGTGGACATTGGTCTTAAAGGGGAAGTGTCACCTACGTATGAAGGGGGCTTATTATCATTTCTATAACTGCGCGGCTCCAGTGGCTAACAAACATTAAAGATTAGTAGAATATCAGTATTGCTTTATTACATCATACATTGGCTATCCCAGACTTAATCGTAGGTTTAATGTCTGATCCAAAATGGGATTGGCCAGTCCATGAATAACCTTTCATATATGACTTTGCCCTTAATGTAGTTTTGTAGGAAGTGCGCCAATAACACCTCATGGGATGGTCAAGCTGTAGACCACATTCAATGGAGGCAGCCATCACCTAAGCCTGGGGTAGCCAACCCTAGTCCTTGAGAGCTACCAACAGTGCATGTTTTGCAGGTCTCCTCACATAGGAGGTTATTCTGATCGGAGCGGCCAAACGTGCGTACGTTCGCTATTAACGTACGCTATCCGTACGCGGCCGTTGGGGTTAAGTCCACCCACAACTCAGCCGCATACGTACGGCCAGAAACAACGTCAAAGGGGAGTGGCGTACAATTGTGCGTACGCCAACGTACACGGACGGGCCAGCCCTTACACTCCGACAACTGGCGTACAATTGAGCGTACACCACCGTTTAGGGACGTCTCTCGTCCGTCTTCCCACCGACTTCTTGCGGCTATCTGAGCGTACGCCAGCTTGCACGGACGGGTCCCTATTGTTTTCAATAGAAAAGTCAGCTTATGTCACCGCTCGTGAGAGTGAGCGTACGTCCATGTACGCTGACATACCCTTCACATATATGGACCTGCAAATCTTGCCTTTCAACTATAATTATGAAAATTAATTAATTGATTGAATTAATTAATGTGCAAAATAGTGGGCATGGGCTTAAAACATTGCTGAAACATCCTTTGTAGGTGTTAGATGTGGTTTATGTTATTGTATCATAAATACAAAACCTATGTTTGTATTACAGTGAACACGTTGACACATGTCGACTTGTGTAGATTGAGTGTGCTACTGTGTAAAGTCTATGAAAGCACGTAGTGAATGTGTATAACTGTTTAACAAATACCTACCTTAGCATATATAAGCAGGTCTTACAAAGATTCTTACCTTAAATTAAACAAACCTTTAAATGTCGAGAAGTATAGAAAGATAAGCTTCCAATGTGTTTGCGTGCTGTGTGTGTGGCTTGCAGGCAGTGAAATCATGGTTTGGACTTAATAGACTGCAGCATTGCTTATTACATTCAGGTGTATGTGTTTGAGTAGGAATCAGCGTTAATTAGCAAACTCAGGCGCACGCTGGCATGCGGTATCTGTAGGGGTGGTTTGAGATGGAGGTTGGCGGCCGCCTGTTTTGTGTCCGAAATGAACGGTGCTTTAGTCGATCGTGCGGTAGTAGCACCGCTCATTTTTGGTGCACACCCCCGTGTACGCCCATATTTACGCCCATTTTCCCTCATTATTTCGGCGCTCCCCTCATCACGCCCCTATGCCGCCCCCAATGCCCGTACACTCGCGTATAGGTTTTTTCGCACGTTGAGACCCGTCCGTAAGCGTTGTGGAGTGTTCGCGCCTGCGCATTAGCGAATGTACGCATGCGCAGATCATAAAAAAAACCGGGACGTACGCGTAAGGCCCGGCCGCACCAACCAGAATAAGGCCCATAATCACAAGTGAGCTAATTAGCTCCATCTCTGTATCTTTTAAAATGTGTCAGTGATTAATGAGTGCAGCTGTGCAGCAGCTAGGTTGTCTGGAAAATGTGAACTGTCGGTAGCTCTCGAGGGCTAGGGTTGGCTACCACTGACCTAAACCAATGTTCATTGGAACCATGGTCATTGGAGTGCAAAATACCAGGAGGTAGTGTTCTACTTCTTCAACTTCTACAACCGACCAAAGTAGACTTCAACCGCCATCTTTCTTTGTGCAATTTGAGCGGTTGCTCAGTTTTCCCACAGTGATGTCACTGGTTCCCGGCAGGTCACATTCTCACGTTTCCTCACAGCCAAAGGTTCATGCTGTTGGTTTGCATTAAAACCGTTAGAGGCTTATTCTATGCTTGGCATCAAACAAGGGCCTACTGCTATCTAAGAATAGCTAGGAACAGGACCGCCATCAGGGAAGGGACCGCCGGAACTCCAGTCCAGTCCTCCAGTCCACTCCAGACAGTGAGAATGCCCGTCCCTGGATTGGTGGCCATTGAGAAAACACTGGTGGCATTTTGAAACTGGCACTGATGATATTTATTAAACCTTTGAGATACAATGGAGATAAAGTTCCAACAAACCAGCTCCTAACTGCCATTTTGTCAACAACCGCCAGTGCCGTGACAGTTAGGAGCTGATTGTCCGGTACTTTATCTTTCTACTTTTATCTTTCGCCGTGATTTTTGTAACCCTCAGTTCGGTCAGGCTGGCCTAAATGTCGCCAGTGATTATTTTTCATTATTCCGACGAGCAACAACACTGCGCCGCTGCCCCCCCCCCCCCCCCCCCCCCCCGGCTCTGATGTTTATCCATCCCGCAACCCATTGCAGCACTTCTGTGCACAGTCCCAGTCCCAATCACACACAGTTTATACTATGTTACTAATAGCGGAGGAGACAGGACGGCATGAGATCAAGCCGTGCGTCGACTTAAGTAGCTCCTTTTTAACCACTAAGGTAAATATGCCAAATGCTATTAAACGTGATCCCAAAGCATTTCCTTATATAAGCAACGATCTGTGGTAACACGGTTTCCTTTTGAGTCTAAGTTGTGAGAGAACATTGCGGAGCACCCTAATGAGGCATTGAGTAGACATTGCTAGAAGGGATGATGTCATAAGGTGATGTCAGGGATCGTGTGACACCGACAGGTGCAGAACAGATCCGAATAAATAAGTACGTGAGCGGTGTTACAGTTACAGCTTCAGCCTAATATACTGGACTTGGTTTAAAACACACAATTACGTAACGGTTTCTCCTAATGCTTCCCAGAACTAGGAGAGTATCGAGCAGGTTATCGCTGGGTGAAAGCTCTCCGGCAGGTGTCCCAGACGCTAGCTGCAGATCTCTAAGGCCTCTGGGAAATGTCAGCAGGTGCATTCGTCATGAACAGCAGGGCCGTAACACTAGCAGTCACGTGGACATTGCCGCCAATTGGAGCATAATCGCTACATTACAGTATCTAATGTTTGAAGACTATGGGGCCTATTTACTAAGACTTGGATGGAGGTAAAGAGGAGGGAGATAAAGTATTAGCCAACCAACCAGCTCCTTAACCCCCATACACACTAAGCGATATAGTAAAAGATATCGCTCAGAAGGGCCCTTTTACTACAGTATATCGCCTAGTGTGTACACTGAATATCGTTACCGATGCCCGCTCCCACACATCATTAATGACTCCCTCCACAGTCCTCCATGTTCAGACTAGGTAGGTCCTCGGCAGCATGGCCGCCTCTCCCTATCCTACCCCCACTGTCGCTCACTTTCTCCCCGGCATCAGCAAGTGTGTACGCAGTTGCTGATTCTGGCACCCCGCCGGGTCCCCGCCGCCACTAATATTGATGTTGGCAAGGATTGGCAAGTTTGTACGGGGCTTAACTGTCATTTTTTCAAATACAATCTATACTATGGCAGTTGATTGGCTTTTTGCAGCCCAGTGATTTGTTAGCCGCCTCCCCACCAGAGTGAAATCCCGCTCCTGCCAATGGCATTTCAGCCGTGCAAAAAATCCATTCACAATCAGTCACAATGGAATGGATGCCCCCCCCCTCGCCCCGTTTGCACCAGCCGTGTAAGCCAAGACTTGGCGATGCGATGGCCCTGGAGAGATCAAGGCAGCTGCTGACATTGGCAGCCCTCCCTCCTAATGGCCATGAGCCACCTGCATTTTTCCGTTGCACTCCCAGGAAACGGTGGGGTGCAACCCAAATGAGCCATGAAGCGTGTTTCCCAATAATCGCTCATGCTGTGAATTCGCAGCCCAGCAATTGGGGCTGAATCAGGTCCTTTATCTATATTCATTTTATCTCTGTACAATGCATAGTAAAAAGGCTTTGTTCATTATCGGTGATATAATTTGTTACTGGTGAAATGAGGGCTGATCCGAACCTCAATTCTAAGAACCACTTGTGAAACTAGCAGGCTTGGTCCGCAAATTCCATTTTATGATGTAACGGATCTAGTTTTCCTCTACTGCACCCGTTTGTTTGTTTGGGCAAGATCATAGGACAGGAAGATGGCGGCTGCCGGGGTCACTATGTAGATCGGGACAATCCTTGGTCCATGGTGATTAAACACAAACCTTGTAGGCACCATTTGATGGATCAGCTGGGGCCAGAAATGCTTTTAAAGGTCCAACACCAATCGTCAATCCGTGCTTAACGCTTAGACCACAGGTTCTCTGCCCCCATTAAAAATACCCCTCCCAAAATGGCCACTGCCTCCTCTAGAATGCATAATAACTGCCTCCTGTGAGGAGGCGGACATTTTGAGAGGATCATTTTCAACGAGGGGCAGACACGATGAGACCCCAGACAAGTATCTGCAGATCCAGGTAGCCGTAGCGAAAGACCCCCATTGCCCACAAGACACCCAGTGTCTCCAATCCAGCACAGGATCTGCGGGGGGGGGGGGGGGTATCGCTACCCCACTTCCCCCAGGCCGTGATCGTGCCCTTCTCATGGTCTCGATAATGTCAGAATTCTCACCTCACCTTAGTATTTGTACAAAAACACAAAACTGCCAACGGGCTCTATTACGTTCCCGTCTCTCATCAGCACATGTGCAAAAAAAAAGTTTAACAGGCGCGGCGAAAGCGAAATATCTGCGTGATAAACCTTTGTGGGCTACTATGATGTAAGGGCCTATTAATACCATCACTTGTTGGTATATAAGAGGCGCCTGTGTGGGCTGCTGGTGTCACCTCTCCGTTGTGCCCCCCCGCAGAGCTTTAAATCCACAAAATGTAAATAATTTGGGTCCTTCCTGTATTGGCAGCAACCAGCGGCTGAACAATGCGGTTTTATGATCCAAGTCCGTTATCAGCTAATGTGTTGCTTGCCCTACTAACACCCCAATGGAAATTTCAAATTACTCTTTTATAACTGTGTTTACAGATTGGGGTTTTTTTTACGAGAAATCTCAGCGTAATAACGACAGGCCTCACAGGTTTCATTGATGTATTTAGTGAGTGCCATTTTCCCGTGGGTGGATTTAAATAAGACTTGTGAACTCCAAGAAACTGACAAGCTGGGTGAGTTTTGGCAAAGTTTCCAACTGGCTCGACATATCCCCCTCTACTCAAGATTTAGTAATGTTATTATATAATCCGGACCACACCTCGCGAGGAGTGTAGCAAATTCCCCGGCTGTACAGTTCTCATTATCTAATCTGATGTGTAAGTGTTAATGGGTCACAGTTTGTACAGCTCATCTTGGAGGTCATATATATTCTGTAACGCCACTTGGGTGTAGAAGAGCCTGATTGTGCGGATTTCTGCCTCTTGGCGACTCTTCATAGACTTGTACGCGATCGGCGCGTCTTTGCTGGAAACGCAATCCTGCCAACGACGAGTCATACGCATTACTGTACATGTTGCTTCAGTCATAAAGCATCAAGTTACAGCAGAGCGCCGTGCACATTGTTCGTGTCCCCATAACCACCTCTATCCCTAAAGTTTACTGAATACATCACACTGCAGTATCTCCATCAACTACAGTACGTAAAATCTGTGTGTCCAATTTGATTGGATTTTGGACCAGCTAGAGCCTATCCTGGTTTCTTGAATGCTGGGGTGCCCCTTGTATTCAATAAACCAGCACCAGGCTCTTGAACTGGTCCTGGTTACAAAAATACAGGGGGAAAAATAAATTAGGTTAACCGTATTTGTATAACCTTGACCAGGCGCCTACAGCCTGAAACTTCTGATACAATTTCACCTCACCAAAACATGACACCCTGGCTGGTCAGCCCCAATAAAGGCCCTCCCCCCACCTACAGGAAACCCCCAGCCCAAGCTGATACCCGGGGCTGTCCCCGATGGTCCAGGATGGCGGATACCTGGTTGATGGGTTAAGGGTTAAAAATAAGTGTAAAACATAAGATTTGGGGTTTTGTAGTAGAAATACAAGGCCCAACAAACCTCCCCCACATGCTAGGATTTGGAGAACCACAAGTCCCAGCATGCGGGGCATTAATGGGCCCGCTGGGACTTGTAGTCCCACTACAGAATCAATACCAAAATGAAATTGCACCTGCCAAAAAAAGTGCAACTATTTTACACACTCCATACATACAGTACATACATACATACATATAGTACATACATACATACATACATACCTACCTATTTACTGTAACTTAAACTATATTAAACAAGTAGCTTTGGTCTTCTTCTTCAGTAGAATTCAAATCGCACAAGCTTGACCCCAATTGGCTTTCCGATCAGCCTGAATTGCCGGTTCCCACCATAACAATAACATGCGTGTCTATGGAGCAGAGTTCCCCTGGAGCCCGCTCCTGGTAAGCTTAAGTTGTGATGTCATACACTGCTAGGGGTACATTTATTTAAGGCGCCTATTGAATTATCATGATTGACATTTAATTTAACTTAACTCTAAATTGCCCCTAGAAATGAAAACACACGGGCACCTTATCTAAAAATAATCACACAGACAACAACTGCATAAGTTAAAAGGTCAATGATATTTATTTACGTGGTATGACCCTATTGTAAAGGGATGGCCAGGAAAGTGCTTGGAGACCAGCTCAGATCAAAATTTAGTAATGGCGACATGTACAACGCCCCAACTTTTAACCAGGGCGATGAACCGCCCCCCATTGAATTTAAGGCACAGCCCGCACTGTGACGGTCTTACCTCCCCTCCTATGGCATGGCGAGGACACTTCAAGGAAGTGGCCAACGCCCCCCCCCCCCACTGAGGCAGGATTCACTGGCCGTCCTGGCAGAGGGGGGCAATACCGCACAGTGACCACCTGTACCTCAAAATTGACCGCTGGTCGAGAGTGCCTTCCCGCCAATTTTTTATTAATTCTGTAAAGCCAAATTAGGTGAAGGCTGAAAGGCCAGGTAGCAATTGAAAAGAGCAAGGGAGGGAGGGGGGGAATCCAGACTCAAAGAGGAAGCAGAATCACCTGACTACCCTTTATATACCCCTGCTATAAGCTACTACCCCTTTTCTACCTAATTGGCTGATCTAACTATCAATCACCTGAACTTCTATGGGTAATGAACTGTTCACACAACTTTATTAGGACAATCACAAAATTCACAGGCTCTTAAATGCCCTCATGCCTATACAGCCCTCCAGTGGCGTAACTATAGGGCCGCAGCCGCGCGGCGGCAGGGAGGCGCTGGGGGTCTGCGGGCGCTATTTTTTCTCCCCCAGCTTGTGGGTGCAGCGGGGAGCTGGCAGGAGGGTCCATGCGGCGCTGGGGTACCACTACCTTTGGTCAGGAAGAGGCTGGACTCTGGAGGTCCCTGCGGCTCTGAGAGTATGATGTTGCCGGGGTCCCTGCAGTGAAGTGGAAATAACACGCTACCGCCGTGGGGCGGCGCGGGAAGCATTTCTGACGTTGAAAACACTGGGCGCATGCTGATTGGCTGAATCTCAGCCAATCAGTGTGCGGCCAGTGTTTTCAAAGTTAGAAGTGCTTCCCTCGCCGCCGCACGGCGGTAGCGCGTTATTTCCACTTAACTGCAGGGACCCCGGCAACATCATACTCAGCACAGCAGGGACCTCCAGGCTCTCCCTGACCACAGGTACCCCCGCGCCGCACGGACCCCCCTGCCAGCTCCCCAGGGGTCTTGTCTTTTAACTGGGGGGGGGACAAAATTGTCGCAAAAGTTCTCGTTACGCCACTGCAGCCCTCGCTTAATCAAAGCTTCTAAAAATGAAAAGAGGTGCCCCTAGAAACCAATCAGATTCTGTCTATCATTTCTATCATCTGATTGGTTGCTATAAGTAACACTCTCGCTTCATCTTTAGAAGCGTTAGTAAATTTAACGCCTAGAATTGTTTCGTTAATCCTGATACATTTACCAGGGTATACACATGGGACCTTATTCTGGTCTGTTTGCAGCCGGCGTTCGCTCGCATGGGGACCATTGTTTGGCGTACAGTATGCACTTGCGCAGCCGCATTTCCGGAACTGTTAATTAAATCATTGTAACGGTGTCAGCATTATAACATTAAGGACGACGCTGTATGATCATGTTGAAAGTTAATGCCAAAACTATTAAAAATAACATTACACCAGTGTCGGCAATCTCCTGTTGATTAAATGCAGTCAGCATATTGCCTGTCGACAGCAGTAACTCCTTCCCGGTGCCTGTAGATGAGTTCTGCCCATTAAGGGGTTAATGAGACTTGCCCGTTTCCAAAGCTGGGAAGAACATGTGCGATTCCGTCTGCTCCCCGGGCAGATCGCAGTTACAATGTTATTTTACAGTTTATATTACTATTTTGTTTTCTGCAAAGATCAAAGACGTGGTTAAATATTTCTCATTGGAAGGGAACGTGCTGCTGAGGGGGCTGCCAGCTTACCACCTGCTCAGCGCACAGGCATGACTATGACAGAAGCCACCTGAACACAGATTAACCAGGGGTCTCGTGCAAAATCACAGTCGTGTTTCTGATGAAATGAGATTAGTGGCACGTGTGGCTGTTCACGGTGCTTTTAGGGTACACGGTGAGGATGAAGGGGGGCTTCGTAGCATCATAAGGGGCATCCTATGCTACTGTGCCTTAGCTCTTTCATAATGTGGAAAGACAAGCAAAAAAACAGATATACCATTATACGGGCAAAATACCTGTATACACTGAGCCATATCAGGCCAGGCAGCATCCCGGCGGCCAGTAGACCAACACCGGCAAACCGACTTCCTTCAGAAGGACAGTGCCAGATCCCCCGAAATAACAGACTGTTGATGCCGGAATATGGACAGATGGCATCCCGATCTATGGGTAAGAGGGGTGGGTTAGGGTCAGGCCGGGGAAGAGTGGGATGGTTAGGTTTAGAAACTAGTGGGTGAACCTAGGTTAGGTTAGGCTGCGGGGAGGGTAAGATTAGGGCCAGACCACAGGGAAGATTTCCAGCCATCACATCTGTGGGGCCACATGTGGCTTGGAGAGCGTAGACAGTGATGCCACTTTAAATGCCCAATCCAACCAGGATACCAGGGATAGGCCTTGTAGTGGAATTGGCATAAATTTCCAAACACAACTGCAAGAAAATTCACAAGGATCGCTACAACTGTGTCCACCTCAGAACCAGGCCCTATGAGGAGCGATCCCACCCATTCAACAGACCCCACCCCTCCTCCACAGATCCCACCCATTCAACAGACCCCACCCCTCCTCCACAGATCCCACCCTCAACAGACCCCCACCTCCATGAGGAGTGATGCCGCCCATTCAAACAGACCCCGCCCAGACTTACCCATTTTTTCTTTCTCCTTTCTGAGAGAATCCCGGAAAGGAGACTGTCAGGGCCACTTTGGGGGACGGGGACTGAATTTTATGTCGTCAAGTCCCGCCCTCTGTACTGCAAATACCATGATTCGCTGGTCTAAGAGGAGGAATGGCCAAACTGGATGCACTTTTGTCATTTAAGTCCAGCCCCCACCCCAAAGAGCTGTGAACCATGGTTTTTGCACAGCGGGTTGGGGGCATGTGGGAGGCTTGCCCACCTTGTAGTTGGACAAGTAGGGGTCCCAAGTATGTCCCACCCCCTCAACAGACCCCGCCTAAATGCGGGCTGCTTCCAGAAATGTACCAAGCTGGTTTCCAATCCCAATCCACCCTGCCGTCCACACACACACAGTACATACACTGCACTAGACACACAGTACATACACTGCGCTACACACAGTACATACACTGCACTAGACACACAGTACATACACTGCACTACACATACAGTACATACACTGTGCTACACACAGTACATACACTGCACTACACACAGTACATACACAGCACTACACACAGTACATACACTGTGCTACACACACAGTGCATACGCTGCTCTACACACACAGTACATACACTGCACTACACACACAGTACATACACTGCACTACACACAGTACATACACAGAACAACACACACAGTACATACATTGCGCTACACACACAGTACATACACTGCGCTACACACACACAGTACATACACAGTACTACACACACACAGTATATACACTGCGCTATACACACACAGTGCATACACTGTGCTACACACACAGTAAATACACTGCACTACACACACAGTACCTACACTGCACTACACACACAGTACAGTACTTGTGTATTATAGCGGCGCCCCCGATTTCCATCGCGCAATTTTTTAATCGTATCGCATCGCATGCCATGCACCCGATGGCATGCGATGCGACGCGATTTTTGCCCCCTATACGATGAAAGATTGTATAAGCACCCTAAAGGGTGCTTTTAAGCACCGTAATGGGTGCTTACAATGTTAAATGCACCCCCACGCCACCCCCCCACTATAAACGTGAACCCGAAGCGTGGCGAGCGCACGCGAGGGGCGGTGGTACGCATCCTCCGACCTTTTCATACCCCCACTATCCACGTCGGCGTCGAGTTGAGAATAGAAAGTGTGGCGAGCGCAGCGAGCCACCGAGCCCGAAGCGTGGCGAGCGCAGCGAGCCCCGCGAGGGGATGCGGATACCTTCACAGGTATCGGAGTCCCCTCGCGGCCTTCACAGGTATCCGCGGGGCTCGCTGCGCTCGCCATGCTTCGGGTTCGGTGGCTCGCTGCGCTCGCCACACTTTCTATTCTTGACTCCACGCCGACGTGGATAGTGGGGGTATGAAAAGGTCGGAGGACGCGTATTGCCGCCCCTCGCGGGCTCGCTGCGCTCGCCACGCTTCGGGTTCACGTTTATAGTGGGGGGGTGGCGTGGGGGTGCATTTCACATTGTAAGCACCCATTAGGGTGCTTATACAATGTTTAATCGCATTGCATCGCATTGTATGGCATTGTAGGCCATATACAATGTCATACAATTTTAAAATTGTATGGCATTGTACAATATCGCGCGATATCGCATCGCATACTATCGTATGCCTTATGGTATGCGATGGGCGCCGCCAAAATACACAAGTACCCACAGTACATACACAGCACTACACAGTACGTACACTGCACTACACACACAGTACGTACACTGCACTACACACACAGTACGTACACTGCACTACACACACAGTACTAAAACTGCACTACACACACAGTACATACACTGCACTACACACATGGGAGGTAATTCTGGTTGACACGCAAAGCTGCAAAATTCGCAGCTTCGCATTTCATTTTAGTGCCACCCGCTCAAACACCCCCCCCCCCCACACACACACACACACACACATGCGAATGGATGGTTAGCATAAAATTCCATTCGCTGCCTTGTGTCCGGGGACAAAATCATTCGACAGTCGGCGACCAGCGAATGATTTTGCAGGCACTCGTAGACTCTGGTGTCTGAGGGACCTATAGAATCTCATGTACAGCACATTAATGCCATTTTTCAGGTTTTGTTAACTGGAGCTCGGATGTCTCTCTACAGTCCTGACTGCACCTGTATACAGTTCAGAATCACTCATGCTCTTGGCTACACAGAGAACCTGTAGCAGGATGCTATGGAAAGCCATCCACCACCTCGCTCATCTGTTGGTATTACCAATGACTGGCGAGGAAGCGGGAGCAATTCTGAATAAGCCCCATTATGTGGTTCATAAATGACCTTTTCTGAGTTTCAATGAGCACTCACCGAACCACTTTCTCTTGTCGTCTTGTTTGCATTATGTCATTTACAGCTGTGGCTATACAATCCCAGCCCCTACATTTGAAACAAAAGTATTTTATCAAGAAAAAGCCTGGCTTTCCAGTGCCTGTCTGACAAAAGCTGACTGAGTGATCCCTCCTTTCCATTCTAGCACTCAGTGCCAGGTGATTGTATTTGTTACAATATCAAACACATAAAGATTTAACAGTAAAGTAAGCATGTAAGTACTTAAAATATTTATGAACAAGTGTCATAAAGCTTTTAAAACTTTTAAGTGTAACTAACAAAGCCTTTTAGGTTCTGCGGACTGGAACACGCTGTCTGTTTTTTTGGGGGGTGTTTTCGCTGTATTTTTATTCCTGGGGATACAATATGTAATTTCATCCTATGAAATTGTATAAAACACACAAAACACAAATGTTCTCTCTTAATAATAAAAGAAAACACTCAAAAATTGGGCTCAGAGTCTTTTACAAGTTTCCCAAAACTATTCCAGGCTTTCAAATATCACACAGTGTTTGGGCTGCTAAAGCCGGGATTCTTGGAGATGTAAATGAGCAAATCTGAAATAATTCTGCCCGCCAATGTCCTTGCCAGTGCCAGATGCCAGCCTGTGTATCTTGGCTTATTATTCTGAGATCTGTCCTGCCAAACATGTCATTCTGCAGAAATTTACCAGCCAAACAATATCTTTTGATATAACATTTGTAATGTATATGCTTTAAAAAAATTGTATTATTTATATACTTAAAGGAGATCAGTATTGTTGATTTATGGCATATTGGAAATGATCAGGGTTTTTGTCAGACAGGGACATGACGGGACTACCGGGAAATGCAGTGGGAGGGGCCCATTCTTAGGGCCGAGGTCAGCCACCAGAGGGGGTGTAGCCAGCTACCACACAGAAATCACAAGAGTGGACATAGTCAGCCTGCACAAAAAGGTGCGGGCTGCAGGTGTGTAAGGAGCACCTACTTGGAATGTCAGGAGGGCAGCTGCAGCTCCTACATCAGTACAGGAGGGGGCTGATGCTGGCCGCAATGCCGGTCCCACCTTCTGCTGACGCTGCTGCTGGTCCCTGCCACCACCGGTCTCTGCTGCCGCCCTCACCAGTCCCTGCCATGGTCGGGGAATGCACAGTATCGTCCTCGCTACTTCACATGCACTGGCCCACAGCTCCTATGGGCTGCTGCTGAAGCAAAATCATGGTCTCGGCGCCTGTACACTGCAGATGACAGGCAACAGGACAGCGCATGCGTAGTATCAGCCTCAGTACTGCGCATGTGCAGATCCCAGATTCTATGGGCTGCTGTCCTGGTAGAAAATAGAAATAAATCAAGCATCCAAGCTCATCTATGGACCTGCTCTTCTAAGCATAGTTACCTCCCCTCCTGCATTCTGCAGGAGACTCCCTGGCATAGCAGCAATCTCCCTCTCTCCCTCATTAGTCTAGCAATCTCCCTCATGTCACCTAGCCCACATTACACTGTTACATCATAGTTACCCCCACCCCCTCCTGCATTCTGCAGGAGACTCCCTGAAATAGCAACAATCTCCCTCTCTCCCTCATTCGTCTAGCAATCTCCCTCATGTCACCTAGCTCACATTACACTATTACATAATAGTTACCTCCCCTCCTGCATTCTGCAGGAGACTCCCTGACATAGCAGCAATCTCCCTCTCTCCCCCATTAGTCTACTAATCTCCCTCATGTCACCTAGCCCACATTACACTGTTACATCATAGTTACCTCCCCTCCTGCATTCTGCAGGAGACTCCCTGACATAGCAGAAATCTCCCTCTTTCCCTGATTAGTCTAGCAATCTCCCTTATGTCACCTAGCCCACATTACACTGTTACATCATAGTTACCCCCACCCCCTCCTGCATTCTGCAGGAGACTCCCTGAAATAGCAACAATCTCCCTCTCTCCCTCATTAGTCTAGCAATCTCCCTCATGTCACCTAGCCCACATTACACTGTTACATCATAGTTACCTCCCCTCCTGCATTCTGCAGGAGACTCCCTGACATAGCAGCAATCTCCCTCTCTCCCTCATTAGTCTAGCAATCTCCCTCATGTCACCTAGCCCACATTACACTGTTACATCATAGTTACCTCCCCTCCTGCATTCTGCAGGAGTCTCCCTGACATAACAGCAATCTCCCTCTCTCCCTCATTAGTCTAGCAATCTCCCTCATGTCACCTAGCCCACATTACACTGTTACATCATAGTTACCTCCCCTCCTGCATTCTGCAGGAGACTCCCTGACATAGCAGCAATCTCCCTCTCTCCCTCATTAGTCTAGCAATCTCCCTCATGTCACCTAGCCCACATTACACTGTTACATCATAGTTACCTCCCCTCCTGCATTCTGCAGGAGACTCCCTGACATAGCAGCAATCTCCCTCTCTCCCTCATTAGTCTAGCAATCTCCCTCATGTCACCTAGCCCACATTACACTGTTACATCATAGTTACCTCCCCTCCTGCATTCTGCAGGAGACTCCCTGGCATAGCAGCAATCTCCCTCTCGCCCTCATTAGTTTAGCAATCTCCCTCATGTCACCTAGCCCACATTACACTGTTACATCATAGTTACCTCCCCTCCTGCATTCTGCAGGAGACTCCCTGACATAGCAGCAATCTCCCTCTCTCCCTCATTAGTCTACCAATCTCCCTCATGTCAAGTAGCCCACATTACACTGTTACATCATAGTTACCTCCCCTCCTGCATTCTGCAGGAGACTCCCTGACATAGCAGCAATCTCCCTCTCTCCCTCATTAGTCTAGCAATCTCCCTTATGTCACCTAGCCCACATTATGTAGCTGTTACATTTTTGTAGGAGTGAGCTATAGATACATTTTCATTGAATCATCAGTGCTGTTTCCTAGCATTGGTGATAAAACACACTGATCCCTATGGCTACATGCATGTATTGTGGCCATTTATATGGACCCACATGTAAAACACAAAAGATGAACAATCCCTGACACATGTCACTGACTTCTCTTTACCAAGTATAGTAGCTCTTACTAACTGCTCTGGGGCTCATCTACATTTGGATATAAGTCATTTTAAAAGATTCCTCTCAGATGTAGCAGTACACACCCACGCTTCTAGGTCTCTCCATATATGGAACTAGACACACCCTTTGGGTGGAGCATGACACGCCCCTTCAATGGGGCGCAGTGCAAAATTCTACTACCAACTATAATCTCCCTGAAACTAGTTTTCAAAAGTAGGCAAGTATGCCTCTAAGTTACTGACCCACCATTAGTAACAATGTATACATTTGAGCAGCAGCGTAACACTTCCTATACAGATTCAGATTCACTGACTACAAATGTTACACTTCAAACTAATCAGTGCAATTTAGTTTTGTCACATTTAGTTGTTTTATATGTGCAAATAAAATGCACATTTTGGCTGGACACGATGCTCAGTGCAGCTGACTTGCAATGGACCTGGTGGCCGAAAGGGGTTACTGTATTTGGGATGACTGGAGACACAGTGTATGGGGGCACATCTGTATCCCATTCATCCTTTCCACAAACCCAGATTCATTTATTTGTAACATTTTGTAATTCTATGAATTTATTTCTCATTTTTATTTGGAAATATTACAAATTCTCCGATTTGGCCAATCGCTGAGGCTGTGTCCCCAGGTCTTATTGACCCAGGCCAGGGCCTGATTAATACCCCATGGGACCCTGATCAAGATCAAAATCATCCCATTGATAATCATCCCATCCCATTCATGCAGCAGGATGTATCAAAGAGAAAAATGCTGTAAGTCATCCGAAACCTGCAGTTGTACATAATCGCATACAATATATAACCTCTAGTGAATGGCCAGAGAATGCATCTGATTCAGCTATCTGAGCAGTACCCGGAGCTTGTTCACTGGGGAAGGATATCCCAAAGGGCCTGCCACAAAGGACAGGCTCTATGAAATATGGCCCCCACAAAATCTGATTCCAGAGGTGCAGTTTGCATGGGACAGACATCATGCCATGACATCACATGGTGGACCCACCCACACTTCCAAATTCTGCACACTGAAAATCAGCGTGTGGAAGGCTCATTAGTGACACTCAGCCCAGGTGGAGCAGCTGTCAGAGACAGCACCACCCAGCAGACATGACTTAGCCTAAAACTATGGAGTAGAGACTGTTGGCAGCATGAGTGAGAGTCAGGATGGGGAATTGGATCACGCAAACAGATTTTTTTAATGGAGAAAGCGGCACTACTACTGTGTGGTCATAATGTGTAAAAGGCACTACTACTGTGTGGTCATAATGTGTAAGATGCACTACTACTGTGTGGTTGTAAAAGGCACTAATACTGTGTGGTCATAATGTGTAAGAGGCATTACTACTGTGTGGTCATAATGTGTAAGATGCACTACTACTGTGTGGTCATAATGTATAAGAGGCACTACTACTGTGTGGTCATAATGTATAAGAGGCATTACTACTGTGTGGTCATAATGTGTAAGATGCACTACTACTGTGTGGTCATAATGTGTAAAAGGCACTACTACTGTGTGGTCATAATGTTTAAGAGGCACTACAACTCTGTGGTCATAATGTGTAAGAGGCACTACTACTTTGTGGTCATAATGTATAAGAGGCATTACTACTGTGTGGTCATAATGTGTAAGATGCACTACTACTGTGTGGTCATAATGTGTAAAAGGCACTACTACTGTGTGGTCATAATGTTTAAGAGGCACTACTACTCTGTGGTCATAATGTGTAAGAGGCACTTCTACTTTGTGGTCATAATGTATAAGAGGCACTACTACTGTGTGGTCATAATGTATAAGAGGCACTACTACTGTGTGGTTATAATGTGTAAGAGGCACTACTACTCTGTGGTCATAATGTGTAAGAGGCACTACTACTGTGTGGTCATAATGTATAAGAGGCACTACTACTGTGTGGTCATAATGTATAAGAGGCACTACTACTGTGTGGTCATAATGTGTAAGAGGCACTACTACTGTGTGGTCATAATGTGTAAGAGGCACTAATACTGTGTGGTCATAATGAGGCACTACTACTGAGGCACTACTACTGTGTGGTCATAATGTGTAAGAGGCATTACTTATGTGCGGTCATAATGTGTAAAAGGCACTACTACTTTGTGGTCATAATGTGTAAGAGGCATTAGTACTGTGTGGTCATAATGTATATGAGACACTACTACTGTGTGGTCATAATGTGCAACAGGCACTACTACTGTGTGGTCATAATGTGTAAGAGGCACTACTACTATGTGGTCATAATGTGTAAGAGGCACTACTACTGTGTGGTCATAATGTGTAAGAGGCACTACTACTGTGTGGTCATAATGTGTAAGAGGCATTACTACTGTGTGGTCATAATGTATATGAGACACTACTACTGTGTGGTCATAATGTGCAACAGGCACTATTACTGTGAGTTCATAATGTGTAAGAGGCACTACTACTATGTGGTCATAATGTGTAAGAGGCACTACTACTGTGTGGTCATAATGTGTAAGAGGCACTACTACTGTGTGGTCATAATGTGTAAGAGGCACTACTACTGTGGTCATAATGGGGAGATTATTACAGTTTTTTTTTCCGATAAGGAAACCTCTCCCTCATAAAATATATATACTCTATACACATTGGTTCACCGTATCCTTTAAGGGCACATCTGTCCTTTACCATAGTAAATATCCTCAATCCTGGAGGGTATGTATAAAAGTAATGGGAACCTAATCATCTACATCTAAAAACTCTAAGCTTTCAACTCTAACTAGAAGGCATGAGAGGCCCATTATTCCAGGGTCAACCATTGTGTTGTCCAAGATGTTGCTTGGAAGTTCGGCAACGTTACAGGAAGTTAGTCTATGTATAAACAGGGTTTCATTACAAAAAAATTCCAAAATGTCTAAGCTGAAAAGCACACGTTCTCAAATGAGTCCTCTCAATGCCACCACCCTGCTCTGGCTAGAGGGCTTTAGCGGTAATGCTTCTCCATGGAGGATCAAATAATAGGGGAGTCCATTAATATTTACAATTCACTTGTCTCGCATATTGCAACGACACAGTATAAAATTTTGATTGTTTATGCGTTATATTATTTGCCATCGCCAGTTCTTAAAAATAAATTCCAGCGCATCGCCGTGAATGTGAGTTATGTCAAGCTGAAATGTCATTGCTTCTCTTTCATGCAAGAGTGGTTTATGACACTGATATCCTAAGTTAATGCTTCCCCCCAAGGCTAACTTTGTACCTCAATGTGCTTTCAAGAAAGTACAAAGTAAATCGCCTTCAAAATGGCCGATTGCCTCCCGCTCCCCTGGCTGGAACGAACGGTTCCAAAACAAATTTAATGGGTTTTTATACATTATAGAATATAACTGTACGATTAGTTCAAACAGGAAAGGTCATACAAGATTGCAAAGTGCATGCGGGGCCGGCACATCTGTCATGAGCCACCTAGGCCCACTGAATCCCCTTGCCCTTAGTTCACCCGGTGGCACTGTACAGTCGCTCATCCTGGCACTTAGAACGACTTCACAAAGTCAGTTATTAACTTCCATTGATTTAAACTCTTATTTTTAAGGACCTAAATCAGGAGAAATGGAGATAGCATTTATTTCGAGTCCCTTTTGAGCATCACCATAGGTTTATAGATGATAAAGTGCGAGCAGGAGCGAAGAAGTGGCTAAAATATATATTGTAACCCATATCTTGTGCTGTTGGAGATCAAATTAAACAGTGCATTTTGTGATAAGAGATGCCCCAACTTATTTGAGAGATCTACAGTCCTGCCCCCTTTCATCATACATGTACATGTGCACCACCAGCTGTGTCTTCATCCTATACCCATGGTTTAAAGTGAGGGGGAACGGGGTGGAACTAAGTTCCACCACCTCTAATGGAAGAGGGAACTGAGTTCCACCTCTACCACTGTCCTGAAAAGTAATTCCAACAGAAAAGCCTGTCCCAGTGGCTTCTTCTTCTGGTATGGCGTATGTAATGTAAAGTAAATATGAACAACTGTGGACATTATGTGTATAAGGGGCATTACTGTGTGGTTTAATATGAATCAACGGCACTGCATGCGGTGTAATGTGTATATGATTGTGTTGTAGGACCATTATCCCTTTATGGGTGGTAGGGCACAAATTCCATGTCACCGGTCTTGGCTTTGCCTAACAAGGGGAGGGGGTATGGGTGGGGGGTCATTATATACCTTTGTCCACATTCCATACCTCTGTTCCCCATTACTGATAAATGGATTACCTGCATGGTGGGCAGCATCTCTACCGGATAGGCCACAAATGGAGCGGGATAAAGCACCATAGATCCAGCAGCATCAAATAGGATTATAGAAGAAATGACTCCTATAATTCATGAACATCATTGTTAGAAATACAGACTCTGCATAAGGCCCAGAAACTTTGCATGTGATGTCTGACATTCCGATACGTCCGAGCCCAAAATATACCAACCTGGATCTAAAATTATTTGCTATGTCCTGGTATAGACATTTTGGATGAGATGTACTGTAATAGGGTGCTATTTTTTTAGGTGTCAAAATAATCGCACCAAATCGCATATGTAATAGGGTGAGATATTTTTAGACAAAGTTGGAATTTGCATGGAATTTAGTGCGATTTTTTTTTAGTAACAAAAATGTGCGATTTTTAGACATGAGCGTTTTTTAGTAATGATAACGTGCAATTTTTCACATGGAAGTGTGCGGTATTTCATAAAAAAAGGCCATGGGGTCCCCCCTCCTGAGCATAACCAGACCCAGACTCATTGAAGTGGTCCTGGTTTCAGAAATACAGGTGATAAAATGTGTAAGGGTCCCCTGTGTATAAAAAACCAGCACCAGGCTCTTGGACCAGTCCAAAAATACAGGGACTAAAAAACTGAGGGTCCCCCATATTTTGGAACCAGCACTTGGCCTCAACCGCCCGGGGTGTCATGCCACAGCCGGGGGACTCTTTTTATACACTGTCCCCCGGCCGTACCATGAGCATCATGGCTGGTCAGTCCCCCCCATTAAAGGTGGTTCCCCTGTTCAGGGCCTGGGGCTGTCCCCAGCATCCAAGGCAGATGGACGCCGGGCTGACAAGTGTAAAATTAGATGAAAAAACATTGCATTTTACAGTAAAACTACAAGTCCCAGCATGCGGGGCATTAATGGGCCCCCTTAGATTTGTATCTAAATTCCTGTATGTTTCAACCCACCATCCAGACACAAGGAACCTACCTCATGGACACCACCTCCTTCATCCTGAAGTTACAGGACTTATCCACACTACTGTACCTCCGAATTGCTGTCTATGTACCTTGGACATAGTGATCTTATATACTTATATCCCACAAGCTGTGGGGATCAAAGCAGCAAGGAGACTACTGTATAACGGGTCTGTGTATAACGGTCCTGATATTTCACTGTTCATCCAACTGCTTACGTTAGGCCTAAAAAGAAACAACTTTTTGTTTAACAGAAAGTGTTACCGACAAAACGGGGGCTGCGCAATGGGATCTTGGCCCCTGTGTTTAATAATAGTTTCATGTTTGAAACGGAGAAAGATTTTGATTATCTCCAAGCCCAACTTTGCCAAATGTATCCACTTATTTGTACGCTAAATAGACGTCCTGCTGGTCATCTGGTCGGGCATTGAGTTGGAGTTTGTGATATCCATTAACGCCTTATTTTCTACGTTTACATTACTTGAGATCAGTAATGTCACTGTCCACTACCTTGATGTTCAAAGATTTAATGGGATGAGAGATTCAGAAAGTGAGAGATTTGGTAAGAAATCTCCAGTTTTTTTTAAAGAGGCAATCATTTACACTGCAAAATCACACTGGTTTTGCAGTGTAAATGATTGCTGCTTTAAAAAAAACTGGAGATTTCTTACCAAATCTCTCACTTTCTGAATCTCTCATCCTATTAAATCTCACCCTGTATTTCTACGTCTCTTCAAAAGCATGTTGATAGGAATACCATTTTGCATTGTGCCAGGGCACACCCAGAAAATACTAAAAGAGGTCTCCACTTCTCTTAGTTCCTGAGGGTGCATCATATCTGCGATGACCTTAAAGAAACTGAGAGAGAAATCAACCCGATGACTATGCTATGGGGTATGCTTACCGTGATCTCATCCTGGCTAAAACCAAAGCATTGTCAACCCCCCTGAGCATCTACCCTGCTACCAAGCCTCTCGCAGCAAGCGGAGCATAAGGATAAGATCCCATTTGTTCAAAAGTTTAACGTATCCAGTAATGCTGTTATAAGGATAGCCAAAAAATTATGGCCAATAATTCCGGGTGACCCCGACCTCAAATGTTTTGCACAAAGTACTTTGCTTCCCAGCTTCCAACGTCAGAGAAACCTTAAGGGCTGGTTAGTCCATAGTGATATTTGTAATCCCCCCCCCCCCCTGTTATGGAATGCAGATTCTATAATTGCATTCATTGCATGACATGAAACGGGCGACAACTTTCTCTATCCACATACGGGTGTGAGAATTCCAATCCGTCAAGTCCTCACATGCAGCACTGCACATGTGATATATATCATACGCTGTCCGTGTGGTAATCTCTATGTGGGGAAGAACACATGGCAGTTTTAAGAAGGCATGGTGGTTCATAGATCCACAATTAGACAAGCCCTGGAGGGCAAGAGTGTTCCTACTGAAAAGCCTGTCCCCCGACACATCCGCGATTTTAGAATTTTGGACTTGCCACTTGCCAATTTGCGAGGGGGCGATTGTAACAAAATCTTACTGCAGCAAAAGACTGAAGTGGATACACTGGGTGACATTCATTAGGGAGCGATTTTGTTTTTTTGGGCGATTTTTTGGGCCAAAACGTCCGAAATCGCACTTTTTTCATAAATCACCAACATAATGGGATGTGAATCACACTTTTTTTACGCAAATTCGCATCTCATTAAATTTGCAAAATTGCGATTTTTTAAAGGGTGATATAGGGCGATTTTGGACAAAATCGCACTTTGTAAAAAAATCGCCATTCACTAAATCTCGCCCACTGTCTTAACACTGTACCACCTGCGGGTTGAATGAAGCTTGCATCTTCCATTGCTTCCTCTGTTTTCCTGTAGATGCTATTCATTTGTGTCCTTTAGTTTTTCTTATGCTTAGCCGTTAGTTATTTTAGTATATGCGGCTCTTACATATATGGACTTCTTTTCTGTTAATGTGCCGTTTACGTTTTTAACGCTGTTTGTTGTCACTTATTTTTTTTATAGAGTTGCCAGGCAACCGTCCAGTGGTACGAGCACACTGGCAGGTGTGTGTCACTGGTGGATGACATAATTCAAACCGTACGGTGGATGGGAGCTGGCGGACCACACACAGGGTTGGTGAAGGGTACTTAAAGTAGGTAAGTCTATGTGCATTGTGTTTCCGAGCTTGAAAACGGTCAATAAAGACCGAAACGTTGGTTGAAGACCACTGCGTCTGTCTTGTTTCTTTATTGAAGTATATTGGGATCGGAGTTAGTCAGAGAAAGAAATTACAGCTGTAATAGGGAAACAAATAGCACATGCCAGGGCCGCCATCAAGGAGGGGACTGCTGGGATAGGAGGGACGAGAGCGAGACTTGTTCCTGGCTCCTACCCTGCGGCATAGCTACTGTGCATGAAGTGGGTGTTGTTGTTACAAGGCCCCAAACATCTCCTGCCTATTTTATCTGTATTTCTCTAGTATTGTGCCAGAGTCTTCGGGAAAATGGCGCCCACCATGTTCCGGAGAATACTTTCTCTACTGGTCATGCCTTCTGGACATTTTGGCTGTGCTTTTTGCTGTGGATTGCATTAGAAATGCCTCATATTACAAAATACAGCCCCCCCCCCCCCCCCACACACACACACTGTACAGTATGTAATTCATAACCAAGGCAATAAAACCCTTTATCTCATATACCATCTGAATGTTCCCCGACTTTCCACGCTCTCTCTGTTTTCTTATCCCACGGCAATTAAACTGCTCACAAAACACTTATGCTATAAAGATCGCTACCGCTTGTTCTGCATCACACGGCGTCGCTGACTTACGGAATCCAGGAAAGCGTCTTTTTTACCGACATTCCATGTGACATAGATTATGGAAAGCATATTTCTCCCCATCTTCCCTTTTCCAGCATTATTGCACTATAATGAATGTAAATAAGCAGACGGACATGCCTACACAACGGGGGCAGGGTGACTACATCCAGCCATATTCCCAGGAATCATTACCCAACCACGTCTGACACAGACCAGTAGCGGGACTCTGTCAGCTCCTATGTAGGGTGAGACGTGTCAGATGGCCACTTGTGTACTGAGGATTACACACAACAACCTGGTAATGTGAAGGATTGTTCTTTACCAAGAGGAGGGAAAACTAAACTGATTTCACCATGTATATTTACCATCGGTTTTAATTAGACTGCAAACTCTCACGGCAACGATCCTGTCTAACCTGTGTCGCAAGTCTGTTTACCGCGCCTGACCCCACCGTCACACCGTATGCTCAGTCCAATGGTGTTAGGCCTTGAGTGGAATTTGGGCATGTAATGTCGTCAGTCACAGCCAAACCTACCAACTGTCCCTATTCCAGCGGGACAGTCCTGCTATTTGGACACTGTCCCGCTGTCTCACTAGTGTCCCGTGTGTGTGTGTGTGTGTGTGTGTGTGTGGGGGGGTGGGGGGGTAGAGGTGGGGGTGTTTCAGTTAGGGGAGCCTATGATGTTCCTTTCCCTGTCCCAGCAGTCCTCTCCCTCCTCTGTCCAGGTCCCTCTCTCGATCCATATGTCCCTGCTGTCCCTCTCTCTGGGTGATCTGTACTAAGCCTTGAAAAGTGATAAAAAAGGAGAGTGATAAACCACCGACCAATCAGTTCTAGCCTGTCATTTTTCAAGCACAGCCTGTGACTTGCCAGGTAAGGTGGTTGGTGGTTTATCACTCTCCATTTTATCACTTTTCAAGCTTAGTACATCTGGCCCTCTGTCTCTATGACCCTGCATCTCTCTGTATCTTTCCCAAAATTGTGCTTTTTCTCCTGTACAACCTTATACGCAGATATACAAGTCTGTATAAAGAGTTATTAACCCATGGTTGCCTACCTGACCCTCTTCATGAGGGAGAAAATGCTCTGTTCCTGGACTTCCCTGGTAATGTATGATTGCCAGCACCTGTGGTGACACCTTTCTTATCAGTTACCTAGCTCCCCACAGGTGCTGGCAATCCTACATTATCCATACCTCCCAGCATGCCCCTCTCCAGGAGGACACAATGCTCTGTTCCTGGACTTCCCTGGTAATGTAGGATTGCCAGCACCTATGGTGACACCTTTCTTATCAGTTACGTAGCTCCCCACAGGTGCTGGCAATCATACATTATCCATACCTCCCAGCATGCCCCTCTCCAGGAGGACACAATGCTCTGTTCCTGGACTTCCCTGGTAATGTAGGATTGCCAGCACCTATGGTGACACCTTTCTTATCAGTTACGTAGCTCCCCACAGGTGCTGGCAATCATACATTATCCATACCTCCCAGCATGCCCCTCTCCAGGAGGACACAATGCTCTGTTCCTGGGCTTCCCTGGTAATGTATGATTGCCAGCACCAGTGGTGACACCTTTCTTATCAGTTACCTAGCTCACCACAGGTGCTGACAATCATACATTATCTATACCTCCCAGCATGCCCCTCTCCAGGAGGACACAATGCTCTGCTCCTGGGCTTCCCTGGTAATGTAGGATTCCCAGCACCTGTGGTGACACCTTTCTTATCAGTTACCTAGCTCCCCACAGGTACTGGTAATCATACATTATCCATACCTCCCAGCATGCCCCTCTCCAGGAGGACACAGTGCTCTGTTCCTGGGCTTCCCTGGTAATGTATGATTGCAAGCACCTGTGGTGACACCTTTCTTATCAGTTACCTAGCTCCCCACAGGTGCTGGCAATCCTACATTATCCATACCTCCCAGCATGCCCCTCTCCATGAGGGAGAAAATGCTCTGTTCCTGGACTTCCCTGGTAATGTAGGATTGCCAGCACCTGTGGTGACACCTTTCTTATCAGTTACCTAGCTCCCCACAGGTGCTGGCAATCCTACATTATCCATACCTCCCAGCATGCCCCTCTCCAGGAGGACACAATGCTCTGTTCCTGGGCTTCCCTGGTAATGTATGATTGCCAGCACCTGTGGTAACACCTTTCTTATCAGTTACCTAGCTCCCCACAGGTGCTGGCAATCATACATTATCCATACCTCCCAGCATGCCCCTCTCCAGGAGGACACAATGCTCTGCTCCTGGGCTTCCCTGGTAATGTAGGATTGCCAGCACCTGTGGTGACACCTTTCTTATCAATTACCTAGCTCCCCACAGGTGCTGGCAATCATACATTATCCATACCTCCCAGCATGCCCCTCTCCAGGAGGACACAATGCTCTGCTCCTGGGCTTCCCTGGTAATGTAGGATTGCCAGCACCTGTGGTGACACCTTTCTTATCAGTTACGTAGCTCCCCACAGGTGCTGGCAATCATACATTATCCATACCTCCCAGCATGCCCCTCTCCAGGAGGACACAATGCTCTGCTCCTGGGCTTCCCTGGTAATGTAGGATTCCCAGCACCTGTGGTGACACCTTTCTTATCAGTTACCTAGCTCCCCACAGGTACTGGTAATCATACATTATCCATACCTCCCAGCATGCCCCTCTCCAGGAGGACACAGTGCTCTGTTCCTGGGCTTCCCTGGTAATGTATGATTGCAAGCACCTGTGGTGACACCTTTCTTATCAGTTACCTAGCTCCCCACAGGTGCTGGCAATCCTACATTATCCATACCTCCCAGCATGCCCCTCTCCATGAGGGAGAAAATGCTCTGTTCCTGGACTTCCCTGGTAATGTAGGATTGCCAGCACCTATGGTGACACCTTTCTTATCAGTTACGTAGCTCACCACAGGTGCTGGCAATCCTACATTATCCATACCTCCCAGCATGCCCCTCTCCAGGATGACACAATGCTCTGTTCCTGGACTTCCCTGGTAATGTATGATTACCATCACCTGTGGTGACACCTTTCTTATCAGTTACCTAGCTCCCCACAGGTGCTGGCAATCATACATTATCCATACCTCCCAGCATGCCCCTCTCCAGGAGGACACAATGCTCTGTTCCTGGGCTTCCCTGGTAATGTATGATTGCCAGCACCTATGGTGACACCTTTCTTATCAGTTACGTAGCTCACCACAGGTGCTGGCAATCCTACATTATCCATACCTCCCAGCATGCCCCTCTCCAGGAGGACACAATGCTCTGTTCCTGGGCTTCCCTGGTAATGTATGATTGCCAGCACCTGTGGTGACACCTTTCTTATCAGTTACCTAGCTCCCCACAGGTGCTGGCAATCCTACATTATCCATACCTCCCAGCATGCCCCTCTCCAGGAGGACACAATGCTCTGTTCCTGGGCTTCCCTGGTAATGTATGATTGCCAGCACCTGTGGTAACACCTTTCTTATCAGTTACCTAGCTCCCCACAGGTGCTGGCAATCATACATTATCCATACCTCCCAGCATGCCCCTCTCCAGGAGGACACAATGCTCTGCTCCTGGGCTTCCCTGGTAATGTAGGATTGCCAGCACCTGTGGTGACACCTTTCTTATCAATTACCTAGCTCCCCACAGGTGCTGGCAATCATACATTATCCATACCTCCCAGCATGCCCCTCTCCAGGAGGACACAATGCTCTGCTCCTGGGCTTCCCTGGTAATGTAGGATTCCCAGCACCTGTGGTGACACCTTTCTTATCAGTTACCTAGCTCCCCACAGGTGCTGGCAATCCTACATTATCCATACCTCCCAGCATGCCCCTCTCCAGGAGGACACAATGTTCTGCTCCTGGGCTTCCCTGGTAATGTATGATTGCCAGCACCTGTGGTGACACCTTTCTTATCAGTTACCTAGCTCCCCACAGGTGCTGGCAATCATACATTATCCATACCTCCCAGCATGTCCCTCTCCAGGAGGACACAATGCTCTGCTCCTGGGCTTCCCTGGTAATGTATGATTGCCAGCACCTGTGGTGACACCTTTCTTATCAGTTACCTAGCTCCCCACAGGTGCTGGTAATCATACATTATCCATACCTCCCAGCATGCCCCTTTCCAGGAGGACACAATGCTCTGCTCCTGGGCTTCCCTGGTAATGTATGATTACCAGCACCTGTGGTGACACATTTCTTATCAGTTACCTAGCTCCCCACAGGTGCTGGCAATCATACATTATCCATACCTCCCAGCATGCCCCTCTCCAGGAGGACACAATGCTCTGTTCCTAGACTTCCCTGGTAATGTATGATTGCCAGCACCTGTGGTGACACCTTTCTTATCAATTATCCAGCTCCCCACAGGTGCTGGCAATCATACATTATCCATACCTCCCAGCATGCCCCTCTCCAGGAGGACACAATGCTCTGTTCCTGGGCTTCCCTGGTAATGTAGGATTGCCAGCACCTATGGTGACACCTTTCTTATCAGTTACCTAGCTCATCACAGGTGCTGGCAATCCTACATTATCCATACCTCCTAGCATGCCCCTCTCCAGGAGGACACAATGCTCTGTTCCTGGACTTCCCTGGTAATGTAGGATTGCCAGCACCTATGGTGACACCTTTCTTATCAGTTACCTAGCTCCCCACAGGTGCTGGCAATCATACATTATCCATACCTCCCAGCATGCCCCTCTCCAGGAGGACACAATGCTCTGCTCCTGGGCTTCCCTGGTAATGTAGGATTGCCAGCACCTGTGGTGACACCTTTCTTATCAATTACCTAGCTCCCCACAGGTGCTGGCAATCATACATTATCCATACCTCCCAGCATGCCCCTCTCCAGGAGGACACAATGCTCTGCTCCTGGGCTTCCCTGGTAATGTAGGATTGCCAGCACCTGTGGTGACACCTTTCTTATCAATTACCTAGCTCCCCACAGGTGCTGGCAATCATACATTATCCATACCTCCCAGCATGCCCCTCTCCAGGAGGACACAATGCTCTGCTCCTGGGCTTCCCTGGTAATGTATGATTCCCAGCACCTGTGGTGACACCTTTCTTATCAGTTACCTAGCTCCCCACAGGTACTGGTAATCATACATTATCCATACCTCCCAGCATGCCCCTCTCCAGGAGGACACAATGCTCTGTTCCTGGGCTTCCCTGGTAATGTAGGATTGCCAGCACCTGTGGTGACACCTTTCTTATCAATTACCTAGCTCCCCACAGGTGCTGGCAATCATACATTATCCATACCTCCCAGCATGCCCCTCTCCAGGAGGACACAATGCTCTGCTCCTGGGCTTCCCTGGTAATGTATGATTCCCAGCACCTGTGGTGACACCTTTCTTATCAGTTACCTAGCTCCCCACAGGTACTGGTAATCATACATTATCCATACCTCCCAGCATGCCCCTCTCCAGGAGGACACAATGCTCTGTTCCTGGGCTTCCCTGGTAATGTAGGATTGCCAGCACCTATGGTGACACCTTTCTTATCAGTTACCTAGCTCATCACAGGTGCTGGCAATCCTACATTATCCATACCTCCTAGCATGCCCCTCTCCAGGAGGACACAATGCTCTGTTCCTGGGCTTCCCTGGTAATGTAGGATTGCCAGCACCTGTGGTGACACCTTTCTTATCACTTAACTAGCTCCCCACAGGTGATGGCAATCAAACATTATCCATACCTCCCAGCATGCCCCTCTCCAGGAGGACACACTGCTCTGCTCCTGGACTTCCCTGGTAATGTAGAATTGCCAGCACCTGTGGTGACACCTTTCTTATCACTTAACTAGCTCCCCACAGGTAATGGCAATCCTACATTACCAGGGAAGTCCAGGAACAGAGCATTTTCTCCTGCATGGAGAGGGTCAGGTAGGCAAGTATGCATTAACCCCTTCACTGGTAATTCCAAGAATTTTCCGGGCTATGCCTTAATGCCCAGACTGGCCTGCCAATTGATGAAACATTCTCGGGATTCCCAGTGTTTAGCTCCCTCTCCTCCTTCATTATAGTGCAATAAAACCGGCTGATTGACGGTTCAGCAGCACTGCCCGGACTAGGGTTACCACCTTTCCCCTTTAATTCCGGACACATATTAATTACACAGGTTCTGTGGCTGGCTGACTTCAAGACTCCATATCACCTGGTTTTAAACTTCCACAGAACTTGTGTAATTAATATGTGTCCGGAATTAAAGGGGAAAGGTGGTAACCCTAGCCCAGACACGGGGACACAGCAGTGGTTTTTTTTTAGGGAGCACTCCCCAGAAAAAACTCGCCCAGTGGGGAGCGCTCCCTAAAAAAAAAACACCACTGAAGGGGTTAATCCCTTTTTAAAAGGTAATCAATCCTTTAAAATATTTTATGCCTTATATGGAAAAACAAATCCACTTTATAGCCCCATACACACTAGACGACCACCACGGGGCCATCTGTTACTTGTGGGTAGTGATATACGCTACCCATTAGGACCTCTAGCATCTTTCCATCTGTGCAGTAGGACCTCTAGACTCTGTCTCGTCCAAGGCGGCGGCCATTTTTGGTGGGATATTTTCAGCAGATTCTATACGACTCACTGGACCATGCGCCCACACAGCGCCGGCTCCCCCAAGCCACCGTTTGGGCTGCAGTACCATTGTTACGCAACTATCTATGACCATGGGCCGGATGTAATGCTATGTCTGGCGGATGTCCAGAATGCTGGTCGAATTTTTAGTTTTTTTAAAGGGGCAGTCATCCCACACGGCCGCTGGACACACAAACCATTACATCTGGCCCTGTGTACAGAGCACTAATCATAACATTTACAAAACATGGCACTTCGCTTCAAATTATCCATTAAAAGAAAACAACTAATGCACCACACGTTTATCATGTGACACGGGTCCAGGTGGGAGCGTTTTCAGAGAGGAGCTGTCCCATGTGCAGCCTCCTGTGTCCAGGGCCTCTCGTCTCTGCCGGGAGCTGAGATAGGGATCATTGTAGCACCCTGCACCTTTCTAAACCTGTGTAGTTCCTGGGATGTCTGTGGTACTTCTAGTACAGTGTGGTCTGTATTTCATCACTGATATGCAGATCAATACTGTAGTAGAAGCACCACAGCAGAGTGGCACCCTCTGCAGGGAAGAGGATCTGTGCTGGTTTGGAAAGCTGCATGGGCTAGAATGAACACTAAGTGTTGTGCAGCGCTATTAGCGTCTGAGCCCTGGAGCCCATGCACAGATCGCCGTAACATTGGCGCTGTGGAGATTTTTCTGTCAGTTTCTGCAGCACGGCTGCTGTCTTTGCAAGACTCCTAAAGGGGAAAGTATTCAAATAATGGGTGCATCATGTGTGGCGTGGGCGTGACCCCCTGGACCCATTATAACTACACTACTGGGTCTATGGCCACATATCCAATCGCAGAAATGTTGCTGATAAAATAAATGGAATCAATCTGCTCTATAAGATGTTTAAAACAATGGGGGTCATTCAGACCTGAATGCATGGCTGAAATTACCAGACCGGGCGATTATCGGTAGTCTGTGCATGCGTATGGCCCATAGTTTGTATGCATGAGGCCATCCTGTGCTAAAATCCTTAAATTGATTTTTTTGCAGGCCATATGCAAGTTGATTGACAGGAGGCCGGCGTACGTGGGTGGTAACCGGTCCATTACTGGGAGCTTCAGGGAAAATGAAACCGTGCGCAGGTGTTTAAGGGAAATACGTGTGATGTCATCTCCGGCCCGATCCGACTGTTTCCATCGCAGCCACTGAGTAAGTCCCGGGCTACGCACATTCCATGGTTTGCAGGTTTGCACAGGGTGGTGCGATTTCACTCAGACTACGCAGCGGATATATAATCGCAGGGTGATTGCAAGGCTCTGCTATATTGAGTCGCAGTGATCCGGTCTGAATAACCCCCAATATCTGTAAAGTGATCTGCCCCATTTCTATATCTGCAGACACCTGTAACACAATCCGCCCAAATCCCCGCCTGTGACACCGCACAACTTAGGCTGTTGTTAGGTTTGCATCTAGTTACAGGAATCAGCTAAAATAACACAGTAAAACAAGTTCCTGCGCAGCGTTCCAGCTCTGTCCGCCGATTGAGTAGGTGTCTTCCCGACTTTATTGCACTCTTGTTAATCCGTGCAACATAAATTGAACGCAGAACTGTTTGTCTTTAACTATGGGAGTTTGGAAAAGACGAGAGAGGCAGCCAACGGCGCAACACAAAAAGTCAAATATATGGGAATAAGTGGATATAAAACAAATATATACTGTGTATATACATTGTAAGAAAACACCCAGGGAGCAGGAGTGGACAAATTGTGTGTTTAATCCATAGTAACCGATAAACACACACAGAAATCCACCATAATTCACGCTACAGTTACACTCTCCTGGGCTTCCCCAGTCCTCTAAGTGCTTTACCTCTATACGTTGCGGCACTGAAAATATACATTGCATCCTATTGTGAATGATCCCTACTAATACTGCGCTTTGTCCTCACTGACATCTGTCCGTGATCCTGATCTGAATCTCTCGTCGGACGGATTCTGCAGAATGGAACGTGTTCCTTAAAGATCATCGCGTTCGTGCTCGTCATTTGTTTTAAGTTATTCTTCCCCCTGGACGTTGGAGTATCCCGGTGAAGTATGGTCTGTTATTTGTTCCTTCAGCCCCCTCTAACATTTGTCATCACTTCGTTCTCGTGCTGTAAGTGCTCTCGCAGGGGTTACGCAACCACAGGCAAACATCAATCTCCTTGTGCGCAGTAAAAGTGGGTCCGCAGACTCTGCTAAATGACTCCTGCCGGGGCGACGATGGTGAAATCATTGTGTTCCAGACACTGGTGGGGGAGGAATAATGTGCGTTTCTACATTACTGTATGTAGGACCTAGCATCTGGGTACCGTATACTGTAGGTAGGAAGTCCTACAGTCCATACACAGTGACTGCAGGTATTCATACCTAGTGCCAGTGGGGTTTTACACAGGTACTTCCTGGAATAATTTATGCTGTGAATTGCAGTCAATCGCAGGCAACAAAGGGGGATATAAGCAAGGCTCCCAGAGTCCCAAATCAACTTGAAAAACTTGTCCGTTCCAAGGGTCCAGGCTAATTCCTGTTCCAGCATTACCTGTGCATCTGTGTCCTGCTGCTGCTGTTACCTGCTACCTGGATAACTCTCCACCTGCCAAATTCTCTTCAAGCCATTACCATCTCCACCTAAAGTAATCTGTGCTCAGTCCATGATATGCTCAGCAGAGGTCACCATTGGCTTCCAGGCCAGAAGCCTACCATCATCTCCGAGGCCGATAATGATACCATCAGTTCCCAGACCAATTGTTCTACCATCAGATCCAGTCCATCAACCACAGCACCGGTTTCCAGACCGCTAACATCACTCCCAGCTCCTAGGCCGAAGAACTTCATTATCGGTCCCCTCACCGATAATCATCACCATTGGTTGCCTAACCAGTAGTGCTCCCTTTTGGCTCTCAGGCCAACATACCTCCCTGGCTCCCAGGCCAGATCCCTCCCTCGGTTCCCAGACCGACACCTATTCACACCAGTATTCAAGCTACAGATACTGTGAGCCTCATCTAGGGGGGTCTCGGCACACCATTCACCAAGGCCTGCCAGATCGCACGTCCACATGCGCTAGCGCACCAGCCACCAGGACTGTATCGCTGGTGCACTGTCGCACCAGTATCTATACCTGTCACCATCGGTTTCCAGACCAATAACTTCACCATCGATTGCCATATTCACTCAAGACCTCCCTGTGTGTCCAAAGCTCCTTGCGGGACTCTGCACCCCTGTTCCTGGTATCCATCAACACTCTGTCCCAGCTGCTTCCTCATTCTGTATTCATTGTATGTCATCCCGATTCATTAAACCACCACGCTTCAAGTATTTAGCGCCCCCAATGCCCCACCTAGTTTATAGCTTGGAACACAGATTTCTCCAGTATTGACAAAAACACTGAAAGAAAATTAGTTAAAAAAAAACAATATGTTTCTATTTTCAGTTAGGAAAAAAAAAGAAAATTATGATCAAATTTTTCTTTACTGTAAAAAAAACTTTTTTCTTTTATTACAGACTTTGGGGACGAAGATGCTAATTTGATCATAACCTGCGTTAATAACTCCATCTGTTTACACCTCCCCCCCCCCCTCTGTCTACGTAATATGGCAGTGTTTGACGGATGGATCCCATACGTTACAACTTCCAGTCATGAGCTGGTCTTCAGCAGCCACCGAGCGGCAAATACAGTATTATTAAATTCTGGCCCACCCCAATGGAAGGATCAGCCTTCGTACTTAACATTTTATGAACCGGTGTTCCACCCTTACTCCTGGGATAGGTCTTAGTTTAGTAATTGATATTACTTAACCGTATATTGAGTTTTTCATTAGGAATGTCCTAATGCGTTACTTGTATGGGTTATGGGAGATTTTGCCAGATATACGTCTGAAAGGTCTTTGAGTTCTGTAGAAGGAGCGAGCAGAATTTTCCAGGACCTTCTTGGAGGGGTCAAAGCTAGGTCTCCATCATTTCCCTGTACTGTACGTTTGGTGACTGATGTTTGGGATGAGTGCAAATGGTCAAAAGTGATTTATCGTGTAGACATTACACTTTGCGCTTATGTATCAATTTGAATGTCTAAACGTGCTATTTTGCAACTGTGTTTATTTTCTTTCATCCGAGTTGCTAACATGACGGGAAGATTGCGTTACATTTCAGTAACAATAATGCCCATATGTGCTTGCTCATTGTTTCGAATATATTGGAAGCACTAACTACACCAATTCCCCCGGACTGCCTGCAAGCCAAGATTTATCGCATCCCTATTGTATATACATGAATGAAATCAGCTTTAGTAATCTACAAGGATTGGACGCACACGTGTAAGATGCTGTAAAAGAAAATATAATATTGTTGAATAAAGCGAGCAACAAAAGTAAAATGACTAAGACACTGTGGGCAAAATTTACTATGTCTCAGTCGTATTTTGTATATGACTGAATACGACTGTTATCGGTGGGGTATTTCATTTACACATTTCTATTCCGGAGCATACTGTAATTTACAAAGGTGTCGTATTTTTGAGATTCATATTTTTCGATGTCGTATGTGTCACAAACTGAAGTCCTGTTACTACCAACTCAGGAATTGGCTCGACCTGACACAGGGGCGCGAGGTCTAACCGTGCCGGGGGTTTTCTGCCAGTGACCCCTCCAAGCGGGATTTTGACTTCGGCGGCACCCGACACGTTGGTCGCGGTGCCTGGTCAGGTTTCCCGTGTGAGTTGGAAGTAGCTTGTGGAATATGGAGCGTGGTCATCAAGCCGGGTCGGTAACAGGTGAGAAGATACGGTACCAAGGGATGCAACAACGAATGGTCAGAGTCAGGCCGGGTCATACACAGGAAGGCACAGTTCACAGTACACTGGGATGAGGCTGAAGAAAGGTCACTGGACAAGCCGAGATCAAACACCAGTACCGAAGGATAAAGCAGGAGAATGGTCAGGAACATGCCGAGGTCAAATACAATAGTCATAGTATTTGGACAAGGCAATAATCTAGTAATGGACAAGGCACAGGAACGCTGGAGCTGGTGTGAACCTATACTCTGGCAAAGTCTGTCTGCCAGAGGCTGCCTTTTATAGGAAGCACAATTAGCTGGATACTCATAGGTGCCTCAATCAATGAGGGCTGAGCATGGTCAGGTTACACAGAACTTCCTAGCAGCAGAGATTCACCCAGGTGCTGCAATTAATTAGCAGAGCTCAGATCACACAGAACTTTCCTGCAGGCATGGAGCAGGGCTGAACTGACAGGAGAAGTCACAAACCAGGTAAGCACCAACCAATAACTGAATGTTGTGACAGTGTGGAGTCATATTTTTGGGGCGTATTTTTTTACAACTTGTACTGGAATACGCCTAGTATATACATGTTGAAAGTCTGATTTTGTGAAATACACCTGCAAATTAAGGTGTATTTATTTGGAGTTTTTTCTTACAATTTGTACTAGAATATGCCTAGTGTACGTTCGTATTACGTTCGTATTTTGAAATACGATTTGAAATTAAATTTCAAAATGACACTGGAGTAATGTAAAATTCAAGGCGTATTCTTTCGATGGCGTATTATTTCGTGTTTTTGTAAAAATACGAATACACCAGGTTGTTACGGTCGTTCAATACAAAGTACTAACGTTATTTCCCATTAGTAAATCACAAAAATACGAATATGTACCCAAATACGATTGAATACGAATATGCCAATTCCTACTGTATTTTGTTTAATAACTCCTTAGAAGGTTTGATACATCCCCTCCATAACTGTAGATTAATCTGTACATGAGGTACAGTAGGTACAGTATATGGTCTAGGAAGGGTTAGAACTACTGTCAGAGCTGTCATCAGGTGGGAGCCAAATCCTGGATCCGGACAGAAAGAGGGCCAAGGACTAGAGTTTATCACATTTCCCTTGTAGAAATGTAGAGGTATTGTAGTGCGGCCGGTGATGTGGACACCGGAGGTCTTGCCAGGCACGTCGGAGTGCCCTGGCTATTTTGTTAGTCCCATGCCTCACAATTTTTGAAGGCAGCCTGGTTATTGTGAGGCTGTGCATCACTGTTAAGCAATGGATTTGTTTAAAATGATTTCTATTTGTCTTGTTACATTGCACCAAAATGATGTTAAACAAATATATGGCTTAGCAGTCATACCTAGGATTAGAACCTGTGGCCTGTCTTTAGAATGCTCATGCGTCCTATGTAGGGGTCTGCTTCTAGTGGAACAGATTGTGGGTTCTAATACAGGGAGAGACACTTGCAAAAAATATGTTTACAATAAAGATTTATGTTTATACTGTATATATATATATTTATTTATTGATTATTTGAATGCTAATGAGTTAGTTTGTGGTAGTGAGTGCTGGGTCTCCTGTGTTTGTATTTACTAGAGTGTGTGGTCACAGGCCACCACACCCGACCCTGATATATATACACAGTCTGTGTTCTGAAATATATGTATTCTTTATATTTGTGTATATCTATCTATCTTTCTATCTAAATAAATATATACATATATATATATATATATATATATATATATATATATATATATATACACGCACAAACACACATGCATGCATATATTTATAGAAGGTGGGGGGACACCAATATTTATCTTTCTTCCATTCAACTGGGATGATATTACGCCATTGGCTAGAACAGTTGTATAAGCCTGCTCCATAAGTCACATGGCAGGATGCTGAGTTCATTGTGTTCCAGCCTAATTATCAGGGGAAGAGCAGACTGGTGTCAGGTGAGATCAGGTCACAGACATAGAGAATACATCAATCTAGGATTGTTCCATTGTTGAGTCTGCAGCGAGGGATGATTTCTGGGCAACAAGAAACCCCCCTTAAGTGCACTACTGGAAATGTACGGTACTTGTGAGTTATCTGGGCGCCCGATTTCTAAATCGGGTCGGATCGGGCACATCGCATCGCATCGCATGCGACCATCGGATGCGATGCGATGCGATGCGATGACCCGATTTTTCCATAGGAATCAATGTTAAAATGGACTGAGTCCATTTTAACATGGAATTCAATGGGAAAAAGGGGTCCTTTTCATACCCCTACTATCCAAGTGGGCATGGAGTTGGATATAAACCTGTGGCGAGCGTAGCGAGCCACCGAGCCCGAAGCGTGGCGAGCGTAGCGAGCCCCGCGAGGGGACACAGAATACCGTCCCCTCGCGGGGCTCGCTTCGCTCGCCACGCTTCGGGCTCGGTGGCTCGCTACGCTCGCCACAGGTTTATATCCAACTCCATGCCCACTTGGATAGTAGGGGTATGAAAAGGACCCCTTTTTCCCATTGAATTCCATGTTAAAATGGACTCCGTCTATTTTAACATTGATTCCTATGGAAAAATCGGGTCATCGCATCCGATGGTCGCATGCGATGCGATGCGATGCGATATCGCATCGCATCTGATTGTATGCCTTAACTTAAGGCATACAATCAAAAAATCGGGCGCCCAGATAACTCATAAGTACCAAATGTACAAAGCATAGACACCAACATCAAAGTAACTTAATAGGATTTGAGAATAAAATAAGTGCATAAATTAAAGTTTACGGTTTATATCTTTTTTTTCTGTGACCATTTGAGAATATTACAGCTACAGAATGAAAGTACAATAGGAATCAAGTTCATAATTGTTCAATAAAAGAGAGTCATGACACAGTAGATGCAACACTTAATGACCATCATGTCCAATTCAGTTAACGCTTGTAAATTTTTGAAAATTTTCTTTCAAAATCTCCCAATAAAATCACAATTATTCTGCGGGAATTAAATCCCACCGATTTTTTAAAGTGAATTTAAAAAAAAATGTGATATGATAAAGTTAATCTGAAACATTATTTTACATGTGAAATCTAATTTTAATTTTAAACTAAAATTCCAATGTTTAAAAAAATTACTGAGATAAAAAAAATCTACAATTTTATTTATTTTTTTTTTTCTAAAATGAAACTCTAATGAAAACAGTTGGAGTCTGTCGCTCCACCGCTGTTAAACCTATACTGCATGTAAGTGAATACTGTATACCATGATTTTTTTTTTTTTATGCGATCATTGGCAGTAAAAGTTTATTTTAGAAAAATATATGTCATTTTTTTTTTTTTTTATGACCATAGTGTATATTTCGGAAGTGGTCTGATTTGTAACATCAGCACGAGTACATACCGTACTGTTTGTTTATGAAATTGCGGTAACCAGGTGGAAACTTTTTACATGACATTCCAGTAACGTGCATTTCTGAAAGGTCAACAAATATATATACTCCCCTTGCAGCTCGCAATTTCCAAGTCACGGATTGGAAAACAAGTTTGTCATTTGCTAAGACATATGGATTAATTCACCTCCATAAAATCATGAGTAACTGGACTGTATTCTTAGAATAAAAAAAAAAAAAAATTATACAAAAAATTACAGAAACTAAATTTGTCATTCCCAGAAGAAAACCTCCAGTCCAAACACATCTCTTTGTGTTGAAAAACGGGGAAATTGTGTTGTGAATCGTCATTTCCGCACTCTTGCAGATTCCAACTCATTTCAATTGTAACGGAGGGATGTTGAATGGATTTTTTTTCTCCTGAAGGACACAAAATAAAAATGAATTTACTGCCAGATCTGGATGATCACGGTAATGATTTACGGCTTGTAAGCCACTCACAATGTGAGAAGTTTTGAGCAGCGTTTAATTGGGAAAGAGGGGAAAAGGTGGGGGGTCTCCAACATCTGGGATGGGGGTATATTATATCTATACAATGTTGCTGAATTTAACAATATTATTGTTGAGTTCCTTAACAAAAATTAAACAATGTTCCAAATTCATATGTATTTTATTTTTTTAGTAACATAACGCCTGTGGATGCTATTTTTGTGGTGAGGTTTATACTGGCAATTTAGGGCAATGAAATGTAATTATTATTTTAAGTACACCGGTCATGTGCTATGCACAGACTGCACACAGTGGAAAACTCACTCAATGGTGAGCCCTGGTAAGCAATTTGCAGGCTTGCTTGGGGCGGGTTTTCACTCTGGCAGGGTGGCGTATATCGTGTGATCTGGTCTGAATCAGACCTTTGGTTTGTATTCTATAGTGGACAATACGATATTTAGGTGCTAATCCAATCAGTTCCTGCAGCCATCTGGAAACTCCGCCCACTCTCCTCCGCTCTTATGGCACTTACACTATTGCCCTTATTCTGGTTCACTCGCAAAGGCAAATTCCTTCTCAAATGGACAAAACCATGTGCACTGCAGGTGGGGCAGATGTAACTTGTGCAGAGAGAATTAGATTTGGGTGGGGTTTTACTTCACAGTGAGATCTACTGTATATTGCAGTGTAAAAATAAAGCAGCCAGTATTTTCCCTGCACAGAAACAAAATAACTCACCCAAATCTAATTCTCTCTGCACAAGTTACATCTGCCGGTACTTGTTTCCTAGCAGGGCGCCCACTAAGCAAATAGCTTAGTCGCTATTCTGCGTAGGAAAATCGCATCGCATCACATCACATCACATACCATCTATAGTGCTGTGCGATGTGTGCGATGTCCATGCTAACGCTACAGAAGTGCTTATACAATGAAATATTGCATAGGATCGCATGGCACCAAATGCGATGAGATGCAATGCGATATTTGATTGTACATGCAATGAGATGTGATGAGTGCTTACAATGAGATGTGATGGGTGCTTACAATGAGATGTGATGGGTGCTTACAATGAGATGTGATGAGTGCTTACAATGAGATGTGATGGGTGCTTACAATGAGATGTGATGGGTGCTTACAATGAGATGTGATGAGTGCTTACAATGAGATGTGATGAGTGCTTACAATGAGATGTGATGGGTGCTTACAATGAGATGTGATGCTATGTGATGTGTGCATAGTATGTGATGTGATGGGTGCTTACAATTATAAGCACCTGCAGCTATGCCATTGTTTCACGTCAACCCCAGTATCCACGCCCCCCGAAGTGTGGCGAGCGCAGAGAGCCCCGCGCAGGGTGGCGGAATGCGTCCTCCGACCTTTTCATACCCCCACTATCCATGTCGGCGTGGAGTTGACTCTAGATAGTGTGGCCGAGGCCGATGTGTGGCGAGCGCGGCGAGCCCCGCGAGGGGATGCGGATAACTTTACATGTATTCTGCGTCCCCTCACGGGGCTTGCTACACTCGCCATTATCTAACATCAAATCCACGCCGACGTGGATAGTGGGGGTATGAAAAGGTCGGAGGACGCGTTCCACCGCCACTCCCGGGGCTTGCTGTGCTCGCCACGCTTCGGGGTGGCGTGGATGCTGAGGTTGACATTAAACAATGGCGTAGGTGCAGGTGCTTACAATTGTAAGCACCCATCACATCACATCATATGCACACATCACATAGCATCACATCTCATTGTAAGCACCCATCACATCTCATTGTAAGCACCCATCACATCTCATTGTAAGCACCCATCACATCTCATTGTAAGCACCCATCACATCTCATTGTAAGCACCCATCACATCTCATGGCATGGGTGCTTGTACAATCAAATATCGCATCGCACACATCGCATGGTAAAAACGTACCATGCGATGTGAGGAGATGCGATTTCACTATGTTTGCGTACATAAGAAATCTGGGCGCCCTGCTAGGAAACAAGTACCCACCTGCCCCAGCTGCAGTGCACATGGTTTTGTCCATTTAAGAATTTGCCTTTGCAAGTGAACCAGAATAAGGGCCTCTCAGTGTTCCTGGTTGTGTCATTACAAATTCTTTGTAAAAATGTACGGATATACTTGAGGAATGAGTTTACGTTGACCTATGGACACTTGGGGAAAGTAATGCGCCATTGACGGGAATGTCAGGGAGATTCATCCTAAGGGACTGTGGGCCGGATTCAGGCTTCTTAGCAAACCAAACAGCGCACAACTGGACAAAACCATGCTCCGCTGCAGGTGTGGCAGATGTAACATGTGCAGAGAGAGTTAGATTTGGGTGGGGCGTATTCAAACTGAAGTCTATTTGCGGCGTGCAGCTCCGATTGGGCGGCGGGCACTGACATCATCAACTGCCTGTCCTCGCGAGGGATCGGCCCGTCTGCGTTCGCATGGGGCACCCAGTGTTTTCCTGGGCTCCCCCATGCCCCATTCTCCATATCCTCCCCATCCCGCCCCGATGCTTGCGAATAGCTTGGCGACTATGCAAGATGCCAAGCTATTCGCAAAGTAGGGCTGTGGCTGCACATGCGCATAACAAAGCGCGCACAGTCCCCAAAACATCGGGATGGGCAAATCTAGCAAAATTGCGAGTCCACTAGAATAAGGCCCATGGATCTGTACCTGTATAACAGCGAGGAGATACGTGGGGTAACATGGCGCACACATCTTCCCATGTCATTGCCATGATGAGTTTTATTGTCTCGTTTAACCTTTCCTGTATCTAATCTGGCTCTGCCTCGTGCTTTGATACCTGGGTGGTATTGCAGTTTATGTCAGCTGTTATAGAGTGGCCTCCATACTGTATATCTGGAACCCATAAATCCCACACTTCAGGTGACAGCCAGACCCAGAAGAGGGATGGTCCCAGACCCCTGTGGCCTATTTAGGATACAGACAATTTACTGGTTAGACGCATCTACTGACGCTCGTCTGTCAGGATCCCCTGAGGATGAGACAGGGGAGCATCTGCCAGGTACAGGCTGCAATCAGTCTGCGTTCCCTGACATAGAACATATTTATTATCTCTCACTAACTCCCCTCTAATATTTTATTATTTATTGTCATTATAATTAATGAGTTACAGCAACTGGAACAGGGAGCCCGGGGATAGGCGGAATCAGACTCAATCATATACTTACACATATTTCTTACAATCCCTTGGCTGGAGTATTTTTTAATATGCAGACTTACACCTTACTGGGGAAGTATTCCCCGGCGGCATTCTATAGAGAAGGAGAAGTATGGGACTGGAGTTTGATGGGATGATCATTTGATTCTAGCTGAACGTGCTGGAAGATATAAAAAGGGTCCTGATTCAGGGTCCTAAAATATCTAGTTTTATATGGGAAATAAAACAACTTATTATGATTGTCTGCTATTGATCTCTTACAGAAACCACTTTGCCCCCCCCCCCAGCCCACCAAATATAAACAACACTAGGTGATTCATCGCGCCCTGCGGGCGCTCTTCACACCGTCGTAAGGGGCTGCGCCCCCTTAATTTGTGAACGTTTGTATTGTGAGAAACATGGTTAGAATTGTATGAAAGATGCCTGTATTGCAACTTGAGTTATAGGTGAAATGCGTGTTGTTTAGGTGTGTGTGTGTGTGTGTGTGGGGGGGGGGGGTGTTGTTTAGGTGTGTGTGTGTGCAATAGTATAGTAGGGTGTTTTTGAGTCAGCGGCTCCCCACTGGCGGAGGTCACAACACAGGAAAACAGGAGGCTGGGTAGTGATATAGGGGTGTGTGGGCATAAGGGGGACTAAAGAGGAGGGTGGGAGATGCTGTGCAGCTTCTGCCAGTGGGTGAGGGTCCAGCGTGGCAGCACAGGAGTACAGGACGGTGGCCCTGAGTCAGTGTCTCCTCCTACTGGGTGGGAGTTAGGGTGCATGAGAGCAGGAGGCTGGGTGGTAAAGCATGATAGGGGAATGTGGGCAACACAGGGTGAGCGGCTTCCCACTGGCGGAAGTTACGGGGCAGGAGAACAGGAGGCAGGGCAGTGATAGAGGTGTGTGGGCATGAGGGGTAGTAAAGGTTTTTGGCTGTTGCAGAGTAGGGATGGGCATTGGTGCAGACGCCATTGGCATTGATGGCAATTTTGCACCATGCCATCGATAGTAGTAACATATTACTTGGATAACCATCGATTGTTGTAGCTATCGATGGTCATCCAATATATCTCACTGAATAGATCGTGGGTCAATCAGAACTCGGTGGCGGGACTTCTGGGTGTGGGGGGGGGCGGAGCTATGCTCCGTGTCCCGGCACCTTAAAAAAAATTGAAACTTTGCCATTGATGTAGGGAAACCATCTGGTCCTCCCACATCGATGGCAAAAGTATTCACCATCGGCCATAAACCATCAATGATTTGAAATCATTGATTGTCGATGGGCATCCCTAGAACTGGAGGAGGGTGGGGGACAGTATGCAGCTCCCAGCAGTGGGTAAGCGTCTCCTCGCACTGGGAGGGAGTAAGGGGGTGTATGAGAGCAGGAGGCTGTATAATAGTGGTATGTGGGCAGGACATTGATAAAAGTTGTGGCGCTGGTGCAGAGGACCGTGGGGACACTTCTGGCAGTGGGTGGCCTTGAATCACTGGAAGGGGGGGGTTGTGGGGGTCAGTGCATTGCGGGAGGGGGGATTGTGGGGGTCCGTGAATCGCGGGAGGGGCGCGCGGGGTGCCGTGAATGAAGGGAGGGGGGGCGCGGAGGTCCGCGAATTGCGGAGGTCCGTGAATCGCGGGAGGGGGGCGTGTGTGGGGGGGGTCATGAATCGCGGGAGGTCATAGGGGGGCGGGTGCGGGGGGTGCCGTGAATTGTGGGAGGGGTGTGTGAATCGCGGGGGGTGTCACAGGGGTTCGCAAATCGCGGGAGGGGGCGCCGGAGGTGCTGTGGGGTTCCGTGAATTGCGGGAGGGGGTCCGCAAATCGCAGGAGGGGGGTGCCATGAATCTCGGGAGGGGGCGGGGGTTTGCAAATTGCGGGAGGGGGGCACAGCGAAGCATGTGAGGGGGGCGCGGTGAATCGCGGGAGGGGGCGCAGTGGTGCCGTGAATCGCGGGGGTGCCACGAATCGCGGGAGGGGGGGTCGCAAATCGCTGGAGGGGGTCCCGCGAATGGGGGGAGGGGGGGGTCGTGGGGGTTCCGCAAATCGCGGGGGTGCCGCGAATCGTGGAGGGGGGGCGCGGGGGGTCCTGCGATTCATGGGAGGGGGGGCGCGGGGGTCCCGCGAATGGGGGGAGGGGGTGTTCGCGGTAGGTACCGCAAATCGCGGGAGGGGGGTCGTGGGGAGGGGGGGTTGCTGGCAGAGGAGGGGGGGTGCGGGAGTAATGGTGGATGGTGGCTGTGGAGTAATGTTGGATGGTGGGCGTGTACTGTAGCCCTGGCTGGGCGGGGGGAGGTGATGTCAAGGGGGTGGAACATCATAAACATGAAAACGTCATACACATAAAACACTGGTCTTTTCCCTAGGGGGGGCGGGTTTGTGTATCCAGCTGGGTGGGAGCGTTAGCTACACAGGGTATGAGTGACAGATCTGGCTAAATATATAAGAGATACCCAGTGTGTGTGTTTGTGTGTGTGTTTAGGGGGGGGTTGTACTGAGCTTTGGAGAGAGAGAGAGAGATAAAGTACCAACCAGTAAGCTCCTAATTATCATGTTAAAAGCTGTGGTTTATAATGACCGTTTGGAGCTGTTGGCTGGTACTTTATCTCTCCTCACTTCATCACTCTCCAAGGCTTAGAACATATCCCTCACTGTATCATGTACCCCCCCCTCTATTCATTAATTATATATTTTTTGGTACTCTTTACCTATCACGGCGCCCATCGCGGGCATTGCGGGTACATTTATGTCTGGCCGCGACCGACGCGATGCCCGCGATTTCCCATTGACACCCATGTTAAACATGGAAATCGCGTTGGTCGCGTCGCGGCCGGCCATAAATGTACCCGCGATGCCCGCGACGCGATGCACCCGATTTCCCATAGCAATCAATGTTAAATGGCCCGACCGACGCGATTTTACTGTTAAATGCCTCAATGGACCCGATGTGGCCATAGGAAACAATGTTAAATGGGCCACAGAGGCCAAATAGGCAACCTTGACTGGGAAATGGCCCCCCCAATTGTTACCGCCACCCCACGATCAACGTCAACCCGAAGCGTGGCGAGCGTAGCGAGCCCGCGAGGGGCGGCGGTACGCGTCCTCCGACCTTTTCATACCCCCACTATCCACGTCGGCGTGGAGTTGAGAATAGAATAGTGTGGCGAGCGCAGCGAGCCACCGAGCCCCAAGCGTGGCGAGCGCAGCGAGCCCCGCGAGGGGACGCAGATACCTTCACAGCTATACGCGTCCCCTCGCGGGCTTCACAGGTATCCGCGTCCGCTCGCCACGCTTCGGGCTCGGTGGCTCGCTGCGCTCGCCACACTATTCTATTCTCAACTCCACGCCGACGTGGATAGTGGGGGTATGAAAAGGTCGGAGGACGCGTACCGCCGCCCCTCGCGGGCTCGCTGCGCTCGCCACGCTTCGGGTTGACGTTGATCGTGGGGTGGCGTAAACAATTGGGGGGGCCATTTCAGAGTTCAGGGTAAGTATTTGGGCTCTAAGGCCCATTTAACATTGTTTCCTATGGTAAAATCGGGTCCATTCAGCCATTTAACATGAAAATCGTGTCCATCGGGCCTTTTAACATTGATTCCTATGGCAAATCGTGGGCATCGCGTCACGGCCATCGTGTGCACATTTATGGCCGGCCGCGACGCGACCGACGCGATGTCCATGTTTAACATGGTTTTCAATGGGAAATCGTGGACATCGCGTCGGTCGCGTCGCGTCCGGGCATCTTTAGCCCGCATACGACGCGACCGACGCGATTTTTTACCTCACGATGCCCACGATCAAGATCGTGGGCGCCGTGCTAGGTAAAGAGTACATATTTTTTTACCTAGTTGCTTGTTACCAGGAGTTTCTTGCTCATTGCCAGCGGTTACATGCTCGATGATAGGGGTCTCTTACTCATTGGCAGGGGTTTTGTGTTCATTGCCAGGGATGTCTTGCTTGTTGCCAGGGGTTTCATCCTCATTACCAGGGGTTCCATGCACATTGCCAAGGGTTTCATGCCAGTTGCTAGGGGTTACATGCTTGTTGTCAGGGGTTAAATGCTCATTGTCAGGGGTTTCTTGCTCATTCCTGGGGGTTTCATGCCCATTGCCAGGGGATACATGTTCGTTGCCAAGTGTTTCATGCTCGTTGCCAGAGGTTACATGCTCATTGCCAGGGGTCTCTTGCTCAGTGCCAAGGGTTTTAAGCTCATTGCCATGGACTTATTGCTTGCTGCCAGAGGTTTCATGCTTGTTACCAGGGGTTAAATGTACATTGCCAGGGGTTTCTTGCTCATTTCTGGTGGTTACATGCTCATTTCTAGGGGTTTCATGCTCATTGCCAAGGGTTACATGCTCATTGCTAGGGGTTTCATGCTCATTGTCAGGGGTTTCATGCTCATTGCTAGGGGTTACATGCTAATTTTCAGGGTTACATGCTCATTGCCAGGGGGTTACATTCTCATTGCCAGGGGTTACATGCTCATTGCCAGGGGTTACATGCTCATTGCTAGGGGTTTCATGCTCGTTGTAAGAGCAACCCCTGTTGCAGAGAGCAAAGCAGTGGGAGAGAGAGAGAACAGGCTGCCGCTGCAGCACAGCCTCTCCCCCCAGCACAGGCTGCTAAGTGCTGTTTCCTGAGCTGGGAAAAGAGTCAGCTCTCGCCCAGCGCTGGTGTGAGATCACACCCATACCACCACCAGTGCCCGTCCGGACAAACAAAGTTTTTTTTCTTTGCAGGTTCATGGTCATGGCTCCTCCCATTGGCCATACCCCTTCAATCAGCTCTGCTATTGGGCAGAGAGCTCTGATGGACATGGGCAACCGGAGCCATGGTAGTTCTAGAGCACAATCTGAAGGGGTCTCTGATTACAGTGTGTGGCAAAATGTGTAACTGGCAATTAGATGTGTGGTTTAATATATGTAGTAGGCATTACGGCGTGTGAAAGGGTCATTACAGTGTGTGGCATAATGCATAATGGGAATTACAGTGTGTGGCATAATGTGTAACTGGCATTACGTTGTGTGGTATAATATATGTAATAGGCAATACAATGTATTGTACAATGTGTAAAGGTGTCCTTTTGCTGCTTGGTACCACATTCTATCACAACACTTGACCACACCCATTTAAGGGCATGCGCCCACTAAGAAAAATTTTCCATTTGCACCACTGGGTGCATCTAATGGTAGTGTTCAAAGACATGAAAAGTACAAAGTGCCAGAGTGCCGGGACAGGGACAGTACTCCCCATAGTATCCCCCTGCATGGGGACATGTTGGTGAGAGTTCCATGAAAACAGGGAAGGAGAAGTGATTGGTATATTGTTAATCCTTTGTTCCCCACATTCAATCTGTCTCGAAATAATGCCACATGCACCTAAAAAGACATATTCAAAATTCTCCCTTACCTTACACAAGACACTGCAAAAACTCTAATCCATGCTCTCATCATCTCCCGCATTGATTATTGCAATAGTCTCCTTATTAATCGGACATAGATGGTTTCATACTATATGATGTATGACCATCAACGATTTTACAGTTTACCTATAGATGGCCATCACTTTTCTATGACCAACTGGCCCGTGGGCCAGAAAGTACCTTGGGGTGTGGCTTCATGGGTATCAGGGGTGGAGCTATGCTCCGTGTCCCGTCACCTTGGAAAATAAAAAACAGGAATGGGTCAGATCCAGAGGGTCACTATGGTACCAGAGGATGGGCAGCATCAAGTCAGAAGAACCAGGAAATCACTGGGAGCAGTACCAGGGGAAAAAGTAGGAGAATCATCAGCTGGACCAGCTCGGAATTTCCTTAGGCATCATCCGGTATGCATAGCTGGACTCTTATTATTGGTTGATTATGGGTTGATACTGATTGAGTTAAAATCAATCTTAATCAATATTGGGCTTCCAGGTCTAAAACATTTAAACATTTACTGACAGATTCATTTTAAAATTAATTTTTAAATGTTAGTAAATGTATTAACCTTATGTCAGGCGCGCATCCCATTACCTGGGAACAGGGAAGCCGCACCTCCTGCTCCACACAAGCAATGGGCAGACGCCGGGTGCAATGTCTCCTGGTCCCTGCCCGGCACCTAGCAACAGGCTACTGCCTGTTGCATGGCAACTGGGACGCCTTCTGCATTGTTGCACTGACCATTGTTTTTGCCTAAGTATAACACCTTGTGCATTGTTGCACTGACCATTGTTATTGCCTATGTATAACACCTTGTGCATTGTTGCACTGATCATTGTTATTGTCTATTATAACACCTTGTGCATTGTTGCATTCCCGTACCTTAGGGCATGAGTACATCTCACTGTGTACAGTTTCTCCTGCCCAGCCTCCGATAGCCACTTTGTCTTTCGGAAGACCTGGGGGCATCTGAGTACTGGGCGGACCTACTCTGCCCTGAAAAGGCGGCTGGTTCTTGCAACCCAGTGCACAGTTGTTACACCTTAGAAGGCCAACATTGATGAAGAGCGATTTTATAATCGATCAACATGGACCAAAACAGACCTTTAGTAAATATGCCCCTTATGTTCATTTTGTATATTTTGAATTTGTTAAGAAATCTGGATACGCAGCTTTCTTCTACCGAAATCCCCACTGCTGGAACCACTTCCCTGAGATCCTTAAATCTGCCACCGGTCAAAACAGTTCCAAAGCTTCTGTCCCCCTGTTCTGTATGATCTTCCTGCCTCTGCACCTGTAACCAGGTCCCTCACAACTATCTACAATACATCCCAAACGTGCCTGGAAACGGGAGCTAACACTCCATTTATTTACTAAGAGCAAAATACTATAAATACCGTAATATATACAGTAGGCAGTAAAACCAATCATCTCCACAGTCTGTTACGGGTGATAAAGAACACATCCATAGGATCAGGAAGCAATATATACATATAGATGGCATTAATTCCTCATCTGGCTGCTGTGAATTATGTGCTGTGGGATTGTGTTCTATAGACTTGTTTTTCAAGTCTTTTAATCTTTCGCTGGCCTATGAATCTCCCAAAGGCGCATCCCCAAAAATGCGCAGGGTCAGCCCCTTCTCTGTTTCGCATCTCCCCCCCCTGACAGGTCATCCGCCTCGTAAATTGGATCATGGATGGGAGCTGCAGTAAGCCTGGACTCTGTGGGGGTGATACCATGATGTTTCAAGTCTTTCCTCAGTGTTCTGTTATGATGTAGTACATGAAATACCTTTCAGAATAATTGTTTCCAGAGGACACAATCCATCCTCACAGCTGATGAATCCCCCCCCCCTCCTCCGTCACAGCAATGTGTAAACAGAATTGGGGGAGAGGAAACATTTCATCCCATGCAGAAAAGTCCTGTCCCTCCGAGGTTTGAGGCACGATGATTGCCTTCTCAGTTGGAATCCAAAGACATGAGTAAGCCCGCTGCTGGGGGTCGTTGATGTGTGGATACTTCTCACTAAACCTACGAACCAATGGGCAACAATTTTTGTAACCCAATGACAGGCAATGACCTTTGTGTGTCTATCATCCTCATTGCAGTGGAACATAGAGGAAATGATACGGCAATTACATTTAAATAACCCATAATCATAACTTATTTCTATTGGGTGTGGATCAAAGGATGGACATTGTCTAGGCAGACGGTCAAAAGGTTGACAAGTACAGACTCGTCGTTGACAAACAACTGACACAAACAAAAATTCAACATGGAAAGGATCGACACGTGAAAAGGCCGACATTAAATTTTTTAAATTTTTTAGGGTTGTCATTGTCAACCGACCCCCAAATTAGTGTATAGCCTTCCCTCACATACCTAGCATCACTACCGTTGTGCTAGGTACACTTTACCATTCTTGGCTAGAGTCCATGTGGATGAAATATGAGAATGTCCCCAAAAAAAAGTAATGAAAAACTCATTTGGACACTTCCATGGCGTATATATTGAATGCTGTTTGGCGGGCTGTGAAGCCGAGCAGTGCCGATAACTCACTGTCACAACTTGGGGGTCAGTATTTAACTGCCCCCCACCCCCCCTACACTCGCTGTTTCCACTTTGCTGGGTTTTTCCAGGGAGGTGGAAATGGCGAGGCTCATAAGGAAATGCGGCAAACCTCACCGATCGGGGGAAGTCCCACAGAACATTGAATAGGGCACGCAGCCGGCTCTGGGGATTAAACATTGTTGACCTAGTGCATGTCAACATTTTGACAATTTTGACCTAGTTAATGTCGAGCTTTGTCAACTTCAGCATAGTGTATGTCAAATTTTTGGTATCGACCTATCATTCAGATCTCTTACAATTTTTGGCCTGCCTTTGTATAAAATCTAAATAATGTCTAAAATATGTTTTAATTGCATTCATTATTATTCTATTTTTCTGTTGTTTCATTTCTTAAAAAAACCCCAAAAAAACAGTAATGTTGATTAGCTGGCGGCCTCACAGTACTGAGGTATTGGGTTCGTGGGTTCGATTCCCTCAAGCCCAAAATTTTGGAAGACAATTAACTTACTGGTGTTTTGCAGTGTGGGAGGAAACCCATAAATGAATGGAGAGAACATACAAACTCCACTTTGGATGCATGGTTGCAGGAATTTGATAGAGCCTCAATGACAATTTTTTTTTTTTTTATCATATTTTTTAAACCCCACGCCTGATGTTGCAAATACTGTAAAGTTCAAATAAAAATATGTGCTCCTATGTACAGTAGCTTTCCGGTGTCAGTTTGCATGAGGGAGAAAAACGTCTATCGGTTTAAAAGTTTGGGATCCTACAGTTAAACACAATTCTCACAATGGATAAAACCCGCTCTGTTCCTGCAATCTGACGTTCTCCAGTCACATCTCCAGTGCTCCGCCATGTGTTTTTCATGAATTGTTATTTATGTTCCATGCAAAAATGTGAAGCAACTCTGTATATATAATAAGGAAAATATCATAACATACACGTTATATCAAGTCGTTCTTGAACACTTTCACATGTTCAGGTTCTTGTTCCACCGCAAACAAAAATTCCCCCCCGCAGCTTGCGCAGTACTGTTGTAGAGTTAGACCTGGTAATATCACAAGTTCTCTCTGTGCAGATACATTTAATGGTACTGACCCGAAGTGGCTAGTCGGGATGTCACGCCAGGTTAGAGCATTTGAAACGACATGATTGGTTAAAAATCAGTTTTGACGTTAAGAAGTTGGGAATTTATTTTGTGTGAATCATAGATTAAGACTCATTTTGACATTGAATTTATAAAAGGATCAGAGATGAAAGAAGTGTAAATCTTAAACAGGGACCCCTGCAAGAAGGTGTCTCTGATGCAGGTTATGTTCCACTGTGTAAGCACAAGACCAGAGATGGAATGAGCAGGATATTGAGGTTTGGTAGCACATTTATTTATTTATGTGCAGTGTCTTATATAGCGCAGCATATTCCATTACAGTGTCGTATATAGCGCGGCAGATTCCGTTACAGTGTCTTATATAGAGCAGCATATTCCGTTACAGCGTCTTATATAGAGCAGCAGATTCCGTTACAGTGTCTTATATAGCGCAGCAGATTCCTTTACAGCGTCTTATATAGCACCGCAGATTCCGTTACAGTGTCTTATATAGCGCAGCAGATTCCGTTACAGTGTCTTATATAGCACAGCAGATTCCGTTACAGTTTCTTATATAGCGCAGCATATTCCGTTACAGCGTCTTATATAGAGCAGCAGATTCCGTTACAGTGTCTTATATAGCGCAGCAGATTCCGTTACAGCGTCTTATATAGAGCAGCAGATTCCGTTACAGTGTCTTATATAGTGCAGCAGATTCCGTTACAGTGTCTTATATAGCGCAGCAGATTCCGTTACAGTGTCTTATATAACGCAGCAGATTCCGTTACAGTGTCTTATATAGCGCAGCATATTCCGTTACAGTGTCTTATATAGTGCAGCAGATTCCGTTACAGTGTCTTATATAGTGCAGCAGATTCCGTTACAGCATCTTATATAGCGCAGCAGATTCCGTTACAGCGTCTTATATAGCGCAGCAGATTCCGTTACAGTGTCTTATATTGCGCAGCAGATTCCGTTACAGTGTCTTATATAGTGCAGCAGATTCCGTTACAGCGTCTTATATAGCGCAGCAGATTCCGTTATAGTGTCTTATATAGCGCAGCAGATTCCGTTACAGTATCTTATATAGCGCAGCAGATTCCGTTACAGTGTCTTATATAGCGCAGCAGATTCCGTTACAGCGTCTTATATAGCTCAGCAGATTCCGTTACAGTGTCTTATATAGCGCAGCAGATTCCGTTGTGCTTTACAATTGGAAACAACTGTGATTAAACAAACTGGATATAAACAAACTGACATAGAGGTAGGAGGGCCCTGCTCGCACGCTTACAATCTATAGATATAGTAAGTACAGGTTTAAGATAGGCAGCAGTCTAAGCAAGGTTAGTTTTGTACAGTTTCAGGGCAGGCAGCAGACAAGCAAAGTCAGAGCTCCGTCTGGGTTCAGGGCAGGCAGCAGACAAGCAAAGTCAGAGCTCAGTACAGTTCAGGGCAGGCAGCAGACAAGCAAAGTCAGAGCTCAGTCCGGGTTCAGGGCAGGTGGCAGACAAGCAAAGTCAGAGCTCAGTACAGTTCAGGGCAGGCAGCAGACAAGCAAAGTCAGAGCTCAGTACAGTTCAGGGCAGGCAGCAGACAAGCAAAGTCAGAGCTCAGTACAGTTCAGGACAGGCAGCAGACAAGCAAAGTCAGAGCTCAGTCTGGGTTCAGGGCAGGCAGCAGACAAGCAAAGTCAGAGCTCAGTACAGTTCAGGGCAGACAGCAGCCAAGCAGTCAGAGCTCAGTCCGGGTTCAGGGCAGGCAGCAGACAAGCAAAGTAAGAGCTCAGTACAGTTCAGGGCAGGTAGCAGACAAGCAAAGTCATAGCTCAGTCCGGGTTCAGGGCCGGCAGCAGACAAGCAAAGTCAGAGCTCAGTACAGTTCAGGGCAGGCAGCAGACAAGCAAAGTCAGAGCTCAGTCTGGGTTCAGGGCAAGCAGCAGACAAGCAAAGTCAGCGCTCAGTACAGTTCAGGGCAGGTAGCAGACAAGCAAAGTCATAGCTCAGTCAGGGTTCAGGGCAGGCAGCAGACAAGCAAAGTCAGAGCTCAGTACAGTTCAGGGCAGGCAGCAGACAAGCAAAGTCATAGCTCAGTCCGGGTTCAGGGCAGGCAGCAGACAAGCAAAGTCAGAGCTCAGTCTGGGTTCAGGGCAGGCAGCAGACAAGCAAAGTCATAGCTCAGTCCGGGTTCAGGGCAGGCAGCAGACAAGCAAAGTCAGAGCTCAGTACAGTTCAGGGCAGGCAGCAGACAAGCAAAGTCAGAGCTTAGTCCGGGTTCAGGGCAGGCAGCAGAGAAGCAAAGTCAGAGCTCAGTACAGTTCAGGGCAGGTAGCAGACAAGAAAAGTCAGAGCTCAGTACAGTTCAGGGCAGGCAGCAGACAAGCAAAGTGAGAGCTCAGTATAGTTCAGGGCAGGCAGCAGACAAGCAAAGTCATAGCTCAGTCCGGGTTCAGGGCAGGCAGCAGACAAGCAAAGTCAGAGCTCAGTACAGTTCAGGGCAGGCAGCAGACAAGCAAAGTCAGAGCTCAGTCTGGGTTCAGGGCAGGCAGCAGACAAGCAAAGTCAGAGCTCAGTACAGTTCAGGGCAGGAAGCAGACAAGCAAAGTCATAGCTCAGTCCGGGTTCAGGGCAGGCAGCAGACAAGCAAAGTCAGAGCTCAGTACAGTTCAGGGCAGGCAGCAGACAAGCAAAGTCATAGCTCAGTCCGGGTTCAGGGCAGGCAGCAGACAAGCAAAGTCAGAGCTCAGTACAGTTCAGGGCAGGCAGCAGACAAGCAAAGTCATAGCTCAGTCCGGGTTCAGGGCAGGCAGCAGACAAGCAAAGTCAGAGCTCAGTACAGTTCAGGGCAGGCAGCAGACAAGCAAAGTCAGAGCTTAGTCCGGGTTCAGGGCAGGCAGCAGAGAAGCAAAGTCAGAGCTCAGTACAGTTCAGGGCAGGCAGCAGACAAGCAAAGTCAGAGCTCAGTACAGTTCAGGGCAGGCAGCAGACAAGCAAAGTCAGAGCTCAGTCTGGGTTCAGGGCAGGCAGCAGACAAGCAAAGTCAGAGCTCAGTACAGTTCAGGGCAGGCAGCAGACAAGCAAAGTCAGAGCTCAGTACAGTTCAGGGCAGGCAGCAGACAAGCAAAGTCAGAGCTCAGTCTGGGTTCAGGGCAGGCAGCAGACAAGCAAAGTCAGAGCTCAGTACAGTTCAGGGCAGGCAGCAGACAAGCAAAGTCAGAGCTTAGTCCGGGTTCAGGGCAGGCAGCAGAGAAGCAAAGTCAGAGCTCAGTACAGTTCAGGGCAGGCAGCAGACAAGCAAAGTCAGAGCTCAGTCTGGGTTCAGGGCAGGCAGCAGACAAGCAAAGTCAGAGCTCAGTACAGTTCAGGGCAGGCAGCAAACAATCAAAGTCAGCGCTCAGTCTGGGTTCAGGGCAGACAGCAGACAAGCAAAGTCAGAGCTCAGTCCGGGTTCAGGGCAGGCAGCAGACAAGCAAAGTCAGAGCTCAGTCCGGGTTCAGGGCAGACAGCAGACAAGCAAAGTCAGAGCTCAGTCCGGGTTCAGGGCAGGCAGCAGACAAGCAAAGTCAGAGCTCAGTCTGGGTTCAGGGCAGGCAGCAAACAATCAAAGTCAGAGCTAAGTCTGGGTTCAGGGCAGGCAGCAGACAAGCAAAGTCAGAGCTCAGTCTGGGTTCAGGGCAGGCAGCAAACAATCAAAGTCAGAGCTCAGTCTGGGTTCAGGGCAGGCAGCAAACAATCAAAGTCAGAGCTCAGTCTGGCATAATATATCTGTAAACGACACCAGTCACAGACATATTGGTTGCCCACAACCACCAACCTGATAGCAATATATCCTCTAGTGTGTACCCAGTGAAGGGTGTAAGATGCATTATTAGGCTGTGGCCCAAGAGGGTCACCCCTAATTTGTGCAAGTCCAATATAATATGTGACCCCTACAGTGCAGATGCCGGAGGTCCCAGTGTAGCAACCCGCATAAAATGTTTACTGGGGGTTCGTAAGTGTATTTGTTCTTTTAGGGAGAGGGGGGAGAGACCTGCAGGTGACTTCTCCTTTAAAGTACTTTAACAGTAGTTATTTCATGACATGTGCCCATACTTCCATTTGATTATTGTTGCTTTTATTTGTTGTGCACCATTATGCTATTATTGGGCAGGTTTAGCCTTAAAGCCGGGATTGTGCATCTTAGTGTAATTGTATTCTAATTGCAGAAGGGAACGGAGCCATGACTTCTGGTAAATAATCCTCTATACTGTCAGCCGGGACCTGCGGCCTGTATTTTTCTCTATGAAGACTTCAGATGGCCTTAAAGTTACCTTACAACGTCTCCCGGCACAGAGCCTCATTAAAATCGCAAACAGTAGGACGAGCGTGTCTTCCAAATTGGGTGTGACGAGCGTCTCCGCCGCGTAGGACACATAACCGTGCCTTGTGTTTTCTCTTCATGTGCCACAAGCCAACTTCAGTGCAGGCTGTGGCCGTTCACTGTCTAACAAGCTGTTTTATGGGTCTTGGACATTAGCAACCATGACATATATGAGTCTGGCACACTGAGATGGCTTCAGTAACCCTCTGACATAGAGGAATTAAAATGCAGTCACTGGAGGCAGATGCCTGTAGAAGATGGACAAAGGCTGGCCCCTTAGAATGACATAAGCAATATATTCATTGGCAAGACACAATGGGCAAGTGTGATACTTCTACCATATTTCTGTGCACTATAGTAGTGCCCTAGTTCATGTTATGCCACATTGTGGTGGCCTATGTAATTTTATGCCACACAGTCACCCAGTTCATATTGCGAGCAGGATGTACCAGTTTTAGGCTTTAGCTGCACATGTACTACAGGGTTTGTTATGGAGAGTAACACCAGAATGTTCTGGTCTTAACCTGTAGAAGCCTTAGGGCTTCCTTCTGCATTGTGCTCTGAGAGGGATCTGATTGGATTCCTCCCAGCAACAGGGACACATCACTCTGCGGGCCATAAACCCAGAAGCCCAGTGACCAGCGTTGATCACAAAGGACAGTTCCTTGTTAAAAGCATATCTTAGTACATGTGGTTAGTATCAATGCGATGCTTGGCGGAATGTAATGACATTGGGTTGTACATCTATGTCACATTTGGACCCCAGTTCACATTATTCCACACAGTTCCATAGTTCACATTATACCCAGAGCCGGCCTTAGGCATAGGCAAACTAGGCAATTGCCTAGGGCATTTGGAATGCCTAGGGGCATCAGCAGCTTCTGCTGATTAAAATGATATGCAGCATGCCTATATCCTGTGTGTGAGTGAGGCTGAATCTGCATATGAAATAGTGTATTCATGGAAATCACTGTAACATAGCATTCCGTATGCAGGTACAGCCACAGTCGCACACAGAATATAGGCATGCCGCATATCATTTTAATCATTGGAAGCTCCTTGTGTGTGCTGGTCATAACAATGCAAATAAGATGAATTTTCAGCAAAAAAGGCACCCAACGTTAGCAGAACTGGCCAGGAGCTGCATGGCTTATTGAGGCAAGATGTATGAGGAAACATCTGTATCCAAGCAGAGGCAGAGGTCACAGTGTTAGCGGCTGTGCGAGTGCTATCTGTGGGTGGGTTGGTTGTGCAATAGTGTTCGGTATATGTGTATGGGTCATTATGCGTCATGTATAAATGCATTAATAATGTGCGACATATGTGTAACAGGCATTATGTTTGTCACGTGTATAAGGGCATTAATAATGTGCAACATATGTGTAATGGGCATTATGTGTGTCATGTGTATAAGGGCATTAATAATGTGCAACATATGTGTAAGGGGCATTATGTGTGCCATGTGTATAAGGGCATTAATAATGTGCAACATATGTGTAATGGGCATTATGTGTGTCATTATGTGTATGAAGGGCATTAATAAAGGTTGGCATAATGTGTAATGGGCATTATGGTTATAAGGACATTAATAATGTGTGTCATGTGTAAGGGGCATTACTGTGTGGTATTATCAGGGGTGCCGAGAGAAAGGGGTAGGGGGTACAAATTACCCAGGCCAAAGTCTGATGGAAGGGCCCAGTGGGGGCCCTGGGCCCCCTCCCCTTAAGTGACAGCAGCTGCAGCAGCTCTTCTCCTCTGCCCAGCACACACTGCTTTGTGCTGGGTTGCAGTGTGGCCATGGAGGTGCTTAAAATACAATATTTTCTCAGGATTTTTTTCTAAGGGTATAATGTGAATAATGTGAGGAGTAATGGATATAAGGTAAAGTGGTACTACTGTGTTTTTATGTATCGTGAATAAGGGACACCATCGCATGATATAATGTGAATAAAGTTGCACTACTGTATGGCATAATTTGAATTGGGGGTACTATTGTGTGGCCATGCCCCTTCCCAGCAAGAACACACCCCTGTTTGGGCCGCGCACTGAATGGGTGCGCTGTTTCTATTTAAAATATTGCGGGTAGGAGCACCAATATGATGACTGCTATGATGAGGGTTGATGGTGCTGGGAAAGGGGAGCAGGGTCAGAGGCGGAACTAGTCGCGGTGCTAGGGGGCACCAGCCAAAATCTTGCCTAGGGCATCATTTAGGCTAGGGCCGGCTCTGATTATACCACACAGTGGGGCAGATGTATTATACGGTTAAAGCCACTCTCAACTTTGTTCCTTAGGTCGTGGATCACCATGGCTATCCTATTGTTCTTAGCAACAATACAATACACAGAACAATACAGTAGGGTATTAGCAGAGTAATCCTATTACTCACTTAATCCTATTAAAGGGCTAAATGAGGAGGGCTTCATCTGTAGACAATAAAAAGTGAAAAACTCATGTCGATCTTTTCTCACAATAAGCTTTTCCATGTCGAGCTTTGTTGTGTCGACATTTAAAACATGCAGACCTTATGAATGTCGACTTATAGTGGTCAACCTTGTGGCTGTTGACCTAGACACTGTTGACCAATCGACCCATACCCGTACAGTGCACAGAGTAGTACAAACTATAGATCTATATATTGTTGTCTTTTTTTTTTTTAATTAGCTGTTCAGTTCAAATTGCATGGAGTGACAGGGCTTATAGATGCACGTAAACAAAAGTGCGCCAGTAGAAACAGTACAAACCATATGCTTCCAGGCTTGTGATCCAGGAGTCCTTCTGTGAATGTGCTTAGTAATGCATGTACTGCAGGTTGTGCTGGGATGATAGGGCTTTTATAGGGTAGCCCACCATAACCAAAAAAAGGCTAAAAAAAAAAAAGTGAATAGGTGAAACCCAAATGATCGACATGCAAATTTGTTGACAGGTTTAAAAGGTAGATAGGTCAAAAGGTTAACATGGAGAAGGTACACAGTAGAAAGGGTCAACAGGTGCCAAAGGTCTCTCACTGCAGTGAACCCTTCTTTGCAGCAGTACATGCCTGGCTTTTACCCGAGACCCAGTTATTGTGATTTCACACGATGTCTGTCGTCACCCAACCAATAACACAAAACACTTGTGTAACCGGATTCCTCCCAGATCATTGCTGCGAGCCGCCCCTCAGACTTTCACACCTCTGTTTATTTTGTTTCTAACCTCCGATTGTTAATGTCGCGGCATTCTCATGTAAATCGGGAATGGAAACAAAGTAAGGTTGCGATTAACCTTTCCACTGGCTCCCAACCATTCCCAAAGACTCGAAAAAGGCGTCTGCCACCTAAATATCTCTCACGGTGTTTATAAACACTTGCGGAGCTGCGCGGTCAGCAAAAGGCTCTGCCATCACTAACTTGACTCTATGTCTGCACTGCAAAAGAATTCCTTTCACCCACCCAGAATGACATCTGCAGAGGTGACTGGACGGGACAGAGAGGAAAACAATGAAATAACACAAATAAGCAGAGAGATGTCAGAGCTGTAACTAGCAGCCCCAGAGACTGGGAGGAGAAGGAATAACACGCTGATATGCTCTTGCAGAACCCTGTTATTCTGTCTCCAGATCAAAGGCTAAGGTGGGGTCACTGGGAGAATGGCCTTCTGCACCCGCTCCGGAAGACTGACAATATGGATAGTAACGGAAACATTGGAGGGCATTATGGGTAATTACTGGCATCACTGTTCAATGTCCGTTATAGTATTTTGAGCATTGCATGAGCAAAAAATAAATAACATTTTAGGGAAACTCCAGTCCTCAAGCATAGAGATCATATGCGACATATAATATCAGCATACTGTCGTTTATTTGAATGGGGGTTCAGGGTTTTTTTTAAGTTTTACCAACAGGTCTGCTACAAACTGCGGCCATGGCTTGTTTCCATTTTGTCTTGTTTTTGTTGTTACCGGCTTTCAAGGTTTCCGGATGAAACCTTTGTTGTGGAAAACCTGGATATTATGGTCTTTTGAACCACCGTCCAGAGGGGTGTACTGTTATGAGCCACCTTTGGCAGGTCTGTGTAACTGCAGCCTGACAGCTGTATGTGCAGTCTCAGCTGTCATAATCAGGCCATTAGCACTCTGCCTCTGTGTTTGGCTGTCCAGCTGCAGTGATTAGGAAAGCTTGTCCTATCTTTTCATTTGGAGTTGCTATCTATATTACCCACCCTGCCCTAAGCTCTGTGCTGGTTATACTGCTGGTTCTGGTGCTATTGCGGGTCATATCTGATTACTCCTGTATTCTCTGACCTATCTGTTACTTTTCATACCTCCCAACCTGACCCTCTCCATGAGGGAGAAAATGCTCTGTTCCTGGACTTCCCTGGCAATGTATGGTGTAATAACTCAAGCTGGTTCAAACTATTATATGTCCCCTTTCCACATGGCCAAACTGTTATTATTATTACTATGGTTCATAACCTGCGAATAATACATACTGCTATTTCCCTTCAATCACTGGAAGGCTGCATATGCAACGCCAAATTGATACCAAATATGAGGGAAAGAAAATGTTTTTATTTTTTTATTTCGAGAGTATACTGTAAGTATAAGACTATGTGTAACGTTATAACTGCCATTAACAAGCGCATATTCTCTCGCTGCCTCTGTACGCACTTTATGTAAATACGCAAACTCAAATGGTGGTCATGATACTCCAAGGTGTGTGTAGATGCAATTCAACTTCGACAATAGCATGCATATATACTGCAGACACAAACACACATAGCATACACACAGACTGTACCTACAGACACGCATAGCATACACACAGAATGTACCCACAGACACACATAGCATACACACAGACTGTACCTACAAACACACATAGCATACATAACCACAGACAGACACACATACAATAGCATACATAAACACAAGTACACAGACACACACACATACATAGCATACTGTACATACAAACATACAGCATGCACTCACACACAAACTAACACACAGCATACATACATACATACATACATACACACATACACCATATACACAAAAACACACACAACATACAGCCCCCTCCCCCCACTCACTCCCTCAAACATCAGAGGAGTGTATCTGCTGGGGAAAAATCCCTCCCTACCCTGGCCAGCTTTCACACAGCCATGCGAAGAACTGGCAGACTGGGAGGAGCTGCAAGCTGCCACAGCATCTAGCTCCCCCTGCTGTCAGCCCAGCTCTCACACAGCCATGCGGAGCACTGACTGACTGGGAGGAGCTGCACACCGCCACTGCAGCTACCTGTAGCTCCTCCTGCTGTCAGCCCAGCTCTCACACAGCCACGCGGAGCACTGACTGACTGGGAGGAGCTGCACGCTGCCACTGCAGCTACCTGTAGCTCCTCCTGCTGTCAGCCCAGCTCTCACACAGCCATGCGGAGCACTGACTGACTGGGAGGAGCTGCACGCTGCCACTGCAGCTACCTGTAGCTCCTCCTGCTGTCAGCCCAGCTCTCACACAGCCACGCGGAGCACTGACTGACTGGGAGGAGCTGCACGCTGCCACTGCAGTTACTGTACCTGTAGCTCCCCCTGCTGTCAGCCCAGCTCTCACACAGCCACCCGGAGCACTGACTGATTGGGAGAAGCTGGACGCCGCCACTGCAGCCAGCTCCCCCTACTGTCAGCCCTGCTCTTGCACAGCCACCCGGAGTGCTAACTGACTGGGAGAAGCTGGACGCCGCCACTGCAGCTACCTCCCCCTGCTGTCAGCCCAGCTCTCACACAGCCGCACTTAGGGGGACATTCTCTAAACTAAAAATGCTGTAAAACCCCCGTTATCGGGTTTTTACCGCTTTTCGGGGTGCTCTAAGCATCCCCCGCTGGGTTACCGCAACGGGGGGCATCGTCAGAAAAATCTGGCGATGCCCCATAGAAGCCCATGGGCTTCTAATGCGACCCCCCCCTCACCTGTGTCCGGGCAGCACAGAGCTTTGCTGCCCGGACCTGTGACCTCCTCCTCCCTGCACTGTGATCTTCTTCTGGGTGCAGGGAGGAGGAGGAGAGCCAGCCCCCCCTGCAGCAGCAGCAGCATCCAGGCCGGGTAAGAGAGGGAGGGGAATCCGCTGCTCATCGCCGGGTCAACGCAAAAGACAGGTCTTAATGCAAGAGCTGTCTTTTGTCATAATTATCGCATATGTTAGATCATATGCGATAATTATGTTTGTGGCAGCCGGCAATGGGCGGCGGTAATGTTAGAGCATCCCCACCTTAGCCCTGATTGACTGGGAGGAACTGCATGCCGTCACTGCAGCCAGCTCCCCCTGCTGTCAGCCCAGCTCTCACACAGCCAGCCACACGGGGCGCTGACTGACTGTGAAGAGCTGCACGCTGCCATTGCATCTAGCTCCCCCTGCTGTCAGCCCAGCTCTCACACAGTCACACGGAGCACTGACTGATTGGGAGGAGCTGCACACCGCCACTGCAGCCAGCTCCCCCTGCTGTCAGCCCAGCTCTCACACAGTCACACGGAGCACTGACTGACTGGGAGGAGCTGCACACCGCCACTGCAGCCAGCTCCCCCTGCTGTCAGCCCAGCTCTCACACAGCCAGCCACACGGGGCGCTGACTGACTGTGAAGAGTTGCACGCTGCCATTGCATCTAGCTCCCCCAGCTGTCAGCCCAGCTCTCACACAGCCACACGGAGCACTGACTGACTGGGAGGAGCTGCACACCGCCACGGCAGCCAGCTCCCCCTGCTGTCAGCCCAGCTCTCACACAGCCACCCGGAGCACTGACTGATTGGGAGAAGCTGGACGCCGCCACTGCAGCCAGCTTCCCCTACTGTCAGCCCTGCTCTTGCACAGCCACCCAGAGCACTAACTGACTGGGAGAAGCTGGATGCCGCCACTGCAGCTAGCTCCCCCTGCTGTCAGCCCAGCTCTCAGACAGCCACTGTCTACAAGAGAGACGGCTGTGTTTAAAACAGGACAGCTTGATGGGCAGGGGGTGGTTATACCCTATCATTCATAATGATAAAACTCACTATGTATGAAAAATGGTGCTCCAGCTAGTCAGATTCCAACTGTCATGTGTTTTAAAAATGACAGTTGGGAGCTGATTGGCTGGAACACCAGTTATCTTTCACTTTATGATAAATGGTCCACTCTATCCGCTGCAAATGTCTGATCCACCTACAAAGCTGCAGTTTTATCTTTACAGCTCGTTGAGCATCAAATCTATCAGTTTCAAAAACGCTTTCCATGTAAATGACAAACGATGAATCATCTCTGCGGAGCGCAGTCCAGCGCCGATCACCGATCGTAAACAGAGTTTATGTCTGCCATGTGTTTTGCATTTTGGGTTATCACAAAAACCATTGCATCTTGTGGCATTCCCAAATGAGAACCTCATGACTGTAATTCTGAAAGAGTGCACAAAGTACAGCGCTTGCGGTATTTGAGAAGAAAACGGATTAAAGTTTAGAAAACAAAAAAATCATAAGACGCGCTGCGCTGTGTTATCCGGACCATCGAATAAATGTCGCAGCTGATTGCTTGACTTGTGTTTCCTAAAACTAACTTGGTGTCTGCTTATAATATATTATACTCTGTAACTGCAATCCTTTGTGCCTAGGAATTCTTTACTAAGGCCCGTTATACAACTGGGTTCTTCAACATATTTTCGTCATTTGTCAGGGAAATAATGTTTAACAATCATAGGGACAATCCAATCTTCCATGATGATCTTAAAATAATATCATTAACTCCTCCTTGCTTAGTGAGTACATGTTACTGAGATTTTGGGGTCCTTATAAAGTGTCTATACAGTTATTGTGTTTGTACCTTATGCTAGATTATCTAACATAAATTAGTTACGCTGACACAATAAAGACTCAGACACAATAAAGACTCAGACACCATAGCATTAGATTTAAAAAGACAATTACAGTATCTATTATTCTGAATGACTAGGGTTACCACCTTTGTGTTGAGAGATTCCCGCCCCTTGACACACCCACAGCCCACCCACTGACCCGCCCCCGCCCCACCCCTTGACCTGCCTTATGTTTTTTTTTTTTAACCTTTGCTTCAATTGATTTTGCACACCATAATGCCAGTTACATGTTACATCACACACAGCAATGGGCATTACACGTTATGCCAGGACTCAACAATTTTTTTGTAACGGTGGGATAAAATGGACAGTGCGCGCCGAAGGCGTGCGTCAAAAAAAATTCACTGTAACGCCGATTACATGTCACGCACCCATTACCTAGTATACCACATGTCATAATGCCCATTACATGTTATGCCACACACCGTAATGCCCATTATATGTTATGCCACACACCGTAATGCCCATTATACATTATACCAAACACCGTAATGCCTATTACATGTTATACCAAACACCATAATGCTCATTACAAATTATATTAAACACCATAATGCCCATTACACATTATGCCTCACACTGTAATGCCCATTACACATTATGCCTCACAATTTGATGCCCATTACACATTATGCCACACACCATGATGCCTATTACACCTTATGCCTCACACTGTAATGCCCATTACTCCTTATGCCTCAGACCGTAATACCCATTACACATTATACCTCACACCGTGATGCCCATTATACATTATTCCACACACCGTAATGCCCATTACACATTATGCCACACATCATTATGCCCATTACATTTTATACCACACACCAAAATGCCTATTACATATACATATACACATAAGTGCCACTTACCTACATGTTAATTGCTAGGGGCTTCATGCTCAATGCCAGGGCCTTCATGCTCAATGCCATGGGGGAATAACTTGCTCATAGCGGAGGGTTCAGGGCCAGTCAGGACTCACTCAGAGCAGCGGCTGCCGGACACAACACTGGAGGGCTTTGCGGCTCAGAGTCAGCCCCACTCAGTCAGGGCAGGAGCAGCGAGGGTTTGTTTCAAGGTAGGAGTGGAGCCTAGGGTCTGCTAGGGCATGGGGGCAGCCACAGCCACAGGGCTGGAGCACTGCAAAGTGGGGCAGGGGTGGGTGGCGGAGGACTCAGTCAGAAGCCAGGACACTGGGACTGGGGTCTGGGACAGCCTGTTCTAGTATCAGCCTGCCCTGTGGAGAAGTAGGAGGGCCCTACTAGGGCATGGGCTCCTCAGCTCACAAGAGCGGAGCCACAGTCAGTCACAGGCCCATACAGGGCTGGAGCAGTGCAAAGGGGCGGGGGAGCCTAGGGCTCAGGACACTGGGACAGCCTGGCAGCCAGCCTGGTGTGGTGTCCACGGCCAGCGGCAACCAGGCTACCCTGTGGTGGAGAGCAGACAGCCTGAACAGGGATTAGGAGGCACCGCTTTGTCTGCCGGCGGCGCATGGTGCACATAGTGACGCAGTGTGGCTCTGTGTGTCATCTCTGGCTCAGCGTCGGGCTGCATCAATTCCTCACTTCATCGCCCCCTGGTGGTGATAGGGCTGATTTCTCAGCCCTATCTGCCAGAATTGGCTGATAGTGTATGGCACTGGGGATAAAACCCATTGTAAGTGTAACACGACCTTATAAATGTGAAATACTGCAACCAAAACAGGTAAAACCTCATTTATTTATTTTTTTCATTAATATATCACCTTTGAAAAATATGCTACATGGACCCAGCACAGGGCCTGTTCTCCTGTGTGCATGAACTAATCAGAAGCAGATATGTCCTGTGCTGGGTCCAGCTGCTTGTCACACAGGCATCATCCCGCGCATGTGCGCCACTAGCTCACCGCGCTGTACCCCACCAGCCTCTAGTGAATGTTAACAACGCTATTATCCAGGCCGCAGAGTGACGTCAGACAGCGCTGGGTGGCCCCATGTACCCTGCAGGATGGCAGAGAACTTCACATTATTCGGCGGACTATCACCAAACAGCATCTCCCAATGCGTAAGTACAGCGTGCATGTTCCCGAGAGGTCTCCACCATACACACCCGAAGCATGGCGAGCGCAGTGAGCCCGTAACGGGTGGCGGTACGTGTCCTCCGACCTTTTCATACCCCCACTATCCACACCGGCGTGGAGTTGATCTTATATAGTGTGGCGAGCCCGAAGCATGGCGAGCGCAGCAAGCCGTGAGGGGACGCGCATTACTTCACATGTATTTCTCGTCCCCTCGCGGGGCACGCTGCGCTCGCCACACTATATAAGATCAACTCCACGCCGACGTGGATAGTGGGGGTATGAAAAGGTCAGAGGACGCGTACCGCCGCCCCTCGCGGGCTCGCTACGCTCGCCACGCTTCGGGTTGGCATTCACACTGGGGTGGCGTTAAAAATGGGGGGGCATTTCACATAGTAATTACCCATCAGGGTGGGTGTGCAATCTGCCAACGAGAATATAAAACTACATACCAGGTGTGTGGAGCTGGAGCAGTAACCAGCTGCTGGAAGGCTGATATCTCTGGTTCTGGGAACAGTAGAGACAAGCTACTAGTGTCCATCAAAGAAGGAGAATCCCAGCTTTTGGAATATACCACAGAAAAACTATAAGTCAGACAGAACCTGAAATATCTGACTGGGAAGAGCAATTTACAGGCTTGGATGGGGACCACTGCTTTGAAGTCAGATATCTCCAGTTCCCAAGGGCCGATTTTTTTAATTCTTGTACCCATTGTAGCCCCCCCCCCCCCCCCCCCCTGCATGCGCTACTGGGAACCACTGCATTAGATCATTTACGATCATGATGTTAGGCTACAAATTCTTTTGCAAAAAAAAATACTGGGAACAAAATGAGTAGGGGTCCCCAGTATTTTTAGTACCAGCCCCAGGCTCCACTAGCGGGATGGTAATGCCGCAGTCAGGGGATCCTGCTTTTGGATAAATCCACATTGTAACCAGATATTTCTGGAAGATATATACGTCACTGCGCTGTTTGCATATCGTATTAGCAGAACACGTTCACCGTAACAATGGCCCTCAGCAGAGGAGGAGGCCTTAGTGTAGACATGATTAATCATTGTACAGACTGCTCTTCCCTCTCCGGCACACAATCCCACTGCAGCTGCGAGGCTCTGCCTGCGCTCCAACTGCAGAGGAAGCCTGTACAATTCCCAGCACAAATGTTCGCTCTGGCATAGTAAAAAATAATTACCAGCAAACACGCATGGCACGTTACCCTCGCATGTCGGTGTAATGACGGAAAGAATGCAGCGTGGATCCAGCGACACCAAACAGAGCGGAGTCTATAAAAGTCCCATGGCAGGTTCTCTTTCCCATTGTACTGAGCCGAACATCCTACACGCCTGCATATTGTCAGCACTCTGCCTCCTCTATAAATCTACAGGCCCCAACGAGGACTCTGGGAGTGAAAATCACACTTTACTCTTTACTTTTCCATTAAGAGTTTACAAAGATGGCCACGAAGGGAGGGGGGGGGGGTGGATTTGCTGCCACAAAGTCTGCGAGCAACTGCGCAGCATTCATTACAATCTTCGCTGTGATATGCAGAGCGAGGGAGTAGGGGCTATTCATCATGGAGGTGATTGGCAGCATCTATGTATGCTGCAGGAGAGAGCAATAGTAACAGGACACGGTTTTGAATGAATCAACTTTAAATCATTGTTTAGAAGAAACTTGTATAATGATTCTCAAAGAACTGATCCCCTCCCTGGGAATTCTATAAATATGTCGATTTTTAAAAATTTTTTTTTTTTTTTTTTTAATTACATTGTTTATTTTTAGAATAACAAATGTATATTCCAGATACAGATGTGTACATCGGGCGTGAAACGCGTGGTCCAGCTTACACAATCTTGCGTTTCTCTGATTTTTTATATAATTCTAGGTAGGGAAGCGCTTCTCCTGGATGAACACGCTGATCCTCCAATTGATTTTTTTAATCTCACTACTGGAACCCACACTTACCTGTAACAATTTCAAATATGGTGTCCAATATTACCTCTAAACTGTGGGCACAGCCATGGGCAGTAATATTGCACCGTCATATGCTAACCTATTTATGGAGGCATACACGCGCAGTTTAGAGGACATTTGGCTTTTTACCATCGTTACATAGACAATGTCTTTCTAATATGGAAAGACACACATTATTCTCTGCAAAAGATGTTTTCACATCTTAAAACACTGGATTATCCTATTAGATTCATGATTAACATCCAAACTGAATCTATAGAGTTTCTTGATGTTATCATTTCTTCTGCTGACGGCGGCTATGGCCATAGGCTATATCGCAAAACTACTGATCATAATATCCTTTTGGGATTCGATAGCTTCCCCCGACAGGATTAAAGCAAAACCTGCCTATCTTGCAATTCGTGTGGGTACTTCGAAACAACTTGAATACTGCAGAAGTACAACCACAAGAAATGGCCCTACTATTCCAATCCTAGAAAATATTATAATTCGCTCCTCACGTGATCCACTAGTGACCCGAATATTATATTATAAAGCCCCTTATATAGCACAACATTGCGCTCATGAGACTTTCTATGCGTACCTAACTATGTACTTCCATATTATGCGGTCTATCATGCGTTCCAGCTGGCCAATGCGCATTTCCTGGTTGGCGTGATCCCGGCTGCATTCCACTGTGCGGGCTCAGACTTCCGACGAGCGACGTGGGGATCATCGAGTGATGCCTCACTCCTGCCCTTATATGCCGACTTTGGTTTCCCTAGATGCTATCTGCGTCAGGCTGTCCATCGTTATTATGGGGTGATTGATACAATTATTCTCTGTGTGTATGTATATATTTAGCCAAGTATGAGCTTAATTGCTTGGGATACACTTCCGGGTCAGGCGGAGCATAAATACCAATGCACTGCCAATTGCTAAACATCTTGACAAAGACTGGTGAGTGACTCCTTCCTTTGAATTGTATACACACATATATATATAGGAACTTGTTGGATTATCCTCCTCAACACGCTAGCCCATCATGGTTTGAACGACCAGATCAGCTTTTGAGATTTTGTAGGTTTGTTTGACACTGAGTATTTGGTAGTTACTTGATGTAGTTATACAACCAGGATTGTATGTATGTTTTACAACAAGTGTTCGCTAACCCCCTTATGAGGTATATCCAATGCCCTGAGGGCAAGCTATGATGGCGAGTAGTGACGACAGCTCGCCATCATAGCTTGCCCTCAGTATTCAACCAACCCCCCTTCACTCGCTCTTCCCACCTCGCTGGTTCTCTTCAGCAAGGAGGAAATGGCGAGTACGGCCATCCAAATGGCTGGGCTCGCTGCATTTGCGGTTAACTTTGCCATTCTGGGGAATCCTCATTGTCCTCTGATGGGACATCCTTCCCTGTCAACAGACCCCGCCTCTAAGCACACCCACCTCTCATCAGAACCCGCCCCATATTAGGGATGCTTCCAAAATTTTCCCGGGCTGGTTTTCTAACCCAATCTGCCCCTGGCGGAATGGTTTCACAGACACTGATGAAGTATCAGTCAGGTGTGATATGAAATGCGTTAGTAATTTAGACATTTTTTTTGGCATATAGAGCGTACATTTATACCACACCCTCTACAGATGGCAGACTGAACCAAGACCCTAAAGTGTTGATGGACAAGTCTTTAAGTCATCGCCAACTGAACAATGGGGCTCTGTCTGTCATTGGCTGCCACACACACAGTGGATTCTTACAGGGACCTTGAAAGGTACAAATATATCTCCATAGCATAATCATATAGTTATACATCAGTAATAAAGTTCATTGAGCTGGTATACCCTTCTATAGTAGGGTGCTTTGATGCACCTGAAGGTCCCTGGCTTAGGCGAAGGACTACAATGAGAAGAGGGACTACAGTCCATGATGTTTGCAAGTTTTTCAAACTCACCAGGCTCATGGACTAGCGGCCACTCTTCAGGGTAAATGACCAATGGCCACCACATTCCATACACTCTTCTTGATTCCTGGTCCTTTGATCATCACAGTCTTCCCACTTGAGGTTTCCCAGGACCAGTCCACACTGGTCAATTTTCCTGAAACTTGGTGGGAATGACCTAATTTGTTCTCAGCATACACGGATAACATTAATATCGGCAGCTCGAGACTCTGCAGCCTGTTGTGGGTGGAACCGTAGACTTTACCACTTCTCAAAAATGTCTAACCAAGACATTCCAGAAGATCCCATTGGGAACAGACAAAAGAGCTAACGCACAAGTCTGACTCTTACATCTGGCTGAATGTATTCATGAGTTGATCCTTATTACTAATAATATGTGAATAAATAGTTCCCACGAAACAAAAAAAATTCCATTCCAAACTTGTGAATCATCAGGTGTCGATGGATCTATTGTGTCATGAAGGATGTGATAGTTCCGTAGACACTCATTGTTCCTTGGCTACACCGGGAGATTTGTGAGTATTAGTAGTACACATTGGTGTGAACATGGTTGTAACATGGGGGTGCCCCTTCGCTAACACTTCCCCTCGCATGGGTCTTAGGTGGAAGCCTGAGGTGACTAATGAATGATCCAACTAGAATGATACCCGGTGCTATTGAGCTGCTGTCTGAGATGAAAGTAGTATCAGTCCCGTATTTCCTGGGAGACATTGGGGGTTGTGCAAACACCAGAAGGTTCTGTAATAGTCTCGGATACACATTTATTTATATAAAGGTCAAAAATAAATGTACATTTTAAACAACAACACTTCACAGATGAATGATAATTGCATCCAGTATGTTTGTTAATGCATGGCGTTATTATCCTATAGGGAACCAAGTTATTCTGCTGCAGTATTACTGGAGGGACATGTGGGTCTATTTACAAAACCCAGAGAGAGAGAGAGAGAGAGAGAGAGATAATGAGCACAGAGATAAAGTACTGGCTCCTAACTGTCATGTCACAGATGGGTTTGAAAATGCCAATTAGGAACTGGTTGGTTGGTACTTTATCCCTGTTCACGTTATTGCTCTCCAAGGCTTAGTACATAGGGGGTTATTCAGACCTGATCGCTAGGCTGCTAACTTACAGAGCACAGCAATCAGGTATGTCCTGCCCAGTCAGAGTGAAATCCTGCCCTGCGCAAAGCAGCGGAAATTACACTGATCGGCGATTAGCTGCAAATCCATGCACAACTCATAATGGAATGATGTTCCCAGTGTGTGCAGTCTGTGCGCAGCCCAGGACTTACTCAGCGGCTGTGATAGAATCAGGCTGATCGGGGGCGGAGCTGATGTCACATGACTTCCCCTCACACACCTGGCCACGCCTGCGTATTACCTGACACTCCCAGATAACAGCCGCTCACCATGTAATGATTCCACAGTGTGTGCAGTCTGTGCGCAGCCCAGGACTTACTCAGCGGCTGTGATAGAATCAGGCTGATCGGGGGCGGAGCTGATGTCACATGACTTCCCCTCACACACCTGGCCACGCCTGCGTATTACCTGACACTCCCAGATAACAGCCGCTCACCATGTAATGATTCCCCAGTGTGCGCAGTGTGTGCGCAGCCTAGGACTTACTCAGCGGCTGTGATAGAATCAGGCTGATCGGGGGCGGAGCTGACGTCACATGACTTTCCCTCACACACCTGGCCCCGCCTGCGTATTACCTGACACTCCCAGATAACAGCCGCTCACCATGTAATGATTCCACAGTGTGTGCAGTCTGTGCGCAGCCCAGGACTTACTCAGCGGCTGTGATAGAATCAGGCTGATTGGGGGCGGAGCTGATGTCACATGACTTCCCCTCACACACCTGGTCCCGCCTGCGTATTACCTGACACTCCCAGATAACAGCCGCTCACCATGTAATGATTCCCCAGTGTGTGCAGTCTGTGCGTAGCCCAGGACTTACTCAGCGGCTGTGATAGAATCAGGCTGATCTGGGGCGGAGCTGACGTCACATGACTTCCCCTCACACACCTGGCCACGCCTGCGTTTTCCCGGACACTCGCAGAAAACAGCCAGTTACCAATCTCAAACGCCGGCTACTTGTCGATCAACTTGGCTAACAATTAAAAAAAATTGCAGGATTTTATCACATTATGGCCTTGGGCCGTGCGCAAGCGCAGTTTATCGAAAGTCGCCCGACTTGTTAAATCTTAACCGTGTGGTCAGGTCTGAATAACCCTCCAATAGACCCCATTTTTTGCAATATAATAGGTAAAATAAATCATTTCTGCGTCGCTGTCTGTTGCCTGAAGACTGAGGAATGTCTCCGTCTGTTCCTAATCGGCAGCGTGCGGGCCCGAGGATAGTAAAGGCGGAGAGCCCCAAGTTTCCTGAATTATCCCTTCTCCGTTTAACTGCAATAATAAAAGTGGGGAAGAAATACACGTTAAGTCCAATCCAATAAATCTGCTTCAGAAGAGGAATAAAAAAGCAGGAGAGAGGGTTTACAAGGCATCAAAGTCAGACGCTGGAAGCCCCATCAACCTTTTAAATTCTCTTTGTATTGCCTCTTGTGTGGTAATTACGACAGAGAAAGCCGATCTGCCAAACCGTAATAGACTCTAAACCAATGCACAAAATACAAAGTAAGACAAAAAAAGCCACAAAAGCGGCGGCGTTTAGTTGAAAAATACATTTAAGACAGGACGCAAAACATCAATGGACGCTTCACATTGCAGAATGCAATCATGGTATCGTGTATCAGGCGCGAGGGAGCTGCGCTCACACGTGGCGTTCGCAGAAATGACCCGACTGGGATCAAAGTCAGACATTTAGAGCTTTGGACTTTGAATTAGTTTGCTATTATAGGTGATTTCTCCTGTCGGTAATGCGTTGCAGGCCTGCGTGGCAGTAACTAGCAGGGGGACCAAATGAAATATTGTTTCCTCTCTGAGTTTAGCAAGAAGCCAAACCAACATCCAAAACAAATACGGAAAGTTTCACCGGAATGAAACGTGAACTTCGGAACAGCCAATCCAAGCGCAGCCTCCGGCCCGGTGAGTGCAGGCTTACCAGGCTAAAATATTTTGTACGTCCAATCGGAATGACTGAAACATTTGGGATGTTATTTCTCTTATTTTCATTATGTACAAGAACACAGGGAGTTTTCCTGCAGTGCGATCTCAGCGAGATATCAGCGCTCATGATTGCTCATAATTCAGTTTGATTTCTCGACAGACGGTTTTACCGGCGGTCATTATACCGACATGTTCACTTGACCGACATAGTCAAAATGACAACATTTAACGTGTCGGTGTGTCAACAAGGGTTGATATGGACACCTTCTAAGTGTACCGTATACCTTTGCATTTCTCGCTGCACTCAGTACAATAGGATGGTAAAGTATAAACAAGTCTGTTTTTGGGATAAAATTGCTTGAAAACTCAAGTTGACATGTTAACATGTCGGCATGTTAAATGTCAGCATTTAGACTATGTCGGTAAATTGACTGCTATCTTAGATATTGTCCAGATGAACAGGTGGAGCCGCGCTTATTTAACCTCCCGGCGCAGCGGAGAGTTTGTCTCGGCGTGCCGTTTGCAGAGAATGGGATGCGCATGTGTGTGAGATGCTCACACGTCCCCGTTTTGGTGAACGCCGTGCCAGAGAATTCCGACTCGGTGCGTTGTTCACTGAGACAGGAACACGCAAGCATCTCACACACACACACATGTCCCATTGCCACAAATGGGGTGCACGTGTGTCTCACGTGCATTCCATTGATGCTATTGACCCCATTGGTTGACTAAACGGCTCCATTTGCAACAAAGAGCATGCAGGAAATGGCGGTGCCGTGGCTAAGAACGCACCTACTGTAAACGTGCCACGGATGTGCACACAAAAAAAGGTGAGTGACTTCGCTTAGAGGACATGGCCTCATGTAGCCCCTGATTAACCCACTCCAGGGGTATATGGGCTTCCTATCAGTGACAGAAGACAAGTGCTGCAGGTTCTGTCTCCCCTTGGGATGTCTACATGGAATAAAGAGGACGCGATCTACACTGGAACAGGTGAGAATTTCATTTTTTACAAATGACAAGGATTACTACTGGAGAAGAGGACACAAAGGGAAACATGGGATGGAGGTGAGTGTGAGTGTTCAAGAATGCTTTATTAAAATTGTACTGTCAGCATGTGTGTGTGTATTGTCTTTTAAAGTAATAGTTCTTGTATAAAGCAAAATATACTATTATTTTTATACTTAACACACGATCAACTCAGTACCCAAGCCCAGGGGTGACAGGGATAACACCCCTTTGTTGGGGAAGTGGGGGTCCCCACTTCCCAGGGACCCGGCCCTGGCTGACTAGTTGGGGTAGTAATGTTTCATCATGGGGAACAACATAAAAATCCCCCCAGGCTGTGGCGGTATGGGTCATTGAGTTCACCCAATGTAGGTGGCCATACATCTGTAATAAAAAAACGCTAGATATTGCATACTACCGTACTTGCGTTTCCTTTAAAATCTGAACCTATTACAAGTGAGAATTGACACGATTTTTAGTCCACATCACATATCGCTAGCTATTACGTTGGGCCCTGGATGTCTGATATTAACGGAGTTTCAGTTTTTTTTTTTTTAATGAAGTAAATATTCAAACGATCCGTACTGTATATAGCAATAAGATTTAATGGTCCAGATTAAGGCGAGGGTGCACTAAGCTTTTTTTATGAGGTTCACGTCATTCACAGCATTGTTTCTCTGTATTATGGCTTAGAAGTCGTGTGATCGCGTTTTATAACGCCTCATTATCTGGTGGTATTTTCTTTATTGGGGACACGGGAGGTTTAGCTGCAAGGCAGCGGGCAGAGTCATGGCTTTGGGAAATAAACACTATAACAATGTAATAAGGGTTCTAAGCTGGCTGATCTCTGACTTATTTACTGTCTGTCGCTGGGGCCTGCCAGAACCAGGGTGGATGTCCTTGTAGAACAGTCCTGGCTGACCCCTCCCCAATGCGGCACCATGTCAATCATTTTGTGGTTAAGGTGCAACTGCAAGCCCTCATGCGAGACCCAGCGCACCCACCCTATTTATAGCATAGATATTTAACACTGTAACATTAAACCCCCCCCCCCCCCCAATGTATCTATGGGGGACAGTAGCAGATATCTCTTTATGGGGGATTATGTTGACACCATTATGCATTATGTCGACACCACTAGGTCAACATGACTGAAGATCGACATGTCATTTTTACAACACAGGGGTCTATTTAGCAAGCCTGGGAGAGAGATGAAGTGAGCTGAGTTAAAGCACCAACCAATCTGCTCCCAGCTGTCATTTTGCCATTACAGCCTGTAAAACATGGCAGTTAGGAGCTGATTGGCTAGTACTTTATCTTTGCTAACTTTATCCGCTGTGTCTCATGTAGCGTGCCGGCCGGGGAACCCTATGACCCCGATCACATCTGTACGGGGGATGTGTAAGGGATTGTGCACCTTTTTATTGGCATTTTGAAGAGCTCACTTGGATTTAGAACACACACTGTTACTGGGGGCTGTTCCTCTACCTCCCAGGCAGGGACATGTGCGCCACATACGTCTCCAATAAACCCGTTACTTTTATCCTATCGGCCAGCTGACCCTGCAGTCGCGCCTACCTGGTTACTGCCGGAACAATGACCCGGTGTAATACGTTCCATGTGTTCCCCGGCGCACCGGTGTCAGAGCTATTGTTTTATATTCTCACAATGGGAAGGTCCACAGTCAAAAGTTTGACGTGTTTTTAATTTTAGCCGACAGGCGGCATTTCATACCCTACCATTCATTATGGCATCGTGGGAGAATATATTAGTGTGCCGCCGTGAGCCATGCGAGGGGATGCGATACACTTAGACGTGTCCATGTCAACTATGTCGACATTCGCGACTGTGGACCTTGCCATTGTCCACCTAGTGCTTGTATCTCCCTTCCAAACCTGTTGACCTTAGCCAAGTCAACCTTCAGTACCCCCTATTATATGGAGATTTTAACCCTTTAAAGTCCAAAGTCTAGTCAGGCTCAACAGCCCTAGCGCTAGTATCAGATCCAATGGTGAGCCACTTTAAAATAAAAAACATTAATCATTCAAAATTCAATGTAGACCATTTTTTAATACAAAAAAAATAAATTTACAATAAATAAATGTTTATTTTATATTATTATTATGTGTAGCACCCCTGTGAGACTATCGTAGTCGGGGCATTTGCACACATCGGGGTGGGCAGGAAGCTGGTGCATGGGGACGCTGAGCATTTCCTGGTTGTGCCCAGAAAAATGATGGGTGCGCCCAAGAAAAACTCTGGGCCTCCCCATGTGCACGCAGGCGTGGCGAAGCCTGCATGGTGCGGGCAGCTGAAGTCACATGATGTCATCACCTGACCTGATAGATCGCCCCTCCGCTAAGCAACGAAAGACTGCTGCTTAGCATACCAAGCTGAATTAGGCCTGTAAGTATAATTTGTCCAGATACACATCACCGAAGATTGAATCTCCCCTATCAAGACCACAAAATATCCATTTATTCTCAATATCGCCTATATGTGGCTTACCCTGTTGTGTAATAAATAGTTTTCATATTTCATATAATCTTAGTGATTGAAACATTTACTCCGGAACACCAAACCCCTATAGATAATGTTCCAGTTCCAGCTCCGCCAGCCAGAACCATTGCACATCAAGTGAAAATACATTATTTCCCACAATCATACTTTGGAAAGGAAACATTTCGTGCCTATAACCCTCATTCAGATTTTGGAAAAAGTCAAAGCAAACAGCATTCCAGGAACTCCGCTGCGAAGGTTACGTCTATTAGCGAGGAATGTGACTTACACACCGAGCTGCCCAGGTTTCCACCGCGCTGATTGTCTGGAAAACCGGCCTCTGATAACTGCAGTCTTGATGTACAGGATTATGATCTGCGCAGCGGAAGGCGAAACGCGTTGGTAGGAACCTGCGGATGTATCAACAGAATCCGTCTGGTCCGAACGTAGAACATCTGGCCGCCTCATGATCGATGAGACGGAGCTGCGTTTTTGGGTGTTGTTGTTACTACTAAATGACTTCTTTTTAAGAAAGCCGATGTTTACGGCTCTCCTGTGTGAGAATATGATTATAATTACACAGCAGTAGTGCTGGTGGTTCTGACATGTTATTACAGAGCTCTGGTTTGTTTTGTTTGCAATCATTTCTTTTTATAAAGATCTGTGACTTTTATTTATTATTCGGGGGAAGTGGTGGTGGGAGGGGTGGCGGGGGCGCGGCGGTTTATGCAATAACATAGCAGCTGTTTAGGCTAATACAGTGATGCCCCATCGTACACACATATTGGAACGTTACAACAGACGTCACACTGGTACAGAGGCGCCACAAGCTCTCTGGTTGGGTCAGAGTGGGGTAAGATATAATTTCATCATTTCAGTATCATTTCAGCAGGTTGCACGTGCAGCTGCATCGCTATATGACTCGCTGCGCACACGTGTGACCCGCTCCTAGGAGCATGCACCGCTATGCCGTCCTATCGGTCACGGTGCAGACTTAGGGCGGGATGTATTAAAATACATCGCCGCCCATCGCGGCCCCCCCGCCGCGATGCCGCCGCATATGTACTAACATATGCGGCTGGCATCGCGATGCGGTGACGGAGGAACCCCGCGATACCTGGAATGTGGTGTGCGGGGGGTCTCCGTCACCTCTCTGCCCCCTTCTGCATCCCTCACGCCGGGGACAGCTATGCAAGCTGTCCCCGGCGCCTCTTCCTCCCCCCTGCAGCCGGAAGGACGTCCGGCTGCGTCACTAGGGGGAGGAAGGTGTTACCTTCCGGGTCCAGGAGGACCTGGACCAGGTAAGAGAGGGAGGGGGAGAGGGGGGTCGGCGGGTTTTTCGGCGGAGGCGTCGGGCGGCGAAAAGAAGCCCATAGGCTTCTATAGGGTATCGCCACCCAAAGGTGGCGATACCCTACACTGTGGTGACGGTGCGGTCGGGTAATAGTACATAGGAAAATGCGGTAAAACAGGGGTTTTACCGCATTTTCCCTTTAGTACATCTCGCCCTTAACAGGTACATTTACATTCAAACCCAGTTGGAAAAGGGGGGAGGGCAGGGGGTGCTGTGATGGAAGGGGGCGAGAGGACAAAGGGGAGCCGACGAAGGACAAACAAGGACATGCGAGGGGACGCGGTGCATGTTTTTGGTGTCCATGTTGACTGTTTCGACATTTTGGACCAAAAATGTGAAAAACGAATGTTGATCTTTTGACTGTCGACCTTTCTAGTGTTGGCCTAATGCTTGTGTCGACCTTTTGACCGTCGACCTTGGCCATGACGACCTTTTTCATGTGTCAACCTAAGCACTGTCAACCTTCAGTGGTCGATCCAATGCATGTCGACCTTGATTTGGTTCACCCAATAACCCATACCCAGGACAAGAAGGGAGGAACATAGGAAATGGGAGGTGAGCGAGGCGCATGGCTGATCCCGCGGGTGGGGAGGAGGGCTGTGGGGAGGAAGGTGAGGGTGTTGTACAAGTACTCCCCATGCCGAGCACATCCCGTGTCCTAGTACTCCCCATGCAGAGCACATCCCGTGTCCTAGTACTCCCCATGCAGAGCACATCCCGTGTCCTAGTACTCCCCATGCAGAGCACATCCCGTGTCCTAGTACTCCCCATGCAGAGCACATCCCGTGTCCTAGTACTCCCCATGCAGAGCACATCCCGTGTCCTAGTACTCCCCATGCAGAGCACATCCCGTGTCCTAGTACTCCCCATGCAGAGCACATCCCGTGTCCTAGTACTCCCCATGCAGAGCACATCCCGTGTCCTAGTACTCCCCATGCACTAGTATATCCCGTGTCCTAGTACTCCCCATGCACAAGTATATCCCGTGTCCTAGTACTCCCCATGCAGAGCACATCCCGTGTCCTAGTACTCCCCATGCACTAGTATATCCCGTGTCCTAGTACTCCCCATGCACAAGTATATCCCGTGTCCTAGTACTCCCCATGCACAAGTATATCCCGTGTCCTAGTACTCCCCATGCAGAGCACATCCCGTGTCCTAGTACTCCCCATGCACAAGTATATCCCGTGTCCTAGTACTCCCCATGCACAAGCACATCCCGTGTCCTAGTACTCCCCATGCACAAGCACATCCCGTGTCCTAGTACTCCCCATGCACAAGTATATTCCGTGTCCTAGTACTCCCCATGCAGAGCACATCCCGTGTCCTAGTACTCCCCATGCACAAGTATATCCCGTGTCCTAGTACTCCCCATGCACAAGCACATCCCGTGTCCTAGTACTCCCCATGCACAAGCACATCCCGTGTCCTAGTACTCCCCATGCACGAGCACATCCCGTGTCCTAGTACTCCCCATGCACAAGTATATCCCGTGTCCTAGTACTCCCCATGCACAAGTATATCCCGTGTCCTAGTACTCCCCATGCAGAGCACATCCCGTGTCCTAGTACTCCCCATGCACAAGTATATCCTGTGTCCTAGTACTCCCCATGCACGAGCACATCCCATGTCCTAGTACTCCCCATGCACAAGTATATCCCGTGTCCTAGTACTCCCCATGCACGAGCACATCCCATGTCCTAGTACTCCCCATGCACGAGCACATCCCGTGTCCTAGTACTCCCCATGCACAAGTATATCCCGTGTCCTAGTACTCCCCATGCAGGAGCACATCCCATGTCCTAGTACTCCCCATGCAGAGCACATCCCGTGTCCTAGTACTCCCCATGCACAGCACATCCCGTGTCCTAGTACTCCCCATGCACAAGTATATCCCGTGTCCTAGTACTCCCCATGCACAAGCACATCCCGTGTCCTAGTACTCCCCATGCAGGAGCACATCCCGTGTCCTAGTACTCCCCATGCATGAGCAGATCCCATGTCCTAGTGCTCCCCATGCATGAGCACATCCCATGTCCTAGTACTCCCCATGCCGAGCACATCCCGTGTCCTAGTACTCCCCATGCCGAGCACATCCCGTGTCCTAGTACTCCCCATGCCGAGCACATCCCGTGTCCTAGTACTCCCCATGCAGAAGTATATCCCGTGTCCTAGTACTCCCCATGCCGAGCACATCCCATGTCCTAGTACTCCCCATGCACGAGTACATCCCGTGTCCTAGTACTCCCCATGCACGAGTACATCCCGTGTCCTAGTACTCCCCATGCACGAGTACATCCTGTGTCCTAGTACTCCCCATGCACGAGTACATCCTGTGTCCTAGTACTCCCCATGCACAAGCACATCCCGTGTCCTAGTACTCCCCATGCACAAGTATATCCCGTGTCCTAGTACTCCCCATGCACAAGTATATCCCGTGTCCTAGTAGTCCCCATGCATGAGCACATTCCGTGTCCTAGTACTCCCCATGCCGAGCACATCCCGTGTCCTAGTACTCCCCATGCACAAGTATATCCCGTGTCCTAGTACTCCCCATGCACAAGTATATCCCGTGTCCTAGTAGTCCCCATGCATGAGCACATCCCGTGTCCTAGTACTCCCCATGCCGAGCACATCCCGTGTCCTAGTACTCCCCATGCCAAGCACATCCCGTGTCCTAGTACTCCCCATCCACGAGTACATCTCGTGTCCTAGTACTCCCCATGCAGAGCACATCACATGTCCTAGTACTCCCCATGCAGGAGTACATCCCGTGTCCTAGTACTCCCCATGCACAAGTATATCCCGTGTCCTAGTACTCCCCATGCACGAGTATATCCTGTGTCCTAGTACTCCCCATGCCGAGCACATCCCGTGTCCTAGTACTCCCCATGCAGGTGTATATCCCGTGTCCTAGTACTCCCCATGCACGAGTATATCCTGTGTCCTAGTACTCCCCATGCCGAGCACATCTCGTGTCCTAGTACTCCCCATGCAGAGCACATCCCGTGTCCTAGTACTCCCCATGCAGGAGTACATCCCGTGTCCTAGTACTCCCCATGCACGAGAACATCCCGTGTCCTAGTACTCCCCATGCACAAGTATATCCCGTGTCCTAGTACTCCCCATGCACGAGTATATCCTGTGTCCTAGTACTCCCCATGCCAAGCACATCCCGTGTCCTAGTACTCCCCATGCACGAGCACATCCCGTGTCCTAGTACTCCCCATGCACGAGTACATCCCGTGTCCTAGTACTCCCCATGCACGAGCACATCCCGTGTCCTAGTACTCCCCATGCATGAGCACATCCCGTGTCCTAGTACTCCCCATGCAGGAGCACATCCCATGTCCTAGTACTCCCCATGCATGAGCACATCCCGTGTCCTAGTACTCCCCATGCAGGAGCACATCCCATGTCCTAGTACTCCCCATGCCGAGCACATCCCGTGTCCTAGTACTCCCCATGCAGGAGCACATCCCATGTCCTAGTACTCCCCCCCATGCACAAGCACATCCCATGTCCTAGTACTCCCCATGCACGAGCACATCCCATGTCTTAGTACTCCCCATGCAGGTGTATATCCCGTGTCCTAGTATTCCCCATGCACGAGCACATCCCGTGTCCTAGTACTCCCCATGCCGAGCACATCCAGCATCCTAGTACTCCCCATGCATGAGCACATCCCGTGTCCTAGTACTCCCCATGCAGGAGCACATCCCGTGTCCTAGTACTCCCCATGCACGAGCACATCCCGTGTCCTTGTACTCCCCATGCAGGAGTACTTCCTGTGTCCTAGTACTCCCCATGCACAAGCACATCCCATGTCCTAGTACTCCCCATGCACGAGCACATCCCGTGTCCTAGTACTCCCCATGCACGAGTATATCCTGTGTCCTAGTACTCCCCATGCCGAGCACATCCCGTCTCCTAGTACTCCCCATGCAGGTGTATATCCCGTGTCCTAGTACTCCCCATCCACGAGTACATCTCGTGTCCTAGTACTCCCCATGCAGAGCACATCCCGTGTCCTAGTACTCCCCATGCAGGAGTACATCCCGTGTCCTAGTACTCCCCATGCACGAGAACATCCCGTGTCCTAGTACTCCCCATGCACAAGCACATCCCGTGTCCTAGTACTCCCCATGCAGGAGTACATCCCGTGTCCTAGTACTCCCCATGCACAAGTATATCCCGTGTCCTAGTACTCCCCATGCACGAGTATATCCTGTGTCCTAGTACTCCCCATGCCGAGCACATCCCGTGTCCTAGTACTCCCCATGCACGAGCACATCCCGTGTCCTAGTACTCCCCATGCACGAGTACATCCCGTGTCCTAGTACTCCCCATGCACGAGCACATCCCGTGTCCTAGTACTCCCCATGCATGAGCACATCCCGTGTCCTAGTACTCCCCATGCAGGAGTACATCCCGTGTCCTAGTACTCCCCATGCACAAGTATATCCCGTGTCCTAGTACTCCCCATGCACGAGTATATCCTGTGTCCTAGTACTCCCCATGCCGAGCACATCCCGTGTCCTAGTACTCCCCATGCAGGTGTATATCCCGTGTCCTAGTACTCCCCATCCACAAGTACATCTCGTGTCCTAGTACTCCCCATGCAGAGCACATCCCGTGTCCTAGTACTCCCCATGCAGGAGTACATCCCGTGTCCTAGTACTCCCCATGCACGAGAACATCCCGTGTCCTAGTACTCCCCATGCAGGAGTACATCCCGTGTCCTAGTACTCCCCATGCACAAGTATATCCCGTGTCCTAGTACTCCCCATGCACGAGTATATCCTGTGTCCTAGTACTCCCCATGCCGAGCACATCCCGTGTCCTAGTACTCCCCATGCACGAGCACATCCCGTGTCCTAGTACTCCCCATGCACGAGTACATCCCGTGTCCTAGTACTCCCCATGCACGAGCACATCCCGTGTCCTAGTACTCCCCATGCATGAGCACATCCCGTGTCCTAGTACTCCCCATGCAGGAGCACATCCCATGTCCTAGTACTCCCCATGCATGAGCACATCCCGTGTCCTAGTACTCCCCATGCAGGAGCACATCCCATGTCCTAGTACTCCCCATGCCGAGCACATCCCGTGTCCTAGTACTCCCCATGCAGGAGCACATCCCATGTCCTAGTACTCCCCCCCCATGCACAAGCACATCCCATGTCCTAGTACTCCCCATGCACGAGCACATCCCATGTCTTAGTACTCCCCATGCAGGTGTATATCCCGTGTCCTAGTATTCCCCATGCACGAGCACATCCCGTGTCCTAGTACTCCCCATGCCGAGCACATCCAGCATCCTAGTACTCCCCATGCATGAGCACATCCCGTGTCCTAGTACTCCCCATGCAGGAGCACATCCCGTGTCCTAGTACTCCCCATGCACGAGCACATCCCGTGTCCTTGTACTCCCCATGCAGGAGTACTTCCTGTGTCCTAGTACTCCCCATGCACAAGCACATCCCATGTCCTAGTACTCCCCATGCACGAGCACATCCCGTGTCCTAGTACTCCCCATGCACGAGTATATCCTGTGTCCTAGTACTCCCCATGCCGAGCACATCCCGTGTCCTAGTACTCCCCATGCAGGTGTATATCCTGTGTCCTAGTACTCCCCATCCACGAGTACATCTCGTGTCCTAGTACTCCCCATGCAAAGCACATCCCGTGTCCTAGTACTCCCCATGCAGGAGTACATCCCGTGTCCTAGTACTCCCCATGCACGAGAACATCCCGTGTCCTAGTACTCCCCATGCACAAGCACATCCCGTGTCCTAGTACTCCCCATGCAGGAGTACATCCCGTGTCCTAGTACTCCCCATGCAGGAGTACATCCCGTGTCCTAGTACTCCCCATGCACGAGTATATCCTGTGTCCTAGTACTCCCCATGCCGAGCACATCCCGTGTCCTAGTACTCCCCATGCACGAGCACATCCCGTGTCCTAGTACTCCCCATGCACGAGTACATCCCGTGTCCTAGTACTCCCCATGCACGAGTACATCCCGTGTCCTAGTACTCCCCATGCACGAGCACATCCCGTGTCCTAGTACTCCCCATGCATGAGCACATCCCATGTCCTAGTACTCCCCATGCATGAGCACATCCCGTGTCCTAGTACTCCCCATGCAGGAGCACATCCCATGTCCTAGTACTCCCCATGCCGAGCACATCCCGTGTCCTAGTACTCCCCATGCAGGAGCACATCCCATGTCCTAGTACTCCCCCCCATGCACAAGCACATCCCATGTCCTAGTACTCCCCATGCACATCCCATGTCTTAGTACTCCCCATGCAGGTGTATATCCCGTGTCCTAGTATTCCCCATGCACGAGCACATCCCGTGTCCTAGTACTCCCCATGCCGAGCACATCCAGCATCCTAGTACTCCCCATGCATGAGCACATCCCGTGTCCTAGTACTCCCCATGCAGGAGCACATCCCGTGTCCTAGTACTCCCCATGCACGAGCACATCCCGTGTCCTTGTACTCCCCATGCAGGAGTACTTCCTGTGTCCTAGTACTCCCCATGCACAAGCACATCCCATGTCCTAGTACTCCCCATGCACGAGCACATCCCGTGTCCTAGTACTCCCCATGCAGGTGTATATCCCGTGTCCTAGTATTCCCCATGCACGAGCACATCCCGTGTCCTAGTACTCCCCATGCCGAGCACATCCAGCATCCTAGTACTCCCCATGCATGAGCACATCCAGCATCCTAGTACTCCCCATGCATGAGCACATCCCGTGTCCTAGTACTCCCCATGCAGGAGCACATCCCGTGTCCTAGTACTCCCCATGCATGAGCACATCCCGTGTCCTAGTACTCCCCATGCATGAGCACATCCCGTGTCCTAGTACTCCCCATGCAGGAGCACATCCCGTGTCCTAGTACTCCCCATGCATGAGCACATCCCATGTACTAGTACTCCCCATGCCGAGCACATCCCGTGTCCTAGTACTCCCCATGCCGAGCACATCCCGTGTCCTAGTACTCCCCATGCATGAGCACATCCCATGTCCTAGTAATCCCCATGCACGAGCACATCTCGTGTCCTAGTACTCCCCATGCACGAGTATATCCCGTGTTCTAGTACTCCCCATGCACAAGTACATCCCATGTCCTAGTACTCCCCATGCACGAGCACATCCCATGTCCTAGTACTCCCCATGCAGGAGCACATCCCGTGTCCTAGTACTCCCCATGCACGAGCACATCCCGTGTCCTAGTACTCCCCATGCAGGAGCACATCCCATGTCCTAGTACTCCCCATGCAGGAGCACATCCCATATCCTAGTACTCCCCATGCACGAGCACATCCCGTGTCCTAGTACTCCCCATGCATGAGCACATCCCATGTCCTAGTAATCCCCATGCACGAGCACATCCCGTGTCCTAGTACTCCCCATGCACGAGTATATCCCGTGTTCTAGTACTCCCCATGCACAAGTACATCCCATGTCCTAGTACTCCCCATGCACGAGCACATCCCGTGTCCTAGTACTCCCCATGCAGGAGCACATCCCGTGTCCTAGTACTCCCCATGCACGAGCACATCCCGTGTCCTAGTACTCCCCATGCAGGAGCACATCCCATGTCCTAGTACTCCCCATGCAGGAGCACATCCCATATCCTAGTACTCCCCATGCACGAGCACATCCCGTGTCCTAGTACTCCCCATGCAGGTGTATATCCCGTGTCCTAGTATTCGCCATGCACGAGCACATCCTGTGTCCTAGTACTCCCCATGCCGAGCACATCCAGCATCCTAGTACTCCCCATGCATGAGCACATCCCGTGTCCTAGTACTCCCCATGCAGGAGCACATCCCGTGTCCTAGTACTCCCCATGCACGAGCACATCCCGTGTCCTTGTACTCCCCATGCAGGAGTACTTCCTGTGTCCTAGTACTCCCCATGCACAAGCACATCCCATGTCCTAGTACTCCCCATGCACGAGCACATCCCGTGTCCTAGTACTCCCCATGCAGGTGTATATCCCGTGTCCTAGTACTCCCCATGCAGGAGCACATCCCGTGTCCTAGTACTCCCCATGCACGAGCACATCCCGTGTCCTTGTACTCCCCATGCAGGAGTACTTCCTGTGTCCTAGTACTCCCCATGCACAAGCACATCCCATGTCCTAGTACTCCCCATGCACGAGCACATCCCGTGTCCTAGTACTCCCCATGCAGGTGTATATCCTGTGTCCTAGTATTCCCCATGCACGAGCACATCCCGTGTCCTAGTACTCCCCATGCCGAGCACATCCAGCATCCTAGTACTCCCCATGCACGTGTATATCCTGTGTCCTAGTACTCCCCATGCACGAGCACATCCCATGTCCTAGTACTCCCCATGCATGAGCACATCCCGTGTCCTAGTACTCCCCATGCAGGTGTATATCCCGTGTCCTAGTATTCCCCATGCAGGAGCACATCCCGTGTCCTAGTACTCCCCATGCAGGAGCACATCCCATGTCCTAGTACTCCCCATGCCGAGCACATCCCGCGTCCTAGTACTCCCCATGCATGAGAACATCCCGTGTCCTAGTACTCCCCATGCAGGAGCACATCCCGTGTCCTAGTACTTCCCATGCAGGAGCACATCCCGTGTCCTAGTGCTCCCCATGCATGAGCACTTCCCGTGTCCTAGTACTCCCCATGCACAAGCACATCCCGTGTCCTAGTACTCCCCATGCATGAGCACTTCCCGTGTCCTAGTACTCCCCATGCACAAGCACATCCCGTGTCCTAGTACTCCCCATGCAGGAGCACATCCCACGTCCTAGTACTCCCCATGCACAAGTATATCCCGCATCCTAGTACTCCCCATGCACGAGTATATCCCGTGTCCTAGTACTCCCCATGCATGAGCACATCCCATGTCCTAGTACTCCCCATGCAGGAGCACATCCCATATCCTAGTACACCCCATGCACGAGCACATCCCATGTCCTAGTACTCCCCATGCACGAGCACATCCCGTGTCCTAGTACTCCCCATGCAGGAGCACATCCCATGTCCTAGTACTCCCCATGCACGAGCACATCCCATGTCCTATTACTCCTCATGCAGGAGTACTTCCCGTGTACTAGTACTCCCCATGCACAAGTACATCCCGTGTCCTAGTACTCCCCATGCACAAGTACATCTTGTGTCCTAGTACTCTCCATGCACAAGTCTATCTCGTGTCCTAGTACTCCCCATGCACGAGTATATCCCGTGTCCTAGTACTCCCCATGCACGAGTATATCCCGAGTCCTAGTACTCCCCATGCACAAGGATATCCTGTGTCCTAGTACTCCCCATGCACGAGTATATCCCGTGTCCTAGTACTCTCCATGCACAAGTATATCTTGTGTCCTAGTACTCCCCATGCACAAGTATATCTCGTGTCCTAGTACTCCCCATGCACGAGCACATCCCGCGTCCTAGTACTCCCCATGCACAAGTATATCCCGTGTCCTAGTACTCCCCATGCACAAGTATATCCCGTGTCCTAGTACTCCCCATGCACAAGTATATCCCGTGTCCTAGTACTCCCCATGCACGAGTATATCCCGTGTCCTAGTACTCCCCATGCACGAGTATATCCCGTGTCCTAGTACTCCCCATGCATGAGTATATCCCGTGTCCTAGTACTCCCCATGCATGAGTATATCCCGTGTCCTAGTACTCCCCATGCACGAGTATATCCTGTGTCCTTGTACTCCCCATCCCCGAGTATATCCCGTGTCCTAGTATTCCCAATGCAATGCAATTTCACCTGCCCGAGTACTCCTGTCTGAGTACTCCCCATGCAAGAGCACATCCCTCGTCCTAGTACTCCCCATGCACAAGTATATCCAGTGTCCTAGTACTCCCCATGCACGAGCACATCCCGTGTCCTAGTACTCCCCATGCACGAGCACATCCCGCGTCCTAGTGCTCCCCATGCACAAGTATATCTCGTGTCCTAGTACTCCCCATGCACAAGCACATCCCGCGTCCTAGTACTCCCCATGCACAAGTATATCTCGTGTTCTAGTACTCCCCATGCACGAGCACATCCCGCGTCCTAGTACTCCCCATGCACAAGTATATCCCGTGTTCTAGTACTCCCCAAGCACGAGCACATCCCGTGTCCTAGTACTCCCCATGCACGAGCACATCCCATGTCCTAGTACTCCCCATGCACGAGTACATCCTGTGTCCTAGTACTCCCCATGCAAGAGCACATCCCGTGTCCTAGTACTCCCCATGCAAGAGCACATCCCGTGTCCTAGTACTCCCCATGCACAAGTATATCCCGCTCGTCCTAGTACTCCCCAGTCCTAGTACTCCCCATGCACAAGCATATCTTGTGTCCTATTACTCCCCATGCACGAGCACATCCCGCGTCCTTGTACTCCCCATGCACAAGTATATCTTGTTTTCTAGTACTCCCCATGCTCGAGCACATCCCGTGTCTTAGTACTCCCCATGCAAGAGTACACCCCATGTCCTACTACTTCCCATGCATGTTTTCTAGAGAAGGTTTGTAGAGAGGCACCAAGAGGCAGGAGGTAGGGGTGCAGGATGACGCTCTGACAGTGGGGATCCTGACAGTTAGTATCCCGAAGTTGGGATCCCGACTGCCGGTGCTCCAACAGGGGGGATCCTGACTCACAGGGCTATTCTCCCTTGTGGGGGTCCCGCAAGGGGCTTCTTTGTGCTCGCCCCCCTGGCGGAGCACCGGCAGTCGGGATCCCCACTGTCAGAGCCCCAGCCCACATCCTTGAGGTAGAGGGTCTTGGGATGAACGTAGTGGGAGAGAATGAATATATAATGAGTTAAGAGTTTGTGGATAGCTTTGAGGAGTAAGGATAATACTTTCAGGGGAAATGCAGAATTGCTGGAGGTATGGGGTTTCCAAATACCTGAGATCAGATTGCGTGCGGCCAACACATAAAGAGGATATAATTAGCATGTAACACGCTACAGTCAGCTCCACACTGCCCAGTACAGAACCATCACTGGATATACTGTTGAACAGCAGAGTTTTTGAGCGCTAGGGGCAAGTGTTTTAAGTGCTGTGTACAAGTGGCCGCCCTCAGCAAAAGACAAAAATAGAGAAAGAAACCAGTAGGCGCCTTTGTACACAAAAACTTACAATTTAATTAATAAGTGATCACATAACATAGATAATAACTTGCATGCATGCAATACCAATTAAAAAAAAATATCAATGCAATTACATTAAAAAGTGACCGGTAATTGCCAAGTCCTGATGGGGTACTCGGATTGTGCGCACAATTTAAATAGATATTTACCGTCCTGAATAAGGGGATACAGTTCCCAGCGCTTAAACGGGGGAAGGAAAGGGATTGGTCCTCCCAAATAAAACAAGTCAATTGGCAGGTGAGTATCCTTCTCACTCCTAAATCACTGAATTTGTAAATGTAGGGGGCACTTGAGTGGTTACCTTGGTTTGCTGTCCGGAGTAACTGGCAAGAGTCTCCCCGATCCTATATGGACTTTAAGCGGGTGACACACGCACACACACACACACACACACACACACACGCACACACACCTCCTGCTTTTACCAATGAATGTTGGATGTTCCCTGTGAAAGAAGAGGGAGCCAATGGAGGGGGGACATTTATTAAAGATTCTAAAAATTAAAAGAAGTGGTTACCCATAGCAACCAATAAGATTCTATGGGGTAAATTTACCTATGGGCGTTCTGTTAAAGATGAGCTGTTGCTATGGGTAACCAGTCAAACTATGTCCATTAACTTCTAGAAGGTGCTGCATAAATAAGAAGTAGAATCTGATTGGTTGCTATGAGCAACAGCCCGTCTTCAATAGAACTCCAGTGCAACTCCAATCTGTCCTCAATGCTGCAGCCAGGCTCATCTTCCTCTCCCGCCACTCTAACTCTGCCACTCCCCTTCAACAACATCTGCACTGGCTTCCATTCCCCTACAGAATCCTCTTCAAACACCTCACACTCACATACAGGGCCATCTCTAATTCCATTGCTCCATATATCTCTAACCTCATCTCCATTCATACACCCTCCCGCCCTCTACGGTCAGCTGACGACTGTCGTCTCTCCTCCACCCTGATCACTGCTTCCCATGCTAGAGTACAGGACTTTGCCCGTGCTGCACCCCTTCAGTGGAACGCACTCCCTCGCTCCATTAGACTCTCCCCGACCTTACAAAGCTTCAAACGGGCACTGAAAACTCACCTATTCATCAAAGCGTACCCTTCCACTGCATAAACCAGCTGGTTCTCCGACCCCTTGCCTGTTTACATCCTGCTATCTAACCACCACCCACTTGCTTGCACCTCTTGTAATCTGTCTGCCCTTCCTACTAGACTGTAAGCTCCTCCAAGCAGGGCCCTCTTCCCTCCTGTTCTCAAAGCCCTCTTCTCTTCACATGTCACTCACAGCTCTCCTATACTCCAACACTCAGTGACCATCTCCGTCTGCATACTCATCTCCATCATTGGCCTCAAGCCTCTAGTTGTATGTTGATTGGGTCCTCACTACTTATATATAAGCTGTAATGTGTATTGAACTGTGTCGCTCTTTATTTGTACTCTACTTTTGTTATTTATTCAATGTTATGCCAAGTTTTGTCTCCCAGTATTGTTCCTTTGTACGGCGCTGCGAAACACTTGTGGCGCCTTATAAATAAAATTATAATAATAATAATAATGTTCCCAATGGCCTTCCATGATGTGAATCCCGCTCCCTCCTCCTGGACCTGTGAATTGTGGAGTTTGTGTAGATCTGATGTTCATGGAAGCTGCAAATAATAATATGATTTATACCCCTTTCAGACTGCAAAATCAACCAGGGTTATTGCCGTGTCAACCCGGGTTGATCTGTGGTCTGAAAGTGCCAAAGCACCATTTCCCGAGATGAACAACCCGACATTTCAACCCTGGTCACAACCAGGGTTGAACATGGCTGTGACCCGGGACGTGGTACAGTGTGAACAGGTAACACGGGACGAGCGATCTGGTTCCCAGTCACACTATGAAGGAGGCAGCGCTTGGAGACATCATGAGCTCCAAGCGCTGCGCCCCCCCCTCCCCTCCCATGACGTGCTGTTGCCCAGCCCCCTGTGATGTCAGTGACCCAGCAATAAGCCGGGCTGCTGCAGGAGCTTTCATATTGCAAATGCTGGGTCACTCCCAGGGCGGACCCGTGTCCCGATTATACCCTTTTCACACCAGAAAATGCAGGGACCCACCCGGGAATATAGCCCAGGAATCATGCCGGGCCATTCCCAGGTTGGCCCCTTTCACACCAGAAAAGTCCCTGCATTTTCTGGTGTGTGAAGGGGGCAGGAAAGAGGCGGGCAGGAGGAGGCAGGCGGTCGGCGGGATGGCGTCGGGCAGTCGGCGGAGGTGGGCAGGAGGTGGTGAGAATACACACCCCGGTTTCTTGTCCTCTGTGTAGGCCGGGGATCCACACAAGCGGCGGCGCAAATGACGGGACAGGCGGCGTATGAAGATGACGCAGCTCTCTGGTGCCATCACTGCCGCCGGAGAGCTGCGTCATCATCATCCACCGCCTGTCCCGTCATTTGCGCCTGCCTGGATTCCTGGCCGAGCAGGACACCGAGGACCGTCAACCACCCCATTCATACCAGCCAGGTCCCCAGGTTGAACCCGGGAACAACCCTACTACCTAGCAGGGTTGGATTGCCGGCAAATTAGCCCAGTAATCTGTCCCGGGTACCTTTCACACCAGCGCTAGTACCGGGTTGTTCCCGGACTCAACCCGGGAATTGAAAGGGGAACTATTTGTCATTGTGTAACGCCAGGGGCTGCGCACGGCACGCACACTGCGACACTACATTGTTTTTGCACAGGATTGTGGAAACTATTCTCAACTATGCAGAAATTAATCAATTGCAGGAAAAGGGCTTTTCCCAAAAAAGTGAGCCAGAAAAAGACCAAAAGGAATGGAAAAAGTAATGTGGTAGAGAATGCAATAACAGCCCTTTATTCCTCACAGATCTGCTGTCTGACACGGCATATACACTTTAATTGCTTCATAAACTCTTATTTGGTAATAAAGATTACAAAGATGAGGTTTCCAGTGAGCTGGGGAAAGGTCCCTGATGTCTGCTTCCAATTATCGCACAGAGTATCTCACCGGCGTGTCTGGGATACAACCCTAAACCATCTGTAACAGCGAACGTACCAGTTACATGGCAGGGAAATTCTTTCCCCCCTCTATTTGTTATGATTTCTTGTGTTTATGAGACAATGGCACATTCGGATCCCGCGTCCGCGGCGTTTAAAGTTAAAGAATACGAAACCCAGTTTATTTGTCGTTCGGAGAGAGTATAAACTGCGGCACATCCTGGTACCGAGGATGCTTTAAACATTGAAAAAGAAAATTCTGGGTGGGGTCCCAGAGACGGAGCTAATTGTCTTTAACGGGGCCAAAAATATGTATTACAAAGGGGGGAAGAAAGGATTTTATTTCATTGTGGAAAAAGTTGAAATAACGAGGCACAGGTGTAATTCCAGCTCAATTTACAATCAGCAGAATCTGCAATGAAAACTTCAAATACAATTAAAAGTAGACGTGAGATTTGAAACGGTGCCGTCCTCTGCGTCTTGGCGTTGTCCTCTCTCATTGTGTGTTACTTGGACGGAGCTTTGTAATTCTCCTTCTCACTTTGGCCGGTAGACAGAAGAGGGAGAAGAGGAGAACCCTGAAAAAAACGCACGGCGGAGATGGCGTGGTCTCTTACTGTACTTTTGGTTTGTGGAACAGTACAGTTACTTATATAGGGGGTGATTCTAGTTCTCTTGCTATATTTTGAGTTCAACTCCATCCCGATGTTTAGGGGACTGCACATACAATTGTTCTATTATACGCTTGGACTATTATCCGTGTGGACTATTATGCGCATGTGCAGCCTACCTTTGCGAATGGCTTTGGCGACTTGCATAGTTGCCGAGCTGCTCGCAAACATCAGGGCGGGGCAGACGGTGACGGAAATGGGGCTTGCCATTTTGGTGCTGCTTAGCCTTGCCTTGTGGTTTCCAAGTCATCCGGATGATAAGGGTTCGGGATACTAGATAGAGACAACACTTGAAAAATATCGACATGCGTTTTGTCAATACAAATATTTTTTTTCATATTACACACTTTAACATCCACGTGGATTCTGTGGTTTCGTAAATACTGTAAGTTGCTGACGGATGGAATCCTCACAATCAGGGGCGTAACTAGATATTCGTAGACCCCATAGCAAAAGTTTGTAAGGGCCCCTATTTAGCAACTGATGGTGATAAATGTATGTAAAACATATTACTTAAACCATGGGTCTTCAACCTGTGGCCCTCCAGATGTTGTGAAACTACATGTCCCAGCATGCATTGCCACATTTTTTCCTATAAGAGCATGCCAAAATACCTAAGGGCATGCTGGGACATGTAGTTCCACAACATCTGGAGGGCCACAGGTTGAAGACCTGTGACTTAGACAGTAACCATGGGCCCCCTTCAGCTCTGGGCCCCATAGAAGCTGCACTCCTCGCACCTATGGTAGTTACGCCCTTGCTCCCAACCAAATGCCGTTGGATATACACAACATTGGCAATCAAAAAACAGACAACATCAAGATACTGACAAGTAAAATACTGACAGGAAGAAAATGCCAACACAACCACAAGAATTTTTTGGGCATAGAGGGAGAATATTTTAGTGTGCCGGGCATAGCAAGGCACAGCATCCGAGGGCATAGCGAGCGCAGTGAGCCATACGAGGGGACACAGTACACGGTGTAATGGCGCTACAGTACAGTACACGATGGTGTTATGGTGGTATAATGACATAATGGGGGAAATTTAATAGGATGAGAAATTTGGGAGGGGCAGACCTAAACTTACATGATTCCAAGAAATCTCTTTTTATGAGCTCCGCCCCCTCCCCAGCGACCGGCAAATTACAGCAAATTCCCATGGGGGGGGGGGGGGGGTGGGGCTTTTAATATCATGCTTACTTTCTCCTTTGTCAAGGGAGTTTCTAGGTGCTCAGAAACCCCCCACGTGTGGGCTATTGGGCAGTGGCGTGAGACTTGGCGAGCGAAAGAGTACGTGCTAATAAAATTGGGGTTCCACGTGCTTAGGTGTTGACATTGACACTCCAAAAACCTGAAAAACTCATGTCGACATTTCATGTGTCTACCTTTCCCACGTCAACTTTTCCTTGTGTCGACCGTTTCTCAATGTCGCCTTATTCATGTTGACCTTTTGTCGAACTTGTGTATGTCAACTTTTTCTCATTGTCGATTGTTGTTCATGTTGGCCTTTAGTGTTGACACTCTGTCCGTGTAATCTGGAACCGTTGCCCATGACAGCTGCCCGGCGTTGTCCAATGCAGCACAAGAGCATAATTAAGCTGCGATGTACATTGTAGTCAATCATTAATATTTAATAGATTTCAATGATAATTTATGTTCAATCTACTCGTATGCATTTGCCATAAGAAGGCCAGGCTATCGCACATCCGTGTTACACAGACTGACGTTCCACAAGAGCCGGTAACGGTACTTTACGGATTACACGGGAATTTGTTCTAGAAAATGCGATAAATGCGGTAACAATGTGGTATAATCAGGACAGAGACAAATGACTTAAATAGTAAATGTCTGGGGTGCAGTGAGTCATGCACACGGTGACCCCACGGGTGAGGAACGCAGAGCACGGGCAGTGAGTCATGGGCGGACGCTGGATGGACCAGATGGGGACGAGAGTATTAGGGTCATTATTTCAAAGGAGTCTGGGAATGCGTGCAGAAAGCGAGATGGCACAGCCTAATCGGGAGAGCTCCCATTGCAACGGCCAATTAGATACAGTGATCTGTCTGCAGGCTGGTGACTGTCCCTGTCTGCTCTGGGCTACCACTGTTACTGCACACACAGGAAATACAGTGTTACAGTGTCTGCCAGTGTACTGCCATGCTGGGTGCGGGCATTGCCACAAAAGATCAGTTGAGATTGGATGAAAAAATAGAAAAAAAGTACAATGGAATCTGTGCAATTTGATTGTACAATAAGGATGTGTCATTGACCATATCAAACAGACAACAGAAAAAAAAAATGTGCATACTCCAACATGGTTCCTCCAGGGATGCTTCATACTCTAACCAAGATGGCCACAAGAGAACGTACTGCACATGCGTGGTGCTTTCTAGTTACTGTGTGGGGTGTCATAGTGGGAGCACCACAGAGATTGGGTGTGGTATAGATCCCAGAAGGTGTCTAGTTAGACAGTCTGTAGGTCAACATCAAAAGTTAGACATTGCCAAAACTTAAAGTTAGACATGCATCAATTAGACATTGCCAAAAGTTCGACATTCATCAATTAGACATTGCCAAAAGTTAGACATGCATTAATTAGACTTTGCAAAAAATTAGACATGCATTAATTAGACAATACCAAAAATTAGACATGCATTAGTTAGACAATACCAATAGTTAGACATGCATCAATTAGATATTGCCAAAAGTTAGACATGCTTTAGTTAATTCATATTCGAATTCACCAGTACGAATGATAGTAAATTTGTGAAATGTATAGAAAACTATGACCACATACGACCGTGTTCTCTCGATATCGTATGCATTTGTAAAAAGCTGAATACGGCCGCATTCGACTGTTTGTAAATTTGTCGATGCCGAGTTCCCAGCAGTATATCAGATCGAATGGGTACGAATTAATGCATTTGTACCCGTTCGACCTTAGTAAATGTCCCCATCTGTATGAAAATGTAACGTTTGTAGTCCACACGTTTGTCAGCACAATAGCGTGTAGCGTGTAGCGTGTTTGCAACTTTACGATTCCACAGAAGAGGTTAGGTCAGTCGGAGTCAACCTGTGTTTCGGGGAAGAAATGTTGGGCATTGAGTTTCCAAATGACCAAAATTCTTTTTTTTTATTGCATACTGAAAGTGTCATACGCCTATAAAGAAATACACACACATCTAAAAGGCCATCTTCTGTCAATTATTCAAGCTTTATTGAGTGTTAAAAGGCTACATTTTCTCCATTCCATAATCCATGCTGACAGAGCCAGCTTCCAAATGTCTCAAGAATTCAGACCATATGTCCATGACGGACGGAGGCGACTGCATTTTGTCTCGTATCTTCAGGGCTCCCCACTTCTGAAACCCATAAATACATTCAGCCAAAGATTTTACCTCAGATCAAAGAAATGAAAGGGAAAGATTAGGCAGATAACGACATTTTGTATCAGCGACAGGGCAGCATGGTTGCTGTAGTGGTTAGCATTACCGCATCACAACCCTGAGGTCATGGGTGACATTCAATGAGATGCGAAAATGTGATTTGTGAGATTATTAGTCAAAAAACGGCCGAAATCGCACGTCTTTCCGAATTCACATATTTAATGAGAAGCAAAAAACGGCAAAAAAACGAAGGTGCGATTTTTAGTCGCGCCAGAACTCACATCCAGATGTTTTCCCATTGAAAAGTATACAAATTGCATATTTAATGAGATGCAAATTTGGGAAAAGGTGTCTAAAAATCGCCACACATGCAGACCAGGGGTGAAATGTAATAGGATGAGAGATTCAGAAAGTGAGAGATTTGGTAAGAAATCTCCAGTTTTTTTAAAGTGGCAATCATTGACACAGCAAAATCACACTGGTTTTGCTGTGTCAATGATTGCCACTTTAAAAAAACTGGAGATTTCTTACCAAATCTCTCACTTTCTGAATCTCTCATCCTATTACATTTCACCCATCGTTCTGACAAGCGAATTGCCCAGAACCCTGCACAGATCATTGAGATCTGTGCATGATCGTGTCTTGAAAAATGTGTAAAAGGTTTTTTTTTTTTTTTTAAATAGCGTGGGGTCCCCCCTCCTGAGCATAACCAGCCCCGGGCTCATTGAGCCGGACCTGGTTCCAAAAATATGGGGGACAAAAAAATCTGGGGGTCCCCCGTATTTTGAAACCAGCACCAGGCTCCAACAGCCCACGGTGTCATGCCACAGCCGGGGGACACTTTTTACATAAGGTCCCCCAGCCGAACCATGAGCACGTGACTGGTCAGCCTTGGATGAAGTCCCTGGGGGAGTGGGGAACCCCCAATAAAGGGGTCCCCCCCAGGCTTCACCCATCCAGGGCTGAAGCCTGGGGCTGTCACCGGCGTCTTTGGGCATTGGACGCCGGCCTGATAGGGTTAAAACATTCATTCATGACATTGCTTTATGCAGGTGAACTACAAGTGCCAGCTGGCCTCCCCGCATGCTGGGACTTGACGAACCACAAGTCCCAGCATGCAGGGCATTAATGGGCCCGCTGGGACTTGTAGTGCGCCTGTAAAAAGAATGTTAAAATAAAACACATACACACAGAAAAGTAGAACTGTATTACACACACAAACACAAACCTCACTTTTACACCAAAATACTTACTGCACCAGGGCCCAGCGCTGGTCTCCCTCCAGAGCGAGCTCACCCCGCACTGACAGCGGGTGAGACGGCTTTCTCCGGCGCAGATCACAGCTTCTATAGTGCTGTCTCAGCGCTGCAGAGGCTGCTAGTGTGGTTGGCCGATGCACCTCCAATCAGGGCTGAGCTATGCGTCTCCATGGAGACTTATAAGCCAACCACGCTAGCAGCCTCTGTAGCACTGGGACAGCACTATAGAAGCTGTGATCTGCGCCAGAGAAACCTGGCTCACCCGCTGTCAGTGCGGGGTGAGCTCGCTCTGGAGGGAGGCAGCGCTGGGCCATGGTGCAGTAAGTATGTTGGTGTAAAAGTGAGGTGTGTGTTTGTGTGTGTAATACAGTTCTACTTTTCTGTGTGTATGTGTTTTATTTTAACATTCTTTTTACAGGCGGACTACAAGTCCCAGCAGGCCCATTAATGCCCTGCATGCTGGGACTTGTGGTTTGCCAAGTCCCAGCATGCGGGGGAGGCCTGCTGGCACTTGTAGTTCACCTGTATAAAGCAATGTCATGAATGAGTGTTTTAACGTCCAAGCCCAGGGACGCCGGTGACAGCCCCGGGCTTCAGCCCCACTCCCCTAGGGCTGACCAGCCGTGGCTGGTCAAGGCTGACCAGCCACGGTGCTCATAGTTCGGCCGGGGGACCTTATGTAAAAAGTGTCCCGCGGCTGTGGCATGATACTGCGGGCTGTTGGAGCCCGGTGCTGGTTTCAAAATATGGGGGACCCCCAGATTTTTTTGTCCTCCGAGTTTTTGGAACCAGGACCGGTCAAGAGTCCGGGGCTGGTTTCAGGAATATGGTGGATCCCTACGCTTTTTGTCCCCTGTATTTTTGGAACCAGGTACTGCTCAATGAGCTTGGGACTGGTTATGCTCAGGAGGGGGGACCCTACGCCATTTTTTTAAACACAAATTGGCACATTTCCTTAAATTCGCACATTTTCATGACTAAAAATTGCACATTTTCATGACTAAAAATCGCCCATTATCGCACTTAATCTCACTTTTTTGCCCTGAATACGCAGCTAATTAAATATGCGAATTCGCAGCAAAATATGTGATTTTAAAAAGTGCGATTATGGGCGATTTTGAAAAGTTACTAAAGTTCTCATCCTATTAAATGTCACCCTATGAGTTGAATTCAAGTAAAGGGGTCAAATGTAGAGTGGTCCAATTTTTAAATAACCTTAATGTAGTAGGGTGCATTTTTTTTTAGAAAAGGTCAGTAACGGTAAAGTGCGTTTTTTGTGGGTAAACGGCATGATTCCCCCGTGGATCCCCTCAATTAACTTTCCTCAGGTACGCTGGCTCGGGTGGTCTGTTTTTTTAACCCTTGGATGTCTACTTTTGACCGAACAGGACGTGATCTACACTAGAAGGTGGTTTTTCCACAGCTCCCACATGGATTTTACACAGACAAGGGGGTGTCTATGGGGAGTGATTTTATATGGATTCCGATCTATGGGGGTAATTCTATACCGATTGGACTGGGCCGAATTCGGCTCCGTTTTGATGGTGGAGGTGTTTGCGCATGTGGAGTCCCCAGAAGCGAATGACTTTGACAAGAGGGGGCAGGCGGGGAAGGACACTGGGCATTCCACTGGGAACACAGGTGGGACGATGCCCCTCTTCAGTGGACTCCGAAGGAAATAAAGGTCAGTGTAGACTAAATGAGAGAAATAATTTGATGGTTGACAACCAAAGGCGTAACTATCATAGGTACAGGGAGTACAGCTGCTATGGGGCCCAGAGCTGAGAGGGGCCCACTTTGCCTGTCAAAGTATCATGTGCTATATACATTTTTCAGCATTAGTTGATGAATAGGGGCCCTTACAAACTTTTGCTATGGGGCCCACATGTATCTAGTTACGCTACTGTTGACTTCCATCTAATTATTTCTCTCCCCAATAGCCGAATGAGAGGGGATGTGTCTACATAATCCCCTCACATAGTACTGAGGTGATTCGTGGCGGCGGAGGGAGGCGCCCGACCGGGTGGCGGGCTGCTTAGTGAGCGTTCCTGAATCACTCCATGGCCCTTATTCTAATTGAGTCAGATGGATGTTCGGTTGGACGACCGATGTATTGTGTTCGGTCGGAACAATCCGAGCAGGGGGTGGAGAGGAGCGTGAAGGGATTTTTGGGCTCATTACCTTATGCGTATGCCCCGCGTTTCATGGGCGTTCCCATGAAAAAGCTGATAATACGTATGGTAATCCGGCCATGACGCACGTGTGGGGGGCAGAGAGCTGACATAGCCGGATGCCAGCTGCCCGCCCATATCCCTGCTTTCATACAGAGAAATGTCTGAGTGGTCTGGAGCACTCGGTGCTGCCTGACCGCTCGGTCCAGCATTCGATGGTCAGCGAACATCGGAGAATGGGGGAGGTTCCTACAGATGGGGGAGGTGTTCACATGAAACATCCACTCACGGTCCATTCGCTCTGCGTCTTACCACATTCGGACGGTGTGAGCGATCCGTACGGTAGACGGGGCTAAGAACACTTTGTGGCCATCCGAAAATACGCATCCGTCCGAGTCAACGAGAATAAGGGCCCATGTGTGTAAGGATACGTGAGTATATGTATGTACAGTATGTTGTGTGTGCATGTGTGTTTTTAAACTTTTAAAGTGTACAGTGTGTGTGTGTGTCATTTTAGTATTGGTTCGCTTTGGAACTACAAGTCCCAGCTGGCCTGATAATTAATTATTTAATTTTACACCAAAAAGACTATCAACCCGGCACCCATCGCCCAAGACGGAAGCCCAGGCTATCCCCAGAACTCCTGGGATGACCAGTTAGGGGTGATGCTTTGGCTGGGATCACTGTGTAAAATGTGTACCTCAACTATGGCATTACCCTGCTGGGTGTTGCAGCCCGGATCTGGTTCCAAAATACAGGGGATAGCACGGGGATCTGGCCGGCGTGGGGGGGGGGGGGGTGCATTCGGCGGGGCGGCATTAACCTGCTCATTATTTACCCCTTAGTGTTAAAGAAGCTAAAAGTCGGAGCAGTTATTTTGTATGAGAATTTTCGTTTTCATTAGATCATTTTTTGCACTGGGACCGCAAGCTCCAGTATCTGGAGATCCATTCTCAGACAAGTCCTTTATTGATCATAAAACGCTGCTATCCCTGCCAAGGTGTACGCAGCATTCTCCACCGCGCACAGATGTTGCAGGCATATACCCATAAAGGCTTTCTGCGCAATAGCGGAGGGGGATTAGAAGTATATGTGTTAACAGACCGACGGGAACGTTTTACAGGAGAACTGCTGGGCAAGGCCTCTGTCTGGTTAGTGCACGTGATAAAGATCTGTCAGATGTTACTGGGCTTGTCACCACGCAGCGGTATATATATATATATATATATATATATATATATATATATATATATATATATAAATATTATACCGATTTATGGGGTATGGGTGCTGGGCCTGACTTGGTGTTATGGGCTCAGGTAGGAAAGGACATCGGATCAAGATATTACTGTCAGCTTGCTGGGACCTGTAGTGTACCGGGTAGGACTGAATGGCTAGCAGGAACTGCACAATGGTGCTGGCTGGAACCAGTAGTTCACCAGCAGGATAGAACTGGTAGCAATGGACTGATAGCTGCTGGCTGGGACCAGTAGTTCACCAGGGATCTTGAACTGGTAACAGAAACTAGGGGTGTGCACCTGCCACTTTAGTGTTTCGGGTCTGTATCTCCAGACGTGTTTTGGATTTGGATCTGTTCCACAATACCACCCTTCCGCGTTTCATGTTTTGTGTTTTGGATCTGGATTTAAAAAAAAAAACAACATAAAAAACTGCTAAAATCACAGAATTTGGGGTGTTTTTTTTATTTGCACCTACGCTATTATTAGCCTCTATTATTAGCCTCTATTCTGAACACCTCACAATGTTGTTTTTAGGGCAAAAGGTTGCACCAAGGTGGCTGGATGGCTATTCTAAGCCACACAAGTGGGCGACACAAACACGTGGCTCATCTAGGGGTGGCACTGCCATGGCAGACAGGATGGCTGTTTGAAAAACTAGGCCCCAAAGAGCACATAATGCCCAAAAAATAGGCACAAGATGGAATTGTCCTTGGGTCCTCCCACCCACCACCAACCCACCCTTATGTTGCGAAAATAGGAAATGCACACAACAAACCAAACATTTCAGGGAGAGGGTCTGCCACATGACTGTGGCTAAAACGATTGGTTTGTTTGGGCCCCCACAAAAAAAGAAGCAATCCATCTATGGCAGTACCAATGAAATTTATTGGCAGTGCCACTGGACTGGAATTATGCAGCAGTATCACTGGACTTTATTGGCAGCACCAATGGACTTTAATGGCAGTACCACTGGACTGGACTTATGCAGCAGTATCACTGGACTGGAACTGCAGCAGTATCACTGGACTTTAACAGCAGTATCACTGGACTTTATCTACATTACCACTGGACTGGACTTAAGTAGCAACTGAAGCAGTATCTCTGGACTTTAATGGCAGTACCACTGGACTTATACAGCAGAATCACTGGACTGGAACTGCAGCAGTATCACTGGACTGGAACTGCAGCAGTATCACTGGACTGGAACTGCAGCAGTACCACTGGACTGGAACTGCAGCAGTACCACTGGACTGGAAATGCAGCAGTATCACTGGACTGGAACTGCAGCAGTACTACTGGACTGGACTTATACAGCAGTATCACTGGACTGGAACTGCAGCAGTACTACTGGACTGGACTTATACAGCAGTATCACTGGACTGGAACTGCAGCAGTATCATGTCTTTAACAGTAGTATCACTGGACTTTAACTGCAGTATCACTGGACTTCATCTGCAGTAGAACTGGACAGGACTTAAGTAGCACCTGAAGCAGTATCACTGGACCTTAACTGTAGTATCACTGGACTTTAACAGCAGTTTCACTGGACTTTATCTGCAGTACCACTGGACTGGACTTAAGTATCAACTGAAGCAGTATCCCTTGACTTTAAAGCCAGTATTTCTGGAGTGGACTTATACAGCAGAATCACTGGAATGGACTTTAACGGCAGCAGAATCACTGGACTTGACTCAGCAGGACCCTGGGTGGAAAATCCTGAACAGATTTGGAGAGCAACTTCAGATTGGGGGTGTCTGGATTCCCCTAATCCGAACTCTCTCATCCCTTCAGGAAACAAAGAAGCAGCTGAGCTGGAACTGACAGGTGAAATGATTCAGAATACTTGAGGCAGTCTGTGATTCAATTGCTTCAACTGTGGCGAAATTAAAGACTGACAAAATTACATTTACTAAGATCAAATGGGTACCAAATGCAGCCATTCGTACCCATTTGATGTGAAACACGTAAATCAGCCATCAGCTAAAGTCCAATGAATGTACGAATGAGGACACTATCGATAGAACACAGACGTTTGTGTCTGTCCATATTGTTCTATCATTCATATAACTGAATCATCTATACATACAAATGAAATGTAGACCACCTTTTCTTGCCGTTTTTTTCCCAGAAGCCAAATCAGATCCATGCAGGCTCCTCTGTGGAACACAATTTGAAAAAAAGAAGGAAAGATTGTCACATTTGAGGCGCACCTGGAGAGAAGAAATTTATAAAATATAACTTTTATTAGTTTATTTTAAGAACTGCGACATATAAAAACACATATAAGGGTAAGACAAGGTGAGTATAAAAAGGGGGGACAGATAGGGAAAATTAAGAACTAAATAAACAACACAGGTGCTGCTAATCAGCCGAACCTTCATCACATCAACCGAACCTTCATCACATCAACTTTCTTGCTGCTGATGATCTAAGACTGACTGGATCTTTCATGTGTAAAGATGCTACATACATACATACATACATACATACATACATACATACACTATTTATTGCCCAGGTTTGGTTGTTTTTCCTCTTTATTGCAACTGGCTGAATTGTTACATTTAATCATTTCAATCTTTACCCCGGTCACATTGGAATAAGTTACTTTATTAACAAAAAAAAAAAAAAAAAAAAGAGTTTTGGTTCCAGGTCTCTCCGTTCACTTGCTGCTCCATATATTGATTGGGTCTCATTAAAGTCCGGCTTGAATGCGCCCTGATCAAAGCCATGCACATTGCTGATTACACGTCAGGTAACAGGTCTGATTGTATCTGACATTTTATATCTCCCCGAGACGCTTTCTCTTCGGATTTTTAATGCAGTCGTTTCCAAAGCGCCCAGCCAATATTTTTTCACTAAGCAATCTAGCCATAATGTATTCATTACACAGACTCTATTAGTCCTGGGTTATAGCAGTTTCACTTCTTAAACTTATTTTATTTATATGACATCACCTGCTGTCTACAAACATCAGCGGAAAGTACTTTATTGCTGGAAGACCTTAGAGCCGGCTGTATGTACTGTACATTGGAATCCACAATCCAACGTTAGTGTCATTCTGGTGACCATACTGCCCTGTGCGGGGCAATAACATCTGGCTGCCTGAATGTTTGAGGGTTCTAAGCCGAACTAGATACAGGTTGGGTATCGCGTATCCAGATATACCATATCAGACATATTCCGAAAACCGTAGGTTCCCACTCCCGCCTCTTTTTTAATACTTACTTTGTCCCAGAGGTCCCAATGGTGCATTGCACGTGTGCAGCGGTGACGTCACCCACCGGCACACATGCGCATCCGTGCAATGCATCCTTGGGACTGGGGATGCCGCTCAAACGGGTTCCGATGGCATCCCTGGATGCCAGGGGACATCGGGGCACCACCAGGGGACCAGGTAATTATGAAAAAAAAAAAAAAGGTTGACACTGTGTCCCCCCCCCACTGTGGTTCCAGAACAGGCCCTATCATCCACTAGGGCATGGAGGGAGATTAGAATAGTGTGCCGAGCATACAGTAGTGGGGTACCGTGCCCGAAGCATGGCGAGCACAGCGAGCGATGCGAGGGGCTGCCGTACACTTAGACAGTGGCCAGAACTAGATGTCTAGATCTAGATGCCTAAAAAAAAATCTAAAAAAGTGTCGACCTTCTGCCTGTTGACCTTCCGGTGTTGAAGGAGTGTCAACCTTTTTTGGGTTGATATAACGATCAATACCCCTCAGAACAAATAGTCTGTACAAAAGAATAACATTTATTCCATTTCATTAAGACATTTGTAGCAAGTTTGACTAACTCAAAGATGTTTGATACATTTTGAAATATACACAATTATTTACCTAAAGAAGAACTCTGCAATTTGTTTCAGTATGTATAAAAATAATACAAATATTTCCTGGTCTTTGGCTTTATAAAAAATACGTTTCCACAGATGTTATATGAACACAGTATTTCCAACTGTTAAGGCCCCCATACACTAGTGAGATTTTGTCCGATTTGACCCGATTCCGACGCGTCTAGCCAATAAATCGGACCAAATCCCGATGCGCGGTCACATGTCATTGGATCGAGTCTGGAGGACGGACGGGTTGCACATAACATTTGATAGTTCATCTTATGTGCAGCCAGGAGCTGGACGGTGACAGTGACAGTGCCCGGAGGGTGAATAGAGGCAGTGGCCGTCATTTGTATGGTTTTATTTTTTTTATAAGTGGCTTGGCTTTCCCACCGCCTATTTGTGTCTCCCACCGCCTCTTGCACACCAGCTATGCCCCCCCCCCCCCCCCCCGCAGCTCCCCAGGATTTTACATGTAATAAATTGCATACAATTTAACACATGTAAAAAAATGGCACATGAGGTGCCTAATCGTATATGACCTGTTCCGGGGAGCTGACAGGGAAATTTGGTCCAAATTATCCTTCGGACAAGTCTGCCTAAAGTAGCTGGGAGACTAACATTAGGCTATGCTCCAACTGTCCTTTCCCTGCTTATGCATCGTGGGATGCTAACCAGGTGCACAAGGAGCCTTTGCTGATTAAAATGATATACAGAAGGCCTATATTCTGTGGGTAACCCTGCTTTTATTGCATAAAAATATCTTGCTACATTGTTACCCTGTTCACAACTGCCATAAAACGCCCATATACTCCCATAACTCACCCATCACACTCCAATAACACTCCCATGACACTCCTATAACACACCCATCACCCTCCAATAACACACCCATCACACTCCAATAACACACCCATCACACTCCAATAACACACCCATCACCCTCCAATAACACACCCATCACACTCCAATAACACACCCATCACCCTCCAATAACACACCCATCACACTTCAGTTAACACTCCCATGACACTCCTATAACACACCCATCACACTCCAATAACACTCCCATGACACTCCTATAACACACCCATCACCCTCCAATAACACACCCATCACCCTCCAATAACACACCCATCACACTTCAGTTAACACTCCCATGACACTCCTATAACACACCCATTACCCTCCAATAACACACCCATCACGCTCCAATAACACACCCATCACACTCCTATAACACACCTATAACACTCCCATGCCACTCCCATAACACGCCCATGGCATTCCCATAACACACCCATCACACTCCAATAACACACCCATCACCCTCCAATAACACACCCATCACACTTCAGTTAACACTCCCATGACACTCCTATAACACACCCATCACACTCCAATAACACTCCCATGACACTCCTATAACACACCCATCACCCTCCAATAACACACCCATCACACTCCAATAACACACCCATCACACTCCAATAACACACCCATCACACTCCAATAACACACCCATCACCCTCCAATAACACACCCATCACACTTCAGTTAACACTCCCATGACACTCCTATAACACACCCATCACCCTCCAATAACACACCCATCACACTCCAATAACACACCCATCACACTCCAATAACACACCCATCACACTCCAATAACACACCCATCACACTCCAATAACACACCCATCACCCTCCAATAACACACCCATCACCCTCCAATAACACACCCATCACACTCCAATAACACACCCATCACACTCCAATAACACACCCATCACCCTCCAATAACACACCCATCACACTTCAGTTAACACTCCCATGACACTCCTATAACACACCCATTACCCTTCAATAACACACCCATCACCCTCCAATAACACACCCATCACACTCCTATAACACACCTAGGTACTTATGTAATATCTGGGCTGCCGTTTTTCTTATGAGACCGCGTCCCCTCGCGGGGCTCGCTGCGCTCACCACGCTTCGGGCATGGTGGCTCGCTGCGCTCGCCACACTATATAAAATCAACTCCATGCATAGTTGGATAGTAGGGGTATGAAAAAATGGGGTGCATTTAACATGGGAGCCCAGATAATACATAAGTACCCACACCTATAACACTCCCATGCCACTCCCATAACACGCCCATGGCATTCCCATAACACACCCATGGCCCTCCCATAACGAGATACGCATGTCTATTGCGGAGTGTGCCTCTTACAGGGCAACATAATGGGAGAATTTTATAATCTGTTCCCCTAGAATATATAAAATGTATAGATGAATAAAACCAATCGTAAAAATCGGAAAATTCCCTAAACCACTGCAAAGGATGAATATGATACTATATTAATGACGCTATAACCATCTTTTTATATTTACTTGACAAATGTATGATATATTTCTAAATGAAATCCCGTTATATATATATATATATCTTTATTTTTATATTATATTTGATTTTATTATTATCATTAATTTCTCTTATATGGTTGAAAAATATTATAAGTGATCAGAGGTACCAATTGGTTCAAAAATTCAAATTCTTCATCCCGAATGTTGCTAGGCAACATCAGAGACGTTATCGACGTCCTGGCCAAAACAGTATTCAGGCACCTCCCCTCCCCTCTGGTGACGCGGAATCCAACTGCCAGTACTGTGAGGCCAGATACGTTGATGCGCCCTCTTTGTGAATGGATACACGTTCCTGCTGCGTGCTATGCAGCGGGACGTGGTGACGTCACACGGGCACTATCTCCCTTACCCGACGCGCTTCCGGGTCACGTGATGATGCCACGTGACCGGATAGCGTTGCCGGGCAACAGGTGAGACGCTGGCTCCGGACTACGTGGGGACATAGCCGTTTTGTTCACTGATACCGGCAATCGGTGACAAACGGCTGACTCCCCCGCAGCTCCATAACCAGCACAGGTAATAACCTATGCATGATCTCTTATCTCTGACTAAATGTTTAGAAGCCCCAATACGTACCCGACCAGCCAGAGTCATATGACTCCATTCAGCCAATCACAATAGAGGAAGACTAAAATGTAGTTGTCTTCTCTGCGAATATACGTAATTTGATTGCTTTTGTTACTCTGAATTCTATGAATTTTTATGGTAAATATAGGACTGCCTCCTTTTATAACAATATAAGATATTTTTGTGAAACATAAGAATGCTTTTGATATACAAGTATAATATGATTACAAACAAAGGGCGGTACTCACACAGGTGAGAGGACTAATTAGCTCCCCAGAGTGGTATAAAAACAGCTACTTCTTCACCCAATCCTTCCAACGCTGAGGCTGTGGGATTTAGCTTGGTCCCTGAATTTGGATATCACGGTGAGCCACATATAAGGGGAATTGTGCCAGTGGCAACACAGAGCACTGGAAACATCTTGGTCCAGCACAAATCTTTGGATTACAAAAATTCCCATTCAAAACAAAAGGAGAATCAAGGATGGTAATTACAATAATATACCCCAACAGCTGCTAATTGACTTTTTAAAAATATATTATTTTTAATATATATTTTTTTCTATACCACCTATTGGTGGATGAGACTGAGCCCACTCACCAATAGTCCTTTTAAAAATGCATTAATGTGAATTAATTTGTTTATGTAATATTGATTATTTGTTGTTTTTATTATATATTCTAGTAAAAAACCTTTTATTATTAACTATATACCGTCCAATATTGTTTTTCTTGTTCTAAACAACCAGCGCCAGTACAAACCAATATCCCTCCCATAACAAGCCCATTGCACTCCCATAACACGCACATGACAGGCTAATGACACTTTCATAGCAAGCCCATCAAACTCCCATGACACTACCATAGCACGCCCTTGACACTCCCATAACACACCAATTAAACTCCCATAACACGCCTATGACACCCCCATGTAGAGGTTCAGTGGGATTTTCCCAAAATATTGGGGACAAAATGACTAGGGGTCCCCTGTATTTTGAGAACCAGAACCTTAAGCCTAATCTGAAAGCAATATTTAAAAATAAAGACAGACAAGTAGGTTATGGAATGCACCTCTCAGTTTGCCACAGGTGAGAGAGAGCTGCAAACCCCCAACTTTACAGCAAACACATTTCATATGGACAACCAAAGAAACATATACTTCTGCCCACAGCAACCAGAATCTCAGTGCCTCTGGGCACCAACAGTCCAAGCCCTGGTGCTAGATTTCTTGGCCTACCAACTGGCCACTTTTTGGCATCAGCGCTTTGAGCAGCAGACTGACCAGAGTTTAAATACCTGCTACAGCAATCACTTTCCAAATGTGGCTGTGAAGGTCTGAAAACCCTGACCAGAGATCTGAGCATGAGAGCCCACCCAGCTCTCCCTCAAACACACCTCAGAGACCCATCCTGGCTTTGCAGTAAACCAGGTTCTGCTACCTGGCTGCAAATCACTCTCTGAGGCTGTACAGCCTCACTCTCTTATTAACCCTGTACAGGGCAGTTGTGAACATAGAAAAGCATCACTCTCTGCTGAAACTAACCCTGTGTCATATATATATATATATATATATATATCTATCTGTACATAATATTTTCCCTTCAGCCATATCTAGGTTGCCTTAAATCGAGGCAATGGCCAGTGCTATTTTGGAGGGCTGTTGGGTGGTCTGGTTTGACTATCCCTGTGGTGGGAGAAGTAATGCGATGACGCAATATTACCGCATACTGTAGACTATAACTACACCCCAGGCATCTGGATAAATGTACACATTAGCTGACATATAATAAGGCGGAGAGCACAGATACCAGCAGGAATAAGAGAATCTAGTAAAATTATTACATTATTAATATTTAACAGGTTGCGCTTTGTATATATTAAGCCAAATGCTGCAGATATTACTCTTTGGAGGACAATATAGGACCTGCTGGACTTGGAGAAATAGGAGTGTCTGTAACTTGTTCCACATATGTACTGTATGCATAATGTACCCTGAACTAGCCGGGTCTGTAGCCTACAGTAGGAGCCAGTTTCATCTTTGTTCCTTTGGCCATGGCTCACCATGGCCAACCATGGCTATTCTATTGTTCTCAGCTGCAATACAATACATAGAACAATAGAGTAGGGGATTAGCAGAGTAATCCAATTACTCACTTAATCCTATTATGCACATAGATGGCAGTGGCTCCCACTGTACATCTGCCAATGAGCACCGGGTACCCAGAAGGCAGCATTCGGTGATACATTGGCAGAGGGAACGCACTTACCAGGACAGTGACTCAGATTAGGTGTGGAAAACCTTGGAGTTGATGAATGATGGAAATTTCCGTTACATGAAAGGAGAACGCTAAGTACGGTACTAAACCCCCATTAAGAAAACTATTTGTAATGTTAATGAACATGGCGGCCTGCTGACCGCTCAGTTTGAGTTTAGTAATGAATAATGAGACATCGGAATACAGGCAAAGTGCAAGCACTGTGGCCGATTTAGAGTTTGCGAGTTGGTGCGCAAATACACTTTGCATATTCGGAATTGTGCACATTTATGCCACTGTACTGACCTTGCAAATAGTCATTATTATAATCCAAGCCCACTTCTAATTGTTCTATACCTGTAGCAAGACAGATCTCTGTGTGTGGCTCAGGGAACCTAGCCTACATGTTACTCAGTAGGGCTAAGAATTCCCATTCATTTGTGCCCCAGATATGTGGTAGAATGCATGGTTCATCGGTTGCTGTTAACCAATGCTTTTGCAGCAGTCCAGCAGAAGCTAAATCACGGTCCTGGTACCGGTACACTGCACCTGTGTTGTATGTGCACATGGCAGTGAAGTAAGACTGGTACACCAAGCCATCTCATCACAACAAGCAGTTTACTTAAAGTTCAAAAAAGGGTTGCCATGGTAATCACATTTAATTCCTTGCTCTTCTCTCTCCAGCACAATAATCTTATCAGTTACCTCAGACTACATTAGTCAAGCATTTCCTTTCACTTGGAGTATGAACAATGATGGGACAGCAGTACATTAAATACCAGTGCATTTTGGGAACCAGTAGTGTAGAATTCACAAACTGTTTTTTTTTTTTTTGGTGCCTTCTCCCCATATTTGCTGGGGAATCTCTGCAGTCTATCTAACCAGGATGTCTCATGGACTTGTCGCTGGAAGCCTTTCGTCTAATGTGGTTTCCAACCACTCAACCAGATCATCCTCTCCTGAGACTCACATCTCTCGTCCTGCTGCTAGGGTACACCTAAAGGTGGGGATTCCCCTTGTTCCTTCCACTGATCTCTCATGCATATTGCTGCCCTCACACTGTGAATATGGAATCTCTTGCTCTTCCTAGCATCACCCATATGCTTTATCTGGTTTCACTTAGGCAGTGCACAGTGGTGGATTTTACCTGGGTTGGGGGGTTTCAGTCCTGCAGCCCATAGGTAAAAACTGGCACTGGCCTAACCCTAACCCTTCTCCTACAGCCTTGCCTTAAACCCTCGCCTTGTAGCTTAACCCTAAACTCACCGGCATACTTACTTTAGGATTTCAGGCTGTCAGGATTCTGGCATTGGTTTTCTGACAGGTGTTGGGATTGCGGTGCACTGCCATCATCCTGTCCATTATGATGCCAATGGTACTCAAGATTAGTATTTTTACTGACCCCTCAACTTGGTCCTCAGGACCTCACACAGTTCATGTTCACAGGTCACCTGTGTATTTTTAAAATGTAACAGTTGGTGATACACATAGCACCTGGTGACCTGAAAAACGTGAGCGAGAAGACCTAGTTTTTCTCCAAAAGTACTCAAGGAGCTTTACAGACATTTGTTTCACAGATTGAAAGGGAAGATCAAAGTCATGACATGTGGATTGGGCTCACGAGGAATATAGAATAAACTTATCAGAGGCTGACTCGTGGATTCAGGTAGACACATACATGGATTGTAACCATAGCTCATCAGAAAAGTTATTGACTTCTGGAATCTTCCAGACAGTTCCTGGAACCAATTGAGAGGAAAGCAGCCCCTGTCCTGAGCCTCATGCACAGTGCAAAAGAACTCAGGAACAGAACAGGAGTTAACAAAGAAACCAAACGCCTGACTGGAATCTACTGAAAATGGTTAATCTTGAGTACAACAGCTGGGTGTCAGAGCCTACACCCTCAGAGAGAGTGACGTAGATCCATTCTCCAGACCCTAGCACACTGTGTCAACCACTCCACTGGAGATTATGCACAAACACTCAATAAGAGTACCCTCTGGGATACAACCACCACCGATGGTCACACCAATAGTATGGTGAGCATAGAGTCCCAGAAGCAGGTTAGAGAGTTGTAATCAGAAAACTTCCTTAAAGTCACAGAGTATAGCAGACTGAAGACTTAGTAGTACTATTACAGTCAGGGGTATTAGCAGAATACCTCAGAATACTGCAGGAATAACTCAGACTGGAACCAGCCTAAAACCAGAATGTAGGTAACATGCTGAATTGGGCTAGGACCAGAATGTAGGACACAGGCTTGGTGAGATGTAGGCTGAACCACACTGGAACCAGAATGAATATAGCAGGCTAAACTGGAAAAGGACAAGAATAAAGAAAACAGGACTTCAAGCTGAATTGGAATGGAATCAGAATGAAGAATACCAGGCTTGAATTGGGCTAGAACTAGAGGAGTATAGTAGGCCAACCCAGAGGCTAAACCACCAGAGTCTACAACTTTAACTCTACTGGAACCAAAGGAAACAATTTTCTTTAACTGGACTTGAACCAGAGGAGGCAGCTGCACTACCCATAGGATGAAGGTTTGCATGCTGGACACAGGGCATGGTGTTATGCTGCTGAGTGCATAAGCCAGAGTCACAGGAAACAGCTTGCAAAGGACCAACTAGCAGGAGAGCAGTTTCAGGCAGTGGAGACAGAAGGTGCATATGGGGGGACGAGCACACAGAGGATTGATGTTCCACATTGTTCTGACCGTGTCCTGGTGACAGGTGTAGCTTTATATAGGGGGCATTTGCAGGGGATAGGAGAGTGCAATCATGTGATCGCAGCAGACAGGCAGTGACTGGATGTTAGCAATCAGCTGATTCCTTCCACCATAGTAGCGCCCATGTAGCTTCGGAAAGTGCAGATATCACCAATTTCGTTAATTTCGGCCATTCTGAACGAAATTGGCCGTGTGAATGCAATGAACGACGAATGATGATGTGCATACCCGCCAGTTGTTCATCAAGATTTTTCATCAACTTTGCATGCCGCTCAATTTGGATATCTTTCCAAAAGAGCCTATGAACTGTAGTTAGATCTTTCGTCTGTCCTCAATATATTTCGTCAACATCTTTCATCCAGGACACTAGGTTCAAAGGAAATTGGTTATCAATGAAATTGGTCCCAAAAATTGTACAGTGTGTATGCACCTTTAGACTGCGCATGTGCAATCTACTGCAGGGCAGCGTCTGAGCCTCCCGGCCAACGTTTTGGGAGCCTCCCGGCCATTCCAGGAGGGTAGGTAAATATAGTTTGGGGGCTTTTGTGAGTACCCAATGCACTGAGCGGAAACCCATGCAAACATGATAGGACATACAAACTCCACACTGAGTGATCTGGTCATAACTGAGCCCTTACCACTGTTCCTCCTTATATCTATACTAATATACCCACTGCTGATATTATATTCAGTAGTGCTGAGTGTGGGTACTAATTACCAAAGCCCAGGTCTGGTGTTGGGCCCCCGTGGGGCCCATGTTACCCTGCAGCCGCTCTTTTCTACCCAGGCACATGCTGCTGTGTGCTGGGCTGCAGTGTGGACAGGATGCTATGTTTTCTGTATTTCATTCTAAGGGGACATGGCCACACCTCCTGCCATTAGGCCACACCTCCTGAACAGTACCTGGTTTTAGCGAGGCTCTCTGCTGCCCTAATTATATAAAACATTTGCTTGCAGGTTTCTGTGATTCCCCATTCACTGGCGTTTGTATCACTACAGGAGCTTCACAATCCAGCAGGTCTCTGGCTGGGAATGCAGAATCCCGGAACATTAAAGAGACTACGCCGTCTGTGCCAATGTGCGTAGGACTGAGGCTTCTGCCAATCTGTGACTGAGACCGGCTGGAAATGGTCAGCGCTGACGCCACAGAACCACCCTGAAAACACCTGGGCACGCCTGCATCTTTTCAGACACACCCCAAAAAATACCATGTTTCTGTCCCCAAACGCCGTCTCCCTGTCAGTCATTTCCGAGTTCTCTAATTAGCGATCCGTGCTGAATAACCCCCAAAAATGCACACGTTACAGCCCTTCAAAATACAGAGCTGTTAAAATAACACGGGGCTCTGTCCTGCTGAGAGGTGTAGAGGTGTGCGTGCACAAATAGACGTCAGCTGCCCGCCATAAAATGCTGGGCGGGGCCCCTACGTCCGCTTCCTGCCCACCGAGTGTGAAACTCGCCGAAGGCGTTCGCTCCGGCGGTTTGCAGTTACACGCGCATATTCGCCCAGCCCACTCTGGACACAGCTACACATGCACCTGCACATTAGATCGAATGCATCAATTTATAACAATATAGAAAAATGTATTTTAAAAAATTCCATCTAGAACCCACTATGCAATCATGACATCTAGGGGAACCCCCACACATTACAATTCTTCTGCCTGCCACAGAGCAGAGTGAAATATCGTCATATTCGTACAACGTTCCCGTCAATAATTGCACTGATTTCCTAGGATTCCTCCCACGGCTACAATAAAGTATTTCACCACGAAAAATGTGGGCAGGAAAAAAAAAAAACGATTCTCTCGTATTTACAGAAAAGCCAGACCGTTTAAATCAGTCGTATTTCCCAGAGTAAAAAAGAAAAAAGTTTTTTTTTAAAAAAAAGATAATAAAATACGTTAATGCAAAACACAATTGCGATCTCGGGCCAAGGATTGCATGGGGGCCGGTGCCTATGGTAACGGGAATATTTTGTAATTAAATTTCTCTCTGGGCAGTGAGGCTGTGTGCATGCAAACGTGGGCTCTGTTTTTATTAAAATGTTTAAAGCGCTGGTTTAGAACTGATTACAAAGCCCGGCGTCCTTGTCGGAGCGCACTAACAATCCGTTTCCCATGTAGTCGTTTTCCTTTCATCTGTTTCTTTGTCCACAGGGACTTTGGTCAACTGCCGAAATTAAACTAAGAACAGGATTACCCGGGATGTTCTGCGTTACAGCACGGCCAGACGTGAAATGTGCATTGTTCTACTACATGGGAACATCGGGAGAGCGGGTTTAGATGTTTTTGCTGAATTTAAACAAAATCTGTAGAATGGGAAACGGTCGTTACTGTAGGTCGACCCTATTAAGGTTGACATGAAATGGGTTGCACACTGAAGGTCGAAAGGCATTGGAACCTTATTCTGGTTGATTTGTAAGGCTGCGAATTCACAGCCTTGCGAGTCTACCAAACGCCGCCCTGCGAATGCCGATATGCAGGCCCCCTCGCATCCCGTGTTCGTACGCATGGGCTGCGAATGGACGTTTAACATAAACATCTATTCGCAGGATGGGGGGGGGACACCCGCATCATTTGATGGTCACGACCATCGAATGATGTGGAAGGCAAACGCACATCTAAGGTTACTCTGAGGCAGGGTTGCCTACCCTCCTGGAATGGCCGGGAGGGTCCCGAAAATTGGAATCCTGGGCACTCCCCGCTCAGCCCCCATGACTGCGGTTTCCTCCACCCTGACCTTGGCATTTAAATAACCCAATCTGCCGATCTCCGCTGAGGGGGCGTGGCTAAAGTGTCATAATCACGTCATTATAGCCCCGCTCCCTCCACAGAGATAGGCAAAACGGGTTATTTCCCATCCTGGGGACGGGGCTTAATGACGTCACGCCAAAGCCCCCCCCCCCCAAAGTCATGCTGAAAGTCTCCTCTCCGGGCTTCTCCCAGAGAGGAGATTACAAAAGTTGGCAACCCTGGTCTGAGGTAACCTTAGATGTGCGTGGGCATTCAGAGGTACGTGGGCGGGCAGCTGACAACCTGTGATGTCAGCTGCCCGTCCCCGGCGCTCATGTCACCATGCGGTTCCTTGGGAACGCCCAGCATTTTCATGGGCGTTCCCATGGGCGCAACTATCCGCTGCAGCCACACACACCCCCGTCTGCAACTTTGGGTGCGCACACCTTGTGCCCGTCTGCAAATGAATCGCGAATGGATCACTGCTATCTGCAAATCCATACACAGCTCCATATGAAATTCGCAAACCATCAAATGATTTCCCCACTCCTAACTGCCATGTCACAGGTTGCTTTTGAAACATGGTAATTATATAATAAAACTTAGCTTTTATTAGGTATTTTTAAAATAGGGGGCTATAACTCTCGGATAAGATAGCCGTTAACTTAGATCCGTCTCCTAACTGGCAGTGAGCTTTTTTTATATATGCTATGCACTGGAGATAATTGAAAAAAGTAGAAAAAAGTAGAAAAAATGCAGAAATTTTTTTTGGGGAAAACATTCATCCAGATTGGTACTTCAATTGGACCAATTTGGATTGATGATGTGTTGCCTAGTGGGCCTTACGGCAAATGCTGACTAGGGCTCGTTAGAGGCAAATTTTAAAATTGAAAGGGATTAATTCCCTATATATATGGAGACTGCTCGCACAATGAGCGTGAATCCTATTTGTACTAGGGTAAGTAGTACCAATATTGACACCACAGTGGTTTATTGTGTGGGTAAATTCCCTATTTTGGGTATTGCAACATCTGGGTATTTGCACAGATCAGTGATTATGGTGCACAGTTTCAGAGTCTGTGCTGTCAGTACGGGCCTGGCTGCTATATACGCTAAGTTATGCGCTGCGCCCAACTATCTCAGCACTATAGGTTTGATATAGTACAATGACTATATCAGTAGCTGTACCACATGCTGCTCTGAAGGTGAGCTTAGGCGTGTGTTTGGCTATTGATAGAGCCCAAACAATCTAATGAGCACAGATAATTAAGTATAGTTCACAGTTTAGTATCCACGTGACTGGTTACAATCTCAGTAGCCATACTGCATACTATAGGTTTGACATAGTACAATGGCAATATCAGTAGCTATAAAAAAAAAAAATTCTGAATTTTTTCAAATTTTTTCTACTTTTTTCAATTATCTCCAGTGCATAGCATATATAAAAAAAGCTCACTGCCAGTTAGGAGACGGATCTAAGTTAACGGCTATCTTATCCGAGAGTTATAGCCCCCTATTTTAAAAATACCTAATAAAAGCTAAGTTTTATTATATAATTACCATATCACAAGAGTGCCCCAAAAACAGAGTCTTCTTTCACTCCCCAGTTTTGTCTAATTGTTTATTTGGACTCACGGGAGCACCACCAACTGAGTAGTGTCTGTCCAATCAGGTACTTAGACACACGCTTAATAGTTGGTAACAGGCAATTTAAGCCGAACCCCACACGGTGGGTAGGGATCTCTCTTGATCCCCCCCATCCCGAGTGGGGGTAACTTTGTGCGGAATCCAAACAAAACCATTTGCTTTTGAAACATGCCAGTTGGGAGCCAGCTGGTTGGTTCTTTATCTCTCTCCAGTTTGTAACCCTCCAAAGGCTCATTACATCGTTCACTGTATCTTCTTTGACACATCAAATAGGAATTCACTTAAACGCTTCAGCGCTCCGTCTTTGTGCACTCCATAGACTTGCTCTGCCCAGCAATAGACTGAACGCCTCATTTGTAATGTATATCCCGGACCTGCTATTTAATCATGTGCCATGTATTTATATAATTATACACCACTGTCTAAGAAACTGTTCAAAATATAATTAAACAAATATCTCAGGATGTTATACAATACCGGCCAACAGTCCCACTACGCGCAGGACAGACCTGCTTTTCAAGGACTGTCCAGCTGCCCCATCCATGGTAACGTAGCCTCTGGGAGTGCTGGGCATGCCCTATTGCAATACTATTGCAAGCAGGAAAGGGGACAGAATGAAGCCTTTTACTTCTGTACCTCCCCCGCTGCATGTGAACACAGCACCTGCCTCACTCCAATTCTCCTGACTGCAGCCCCCAAAAACACTAGCAACATCACTAAAACAGAATAGTGACAGTGCAAGACAGGCCCCATGGGTAATCAGGATGTGGCCACCTCTTAGCTCATGTCCCTTCCTCCAACGTCCCTGGACCTTAGCCCCTCCACTCATCTCTGTGTCTCTCTAGAATGGCATACCGACCACCACATTGTTGTCTGACCCACTGGCTGTTTTCCCCCTTCTCTATGTCACTGTCAATTCCCGCACCTATCTGGCGCATCCGCCGCTGCTATCGTACCTTGCTGAGAGAGGAGCGCAGCCACAGCACCACAGGCTTCCTTTAGGCTTCGCCCCTTGATCACCTCGTCACTCCCGGCCATTTCAAACATTTTTGACTCTTGAGCCAATCATAACTTGCAGCCAGTCAGCCAATCACCGTGGCTGCCGGTACGCAAGTGCTGATTGGCTCAGGAGCTGTGCCGTATTTGAAATTACCAAGAGCTACGGAGACCGGGTGAGGGTAACCTTTATGGGGGGGAGGGGTGTGACACCCCTGGGGCCCTGGACACCCCTGGACATCCCTGAGGGCCCTGGACACCCCTGGGGGCCCTGAACACCAGCCTGCGTGCACCAGTCAATCAGTTGAGCGCCGCCGCTACCTGTATGCTTTGATTGTTTGGAATGAGAAGAAGAGGTTAATAGAGATGGGATAGGTGTTGTGTGTTTGCAGAATAATGTTGAAAGATACAGTTTACAGTGATGATTAATATTTTATTAGTTCATCATTTGGAGGTGTGGGTCATGTGGAACATGGGGACTAATGGTACTTATCCTAGATGAGGATACTAGTGGGTACTTTGAAAGTACCCACTAGTAGCCTCATCTAGGATAAGTATCATTAGTTAGTCCCATTGTTCCACGAGCTCCAAATTATAAACTAATAAAATGTTAACCATCACTGTAAACTGTATCTTTCAACTTTATTCTGCAAAACACGCAACACCCATCCCGACTTTATTAACCTCTTCTTCTCATTCCAAACAATCGAAGCATACAGGTAGCGGCAGCGCGAAAGGCCTTTTGGTTCAGCTGCAAAATTGTTGAGGCTCAAGACCACCCAACAATTTTGCATCTGAACCAAAAGGGCTTAGCAGCGCCTGAAAAACCCTTCAGGTACAGTCATTGCCAATAATGTGAGCGCAGTATTAGTACACCCACACACTCCTTCACTCTCCGCAGGTCTCTGAGTCCTGACTACGACTTGAGCCCTGTCCTCCCGCTCTTGTTTGCTGGCCTCCCGACGGCTCGTCCTCTGAAGAGTTTCAGTGCTGAAGCGGCACTTTATGATATAGCGGTACGCCGTACCACCCCATACGGCTGCACTTGCACCCCTGTCTGGGCCCCATAGCAGCTGCACACCCTGCACCTATCCCCCTTTTATAACTGGAAATGTTGGGACAGTATATATATATATATATATATATATATATATATATATATATATATATTGTAAGGGTCTCTTCCGACCAATCCAGGACCAAAATAACCATATAGGAAATATGTATTAAACATACTTGTGCCATGAGGGAGGAAGCAACCAGGAACAGCGAGCGAGGCCCCACAATGGGTGGGTGGTTTGGGGATGTGTATGTATCATACAGGGGGCGTGGTCACAAAACAGGTGGTTGATGATGGTATATGGACACGTGTTTGCATCATCATCATGGTCCCGCCCTCCCTGCCTATAGTGGCACATAATGCATCATAGGGTCAACAGTATATACGTCGAAAGTCAAAGGGGTGACACATGAAATAGGTCGACATGGTCATTAGGTCGACATAAGCATTATTTTTTTGGGTGTCTATGTTGATTTGGGTGATGACTTCCATACTTGTATCATCAGTGCAGACAGCCTACCAGATTGCTGCTTATATTACAGAGCGTAAGTAAACAAACAAATACACTGTGATTGGCTGGTGAGATCTGCCCAGGCTCTAAACCCCGCGCTCTCTCATATGTTCCCCACTGTTTATTTTTGCTCTTGTTAGGACAGATCTGTCTACTGTAATTTGCAGCTGAAGGAATTTTGACAAGTTACAATATACTTAGAAATGTTCTTTTATATAGTGTGTTTTACATCACATCCGCACATAGGGATTTCATAGTAGTTACCAGTGGCGGCTCCTTCTTCTTGTCGTGCCTGCCTGTGCCCAGCGAGAAGTCCGCCAGCCGGGTCCAGGCACCTGCACAGTACTACCTCTTATATACTCTGTGCTGCTGGTGCACATGGCTCCTCATACTATATAACTCTCAGTCTGTGGCTTCCTGCTGCCTCCATTCCCCTCCTCACATCATGTCACTGCCCCTATCACATGCAGCCCTGTCCTCACTGACACATCACTCATCTGCTGATATACTCTGTGCTGCTGGGGACCCTGCTCCACCCACTATATAACTCTCAGTCTGTGGATTCCTGCTGCCCCCATTCCCCTCCTCACATCATGTCACTGCCCCTGTCACATGCAGCCCTGTCCCCAACTGACACATCAATCATCTCCTGATATGCTCTGTGCTGCTGGGGATCCTGTTCCTCCCACTATATAACTCTCAGACTGTGGCTTCCTGCTTCCTCCATTCTCCTTCTCACATCATGTCACTGCCCCTGTCACATGCAGCCTGTCCTCACTGACACATCCCTCATCTCCTGATATGCTCTGTGCTGCTGGGGACCCTGCTCCTCCCACTATATAACTCTCAGTCTGTGGCTTCCTGCTGCCTCCATTCCCCTTCTCACATCATGTCACTGCCTCTGTCACATGCAGCCCTGTTCTCACTGAAACATCACTGATCTCCTGATATACTCTGTGCTGCTGGGGACCCTGCTCCTCCCACTATATAACTCTCAGCCTGTGGCTTCCTGCTGCCACAATTCCACTCCTCACATCATGTCACTGCCCCTGTCACATGCAGCCCTGTCCTCACTGACACATCACTCATATCCTGATATACTCTGTGCTGCTGGGGACCATGCTCCTCCCACTAGATAACTCTCAGCCTGTGGCTTCCTGCTGCCCCCATTCCCCTCCTCACATCATGTCCCTGCCCCTGTCACATGCAGCCCTGCTCTCACTGACACATCACTCATCTCCTGATATACTCTGTGCTGTTGGGGACCCTGCTCCTCCCACTATATAACTCTCAGTCTGTGGCTTCCTGCTGCCCCCATTCCCCTCCTCACATCATGTCACTGCCCCTGTCAAATGCTGCCCTGTCCTCACTGACACATCACTCATCTCCTGATATACTCTGTGCTGCTGGGGACAATGCACCTCCCACTATATAACTGTCAGTATGTGGCTCCCTGCTGCCCCCATTCCCTTCCTCACATCATGTCACTGCCCCTGTCACATGCAGCCCTGTCCTCAGTGACACATCACTTATCTCCTGATAAACTCTGTGCTGCTGGGACCCTGCTCCTCCCACTATATAACTCTCAGTCTGTGGCTTCCTGCTGCCCCCATTCCCCTCCTCACATCATGTCACTGCCCCTGTCACATGCAGCCCTGTCCTCACTGACACATCACTCATCTCCTGATATACTCTGTGCTGCTGGGAACCCTGCACCTCCCACTATATAATTCTCAGTCTGTGACTTTCTGAAATGTCGCATACAGTGCTGTGCATAGTAAAATGTATGACGATGACTCAGTGATCGTCCATGAAACAAACATCTTTTTGGGGGGATTTAAGATAATGACTAATAAAATCCTGCATTTATTAATTAAAATGGTAAATATGTATAAAGGTGTGGTAAATTCCTGGTGTAACACAGAAGACCCAGATATGACGCGCTCCCTCGGCTGCAGAGTGAATTGGGGGAACTCTAGTTAAACCTTCACAAATATTTGCTTAATGTCTACAAAATATATCGGTGCGTGCCAGCAATTCTTACCGCACAGATTCATATCGCACAAAAGTCGTTATAGTAACGTAAATGTTTACCAAAACAGGGAGCCAACGTAACCGCTATTGTAAGTGTTATTGTGAATCAGAACGCCGTCTCTCAGACCTTATTAATATATATTCCTCTGTAATCTAAAACACCTTAATGCCAAAAACATGTCAGCAGCCAGCGAGAGATGTGCGGACCTCCTCTGTCTGGGTATTTTCACAATAATTCATGGCCGCGTTTGTTATGGAGATGAAAAACTTGTTTCGAATTTTATTCAGTAAACTGATATTTTTATCCGGCTAATAACAATAAACATAAACAGATTTCTGATGCGTCAGGAAAATCCAGGAGCGAGATGTTTGGTTTTGTACGCACGTCCATGAGGCTTCTGGTAAAAATTGTAAACCCAGCTTGGAGTACGTTAAAGGGACCCTACCGGAGATATGGTTATGGTTATTAATAATAACCGCTGCATCGTTGCCACTGACGCCCCTTACTAACGCAAATCAGGAGGTTAGGACCTCCAAAATAGCAACATTGGATGGGGTGGCATATGGGGCAATAGCCACCAAGTTCTCTCAGGTGTGGAGGTAGTCCTGATCTGTATCAGAGGAATGTTAACAGGTATGAAAGCACATGCAAATGTTGGCATGAGAAATTTATTGTTTTTTGGTGTCAATGTAGACACCTGTTGACTTGGAACCCCAATAAGTGTAGCACACACCCTTGTATGGCTTCATTACCTCAGCATGCTTCGGGCAGTTTAACCACAAGTCCACGTGGAAGTGGGAAATAGTCCAAAAAATTTAAAAAAATTAAAGACTCATGTTGTTCTTTTCAGGCGTCGACCTTTGGAGGGGGGGGAATGATCCCAGGCCGGTTGACACGACGAGCCGGTATTCTGCCATCAGGAGTGGGAATTGGGAATCTACTGTAGGATGTCCGAATCTGGAGATTTTCTGATCAAGTTAGACAGGGTAAATAAAAAATTTGGCTAGATTTATCAATACTTGGAGCCTCAGTCTATGGAAGCTGATGGGCTCTCCAAGATTTAATAAATCCCCCACCCCCATTTTTTATCTTTTTCTGTATTTAACTTTTAATTATGTCTTCAAATTGATCTGCCCGTGAATATTTGGATATCGTCATTCCATGAGTTTCCTGTTGGGTCAACTTGTGTCAATTCTCCAAAAAGTTTCAACATTTGGTTGTTGAAATAAAATACCAGTGCGTGGAGCTCCAGCGATGACCCACAAGAGCCATGCGAGGTCCACACAACCACCGTCTGTGGGTCACCTTGAGTGACATCATACATGGACCAAAGAGCCGAACACTCTCTTGACCACGTGGTTGGACAATTTGGCTGTTTTCCATCAAATTGTCCCAGACTAAAAATGATTCAATATATAAACACGGCGCTAATTTTGGCTGACATAATTCCCATAAATCTATTCCTTGGCTTTGTAGTTGTGTGAACCAACGGTTTTTCTTTCAGTAATGGTGGCCGGTTATGGGTTTGCAAACATTTTCCATCCTGAACATAATAATACTGGCTGAGGATAATCCCATTGTGGAACCCTTAAAGTGCTTAGAGTTCGATTGTTAAGCTGGAAGTAACCTGTATGTTTTTCCATTGTGCAGCATATTTTAGTCATGCGTGTAATTCAGCTGTATATTATCCAAGTATTTCATCTGGAACCTGATACATTACAGTAGTAAAAGTTGCAGAAGTCGGCGTTCTCTCCAGTCTGGATGATTCCAGTCATAGCACCCTAGCCCGATTTCCACGCAGGTGCGACGGACGCAACAGATAAAACTCTGTCCCGTAATGGCTAAACCGCCACAAACTGTCTCTTCACAAAGCGACTCTCTTCGGGAACGTCTGAGGTGGATGTTAGCAGATCCTGGATCCGCGGAAAGGCTTCCATATGTAGGATTGCCAGAATAATGTTACACGCAGACCCAAGGCCCCTGGCTGAACCAGACACTTAGGACATAATCATGTGGCTTTTGGGATTGAGGGTGGAATCCTGTCAGTTATTCTTTTTTTCCATGTCCTGTCAACTTTTTTTTCTTCTCTTCTAAAATAGCAGATTTTTTCAATATTTCAAAATTCTCAACTTTTTTGTGCAACTTTTTTTTAATTTTTTTTTTTTAAGAATGAACTTGGGACGGGCCCGTTGTCTGTGAGCAAAGCAAACATTAGTAATAAGAAAACATAAAGCAGATTTTTGGGGTCAGAAAAGTTTGTGATGGAATCAATTTAAAATAAACATCGCCCATAGACAGGTGCAGGGGAAGAGTGCGGAACGCAATATAACTGGACCCAGGTTTGCTGGAGAGAGGGTCACATTCCATAAATCATTTCTTTACATATATATGTTAGAAGTAGTAGACGGCAGATTACTAAGCCTTGGAGAGTGATAAAGTGAGAGATAAACTATTGTTCCAACTAACCAACTCCTAAATGCCAACAGGCCTTACTTAGGGCAACACTTAAAATACTGTAGGTCCACATGGCTACGGTCCACATGGTTGGAATGCCGACACAAGCATTAGATCGACATGAGTTTTTCACGTTTTTTGTACAGAATGTCAACATAGTCAACATGGACACCGTCAAAGTCTACTGCGCCCCCTTTCATCTAGGAAATATTTATCTGCTACTTACTGTAACTTACAAAGTATGAATCACAGGTCAACATCTGCAAGGTCGACACAAGAAGAATGACACATAAAAAGAGCTCTCTCAGCCAATCAGCACCTGTCCATTGATTTGAATGGGAGTTTTGAATCCCCCCTCACGACAACTTCAGAATGTTGACGGCCGGCCTCTCTCTCTACCTTCAATGTGACGCTTCTTATGTGCTGCACATTAGATCTGCAGGCTACGATCTGATACGATCTGAACGGTAACATGCGTCTGATCCAACTTGATGTCAAACACATCCGATTAGTTCAGTTTTATACGGATATATCGGACCGATCCGTCGGAATCACATGATAACAGGTTGAATCAGACCTGTGTATTGGGCACCGTTAGATTTGAGACGGGTTTGTTCAAAATGACACCTAAATTGCAGTGTAAGAATAAAGCAGTCAGTATTTACCCTGCACAGAAACAAAATAACTCACCCAAATCTAATTCTCTCTGCACATGGTTTTTGGGAGCAGACTACTATCTGTATGGGTGAGGTTGCCACCTCTGAAATGAAAACCTTCATCTCTTATATATTTAGCCAGATCTGTCACTCATCCCCTGTGTGCATAACGTTACCGCCCAGCGTTCTACACAAACCCGCCCCCCCCTAGGGAAAAGACCAGTATGATACACACCACCACCCCTTTGACATCACCTCCCCCCGCCCAGCTAGGGCTACACTACATGCCCACCATCCACCATGGTGTAGGTGAGCGGCACCCCCCGGACCCTCGCGAACCCCTAACACGATTCGCAGCACACAAACACACACCCCCCACGCCCTCCCTTCCTGCGATTTGCACCCCCCCGTGACCCCCCCCCCCTCCCTCGATTCGCGGCCTTCCCCTCCCGTGATTCACGGACCCCCACAACTCCCCCTCCCGCAATTCACGGACCCCCGCGACCCCCCTTCCCGCATGTCCCCACTGCCCTCTGCACCAGCGCCACAACTTTTATCAATGTCTTGCCCACATACCACTATTATACAGCCTCCTGCTCTCATGCACGCTCACTCCCTCCCAGTGGGAGGAGATGCTCACCCACTGCCGGGAGCTGCATACTGTCCCCCACCCTCCTCCAGTTCTAGGGATGCCCATCGACCATCAATGATTTCAAATCATCGATGGTTTATGGCCGATGTTGAATACTTTTGCCATCGATGTGGGAGGACCAGATGGTTTCCCTACATCGATGGCAAAGGAGAACCGTTCAAGTTTAAAAAAAAATGTAAGGTGCCAGGACACGGAGCATAGCTCCGCCCCCCACACCCGGAAGTCCCGCCACCGAGTTCTGATTGATCCACGGCCTATTCAGTCATATAATGGATGACCATCGATAGCTACAACAATCGATGGTTATCCAAGTAATATTTTACTACTATCGATGGGAGGGTACAAAATCGCCTTTAATGCCAACCATCGATGGTGTCTGCACCAATGGCCATCCCTACTCTGCAACAGCCAAAAACCTTTACTACCCCTCATGCCCACACACCCCTATCACTGCCCTGCCTCCTGTTCTCCTGCCCCGTAACTCCCGCCAGTGGGGACCCGCTCACCCTGTGTTGCCCACATTCCTCTATCATGCTTTACCAACCAGCCTTCTGCTCTCATGCACCCTAACTCCCACTCAGTAGGAGGAGACACTGACTCAGGGGCACTGTCCTGTGCTGCCACACTGACCCTCACCCACTGGCAGAAGCTGCACAGTGTCCCCCACCCTTCTCTTTAGTCCCCCGTATGCCCACACACCCCTATCACTACCCAGCTTCCTGCTCTCCTGAACTGTAACTTCCACCACTGGGGAGTCGCTGACGCTGTGTTGCTCACATTCCCCTATCATGCTTTACCACCCAGCCTCCTGCTCTCATGCACCCTAACTCCCACCCAGTAGGAGGAGACGCTGACTCAGGGCCACCATCCTGTACTCCCGTGCTGCCACGCTGGACCCTTACCCACTGGCAGAAGCTGCACAGAGTCCCCCACCCTCCTCTTTAGTTCCCCGTATGCCCACACACCCCTATCCCTACCCAGCCTCCTTTTTTCCTGTGTCATGACCTCCGCCAGTGGGGAGCCGCTGAATCAAAAACACCCTACTATACTATTGCACACACACACCTAAACAACATGCACACACAGCCCCCCCGCCCCCACACCCACAAATGTCACTGTACCATCCACACTATCAATGTACATCTTACTCTGTAACCGCTTTTTAATTAAACATAACAATACACACCCCCTTCCACATCATATGCTCTCTATATAACACATTTCACCTATAACTCAAGTTGCAATACAGGCATCTGTCATACAATTCTAACCATATTTCTCACAATACAAACGTTCACAAATTAAGGGGGCGCAGCCCCTTACGCCGGTGTGAAGAGCGCCCGTAGGGCACGATGAATCACCTAGTGTTTACATATATGTAATCGCTACCATGGGTTGCACATACGGTATGATAGCAGTACATCACATGATCTTAGTCCGTCAGGATAAAACCATACTGGTCATGCTCCAAATGCAGATCCAAGTGCAACCAGGTATCCCGTAATATGTCACGTTAGATCTAGTTGATCCAAATGGATTTGTTGCTATGAATGAATTTGCTGCCCGGTTATGGACGGCTGCCTCTGATTATGGTCATTTATTTATCCGAGTGTGAGAAGTGAAGGAAAAGACAGAATTATATTCCTATATTCCTGCTGTCACCTTTCAAATCAGCGTCATTCATATTGATCATTTCACTTAGTTTTATCTAGTAAAATGTACAGTATAGTGATCAGTGGAATTCCAGGTGTCAGAATCCATTAATGTTCTTTCATAAAATGATGGGGCCCATTTAGCAATGACTTTTAGCTATTTAAAACTCCCTACCTATGATAAATGGGGCCGTTTAGCTCCTGTCATGTCAATGACAGTTGTGAGCTGATTGGATTTTTTATTTATTTATTTATGAACAGTTTCTCATATAGCGCACTTATATTCCGCAGCGCTTTACAAAGAATATTTGAACATTCACATCAGTCCCTGCTGGCGCCACCCATTCGCAAGCGCGATTTGCACGCAGGCCCTTTGAATCTGTTACACAGTAAAATCCACGTGGGTGCATGCACCCTGCATATGCGCATGTGCAGAAATGCGCATGTGCAGTACAGAAACATCGGTCCCTGTGCGAACGCAGCCCTGCAGCGAACGGACCAGAATAATGGCCAAAGTGCGCTATATACAGATGGGGTAGTTCCCATCCTTGCTGGCGGGTCGCCAGGACGTCCCCTCTGGCGACCCGCCAGCAGCCTCGAAAGCGAATATACTGAGACGCGCGTGCATCTCACGCGCACGCGCGTCTCAGTCTCCATCGCCAGCGCGACGGAACCCCTGTCCGTCTCCGCCTCAGGGAGACGGACAGGGTTAGGGGGGGTGCGGGCAGGCGGCGGGGACCCCGGGTTAGCGCCGGCAAGCCGGCGGGGACCCGGGGGAACGGATGGAAGCGCCGTTGGAAGGGGACGCGCGCGCCTCTCGTGCGCGCGCGTCCCCTTCTCGCCATCGCCATGGCGCTGGCGGGGGATGGCGGCTGGCGATGCCAGCGCCATCCCCTGCCAGGATGAGACCTACCCCATCTGTAAATAAGACTTACTTACTAAATTACTCACAAACTGACAATGATAAATACAATCAATAAACAATCTAAATATACCTAATCTAAGCCCAACCCCTGTGACTCATCGTCCAATCATGGGACAGATGAGGAACCTGAGGGTCTGATGAGGAAACTGAGGGTCATTCCTATAGATGCGTAAATGTATTGTTTCATGTCGGCTCACTGAGGAAGTGGCGCAGACATGCGAGATAGGTTTAACCGGTCACCTACAGCGTTCATCTATTACATTTGCCAAATTTTTCACATTCTAGAAACTTGCTGACAAATTATTTTCCGCTGTTAGTAGTTATAAAATATTATCTGTGAATTGCTGAGTTTCCAAAAGACGCCGCTTCTCGCTCACCTCTGATCTCAAATGCAGAATCAGCCAGCCCCACGGGATTCTCCCCTGGGTGGGGTCTGGCGAGTGGGATATAAGGCGGTCAGCTTCGGTCTATCATCGCCAACTGCTGAACGTATCGAATAAGACAAATGGAAATGATATCAAGCACAAGTGCTTTATCTCACTCCATCTTCCACAACTGGAGCCAAAAAACAATTAACTGGAATCCTCTGTCTCTCGGTGCATTTTATAAGAGAGCACGTGTGCGGGTCGTTCACCCCACGCGCCCTCCATGGAACAATCGCTGCTCCCCATTCAAGAGTTCGCACTCATCTCTGTGACATCATTTGTGTTTAATGCAGCCAAAGGTTTGTGCTGGGATTAGCATGGCAATTAGCGCACAATCCCACAGGTACTCAAGGGCTTGTCGTAAGTGATGTCACAAAGAAACATCCACAATGCTATCAGGGGAAGATCAAACCTGAGCCCCAGATCTTTTGTTATGTGCCGAGTGCCAAGTTGTATTCCACACCAGACCTCTACATGAAACTCAAGCACTTAAGAATTAGCGCCTGGGGTCAATAGACAGATGACGAGGATATGTGCATGTTATGGTTTTCATTTGCAGTCAGAAGGGACGTTTGATGAATGCAGAGGAACATGGTGACATTTCAGATTTCAAAATACTCTAATACTTAAGCAAATGAATGTCTGGTCGTTATTATTTATACTGGATAATATCGCTGTCCCCCGTTTATCATAGCGGAATGGTGCATAACGATTGTGTGAAGTCATTCGTAGTACAGAAAATAAAATGTATTGATACTACTAAAGCTTTCATAGGACGCGTTGACACTAGGGAGTACAGACAGCGGCGGCTTCTGGCTAGATAATATAGAGGGTTGGAGATCTCACGGTTTGGGCCGTTAAGTCAACAGAGAAAAGGTCAGCGTGTCCCCCTCTTTGCTTGTTACACTTCGGGCAGATTACTGTTCCCAACCATAGTCCACGTGGATGGTAACATATGGAAAAGTTCAAAAATAAGAAAAAGAATATATGAAAAACTCACGTCGACCATATGCTGTGTTGACCTTTTGACCATAACCTAAACTTTAACTGCACCTTATTACTGTTGACCTAAAGTTGGGATACTGTTCTTATACATGTCCAGGTGGCTGCAGTTGGCTAAAACTGTACTTAGGGGGTTACTGGCTGCCAACTATTCACAGCGTGTGTTCACACGCACTGGCTGCAAATTGATGTTTAACACCCTCCTCCGCGGATAATAAGACTCTGCTCCAGTCTCCAAACCTACAAGCGTTCCCTGAAAACTCACCTCTTCAGGCAAGCGTATTAAATTCCAGAACCAGACACTTAACCTTCATATATGGTTCCTATCTAATCACATCCACACTGTACAGACCACACATATCCTCTCCTATCCAATCACATCCCCACTGTACAGGCCACACATATCCTCTGTCCTATCCAATCACATCCCAACTGTACAGACCACACATATCCTCTCCTATCCAATCACATCCCCACTGTACAGTCCACACATATCCTCTCCTATCTAATCACATCCCCACTGTACAATCCACACATATCCTCTGTCCTATCCAATCACATCCCCACTGTACAGGCCACACATATCCTCTGTCCTATCCAATCACATCCCCACTGTACAGACCACACATATCCTCTGTCCTATCCAATCACATCCCCACTGTACAGACAACACATATCCTCTCCTATCCAATCACATCCCCACTGTACAGTCCACACATATCCTCTGTCCTATTCAATCACATCCCCACTGTACAGGCCACACATATCCTCTCCTATCCAATCACATCCCCACTGTACAGACCACACATATCCTCTGTCCTATTCAATCACATCCCCACTGTACAGTCCACACATATCCTCTCCTATCCAATCACATCCCCACTGTACAGACCACACATATCCTCTGTCCTATCCAATCACATCCCCACTGTACAGGCCACACATATCCTCTGTCCTATCCAATCACATCCCGATGTACAGACAACACATATCCTCTCCTATCCAATCACATCCCCACTGTACAGACAACACATATCCTCTCCTATCCAATCACATCCCCACTGTACAGACCACACATATCCTCTCCTATCCAATCACATCCCCACTGTACAGACCACACATATCCTCTGTCCTATCCAATCACATCCCCACTGTACAGACAACACATATCCTCTCCTATCCAATCACATCCCCACTGTACAGACCACACATATCCTCTCCTATCCAATCACATCCCCACTGTACAGACCACACATATCCTCTGTCCTATTCAATCACATCCCCACTGTACAGTCCACACATATCCTCTCCTATCCAATCACATCCCCACTGTACAGGCCACACATATCCTCTGTCCTATCCAATCACATCCCCACTGTACAGACCACACATATCCTCTCCTATCCAATCACATCCCCACTGTACAGTCCAAACATATCCTCTGTCCTATCCAATCACATCCCCACTGTACAGTCCACACATATCCTCTGTCCTATCCAATCACATCCCCACTGTACAGACCACACATATCCTCTCCTATCCAATCACATCCCCACTGTACAGGCCACACATATCCTCTGTCCTATCCAATCACATCCCCACTGTACAGACCACACATATCCTCTGTCCTATCCAATCACATCCGCACTGTACAGACCACACATATCCTCTCCTATCCAATCACATCCCCACTGTACAGTCCACACATATCCTCTGTCCTATCCAATCACATCCCCACTGTACAGACCACACATATCCTCTGTCCTATCCAATCACATCCCCACTGTACAGACCACACATATCCTCTCCTATCCAATCACATCCCCACTGTACAGGCCACACATATCCTCTCCTATCCAATCACATCCCCACTGTACAGACCACACATATCCTCTCCTATCCAAGCACATCCCCACTGTACAGACCACACATATCCTCTGTCCTATCCAATCACATCTCCACTGTACAGGCCACACATAACCTCTCCTATCCAATCACATCCCCACTGTACAGGCCACACATATCCTCTCCTATCCAATCACATCCCCACTGTACAGGCCACACATATCCTCTCCTATCCAATCACATCCCCAGTGTACAGTCCACACATATCCTCTGTCCTATCCAATCACATCCCCACTGTACAGACCACACATATCCTCTCCTATCCAATCACATCCCCACTGTACAGGCCACACATATCCTCTGTCCTATCCAATCACATCCCCACTGTACAGACCACACATATCCTCTGTCCTATCCAATCACATCTCCACTGTACAGGCCACACATATCCTCTCCTATCCAATCACATCCCCACTGTACAGGCCACACATATCCTCTCCTATCCAATCACATCCCCACTGTACAGGCCACACATATCCTCTCCTATCCAATCACATCCCCAGTGTACAGTCCACACATATCCTCTGTCCTATCCAATCACATCCCCACTGTACAGACCACACATATCCTCTCCTATCCAATCACATCCCCACTGTACAGGCCACACATATCCTCTGTCCTATCCAATCACATCCACACTGTACAGACCACACATTTCCTCTGTCCTATCTAATCACATCCCCACTGTACAGACCACACATATCCTCTCCTATCCAATCACATCCCCACTGTACAGACTACACATATCCTCTGTCCTATCCAATCACATCCCCAATGTACAGGCCACACATATCCTCTCCTATCCAATCACATCCCCACTGTACAGTCCACACATATCCACTCTCTTCTTTTTCACATTTTCCATCCTCCTGACCACTGGCCAAACTGCTGGGTCACCGTATCTTTCAGCACACCAGGAACCTTGCATTCTGGTGGAACTAATCAACCCCAGAGTTGTCACCAGTGGTTTTGGGTCGAGTCTCTAAATGCCTCTCTGCCATCTCATCTTGAATGTCTTCTTGTCAACTCAAACTCAATATTTCCAAAACGGAATTACTTATATTCCCGCCAACTAAGAACAGTTACCATCCTGATATCTCCATCGTTGTTGACAACTCAGCAACCTACCCTACCCCACAAGCTCGTTGCTTAGGCGTCATCCTCGACTCTGAACTGTCCTTTCTTCCCCACATTCAATCTGTCTCCAAATCATGTTACATGCATCTAATAAACATATCCACAATACGACCCTATCTCACACAAGACACTACCAAATCTCTTATCCATGCACTCATTATATCCCGCATTGATTATTGCAATAGTCTCCTAATTGGTCTTCCCAAGAACAGACTCTCACCACTGCAATCCATTCTTAATGCTGCTGCTAGGCTGATCTTCCTTGCAAGACGCTCATCGTCTGCTGATCCACTCTGCCAATCCCTCCATTGGTTGCCTGCATCTTACCGTATTCAATATAAAACACTTCTACTTGCATATAAAGCTATTACCCATACTGCACCAGCATATATCTCTCTACTTATCACAAAATATCTCCCATCTCGACCACTCCGCTCTGCACAAGATCTGCGTCTCTCTTCTGCACGGATCACTAGCTCCCATTCACTATTACAGGACTTTCATCGGGCTGCTCCCATCCTATGGAATGCCCTTCCACGCACAATAAGACTCTCCACCACTCTCCAAACTTTCAAGCGTTCCCTGAAAACTCACCTCTTCAGGCAAGCCTATCATATTTATATACCGCACCCATAACCCTCCGAGGCACTTATGTATTATATAGCTTCCCTTCTGGACTTATAACTTGGTGGGACTGCTATGCTATTACTGGTGCCTGTCCTTGTGTTTCCCTCCTATATCCCTATAGATTGTAAGCTTGCAGCAGGGCCCTCCTACCTCCAAGTCTGTCTGTTGTTACCCAGTTTGTTTTATCACTGTCTACTATTGTAAAGCGCAATGGAATCTATATAAGAAACATTCTACAGATGTCTGAGGTTAGCAACCAAACCAGCTTATTATTGCTAACAATCGGAATGTGATCATCAGTGATGTCATAATGTCACGTAATGATGCGGATGATGTGCCGTGATGTGATGTTGTCATGTAGTGACGTCATGTGCAGCAATTCAGAATGCTTGAATTACTTGTAAGCCCCTTCCCTCCACCAGATACATTGAGGTAATATTTCAGCCTAGTCTGCAGTAAGAAGGGTTTATGCATGAGGCTAGCTGGTGCTTTTACTACCTGTATATCTGAGCGAAGAGGGGGCATAAATAATCTTTATGAAGCACCTTTGAATGTAACCAATCCTCTAACCATAACTCTTGCTTTTGTGGCCCACATAGTGTGAACATCTGGAGATTAGAGATCACATCAAAGACCTGGGGTGGATTTATGGATTTATGGCTGACGACCTCCAGGAAGTTCCGGAATAACTTGTGTAAAAGTTTACAATTCTAATGCGCTTTTTACTTCCTTGAAAGCAAATCAATGTGTGCAGAGGTTCCGGATCGCTGGTGGATTATGGAGACATGCGGCAACGCAATAGCGATGCACCGTTAAAATACATTTACAGAATTATAAAGGTCGTTGGAAGCAGATTTGTTGTGTAAAAGCAAATTTTACTAAAAATATAAAATATAGAAGTAGGTGGAATAATAGTAGACGAGGTCACAAAATGTCACCCGAACTTCCCTAATCCAGCAGGTTTCACGGGGTTTTAACAATCCCCTCAATTTCTTGGGATCAAGGGCCCGATTCACACTAAGCTGCGTACATTCGCTGCCTAGAAAGCAGGTAAACGGCGCCCTGTCAAATTCACCACCTGCGTAGAGTACATATCTGGCAGCGCCCGGGAATCAGCATAAGCCATCAAAAACTGTTAAGCCCGCCCCCGGACTCGGACCAATGGTAGTCCAGGGGTGAGCTAACAGTTTGTGATGGCTTATGCTACTTCCTGGGCACCGCTCGATATGTACTGCACGGACGATCTGCGGGAGAGTCCTGTTTGAGTTCTTATGTCCTGCTGCCCTGCATCAGAAATTATATCTCCTGAATAATTTACTGCAGTCAGGGAACCACCAAGGAATTTGCAAGGGCAGTGATTTGCTGTAGTCACTATGACTGCCCTCTGGGACAGCATTCCCTAATGTCAACGCTCAGCAACCCCCTCATATAGTCCTCCTGCAGCGGAGAACACAGTCTGTGTAACAGCAGTCTTCTTATCTCAGTGTCTGCTAATGCTCTGTAGTGTGAGCTGAGGGTGAGAGTGTTTTATTAGTAATAGAAACATAAAATTTGAAGGCAGATAAGAACTACCCATGTATTCTTCAGTAAAACACACAAAAAGGACAATACAAAGTTTTAATATCAACTTTTTACTAAGAGATGATCATAGCAGTGAAAATGTCCATAAGGTTCAATTGCATTTGGAATTTATTGCATAGGCATCACATTATGAGTGAGAAGAAAATAAATATCACAGCAAATAGCTGCAAATAAATCCAATATTGCAGAAAACGTGGCAATGTTTTTATAGAAATATCTCGCAATAAGCATTTAAGCACATTTACATTCATATATGTAACTCAACACTTTGGGCCTGATTCAGCCATAATCACGATAATTGGAGGACCGAGCATGTGAGGACCGCGGCCATCGCAGCACTTCATATGTCCTGGATTACAGGGCGCTGTGAACAGGGGAAGTCCATTAGATGGTGAATGGATTTCTCCCTGAGTGCATGTCTGCGAACAAAATTGCAGCTGTGCACAGGGGTGGGAATTACTGGGTACATGTTAGTGAGAGGGGTGGGGGGGGGGGGGGGGGTGGCATTGACCTGATCGATGGGCTCCGAATATTTGCAGCCCAGTGATCAGGTCTGAATCAGGCCCTTTGGGCGGAGCATGACATGCCCCCTCAAGATGTGACATTCAAAATTCTGCTACCAACTATAATTGGGATGCCGTCATTAGGTTGACAGTGTTTATGTCGACAGTCAAAAGGTCAACATGACTGTGGTTGACCTATTGACTCTTGAACCTTATTGTGTCACCTCTAAATCCATACCCCTTTAATCTCTTTGAAGCTAGTGTTTAACAGTAGGCAATTATGATACAGTTGGCATGCGGCTGTTCATTGCAGAGGCTGGCGATTCCATTGCCAGCCACCAGCCCCCAGGGGTCGTCAGTAGGGGTCACGCACGAGACACTCGCTTTTTGTCATTATTTATAATGGTCTTTTTAAGCCCTCAGCTTAGCCCTGCCCCCCGATCCATCCGCTTACACTAGTTAGTGGGAGGCACCACTTATCGTTGCCTCCCAAACTAATTTTAATATTACAAATTGCTAAAATAATATAAAGAGAATACTTATGACACAGAATATGTATCATAGATATATTCTTTGTATTATTTTAGACAAAATTATTGGGGAAGCACTGCCAGTCTAGGAGAGTGATGTCTGGTAGTGCTGTGTTGTCCAGTCCAGTGATAGTGCTGTCTGCTGTAATAGTCCAGTCCAGTGAAAGGGCTGTATATAGTCCAGTCCGATGATACTTTGTGTATATAGTCCAGTCCGGTGATACTTTGTGTATATAGTCCAGTCCGGTGATACTTTGTGTATATAGTCCAGTCCAGTGATATTGCTGCATAAGTCCAGTCCAGTGGCACTGATGTTGAAGTCCATTGGCACTGACATAGAACATGAAATTCCATCAATGTCATCTGCCAATGTCATCCTACAGGGCATGTAAAATCCAAAATGGCAAAGTTCAGTAACTTGAAGAAAAAAAAATCAATCATTTGAGGAGAAACGTAAGCTTACCAATATGCCATTTACAACACGGAGTAGCAAGGAACGGCTAAGGCCCTCGCCTAGGTTCATGACTAGAGACAGGATTATATGCAACAAAAAAAGCTTGAAATATGCATGCAAATATGCATGAAAAATACTTAAAATATGCATGAAAAGTGTTAAAATATGCTACATTAAATAATAAAAAAAGTAATTTTTAACTTATTTATTTAATAAGCATACTGCAGCGTCCAAAGCTCTTCTTGCATCAACTGCATGGACCCTCATCTCCAGCGCCGATGGATCAAATGTCAGCATACCGTGTGAGGGCGGTGCAGTGAAAGGCTTCCTCCCTGCGCCGCATACTCACTGTGACGCGGCATTTCCTCCTCGCCGAATGATGTCACAACCCTTCTGCCCTCCTCCTCTGCTGCAAAAGTCTGTCTCTTGGTGTAAAGTCCCAGGCCAGGGGCAGGCAAAGGTTCAATAGCTTCGTAATGGTATCCGCCCTGACTGACTTTTATCAATATGGATTGGCAGCCAAGAGCAGTGTCAGGTCAGACATAGGGCGGTATTCAATGAGAATACCTGCGAGGTGCAGCGAATCCTTTTTAGGATTCGCTGCACATTCGCCACGTTCCGGAGCCGGTGGGCTCCGGTATTCAACGTGTCAGGGGCTCGCTGCCCCTGACTGGCGAATATGAGCTCCTGCGGCGATTGCCGCAGGGAGCCTGAGGACGGTGGCAGGCAGAGAGATGGAAGTCTCTCTGCCTGCCCCAGAACTTTGTGGGGGGTAGGTGGGCTCCCCGGGTGCCAGGCAGCACAGGCTGCCCCCCGGGGGTGCCAGCAGGGGACCGTATATTCACTATACCCGATCGTAATGATCGGGTGCAGTGAATATATGAATATGTAATGAGCGGCTCAGCTCCGGCGCCCCCTGCTGGCTGCTGTGTAAAAAAAAAATATATATATATATTTTTTTTTTTTTATTAAATATATATTCATGTGCTTACAGCACATGAATAAAAATAGCATGCCCCTCCTCAGAATAAAATTCCTGATTTTCTGACACAAATGTAAAAAACAAAACACTTTATTTTAAAAGTTCACCGTTTTAGTCAGAAATTCGCCAAACAGCACAAATTCGCCATAAAAACATGGCGAATCAGGCTCATTGAATACCGCCCATAGTGTATATCCAAGGTTCCCCACACTGCGCACATATTGCCCCAGCCTGCACACTCTACCACTACCTGGCCAGCAGCAGCAGGGCAAAGCAGTGCTGTGACTAGCGGGTGGGAAGAGGGCGGGGCCTAAAATATGCACCATCACTAGATTTTAGGTAAAATATGCAATAACCATTGGGCAAAATATGCAAATGCATATGCAAATATGCAAATGCATATAATCCTGTCTCTATTCATGACTAATGGTTCAGCTTCACATGAAGATTGAAGCCCTCCTCCTCCCCCACTAGAAATTTTAATAGAGTTAAGCTGTCATCACAAACACAGCAAGCAACACAGCCTTCTAAAGAGATGGCATCAAAAAACCCCAAGGAGAGTCCAAGTGTGTTGGTGATTGTGATGCTTGACCTTCCCATCACTGTACGGGAAGAGGTGGCTCATTCCACCATTTGCAGTACGCCCTCTGCATATGCTGGACGGATCACCCACAGTCTAGTTCCAGATTTTGAGATGGAAGGTGTCAATGTTGTACACCAGGAGGAGGCTATTGATGTAGCTGGTGCTGAGGAGGAAGTTGACAAGGAGGATGCTGCTGATTGTGATGTGGTTTGCTTAAATGAGGCACCGGGCGAGACAGTTGTCCATGGGATGCAATAGGCCGTCGCCATGCCTGGTCAGAAGACTAAAAAAATCCACCTCTTTGGTCTGGGATTATTTTTATCCAGATCAGGACAACAATTTTCTTGCCATTTGTAGCTTATGTAACACTGCAATAAGCAGGAGTAAGGCCATTGGTCACCTAGGGACAAAAGCAATTTTGATGGGTGCGATACTAAATGCAGCTGGTACTGGGATTTGTCAATTCCCAAATGTACGGAGGTAATGTGAAAACAGAATGGTGTACCAGTGCTGGTACACCATTCTGTTTTCACGCCACCTAGGGACATCCTCTCTTATGCGTCACCTGATGTTTGATCATATAGTAAGCCAAAAACTGTGGCTAGGGCCGTAAGAAGTCCAGGGACACCTAAATCCCTTGATCCAGTTGTATTCAAGCGCCTGAAAACCACACCAGTAAGTCAATCATTGTCAATTTCCTCCTCGATCTGGATCGGAAGTAGTCCTGCAGGCCATGTCACCGGCATAACTGACTCCTCTTCTATCTGAGATTCCTCCGAAGGATCCTGCGGTGCTACGCCTTCTACTGCTGCTGTTGCTGCTGGGAGTAGTTCATCATCCCAGAGGGAAAGTCGTAACTTCTATGTTGGTGTTAGACGTGCATCACGTGTCTGCCTTCATTGGAGTGGGATTTAGACGGTTGATGGAGGTATTGTGTCCCCGGTACCAAATCTCGTCTAGATTCCACTTCACTAGGCAGGCAATATCCAGGATGTACAGAGACGTACGAGAAAGTGTTCTCAGTGATCTGAAAACTGCGGTTGTACCAACTTTGCACTTCACCACGGACCATGGGCCTTATTTTGGTTCATTCTTTCTGACAAAATCCTTCTTAGATGGACAAAACCATGTGCACTGCAGGGGGGGCAGATGTAACATGTGCAGAGAGAATTAGATTTGGGTGAGTAATTTTGTTTCTGTGCAGGGAAAATACTGACTGCTTTATTTTTACACTGCAATATAGATCTCACTTTGAAGTAAAACCCCACCCAAATCTAATTATCTCTGCACAAGTAACACCTGCCCCACCTGCAGTGCACATGGTTTTGCCCATCTAAGAAGGATTTTGTCAGAAAGAATGAACCAAAATAAGGCCCCATGTGTACAAGTGGTTCAGGGCAAACTAAGGACTATATGACTGTGACAGTCCACTGGGTAGATGCATCGCCTTCCGCAGCAGCATCTCCTGCACATCAGCTCCTTCCAAGGCAGGCTACGCTGTGTATCACTGGTTTCATTAAGAGGCACAATGCCGACAACCTCTTAGAGAAACTGAGGGAAATCATCTCGCCGTGGCTTACCCCCCTTAGACTCTCCTGGGGATTTGTGGTATCAGACAACGCCAGTAACATTGTGCGGTATTACATATGGGCAATTTCCAACATGTGCCATGTTTTTCCCATACAATAAATTTGGTGGTGAAGCATTTTCTTAAAAGTGACAGGAGAATGCAGGAGATGCTTGAGGTGGCCTACAATATTGCGGGACACTTTTGCCATTCTGTCACTACCTGCCTGCGGAAGACTGGAATGCCATCAGAAACTCCTCAACCTACCCTACCATCATCTCAAACAAGAGGCGGTGACATGCTGGAACTCCACCTTCTATATGCTACAGAGGATGGAGGAGCAGCAAAAGGCCATCCAAGCGTACACAGCCACCTACGACATACAGTAGGCAGAGGAGCGGGGCTGCCCCTGACTCAAGCACAGTGGAGGCTGTTTTCCATGTTGTGCAAGGTTCTCCAGCTGTTTGAACTAGCCACACGTTAAGTAAGTTCCGAAACTGCCAGCTTGAGTCAGGTCATTCCCCTGATCAGGCTGTTGCAAAAGCAGCTGGAGAAAGTGAAGGAGGAGCTAAAGCATTGTGATTCCACAAAACATGTAGCCCTTGTGTTTGAAGCCTTTCATATTCTTTGCCAGTATATGAGGGTGGTCAGTTTATTAAAGTCAGAGGAATACATTCTGGCCACTGTGCTCGATCCTCGGTTTAAAGCGTATGCTGTGTTTCCGACCCGTCCCACTGGCGGTGATGCAGGGCAGGCAGGAGTGAGTTTGGACATCTGGTCTGGACTGAAGGACCTGCCAACGATTGCTGACATGTCTACTGTCACTACATATGATGCTGTCACCATTGAAAAAAATGGTGTAGAATTACATTGGTGACAGCATTCAAGTAGACATGTCAGATAGTACTTACCTGTACTGGCAGGAAAAAAAGGCAGTTTGGAGGCCCATGTACAAACTGCCCCCCTCCAGTGTGTTTTGAGTGCAGCTGGGAACCTGGTCAGCAATCGGCATAGAAGGTTGCTTCCACAAAATGTGATGATGTTCATCAAAAAGAATTATCAATATTTCAACAAAGACCAGCAATTGCCTCCAGAGACCACAGAGGGATCTGTGATTGTGGATTCCAACGGGAACAAATTGATAATCTGTGAGGATGAGGATGTATGTACTGAAGGGGGAGAGGAATTGGAGGATGAGGACCACATCCTGCCTCTGTAGAGCCGGTTTGTACAGGGAGAGATCATTTCAGCCACAGTCGTGTGGCAGACCCTGTCGCTGAAATGATTGGTTTGTGCGTGTCCTATTTACGCAACATAAGGGTGAGTGGGAGGGCCCAAGGACAATTCCATCTTGCACCTCTTTTTTTGGCATTATGTGCTCTTTGGGGCCTAGTTTTTCAAATTGTCTGCCGCTGCAGTGCCACTTCTAGATGATCCACATGTTTGTACCACCCACTTTAAAAAAAAAAATTCAAAACATAAAGCACAAAACACTAAAGGGTGGTGTTTTGGAACAAATCCAGATTCGAAACACTGCTTAAGATACAGACCCAAAACACGTTTGACTAAACACTAAAAGTGGTTGGTGCACATCCCTAACATAAACACACACAAAAATAAAAAAGTATAACCCACACACACAAATAAACAACAAAAACAAAACAGCACTCTTACATCGATCAAAAGTACCTGGGTCACCAAACATAACCGTCAACGTGATCCTTGACATGCTCCAGCGCCCCCTATTGTCCACTTGAAGTAGAAAAACTAAAAAAGAATTCCACACCCCAAATAAATGAGGCATCTGGTCATAGTCTGGTCCTCTGGCTGCCCAACAATACAGAAGAGAAAACTCAGCATCCCCCCCCCCCCAAATAAAATAAAATAGGAAAAGTACCTGGGCCACTGCATGCCCTCTTCTCCGTCGCCCCCTCTTGGCCACCTGCAGAAATAAAAACACACACACACAAACACGCACATAACCCTGCAGAATTTTCCACCACAATCGCATAAATTTCTCTCGGAAAGAAAAACAACGACAAGCCAAGGAAAACGTTAGGCCGGTAGAAGCCTTTACAGGGACGTGTAGCGAGTTACCCAAACGAATCGAGTGACAAGCTGCTGTTGACTTTTCTATTAGGTTATCAAGTTTGCCGTCCACGGGAGCCGGCAAACAGGAAAATGACGATGCGTCCAAGAATTATTTCAGCGCGTCACTTTTCTCCTGCGCCCCTTCTCCCCGCGATACAACAATAAATGACAAAACGCTACTTGCTGATATTGTGCTAATTATGCAGGCAGCAGAATAAGCTTTGTGTGTGTTTTGGATTAGCCACAAGTGACTGTGGGATTCCCACACATGAAGATACAGCTGTGGGGTCTCTGAAAGTCCTCAGACATCTGAACCTTTGCCAGGATTGCAATTTCCTATTAGTGCAAGGCTATTATTACTACTCTCTCTCTCTCTCTCTCTCTCTCTCTCTCTCTCTTGCGCCCTCCAGCCAACTTTGACCCATTCCAAGATAATACTTGAAATTCACATAGAATAAAGGATCTGGCAGCTCAGACACCCGGTGCAGAAATTATTTGTAATAGGATCAGCTGAATTTTCCGTTCCCTGCTCAAAGGTGTGGCTGGAAAGGCCGTGTCAGAATGGGAATCAACAGTCTGCTTAGTTAAGCATCTGTCATAACAAGTGTCTGAAATTAATTCAGAAGCAAGGTACAGAATTCCCCTCAGATTACAGCTGCCACCAACATTACACCCACTCAAGCCCCTGTTGCATTTAATCTGCCTTAGTCACTCATCTGGGCTCAGGCCACAGCGAGGGGAATTAAGACGCTAATATATCTCCAGACGTGATGTGTCGAGCAACAGGGAGCTAATGTCACGGAGGCCCCACGGATAAAAATAATACCAGTCCTGGGCCCCTGTTTACCATAGGTGCATCACGGCCCGAGCTCTCGGCCAAGGTGACAGAATCTTGGGAGAACACCTCAGCGGACGTGTTGTTAATTTTAGGAGTGGATGAGGCGTCCTGCGTTGACATTGTTGGAAAACCTTACCAGTTCCAATATTTCACGGCACTGAATCGTGAACATTTATAGTATTAATTAGGTGAGAACAGGCCGGCTGGAAACCGTATTTGACTTTCGGTGAGTTGAGGACTGTCTAAAGAAAATCGATCTGAAGACGTACGCAGTTACCTGATATTTCTATTTTGGCAGAGATTTCATAGACGAGAAAGGACAAGAAGCCGCGCAGGACAAAGGAAAGTGATTTCATAGGGACTGTGCTAAGGGGGGAAAAGGTTCTTTCCAGATTTGGCCACAGGAGAACTAGGAATCAATGTACCTTTAATAAAGTTTAAAGATGAACTTTGGGGTTGTCGGTCACCTCGGCAATTTTTTATCTTGGATGTAAAACCCGAACCTAGCGTGTTTTGGGTGGCATGTAAATCCCTCCCTTGTGATTGTGGTTGTCCATTGACACTGGAAAATAATGTTAATGAGTTTAATAATATTGGAAAGACAAAAAGCCCAAATTAGAGGATTGGTTTGAAGTGGTTGGCTATGGAATCCCAGTGCTTAGGATGCCACCGTTCAGAAGACTGATGATGACATCTCAATGCTCAGGATCCCAACACCTAGTAAACCTCTCCCCCTACCTCTCTAACCCCCCTGCCCCCAGGAGCCTATCGCAGATCCCCACCACCACATGCACACACACAGTCTACCATTAACCTACCCCGCGGTGCCTAAACCTAACCAAACAACCACTACCCAACCACCGACGGCCTAACCCTTCCCTTTACGTGCTGGGATGCTGACAGTTGGGATTCTGGTGTCGGCAGGGCTGCCATACAAAATAATGAGGCCTGGAAATAAAAAAATAGGCAGCCCCCCTACCCGCAGCAGCCAACCAAACACACGCACACACTCACTGTATTACATTCTAATGCAGGTTGTCAAATGTTCCTCAATGTTCTCCTACCGGGTCTGGCACTGCTGGGTACCGGTCAGCGGCAGCAAATGTGGCTTGCACTCTGGCAGTCAAACAGGATCTTCAGGTACGGGTGCTTCCATGATTGGCTGCCATTCCACCAGCTCTAATTTGCTGTAGGCGGCACCACATTTTAAATGCCGCTGACGCTGTCTGGATCCCCATCTAAGCACTTCATGCACCACTGTCTCACAGGGCCCAGGACCAAAGTACAGATACCACCCCGATGGCGGACCTGGGTGTTGGGAATTTTGAGAGGTCTTCTCACCAGTGTTGGGATTCTGTAGCCGGTATTTCGAGTCCCGGTATGCTAACTGCACCCCTGGTTAGCTAAAGGCGAAACACTTCAGGGTGGCATTGCCAAAACAAAAACAAGAGGGTGATTTAGAGCCAAAACATGATAAAGATAATATGATGGGTTTTTTACTTTTTAGATTAGATGGAATATCAGTTTTAAAATCACATTATGAGATCTATGCTTGAGTCTACACATTTAGAAGTAGACAGAGAGTCGGGAAGAGAGAGGGGGTCAGAGAGACAGAGAAAGAAGGGGGAGGGGAGGAGAGAGGGGGGTATATGTACTAATGGCAAAATGTGGCTTTGTCGTGTTCAGTACATATGGAATAACAGTAAAAAAAACTACAAATCCAGCCCTAATATTTGTCCAGGTCCATGTAGTGGCTGACTACACCCCTGAACCAAGACCTCCTACCACTGCATCTAGACTGACAAGAATGTTGCAATAAGGACTTAGGGCAGTGGTTCCAAAACTGTGTGCCGTAGCTCCCTGGGATGCCTCGGGACACTTGCAGGGTTGGTGGTCCAGGACCAAGTCAAATTATTCATGGTTAATTATTTATGGGCAAAACCAGTGCTGGTGGCTACCAATGATAAAATATGTGTATTTGCCACATAACTGACGGCCTTATTCTAGTTCACTCTTTCTGAAAAATTCCTTCTTAGATGGATAAAACCATGTGCAATGTAGGTGGGGCAGATGTAACATGTGTAGAGAGAATTAGATTTGGGTGAGTTATTTTGTTTCTGTGCAGGGTAAATACTGGCTGCTTTATTTTTACACTGCAATATAGATCTCAGTTTGAAGTAAAACCCCACCCAAATCTAATTCTCTCTGCACAAGTAACATCTGCCCCACCTACAGTGCACATGGTTTTATCCATCTAAGAAGGATTTTGTCAGAAAGAGTGAACTAGAATCGCATATAAACCCAATCTTCTTAATGTTATATTTATTCTGGTTTTCTTTTTTTGGCCTAGGGGTGCCATGAAAAAATTCTGATACTCTAGGGTGCCGTGATTCTAAAAAAGATTGGGAACCCCTGCCTTAGGAGCATATTTACAAAAAAATTTTCTAAAATAATGTTTTTTTTCACCCCCTTTTCCCATTATTTTATTATCACTTGAATGTATAGAACATAGATCAGTTTCCATGATTTTTTTTTTAAGTAACTAGATCACATTTCCCATACTTTGAATGAGAAAATGTGATCTGGCCAAATTTGCAAGAAAATAATTGTCAAAAAAATACTGCAGTGAGTGCTGTGATAATAACTTTTTGAAGCTTGATACATCTGGCCCTAAATATCAAAGATCTACTGTGGTGAATCTGGGCCTATCCGCTAGTAATATAATAGGATACATTTAAATTAACTAGTTACCAGCCCGACAAAATGACAGAACAACATAACAGTAAGGCAGCGCGGCTTAATGGAGCTACATCTAACGCCATTTAGTGGCCTCCAGAACACACAGCACTTGAACTCCCCCCCCCCCCCCCCCATAGAGGTGAGAAGCCATGTTAGTATTTTAGTATATAGGATAAGTAATCTACTAAATGAGATCAGAATAATCTGTATCTATGCTGGGAGGATTAGCCGGCTACTGTATATTAAGCCCCAGTGTTTAGATACTCACATAACAACAGCAGCTTGTAATAATGATGCTACTGTTTTACTTACAACTTGGCAAAAGAATGACAAGTCCGTTAGTAATTAACTGCGTCCTTTACATGGGAATATAATAATGATAGGAAAACCTCTGGCAGATCAAAAGCTTCACCACTATTTGTCGAGAGTTAAAATGTCGACACGTGCAAAAAAGTCGACAAGCATTAGGTGGACGCGGTCACAGGTCAGCACAAGCAAAATGTAGACTTTGAAAAGGTCGGCATGAAATGGTTGACATACGTTTTGTCAATTTTGGGGTGTCTATGTCAACGTTGGTCGACATGGATACCGTATAAGTGTACCGCGTTCCCTTGGATGGCTTGCTGCGCTCACCATGTTTCGGGAACACTATTATATTCCCCCTCCACGTCCACTGGGGTGTTAAAGCATGAACAAGTCCTTTTTTTATAGAAAAAATAAATATGAAAAACTCATGTTGACCTTTTTCATGTGGACTTTTTGCTTGTGTCAACCAGTTGATGGTTGACCTTTTTCATCCCCCCTCTACCTGACCCTGCGACCTCCACCCCCCACTAGATCTCTCCTTCCTGTTCCCATCTGGCACACCTCCTCAATCTCTCCATCTCATCAGGCCCTTCTGCCTTCAAGCATTCTCTCATCTTTCCTTAAAAACCCTACCCTTGATCCAACCACTCTCTCCAACTATCGTCCCATATCTCTCCTCCCTTTTGCCTCCAACCTCCTTGAGCTTATTGTCTACATCCGCCTTACTGCCTTTCTCTCCTCCCTCTCCCTGGTGGACCCATCTCCGTCTGGCTTCCATCCTCTCCATTCCACTGAAACTGCCCTCACAAAAGTCTGCAATGACGTCCATGCTGCCAAATCCATGGGCTACTTATTCTCCTTATCCTCCAGGCTGGTCTTGACACTGTGGACGACACTCTACTTCGGCAAATCCTTCACTCACTGGTCTACATTAAACTGCTACCTTCTGGCTGTCCTCCTACCTCTCTGACCATTCCTTCCTCTTTTCCTCTCATGACTCCCATTCCCCCCCTCCCCCCCCACTTCCACTGACAGTCTCTCAAGGTTCAGTTCTTGGCCCTCTCCTTTTCTGTCGCTATACATTCTCTTTAGGTGAGCTCATAGCTCTTTTCACTTGCACTATCATCTCTACGCTGATGATACTCAATCAACCTCTCTTCTCCTGACCTTTCTCCTGTTCTTCTCCACCCTCTCGCATAACCTCACTTGCCACAATCTATTGTTGGCACAACTACTGTATGTCCTCCACCTTCCAAGTGCGCTGTCTTGGAGTTATCCGCGCTTAGGGATGCCAATCCCGGGGCATTTTTTTCAATCCCGGGAACCAGTGGTCATCTCCAGGGAACCCTGCAAGGGGATATGGGTTTCGCTTGAACTGGTGGGTAGGGTGCGGTCCTTTGTCAGAGTCCTCTTTACCTAGCTGCACCTAGGACGGTAGCTATCGATGGGATGAGTATCAATGGTATGATTATCGATGGTATAAGTATCGATGGTACATGATCATCTGGGAACTGATGGTGCTAGGTTGGTCTGGGAGCCGATGGTGCAGGGTCAGTCTGGGAGCCAATGGTTCACAGTCGGTCTGGGAGGGAACCGATGATTCTGGGTTGGTCTGGGAACAGATGGTACTGGGTCGGTCTGGAAACTGATGGTTTTGGGTTCCTGTGCTGCCCTCTGGTGGCCGATGGTGACTCAGGCTAGAGATGGTATTATCAGAATATCAGGCAGGTGATGATAGAACCAGGAATCAGCAGGATAAGGTAACACTGGAGTCAGGTAATTTGGAGCCTAGAAATCAGCCTCTGGGATCTCTCTCAGAAGAAAGATAATTGTTCAAGGTACTGGACTGAACACGACTAACTCCTTTTATCCCCCTCAGCGGTAGCTGACTGGTGGGCTGTCATGTGACCACAGCAGGGACCGGGATTGGAGCAAGGGACCCAGACAGGATACACTGGACCTGAGATACATGACACACACTGAGCTCAGGGGATTGGAGTGCACAGGTCAGCTAACCCTGGGTGTCATGGCAGGACCCATGCAGCCGCACGCAGGCATGGAATGCCAGGTAGCACTCCGTACCACAGTGATGAAGTGACAGTGGGACATCATACCAGCCAGTGGCACTAGCAATAGATCTGCGGCAGAGCACAGACCAGCATGCTTGTAAGACATGCGTCCCAGTGCCGCATTTCCTGACAATCACCTTTTCTGTTCACAGGAGGGGCTTGTTTGCAGATTCCCTGTACCCTTGTGCCAGCGCCTATCCTGGTGATTTCTCCACTGCGCACATGTCAGGTAAATGATGCCATATTACTGGGATATGGTCCCCATGTCTCAGGGCCACATGTGTGTCACACTTCTTGTCAGGGACATGGACATGTGCTGGCAAAAAATTGCTGTCACCGACAGATCACCCAAAATTTTCTATAATGTCTTATACACTTAATAAAATATGTTAAGTATTTTTTATTGCAGATACCAATGTTCTGCAGATCCCTAGGGAGGTTTATGGGGTGATAAACCAGAATGTATTGGGGGCTAACACAAACAGTAAGTGGCTTATGCGGTTCTTGACACCGCAGATAATATGTAGCAGTCTGTAATGTAGGGGGCAGACCGGCAATATTGCCGTGTAGAGATCTGATCACAGTTCCGGCAGCTTGGAGGAGTTGCAGTTGCAGCACATGTAATATCCAGCCACTCTGTAATACAGTGGCACACACCAGCGTTGGCTTATTGACATATCCCATTTAACATGCTTTCCTTGGCTTACCACAACAGCCCGCTCGCTGCTTCCTGCACTCAGTGTGGAGGCGAAGAGAAATCAGCAAATTATGAAATGCACATAAAAAGGGCGACAAATTAGGAATCGTTTTTTACAGCACCTGTAACCTCCAGTTATTGGAAAGCCTTAGAGTTCCCAAGACTTGGTTTCTTTTGTATTGTGGATCCCCAGAAGTGTTCAGATGGGGAACTGGAAGATCTGGATTCATGTTTCATTCCAGATTTAGGACCTTATTCTGGTCCATACGCAGGGGCGCGTTCGTTCACACGGGGCCGATGTTTGTTGTTTGTGCAAACACATTTCTGCACATGTCAAACTGTTCGCGGGGGGCATGCACCCATCCTTGTGAGCGGAGGGCAGTGGTCCATTAGCACATGGGAACACTCAGCATTTCTCGGGCGTTCCCATGACAACGCTAGGCATTCTCATGCTAATGGCAGATGGTGCAGGTGTGGGGGGTCGGGAAGCTGACATCATCGGAAGTCAGCTGCGCGACATATTCCCTCAGAATGTGCATGGAGATCTAAGGTTGCTCTGAGCAAGAGAGATAAAGTGGAGAGCGAGAAAGCACCAATCAGCTTCTACATGTAATTATGGCAGCCATTTTAAATGAGGCACCATCTGGTGAGCCAATCAGAGCTTGCATACCGGCAGCTGGCCTGCGAGTCCCGATTGGCTTACAAGTTGGCGCCATATTTTAAATGGCCACCAGCGTCCAGACTCCGGAGTTGGAGGAGAGGACTGTGCTATGTGAGCAGTGGGATTCAGCTGGGGCAGTGCAGCAGAAGGGGAGGGGGTAGCCTCTGCTGCATACCGTCCTGCTCACATTCTAGCTGCGTGGTTCTGCTGCTGCACAAAAGGGAAAGCTGATAATGTCAAGGTACTGACATTAGCTATGAAGTTAGGGGAGGTCAAGAAGCAAAGGAACCTAAAAGAAGGCCAGTACCATGGAGAGCAGTTAGGTACATTTATTTTGCGTGAGATACATTCTGCACTGTGCACGAGCGCTTAATGTACATATGCAGAGGCTGATTCAGACCTGCTCGCAGAGCAGCGATTTTGGCCCTGTGGATGGTAGGGGTCTGTGTATGCGCATAGGCACTAACGTGCACATAAGACCCCTGCTGCGAGCGGCTTCGGCAATATTTTCAATAGCTGGGGCGCTCTCACAGTGAATGAAAGCCAGTGGGAGTTCTGGGGTGGGAACCTGGCATTCCATGGGCGTGCCCACAAAAACAATGAGCCTGCCCTCCAGAAATGCTGAGGTTCTCCTGCCCTCTGGCGGCTGACATGACATCCACGTCCACACTAAATTCGGAGGATACCGTGCAGCCGAAAAGTAAGTCCTGAGCTACCCTTCGGCTACGAGCAGAGGAATAGTCATTTGATGGTCAGAAACCATCAAAGGAATTTTTCCTCTGTGCGGGCGCTTCAGAGCGGATGTTTAAGCATAAACATCCTGTCACACGCCACCACGGCATCGCACGATGGGTACAGTACTCACCCGTCCGTGCGTGCCAGCGGCTGGCGTGTGTCCACTGGGGTCCTGGTTGGGCAGGCGGTGGTGGCGTTGCGCCACTTTGAGCAGCAGCAGCATGGATTCAAATGGAGGCGCGGCAGTCTGGCTGTCAGAAGGCCGGCGCCGGAGTATGGTGCCGCCATCTTGCTTGAGGGCAAAAAGCAGTGATTGGCCAGGTCAGGTCTTTTCCTCCCATTCTGTCCAGTCGGCCTATGGCAGTCCTTCCCTTGCTATAAAGGGGATTTCCTAGGGCAATCTGGGTTAGTGCAAATTGTTTCTTCAGCCTGCAAGCATCTGGGGAAGTTCCTGGCCATCCTACTGCGCTCTCCAGCTGGTTGTCCCTGCTGGTCTCTGATCCCATTGCTGCTGTCTCTGGTGTGCTTCACTCTCCACTTGTCCTCCTTCCTGGATCTTCCCTGGTTCATCTCAATACCCTGCTGATCTGATTCCAGTTCTGGGCCTCATCCAATCTCCAATCATCCAATCTTCATTCATCCAATTATCCAATCTTCAATCAGCCAATCATTCAATCTTCAACCTTCAGGTATATCTTCTTCTTATTCTTCAAATCCAAGTAGTCTGATCCTTGTCTTGTCTTCCAAGAATTACCTGCCTGAATTATCTTGTTTATGCAAAGGACGGCCATCTTGTTTGGTTTGCTATTTATCAGAGACTTGCCTTCTATTATTATTATTATTATTATTATTCACTCAAGAAGTATTGATGGTTATATTATTTCTTGTATGAGTTCATTCATTAAACCTGTTCGTTTTAACCCATCTCCATCTGGTCATGCCTCTCTTCCTGAAATCCGCACGACACCATCAAGTCCACCTCTTGTGACACATCGGCTCTCAGTGTAGGGGATTCGTGTGGCGGGGGAGGCGTTCATGCGGTGGGCAGGGCCACCATCAAGGGGGTGCGTCGGACACAGCTGTCCCGGGTCCGGCCACTCTGACAGAGAGTGAAGAGACCGGCCACTTATTCCACCCACCGCACCCCGCTGAGCTGCCCCCACTGAAGCCCTCTGCTCCCGGAGGCTTCTCCTTATGGCAGCCAATCAGAGCTTGCATACCGACAGTTTGTGTGTGTGTGTGTGGGGAGGGGGAGATGGCTGGCACCAGACTATAAAACAGTCCCGGGCCCCACAGTGGCAGTCCTAGGGAGCCCATCAGTTTACAGTATGTCAGATGATTTCTCTATTGTGTCTTAGAAAATGATGGACGGGATCTGATTGGTTTGCTACCCCCACTATTCACGTTTAGAAGTTTTAGTACATTTACCCCAAAATCTGCAAAGAGGCGCGATTCCAAAAAACAGAACGCTGATCGACTAGACCCATAAAACTACATTTCCCACATCGCCCAGCATAAAATAAAGGGGGAAAAACTGAGGTCAGGTTGCTTTAATAGGAAAGTTAAAATACCGCTGCAGTAATCGTGTTACATTTGTGGCCACAAGGCTTAACTTGCTAAACATCAGGATCTAAGAATGAAATCTATGATACCCGTGAGCTGGGAACCTGCGAATGGAACAATACAATGTTTAGATATACTTTAATGTTTACTAGACTCCACCTAAGGTTACGTCGCACATTTCTGGGCTCCACATCATACACAGAGAATTATACGATTGGAAGCAGTACAGAAAGAGCAACGCGGCTTATAAAGAGAGAGCGGAATTAGCTCTAGGAGGAGCCCTTACACAAATTGGGTTTGTTTAGTCTACAATGGAGGCACCTGAGAAGAATTGGGTCTCATTAAATGACAAGTGTATCCAAGGTCAGCCCGAAGACTGGACACGGGCACTATGCCCTCATTGTACGGGTGGAATGTCTTACCGCAACGTTTCCATAGATCATATAGGTCCGTAACAGAAACATATATAAGAAACTGTTTACAGAATAGGAATAAAAAAAGAGAATATTTTTTAACTGATTCTTGAAAGCAAAAGGGTAGATTAACCTTTGATCGCCATCCTGTAATCAAGATTATACATATATATCTATATATATATATAGATATATATCTATGTTCTCATTCATTCTCTTGTCATCTCCCGCCTTGACTACTGCAACATCCTTCTCTCTGGGCTACCTCTCACCCGCCTCGCACCTCTCCAATCCATTCTTAACGCTGCTGCTAGGCTCATCTTCCTCTCCCGCCGCTCTACCTCCGCCTCCCCCCTCTGTCTATCTCTTCACTGGCTCCCCATTCCTTTCCGAGTTCTCTTTAAACTCCTCACCACCACCTACAAGGCTCTCTCCTCCTCCACAGCTCCCTACCTCTCTTCACTGATCTCTATCCACACTCTCTCCCGTCCTCTTCGCTCCATCGCTGACCGCCGACTGACCTCTCACCTAATCACCTCCTCCCACTCCCGTGTCCAAGACTTCTCTCACGCTGCCCCCCTGCACTGGAACAACCTCCCGCCACCCATCAGGCTATCTGATTCCCTTACCTCCTTCAAGCGCTCCCTCAAAACCCACTTTTTTCGACTAGCCTATCCCTCCTCCTAACCTCTTTTGATCCTCCTATCCTGCCTCCGTTCCCCTCCGTTCCTACTTATCCTATTGTATTTCGTTCGTCCACCCACCTATTTTTAGTATGTTAACTCTTATGAGCAGGGCCCTCCTTCCTCACGTACTCACCCTACCTCATTACCTCACCTGTGCTCCTGTCCTGTTCTTCCCTTCCTCTACTTCATCTTCAGTCTCCTTGACAATTTTGACACCTACTTCTGAACTGATGCTGATTTTAGTTCTACCAGCTATACCCCTATTTATACTGTATTTTTCAACACACCCTGTACGTTACCTTGTCATTTGTTTTTTTTATTTGCTATGTACGGCGCTGCGGACACTTTGTGGCGCCTTATAAATAAACGTACTACTACTACTACTATTATATATATATATATATATATATATATATATATATATATATATATATATATATATATATATATATATATATATATATATATATATATATATATATATATATATATATATATATATAGATATAAACATTTAAAGCTAACAACTCTTTTGGCGGTATGCAATCCCGGTTACCTTTCCACCTCTTTAACCCTGCCATTACTGACGGCCGATTTTGACAAAACAGCTGCGACTTTAAAACTAGTGTGATCTGTTTTATCGGAAACGTCCACGGTTGGTGGAATTCACGGACGTTTTTGAACAATCCTTGGCCGTATCTGCCGATCCGCCCAGTTTCTGACACTCGATAGCAGGAACATTAAATTCCAGTTGTCGAGTTACAGTTGAAATTAATGAGAAAACGGTCCGGGATTGCGACTGTCGGGACGTTTTGGATTGAATACCCCCCATATTGACATTTTTTACAATGATTTGCTATACAATTGTTTTCACAGTTTAGAGGGTATCCAGATCCAGAACAAAATGACAAAGGGGGCACTTGTGTGCCCAGTGCAGGAGGTCATTGCTCCCAACATGGGTAAATTCAGGGGGAGCACGTGCCCCCTGTCATTTCAGACTCAGGACCAGGCTTTCCATCGAGCCAAGCCCTGCATAGCTATCCCCCTGGGAACCGGAGATGCTGCCAGGCAATGCTGGAACGTTTTCCCCATAGAATAACATGGGACCTGCTAATTCCGTCCCCCACCCAATTCCGACAGCTGTCATTTCCCTCCTCGGCATCACAGAACCTCGTGGTTGATCTCATTCGAACCCAAATCGCTGGGCCTTCAATCTGATATCAGGTTCATATAGGTCAATTGGTTCTGCGGGTAAACCAATTTTTTTATTTCTGAAATGTAATTTCATGGGTGTTCATGTTCTTTGAGGGCAAATTACTCTGGAACCAAACTGCTCAGTTTCACGGGGAATCATCCGAAGCCAACTCAAAAGTCCTTCAATATAATACTGGTCTCATGTAAATGGGTCAGTTGGTTCTGAAGATATAGCTGGCTAAACGAGAGAGATAGCCGGTTAAAGGGGGGGGGGGGGGGGTTCTTTCACACCATAAAATGCAGAGAATAGGCTGATGTAAAAGGGGCCAACCTGTGAGTGTCCCTGCATGATCCTGGGACCATATTCCTGGGTGAGTCCCAGCATTTTCTGTTGTGAAAGAGGTATTATTTCAAATAGCCGGGACATGCAGTGCTCTGAATACAGCCAGGCAGACCCCCGTTCTCTGCCTGGCTGTCAATGGCTGTCACTTCTGCCTGACGGTGGCTATCCCCCAGTTACCACGAGCATGTATTCCCCCTTGGCAATGAGCATGTAATCCCACATGGCAACGAGCATGGACCCACTGGCAATGAGCATGGAACCCTTGGCAATGAGTAGGTAAGCAGCACTTATGTAGCATAATTTTTAATAGGCATTATGGTGTGTGGCTTAACATGTAATGGGCGTGCAAGGTCCCTATTTATGAAGCATATTATGAATTTTGGCTCTATCTGTGTGGCATTATGTGAATTTTGACTCAATCCATGTGGCATTATGTGAATTTTGGCTCTATCCATGTGGCATTATGTGTAAGTGGCAAGTATAATGGGATCTAGTATTTTGTTGCATAATGTGTAGAAGTTTTGTATGGTGTGGTACACTACACTCAAGAACACGCCCCCTTGTGAGTGTCCACACCCACATTTCTGGAGTGCGCCTTTGGTGAGAGTCTCCAGTTGAGCGTTGCATGACTTGCCCAGGGCCTTTACATTGGTACACCACCCGTCATTTATGTAGAAGCAGATGCCTCCTCCTTTGGATTTGCCTGATAGCTCCTTGTCGCGGTCAGCCCTGAAAAGGCCATAGCCTGGCAGAGTCACAGAGAAATCGGCAATGAGATCATCCAGCCAGGTTTCAGTGAAGCAAATATTTATATATAAATATATTAAGAGAGGAAAAAGCACATTAGGAGAGAGGGCCCTGCTCGTGGGAGCTCACATTGTCCTCCACTTAGGTCACTCGGAAAGACTTTACAAGTGTGTCAAAGAGTCAAGCCGCGCTAGCACATAGTTAATCCCACCTAATTCACTTAACCTCTTATTTTCTAATATTTCATACACATATATCTTCACTGTGTCAAAACATACCGTCTCGGATCCTGCAGGTTTATATTAGGATACAGGATAATAGTTTGCAGATGTGTGTAGCATAGTTTGCTAGGACTAACATACGAGTTGTTTTAGATTAACGGACTGCATTTACCATTGCTAAATTATGCGAGAAAAAATGTTTTTAGCAGCAACATAAATTATATAGACAATGTACCAGCCGGTCATAATGACAGAACAAAATAACATTAATGTTAGCACCGACGGCTGTCGGCGCCCAAGCGGAGCAAGCCCTGAATTGCTCCATTGGTGCCATCTAGTGGTTGTTGTTGCTTAAAACATTTGAATTCCCCCCATAGAGGTGAGAAGCAGCTTTAGACTTTTAATCAATTCTGTCGATTTACACCAGTATTTTACATTTACATTTATACTGAATCATGGAGTTAGTGAGAGCTTAATATGATGGATTAATGCATGAGACACAGGTTATAGATATTGATACGAGGGGGCTCAGTAAGTAAGGTAACACGTGTTTAATGTTCTCTACCCTGCCAGGCACTAACAGGTAGTAAGCTGCTTCCTCTTATGGCCATTAGACTGTGCTTCATATCCGTCATACCATGCTAACATCAGATGGCGGGTTGTGGACCCCAACAAGGGAGAATACCCCCTGTAAAACGGGATCCCGACTGTCGGGTTTTTAACCCCTTGAGTGGTGGGTTTTGCTGGGGCAGGACAAACCTACCAGATCAGTTTTGTCCTGCCCCAGAAATACTGACCACAGATCGTAGGGCCCCCCCCCCCCCCATTACCTTTGCTCAGTCACAGCAGCTCCGGGATGTTCGCAGCAGCTTGGGAGGACTCAGGCGCCTTAACTCCTGAGCGCTCCCGAGCCACCCCGAACATCCCCGAGCCTGCCGCCTACACATCACCGCTGTAAAGTGAATGGCAACCAGCAGCACACCTGGACACCACTGGCGCGCACCTATTCCATATTAGTGGTATGCCCGGAAATTTTACGGGACATCCCACTGCGGCAGCGCAGCTGATCCCGGAAAATATCCGTCCGGCCATACCACCCAAGGAGTTAACAGTCAGGATTCCCATGTCGTCCTACTGACCATTAGAACAATGACTTCGGAGGCCATCCGGCATCCAACACAATTTATTTGCTGCATACTTGGTGCCCAAATAAATAAATATTCGCCATTCCACTTACATGAATTGTTTTGCTGCTGCGAAGCGGTTCTGTCCCCCGCTTCCCATAAATATCACAGCTTCCTCCTGTAATGACCGTCCTGCCCATCTCTCATCTCATAATAACTCCTTAATTATTTCTGAGACATCGGTTGATGGATTTCGCGGATCTGTTTTCGGGAATTAATTTTCTCTAGATTTGCTATTTGTTCCAGATGTGCGTTTGATTAAAGTCTGTCTGAAGACAGTGGACATCGCAAGGGGTTACCTCCACCTCTTCATCATTTTATCGGGAAATTAATAACATATGGTTCATGTTCCTTTGTTGTCATCCACCCCCCTTTGGCAAAATCTCCTGATTGCCTTTGAATTTTTAATAAAAACTTAAAAGAGTTTGGGAAATAAGGTATTGTCCATGTGCTTGGAGCCTAAGCGAATATAAAAGGTTATAACTCATGGGATGGCATTGGGGATTATAACAGTTATTTAATTAAAACATAGATGTGATCTAAAATGGTGCATATTATAACTTACTGCAAAGTAACTACCTGGGTATTATCTGTTGTCTGATCGGTGATACATCGTAGGCGTTCTAGTACAGTTATGCTTGTGCCCTTTATTTTCTCTTTTAGGGCAGAATAATTAAAAAACATAATTTATGAAAATAATGTGAAAAAGTTTTCACCCCCTTTTTACATTATCTTAGAAGCACCTAAATGGGCAGTATTCAATGAGAAAAATGCTCCGTGTTTTATGGAGAATTTTTGCTTTTTTCGCCCTGGACGGAGCATTTTGCTCTCCAAAAGTGAACCACCCTATTCAATGTGAAATATTCGCCGTCTTTCTAAGTGATTTTCGCCGTCTCTCTCCGTGTAGAAATTCTCCATCTTTTGATGGAGAGCTGGAATGTGAACTTTTAATCTAAAAGGTTTTTTTTTTAAATTTTGGTGTCAAAAAATCAGGTTTTTTTTTCTGTGAAGGGGCATGTTATTTTTATTCATGTGCTTATAGCACATGAATATATATTTAATTTAAAAAATATATTTTTTTTAATTTTTTTTTTTTTTTTACACAGTGCAGCCAGCAGGGGGCCGGAGCGCTGGAGCCGCTCATTAGATATTCATATATTCACTGCACCCGATAGTTAATATGCACGTTCGGGTGCAGTGAATACTGGGTCCCCCGCTGGCTATAGGGGGGGGGGGCAGCCTGTGCTGCCTGAGTCCCGGGGGGGCCCCCTACCCTCCACATATGTTCTGGGGCATCCAGGGAGACTTTAATCTCCCTGGATGCCACCGTCCCACGGCTCCCTGTCAGCTCCCTGCCGCGGACGCTCGTCCGCTGCAGGGGTTAAGACTCGCCGCGAGTGGCGGCGAGTCTTAAATACGTTGAATAGTGGGAGCAGGAGGCTCCGGAACACGGCGAGTGCATGGCGAGAGAAAAAATCTCTCGCCATGCACAGAGAATTTTCTACATTGAATACTGCCCAATGTATTAAAGGACGTTTGGAGCAGCTATCATGAAAAATGGGAAATGTGATCTGGCCGAAATTACAAAAAATTTGAATTTTTAAAAATACACCGGTGAGCCCTGTGATAATGATACCATCCTAAGACAGTGTAATCACAGGTCTCACTGTGATATGACTGTCCCTGCACAGCTTTCTTTGGCAATATTGTATGTGCCCAATGGAGCCAGCCAGTGTGATCAGCTGTGTGTGTGTCCAATGGACCCGGCCAGTGTGATCAGCTTTGTGTCTGATGGACCTGGCCAGTGTGATTAGCTGTGTGTCTAATGGATCCGGCCAGTGTGATCAGCTGTGTGTGTCTGATGGACATGGCCAGTGTGATCAGCTGTGTGTGTCTGATGGACCCGGCCAGTGCGATCAGCTGTGTGTGTGTGTCCGATGGACCCGGCCAGTGCAATCAGCTGTGTGTGTCTGAGGGACCCGGCCAGTGTGATCAGCTGTGTGTGTCCGATGGACCCGGCCAGTATGATCAGCTGTGTGTGTGTCTGATGGACCCGGCCAGTGTGATCAGCTGTGTGTCTAATGGATCCGGCTAGTGTGATAAGCTGTGTGTGTGTCTGATGGACCCGGCCAGTGTGATCAGCTGTGTGTGTCCAATGGACCCGGCCAGTGTGATCAGCTGTGTGTGTCTGATGGACCCGGCCAATGTGACCAGCTGTGTGTGTGTGTCTAATGGACCTGGCCAGTGTGATCAGCTGTGTGTGTGTGATGGACCCGGCCAGTGTAATTAGCTGTGTGTGTCTGATGGACCCGGTCAGTGTGATCAGCTGTATGTGCCGAATGGACCCGGCCAGTGCGATCAGCTACGTATGTCCGATGGACCCGGCCAGTGTGATCAGCTGTGTGTTTGATGGATCCGGCCAGCGTGATCAGCTGTGTGTCTGAGGACCCGGCCAGTGTGATCAGTTGTGTGTGTCGGTTTGGGCTGGCCAGTGTGATCAGCTGTGTGTGTCCAATGGACACGGCCAGTGTGCTCAGCTGTGTGTGTCTGATGGACCGGGCCAGTGTGATCAGCTGTGTGTGTCTGATGGACCGGGCCAGTGTGATCGGCTGTGTGTTTCCAATGGATCCGGCTGGTGTGATTAGCTGTGTGTGTGTCTGATGGACCCGGCCAGTGTGATCAGCTGTGTGTGTCCGATGGACCTGGCCAGTGTGATCAGCTGTGTGTTTGATGGATCCGGCCAGCGTGATCAGCTGTGTGTGTATGATGGACCCGGCCAGTGTGATCAGCTGTGTGTGTCCAATGGACCCGGCCAGTGTGATCAGCTGTGCGTGTCTGATGGACCCGGCCAGTGTGATCAGCTGTGTGTCCGATGGACCCGGCCAGTGAGATCATCTGTGTGTTTGATGGATCCGACCAATGTGATCAGCTGTGTGTGTCTGATGGACCCGGCCAGTGAGATCATCTGTGTGTTTGATGGATCTGACCAATGTGTTTAGATGTGTGTGTATGATGGACCCGGCCAGTGTGATCGGCTGTGTGTTTCCAATGGATCCGGCTGGTGTGATTAGCTGTGTGTGTGTCTGATTTACCCGGCCAGTGTGATCAGCTGTGTGTGTCCGATGGACCTGGCCAGTGAGATCATCTGTGTGTCCGATGGAACTTGGCCAGTGTGATCAGCTGTGTGTGTCCGATGGACCCGGCCAGTGAGATCATCTGTGTGTCCGATGGACCTGGCCAGTGTGATCATCTGTGTGTCCGATGGACCTGGCCAGTGAGATCATCTGTGTGTCCGATGGACCTGGCCAGTGAGATCATCTGTGTGTCCGATGGACCTGGCCAGTGAGATCATCTGTGTGTCCGATGGACCTGGCCAGTGTGATCAGCTGTGTGTCCGATGGACCTGGCCAGTGTGATCAGCTGTGTGTCCGATGGACCCGGCCAGTGAGATCATCTGTGTGTTTGATGGATCCGACCAATGTGTTTAGATGTGTGTGTCTCTGATGGCCCGGCCAGTGAGATCATCTGTGTGCATGTGTGTGTCTGATGGACCCAGCCAGTGTGAACAGCTCTGTGTGTCCAATGGACCCATCCATTATGATCGGCTGTGTGTCGCCAATTCATAAATGTATGCAATGTAATTAGCTACTGCATCGCGGATTGGCCTGATATTATCACAGAACATTTGGATGGTAGTAAGTCAGCCACCTATATTTTTTGGATAGTTTATATGAAGGGCAGACCTACAGTATCTAACTATTCAAAAACGGTCTGTAACAGTTATGAACTGATTGGTTGGTACTCTATCTCTCTACAGTTTTGATAACCCCCCCCCCACACACACACACACACACACACACACAAACACTGTATCTGTAAATTTGAACTTCGCAGAATGAATAGCTCATCTAAAGTCTATGCATGGTGCGATGACTGACGATGTATTCTGACAGGTGATTTGGGATCCGCAGGACTGAGAACACTTAAGGCCAGATGATTATATCATGGTTATGACTAGATGTATCGGGAGTGAGGCGAATATATTATGGAACTGTTTTGAACGTTTCAATCATCTTTAATTCAGCATTCAGCGCATCAGCGGCTGGGTCATCCTTGTGAGTCTCGCCAAATATCCGCTGACCCAGACATTGCACCGCGGAATATATTGTACCTATCCATCATCCACCTTAATTCATTGCCATATAACCATATACTGTACAATATATATTTGTCTGCATAAATGTTTATTAATCTAGACAGTATATTTCCCTCTATGTTACTCATATTACAAAATTCATTACAAAAATGTCTGGATACAGAACACATAAGACAAAAAGGAAAACAGCCGTCAATAGAATAATACTACACACTGTAAAAAGCAGATTCTAAGATGGGAGCAGATGCCGCCAGTAACTGAGCACCTGGGCCACAACATGCTGCACTGCAGGGGGGCAGATGTAACATGTGCAGAGAGTTGGGTGTGGGAAGGACGTGTCCTAACTCAGATCTATATTGCAGAGAATAATACTGCCCAGCATGTGTGGGCTACATGCAGCAGCAGCCAGTAACTGGGTACCAGGGTAACACCATGCTGGACTGCAGGGGGCACATGTATTATGTAGGTAGGTAGTCGAGGACCCAGGAGCTGAAGCAGGACTCTCAAAGAAAATGGCCTATGGCTTAAAGATCACAAATGGAGCTAACAGACATTTCAAACAAAATGAACATTACATTTTTTTTCAAAGTATCCACCAGAGGAGATTATGGGAAGTTGTTCAGAACACTGGGTGGACCAGTCGGTAGCTTGTATTCTGCATGCTGGATGATGGTCTCTTTTGCAGCTTCCGGTTACTCAGAATGAATCCTACGCATCTTTCGCTTGATTTGTGGGAGCACAAAGAAGTATGGAAGGACCGGGTCTGGACTGTACAGTGGATGACCATGCTTCTGGATTCATTCATGGGCCAGAACATCCACCACATTCCTGGACCTGTGGGCAGGTGCATTGTCATGATGGAAAAGGACACCATGGATGAGAGCACTTGGAAATGGCTTCCGGCAGGAATCGGCTTGTGCACCAGTCCCCAGTGATGGTCCACTGCTGCGCGAGTGGTACAGTAGCCACATGACCAATCTTGGCCACAGAAAGGCACACCACCTGTTTGGCTGCACTGTGTCAGAGCTTCTGTGGTGGCTCACCTAAAACTGGGCTTCGCTGGTCTAACTGATGACCTCACAGACAGTGAATGACATCTTTGCAAGAATGTTACAGCACCAAGTCCCCCGAGCCTCCTTCTTCTCAGCTGATGGGACACCCAGCATATAGAACACTTGCTCAGACAAACTTTTCATAGAGTATCAAGACGATAGATCCTTATGAGATGCCTTTCCTTCTCTAACTGGCCACATTCACTCTGTGTCCACCTCAACTATGATCCACACGACAGCAATGTTCTTCTCGGTGATGGTGGACACAGGTTGGCCGCAGCATTCATCTTCCAGGGACCATCTACCTTCCTGAAATTCTCAAACACAGTGGTTCGGGATAGGGCTTCCTCCTCAAACGCAGTCGGTCAAAACAATCTTGCTATTACAGACCACTAATGAAGTCATAGAAGATCTTGTGGCCTCTGAGTTCCATAATGAGTTAGTGAATGAAGTGAAAATGATGACTTCCTAGGAGTGCTGCGCTGCTTATATACAGTTCTGCACCCATCGTATATAACAGTCCTATGCAGTGGTGGTTCCAGAGGAGGGGCTGTGCTACAGGTCAAAGTTCAAATAGGGGAAATGGACCAACTGCCATCCCAAACTAACTGTCAGTAGGTGCCACCACTGGTCCTACGGATATGTTTAAACAAATATTCTAAAGACTTTTAGTACCGGTACGCTACATGCAATCTCCTCTGACTTCTCTATTGCACATTTTACTCAAATAATAAAGTTATTAGATCAGTAATAAGTTTCATTTGGAACTTTAGAAAAGTGTTGGCTAGAATAAAAGTAGCTGTAAATTATTAATAATAATAATAATAATAATAATAATACTATTAGTTTTTCAAGTCATTCATGGTTTAAACATATAAAACTAAAGAATAAAGACATTAATGAAGTTAATGTAATACTTAGTGCTGTTGTCACGATCCGGGTAACAAGACACACAAACCCTTCATGTGTCTCTCCAGACTGTCTCTGCGTTCCAGGCAGGCTTGCCTACCCTCCCGGAATTGTCGGGAGGCTCCCGAAAATCCTTCTGCACTGGCAATGCAGCCCCCGCAACCCCCCTCCGTTCTGCCCGAAATACCATTTTTCGCGGGTCCGCGGCGAGGGGCGGGGCTAAAATGACGCAAATTGCGTCATTTCGTGTCATTTTAGCCCCTCCCCCAATCTGCGGACTCGCGAATTGTGGTGTTTGCCTGCCATACTAACATCGGGTCTCCTCTCCGGACTTCTGGGCGGGATGTATTAATATACATCGCCGCCCTTCGCCGGCTGTCCGCTGCGATGCCAGCGCATATGTACTAACATATGCGGCTGGCATCGCGGTGCGGTAATGGAGACCCCCCGCAATACCTGTACTGTGGTCTGCGGGGGGTCTCCGTCTCCTCCCTGCCGCGTCCACCCCGGGGACAGCTAAGCAGGCTGTCCCCGGCACCTCCTCCTCCCCCTGCAGCCGGAAGGACGTCCGGCTGCGTTGCTAGGGGGAGGAAGGGCTTACCTTCCGGGGTCCAGGAGGACCTGCAAGAAAGTAAGCCCAAGGGAGGGAGAAAGGGGGGGGGTCGGCGAGGCGGCGGGGTTGCGGCAAGGCGGCGGAAAGAAGCCCATAGGCTTCTATAGGGTATTGCCACCTTTGGGTGGCGATACTCTGCCCGGCGAAATCCGTAATAGTACATAGGAAAATGCAGTAAAACGGGCGTTTTACCACATTTTCCCTTTAGTACATCCCGACCTTCTCCCGGAGAGGAGAAAGCAAATGTGGCAACTATGGTTCCAGGTCTGGCTATCACCTGCGCTGTTCACTGACATGCTGGCATACCCGCATGTCATGCCAGGGGACACTTTTTTATAGAAGGTCACCTGGCCAAACCATGATCACGCTGGCTGATCAGCCCTGGATGGGGTACCTGAGGGGGGTGGGGACACGCCCCCAATAAAGGGGTCCCCCCAGGCTTTACCCTGGGTGGCAGGCTGATTATTATGTTTAAAATTAAAATGAAACCTTGTGTTGTGCTATTGAACTATAATTCCCAGCAAGCCTCCCCCGCATGCAGGGATTTAAACACCTACAACATCGCACCTATTACATTTAGCCCTAGGTGTCAAATAAGCACATGCCATCAATCCAAACTTTACAGTCTGATTCAAACATGGGGCCATGTTTGGATAAGTCACATGGCTTCCTACAGACAATCTGCTGCAATTTGTATCCTTTCTAATTGCTCAGCCAATCCCTGCTTCCCAGCAGTTATAAGTTGCCGGATCCAGAGCTTCCTGATTGACAGTGCAACTGTTGTCTATCCTGTGATAGTAACCCCGAAAGAAGCGAAAAACCAGATGGTGCGCCAGGCAGCCTAAGGTGTGTACAACCTAGAGGGGTGACCCTACACCACTAACAATAGAACAAAAACAGAAGTATAGATGTTCCCACCAATGGAGCCAGAAAGAAGGCATAGGAGTGATACGTCCCTATATAATGGGGGACGGTCCTCTTCTCCGGTCACATAGATTAACACACAACAGTTTAAATATTGTACGTTCATCTCACTAGGAAATGTCTCCTCTTCTCCACAAATAGACAATCAAAATAGAGGTGAAATTGGATCCCCCGAACCGACTATGGTCTTACTTCGTTGTCCCAAAGGTGGCTCATGAGGATACCATAAATAAATAGAGAGATGGTATATGGTGTAATACCATTTTATTCATGTAAACATAGCACACAGAGTATAAGAGTGGAACGGTGATAAAAAATGGGCAAGTACCAATGTTGGTGAAGAACCGGAGTCACTTTAGTTCTCATGTGCATATAAAGTGGAAGGTGGTAAACCTGGGATATACTGTAACATCCGCAATCGGTCCAAATTCCATGCACGGTCCCACAATAAAAGTACTAGAACTCAACGTTTAAAAGCACCTCGTTCACCATTACTTCTTACTTCTAACCCTGGTTAGCAAATTACTTTAAAATACAAAAATATCAGCTGTGACTTCTGTTTCAGTTTTACCTAAAACCTGAATTTTCCTATTGGAAATTCCATTTTAGTTTTTCCCCCATTGTTTGTTGTTTAAATCTCGCTCCGCGTTCCCCAAGTGTTTATACTACCGTACATAAATGTATTCCCGTTTTGCAGCTGTTGGCAGCGCGCTCTATCAAACCCTGCCACGTTAAACAACACAAAAAACAGGGGAGAGAAGAACAAGATAAAATCCATATGGTTTCATGAGGTGCCAACTCCCCAGCAAAGTCCGACCTTGGATTTTACAAGCAAAACACAATGCGAGAAAGATGTCTGTCCCGGGAAATAATGAGGAATGATTTGACTTTTTGAACTGAGAAGACTCATCCTCTTTAACTCATTTAACCCTCATGTTGCTTCAGTTTAGCGTTGCTACTCCGTGAAACCGAATTACATTATACGATCCAAGGTGGAAGGAGAATCGTGGACCCTCCCAAAGTCAGGGAAACATGTCTGATTACACGATCATTTATTAAGTATATTTTCTTCTGGGACAAATAAATAGAGACTTTATTAGTCCTGAGGACCCGATGTCGTGAATCAACGGTCGCAGACGTTTAAATCATTAATGGCAAAAATCACGTAAACTAATTAATCTGCTCTTGTTCCCAGACAATCCCTGTATAATAATATGGATTGTTTGCTCTAAGCAACGCTCCCCGTGGGCTTTTGAAAAGAGTGAACTTAATTAGGAAGAACCATGTTTGACTTTACAACGAAATAACTGTGATAAATAATGAGATTTTCTTCAAGGACGCTGCACAATAGAATCTTTAAATACTCTACAAATACACAATACAAAGAAGTGAATCTCTTGGCTTGTAGAGGACTTTGGGGGAGATGTCTCAAGACTTGCAGAGATAGCGTGGGTATGCTGATGTAAGCACCCAATCAGCTTCCGCAATTTATCGAGCACAGGCTTTGAAATAATAAAGGTGGAAGATGATTGGTTGGGTTGGGCAAGTTCTCCACTTTATTTCTCTCAGGGTTGGGGGGGGCGTGGACATCCGCCACCCCACTTCGCCGCACATCGCCGGCTACCGCATTGATAATAATCGCATATGCACTAAGATATGTGATTATTATCACAAAGGACAGTTCTTGCGTTAAGAACTGGCCTTTGTGAAGCAGCTGGTGACGTGTCAGCGGATCCCCGGCAGCTCTCCCCGCTCCTCCTGTGCCCGGCTGCTTGCAGGGTCTCCTCCTCCTCCCTGCAGCTGGAAGGGAAAGTACGGGGCTAGGAAGGAGGAGGTCACTGGTATGGGCGGCACAGAAGGAGGCTGCTTGGACACAGGTGAGGGGTTAGTGTCGCGTGCAGTGCTGGTCAGTTTTGGGCAGAGGGGGTCACGAAGAGAAGCCCATAAGCTTCTATGGGGTATCATCAGCTTTTGCTGGTGATACCCCACGCAGCGGTAACCTGGTGTATGTGGTTTTATCGCATTTTCGTGTTAGAACATCCTGCCTTCATTGATATTTCTCACCAATTACTGCTTTGGAATGAGAAGAACATTCTGGTAATTCAGTACAAAAAAGCTGCCATTAAAGTTCCTAAATGTAAAATGTAAGTTTAGTGTAAGCCGGCATGCAAAACACTTGCATTTCTCCCATAGAGATGATTTGCTGCAGAAATAACAAAAACATGACAAGGTAGTAGTGACAGTAGGATATTTTATGCGGTAAAACTATACAGCAAGTGAGTAGGTAAGTAATAACAATATATGCCAACGGGTACACATTTACCAACGGGTACACAGCACCCCATTTTTGCATAAATATTTCTATATAATAATATAGTATCTTGAATGTAGAAATCCTTTAAAGTTTCTTTGTGCAGAAGGATTAATGGTACATACTGTGTCTCTGTGAACCTTTGTAGGAAAGTTAAATAACAGTTGATTTTGTTCATTAGGGGCCTAGTTATCATTGTATATTTGCAGCCGTTTTAGGGGTTCCCGCAAATACCTTCTCCATATCTCCCAACATCAGAATTGTCCTAATATGGAGTGGTGGTGGGGGAGGGGGGGTGGCATCACTGGATTATGCAAGCTACCCATTTGCCATCAGTGTGGGGCATACTTTCCTACCCTCCCGGAATGGCCCGGAGGCTCCCTTTCAATAGCGAGTGACTCCCAACCCCCAGGGGAGGACATAGAGACAGTCCTAAGAAAGTGAGGATGTTTGGAAAAAAATCAGAACTGTTGGGAGTCAGTGGCATAGCTACATATGTGGCAGACCCTGCAGCGGCTTGGGGGAGCGGCGCCATCGGGGTCTGTGGTGGGCGCCGCTGGCTGAACTGACAGGCGACCCAGGCAGCAGTGAGCGCGGAGCTGATCCCGCCCTGTACATAGCTAATGAGTGGTACTTGCCTACCATTCCAGGAGGCTCCCGAAAATCGGGTCCCCCTCCTCGCCTCCGGGAAGGGTGGGCAAGCCTCCTGCATGCCCCCACATGCCCCGGCCTCCCTGCATTTTCCTACTCTGCCGGTAAAATCTTGTGATTTATGGTTAGGGACGGCCTTTGACATCGATGATTCACAATCATCGAGGGTTTATGGCCGATGTAGAATAGTTTTGCCATCTATGGTGAAGAACCAGATGGTTTTCCTCCATCGATGTCAAGCATAAACAAATATTAAAATGTCAGCAAGTATGATATACTGTACACACTGTCTGCGTGGTACTCACATGTAAACCTATCACAACGCTCCCTGTCTTTTTTAGCATGTGCTGTTATCGGGAACCTGTTTCTCCCGGCAAGAGGTTTTTAGTAACTTTGCCTGATATATATAAATATATTTTTACATTGTGAATTCGGGAGACAAATATTGATCACAACCGCTGTAAAAATGCGGATTGCGATAAATACAGTATGTGACAGTCATTCTGACGAATGTGGCCAATTTTAACTAAGAAAACAATCCCAGCGCTCCCAGCCAAGAACATATTCTCTCACACTCTCCTGACGTTGATAAATTGACAATTAAGGGCACACAAATGCGCCTAAGTCTGTTTCTCGCTTGGCCTGATCATGTGTAAAATATCACTGTAGAGGGATTCTTTGTTCTGGCTCCGAGCCCTTCCAGGCTGTATAACTGTAAGATATACCAAAGCTCTCTGTCATTCTCCTCTCTGTTATCACAAAATCTTTGCCAGGTCTGATTTGGCAGAATCTCCTTATGGCGAATGGTCACCTGTTTTCCTGATGATCATCAGACATTCAACACAGCTGCGAGCATAAAACCTAGACGGAATGTGGCGGTCCCTGTCGGGTTCCTCTGCCTTGTTTCACACGTGAAAAACACAAACTCATTCTCACACTGTGTTATTTCCATTGTCACCAATCTCAGAATTCTGTCCGTCAGAGGCTCGAGGCATCCTGAGCGAGGTAGATGGGGGTCATAGCAGAGAGAACCCGGGTAATATAACAGAGAAGGTCTAAGGGGCATTTACTGCAGCATGGGGGCAAAAAGTCTATGGCCATGAAAAAGGGGTTTACAAACACCAAGGGGTAACTTTGTTGCTAAAGCTTTCTGAACCAGAGATGCATATTTAACAAGCATTGTTGGAGTACATTTTATTTGAGTAAAGCATTTTATCAACGTTTAGAGAAAAAAAAACTTTTTTATGTATTAAACATTGGAAAAGTGGAGAGAGATAAAGCTTCACAGAATGTACAAGAGCTGATTGGTTGGCACACAGGAAAATACCGCCCGGTTAAATGCCCCCACCCCACGAATCCCATGTATAACATGCAAGGGGACGTTTTCATTAACATATCCCCTCCAATGCCACCCCTGTCCCTTTTTTCCCATTTGCTACCGGGGTTTGCACATGCACATAATCGCACATGCTCAAAACCCGAACATCGGGACCGAATTCGAACCCAAACGGGTCTGAATCCGCATGTTTGTCTACAAAGTCCATACATAGACCAGCAGGTGGTCAGGGCAGGCAGCAATCAGAATAGTCAGGTCATGATCTGGGTTCAGGGCTGGCAGCAAACAAGTATATCTGAACTGAGCCAAGGTTAGTAAGCCAGCATGTAACAATGACAATGGAAGAAGCCAGATCAGGAAACAGAGCAGCACTGTGTGTCAGCCACTTCAATATAGATTGTAAGCTCTTACGAGCAGGCCCCTCTTCTGTAGCATGCTTTTAATTCCCCCACTTACTGCAGGGTTGCCGACTTTTACATTCTCCTCTCCGGGAGAACCCCGGAGAGGAGACTGTCAGCATCACTTCTGGGGGCGGGGCCTGATGAAGACATCATCAGTCCCTGCCCCATTGATGCAAATCACGCAAAATGCGGGTCTCCAATGAGGGGGCGGGGCTAAATACGTCAGATTTGCATATTTAGCCCCGCCCCTTCTGCAAAAAAAAAAAAAAAACCCCAGCGAATTGCGGCAATTCAAGCTTCTTCTGCACCCAGGTACATGAGGGGGGGGAAGGGGACAGCCGGAATCCGGGAGGGTTGCCCACCTTTCCGGGGGGCCGGGAGGGGTACCCGATTTTCGGGATCCTCCCGGCCATTCCGGGAGGGTTGGGGACCCTGACTTACTGTATATAATTACCTCCTCCCCACTGCTGTTTTGTTATGTTTCTGTTCATATACTTTGTAAGGTGCTGTGAACCCCTTGTGGTGCCATATAAATAACGAAGAAATATATTAATTATTATTATTATTATAACAACAGCAGCAGGTCCGACACAAACAAGGCCGATAGGGCGCTTGATTATGAGATTGCCAGCTAAGTAGCCAATGATGTTAGAGGGGCGTGATTCGTAGTATGTATAAGAAGCTGTCCGCTTGTATTTATGGCGGCGCTGTAGTACGCTCTATGCTTTCACTCATTAGCTTTATTAGTTAGTGTTATCTCCTTACGTCATTTGATGGCTAATAAAAAAGTCCCTCCCGGCCACAATCACAAGCCCGCTCAAGTGTGTGGTTGATTTTTGCATTATGAATAGGCCCCTAAGAAATACGTATCAAGAGGGCCCATGTTACAAAGGAAACGTATCAGATGTTTAAAGGATTGGTTGCACTGAGCTACTTCTCTACTTTCTGGCAATGGTTTGCTACATCTCCCCCTGTGTGTGTAGACTTTCTGCCTTAAATACCCACAGCCTGCAGGGGATTGGCTGCGGCCAGGAAGTGGGTGGAGTGTAGATTGAACATAAAAATGTCGACATGAGTTTTTTTTACTATTTTTTTTTATTTTATTTTTTCATATGTACCATCCACGTGTACTCTGATTGGGAATGATACAGTAATACCTCCCAACATGACCCATGCCAGGCGGGACAAATTAATCTGCTTCTGGACTTTTTCTCTTAATGAATGATTGCCATCACCTGTGTTGAACCTGGTTAACTAATAAGAAAGTTGTTTCTCCACAGGTGCTGGCAATCATTAATTAAGAGGAAAGTGCAAAGCATTATGTCCCTCCTGGAGAGGGTCATGTTGGGAGGTATGCACAGTGTATCATGTGCAACGAGTGCGGGGGTACGTACTACACTAATTGGGGGTCACATGAGAGTTAAAGTACCAACTAACCAACTCCTAACTGTCATTTTAAGCGCAGCCTGTAACATAGCAGTTAGGAGGTGATTGGCCGTTGGCCAGATGCACTAAACTTCAAAAGTGATAAAATGTAGAGTGAGAAACAGCCAGCCAATCAGCTCCAGCCTGACATTTTTCAAACACAGTCTGTGACATGGCAGGAAGGAGCTGATTGGTTGGCTGTTTATCACTCTCCATTTTATCACTTTTGAAGCTTAGTGCATCTGGCCCTGTATTTCTCTCCAGTGGCGTAACTAGATACATGTGGGCCCCATAGCAAAAGTTTGCAAGGGCCCCTATTTATCACCTAGTGCTGAAATATGTATAAAGCACATGAGACTTTGACAGGCAAAGTGGGGCCCTCTCTGCTCTGGGCCCCATAGCAGCTACACTTGCACTCCCTGCACCTATGGTAGTTACGCCCTTGTCTCTCTCCGTTTTACCAGTCTCCAAGGCTTAGTACATCATGTCAACCTTTCTATGTGTTGACCTTTTCCATGCTTATGTCAAGCCCTTTCCACATTTGACCCTGTGCTTGTTGATGCATCGGTGTCGACCCAGGCATTGTTGTCCTCATATATACCGCCCCGCAGAATCATGACACGTGGGCATGAGATGGGCACCCACATTTCAAAGCTGGAAGTCTCATGAACATTGATGATTGTACACCTCCCCTCTGGAAACTGTTACATAGGGGGAAGGAAATGGACACAATCACGGAGAGAACGTACACACTCCACACCAATGGGGTATTTGTCAGGCTATTAGTTCCTGGTCCTTGTTCTTTCCACCCCCATAAATTACGACTAAGGTTTTTCCCTTACACATTCCTTGTATCACACTGTAAAGTTGTTGGTCCCGTCAGCTTTATACCGCGGCAGAGTATGCGTCCAATCGCTTACGATTGTCCCAGCGGTCCTACTGCCTCTCTATTTATCTGTCTCTTCCTTCCATCTGTCCATTAATCCTCAGATCCTACTATAACTCCTGCTTGGAGGATCTGGCAGGACATCACTATGATACATCACACGCTTTGCAGGATGGATCAAAAAACTCTCCAAACACTGAAAGAACTTGGAAAAGCAGAACTGTTTATGATGCTTCGCAGTGGTTCCTTTATCTCTACTAGGGGGGATTTCAGCAACAAATACACAGTAACGGTAATATGTACAAATGGGGGACTATGTAAACACCGGACACGGACAAAACCCTGGAAAGCCGGACCGGACATCAAAGTCTGCATTCCCGGAGCTTGCAGTGTCCAGTCAGGCAGGTGTTCCGTCCGGGGGGTGTCTTGTCCGGGGGACACTTGTGATAGCTTTCACCAGGGACATGGGGAAGTGGAGATTGCAGCCTCCCTGTGTGGTCTGGACCCCCTGGACACTGCAAGCTCCAGAATGACAGAAATTGATGGATGGAGCCTGTCCTGTACAGCGCTCCGGTTTCTTGTCCGGTTCTGGGTTTTACCCATACCCTACAAATGGTTGTATATAACTAAGGCTCGGAGGCAGTGTGGTTGGATGGGACAATGTCCCAAGGTCCAGGGAAATAGGGGGCTCATCGCTGTGTCCCCCCATGCTGGTAACCTGTTGCAGCTGATCCACATACAGTCCCCAGCAACATTGTTGGCAGTTACGGTCAATCAGCATGAAACAGTAGCATTGGGTGTGTCTGTGAAGGAGACCACAGACCTCACCGACCTTAGCAGGTGACAGTGGGAAAATTGTGTGTGTGTGTGTGTGTGTGTGTGTGGTGGTGGTGGGGGAGGGGGCTGGGACATTTGCTTCTTACAGTTACACTCCACTTAATATATGTTTGGTGAGTGATCAAGACTAATGTGTTGCTTGGGGGTTCTAAGTTAGTATACATAAAATACAATGGTCCCTCTTCATCCACCACCTCCTACCTCTCCCGACCTCATCCAGGGGGTCTAAGGCACGTCAGAGTCCACTATCAGTGTGGGGGTGCCTTGGGGACATTGAGCACGGTGAATATTTATGCACACAGTACAATTGCAATAGTCATGGGGCCAAATGTAACAGGGTGTGGGAACCAGGTTGATTTTGCCATGTAAATGATTGCCGCTTTAACAAAATGGCAAAACTCTCCCTACATCTCTCACTTTCTGATTCTCACCCTATAACATTTGGCCCTTGATATGAGATGGGGAAGGGGAGCATTTTAGAGATTAACTAAATCTCCAACTCACAAGTTAGTGATAGAGATAGGTTATACACAGCTGTATAATGTGCTTATTTCATACCTCCCAACTTCTCTGTTGAAGAAATAGGGACACTAGGGGGCGGGGCGTATGCAAATGAGGGCACGGCTTATGCTAATTAGCCGTAACCTCATTTTCATACGAGAATAGACGCTGTGCGCATGCGCACAGCGTCTATTCTGTTAGATTGGGGGGTCTCCCAACTGCCACCCCCGCAGCGGGACAATGCCTGCCGCGGGTGGGACAGCGGGACAGGACCTGAAAATCGAGACTGTCCCGCTGTAATCGTGACAGTTAGGAGGTATGTTATTTCCAAGGTGAAAGAATCAAAAAATATTATTATAAGAATCATTTTATTGACCAACTTACATTGATTAAGCTAAAGTTTTTCCAATAGGTGAGTGACAGAGATGGGCACGGACGGCTTCCCTGCATTTCAGCTTTGTGATGGATGACAGAGGGGAATTTGCTAGACGCTGCACTGCTGCAGCCAGGTTTACTGACTTTGAGACCCCCAGATCCGTGGAGCCCTTCACAAGGTCGGGGCCCAGTACAGGTGTCCCCCTTGACCCCCCTGTCGGCGGCCCTGCTGGCCACGCCCGCTCTGGAGACTGACCACACCCCTAATTATGGCTCCCAACGACCGGATTCCCCGGGGGGCCACTTTAGGCTGCAGTCCGGCACGACTGTATGTTCTTTCACAAATTGTAATTTTGTATATATTTATCAAGCAGTCCAGACCATGGATAGACAACCCTCTCTGGAGACTGTCCACAAACCCATAAACATGGGCACCCACCACCGGATTCCCCTGTGGGCCCTTCAGGCCCCAGTCCGACACTAACGGTACAGTCTTTCACAAAATGTCAATTTAAATTTGATAGGCAGCCATACTGTCTCCTCTGTGAGATAATGCCAAGTTCCTTCCTCGAAACAAACCTATATTGTGTTACGGTCTCTCTGCCATCTACACCAACCGCTTTGTTGAGTCGGGTCCCTTGAAGCGAGCGCAGAGCGAGTTACTGGCTTGCACGCGGGTGTCTGCGAGGTACTGTTTTACATCAAAATGCGTATGAGATATTTTGTCTCTTTTTATATTGGAAACAGGGTCCAGTAATCCAGCTTTGCGCAGATAGTCAGGGGACGCCTTGCCATATGAGCTGACAGCTTATGTAACAGGGAGCCTGGATGGGAGAAGTGCCTGGAATGTTTTTCGAATCTCCTGTTTAGGATCTATGAAGGTCTGATAATTGTGTGCTGGGAGTTTGGAGCAGCTCTAAAGACAGGGCTCTGTGCATTGCGTAATTCCAAATGGCTCGTTTTCATTTTGCAAACATCGGGGTCACTAAGAGATCACCGTTCCACTGCAGCACTTACGCAATTTCAGCTGGCCCCGGCCGTGTGGCTGCAGAACTACTGAAATGCAAACTGAGGAACGTTTTCTTAGTGATTGGAGGAGAATAATATAGATCAAAGAATGTTATTTTTTTCTCTTGTTCTATTTAAAAAGCACCTGTTACAGTATAACACAGTGGAGGAAATGTCCTAAGTGCACCCATAGCCTAAGTGCTACATGGTAACGCCACATATTCACTATGGACAGAGAGCGATGGGGTCATTGTGCTTTGGGTACTTGTTTCCTAGCACGGCGCCCATCGCATACCATAAGGCATACAATGGTATGCGATGCGATGTTACGTGATGGCAGCTGATTTTAAATTGTAGACCATTGCATTGTATGCCATATACAATGGTTTACGATTTAAAATTGTATAAGCACCCTAATGGGTATTTTCAATGTTAAATGTGCCCCCTATAAGATAATTAATTGTACAAGCACCGTAATGGGTGCTTACAATGTTAAAAACACCCCCACACCACCCCCACTATCAACGCCAACCTGAAGCGAGGGGCGGCGGTACGCATCCTCCGACCTTTTCATACCCCCACTATCTACGTCAGCGTGGAGTTGATTTTAGATAGTCTGGTGAGCGCAGCGAGCCATTGAGCCCGAAGCGGGGTGAGCGCATTGAGCCCCGCAAGGGGACGCGGAGTACATGTAAAGTAATACACGTCCCCTCGCGGGGCTTGCTACGCTCATCACGCTTCGGGCTCAGTGGCTCGCTGCGCTTGCCGCGCTATATAAAATCAACTCCGACGTGCATAGTGGGGGTATCAAAAGGTCGGAGGACGCGTACCGCTGCCCCTCGCGGCCTCGCTGCACTTGCCACACTTAGGGTTGGCGTTGATAGTGGGGGTGGCGTGGGGGTGCATTTAACATTGTAAGCACCCATTACGGTGCTTATACAATTAAAAATCGTTTAGGGGCTTATACAATTTAAAATCGCATCGCATGCGGGCATATGGCATGTGATGCAATGCGATACAACTTAATATCGTGGGCGCAGTGCATATATATATAGTATATGCAACAGAAAGAGTGATTGGGGTGCGCAACCTCATGCATAAAATGTACCTCCCAGTTAGTACTTAAATTAAAATCAGAAATACATTCTGGAGATCATTTCCCTGTGTCCAATGCTGGATGTTAAGAAATACCCGACAAGTTTTGTCACAACGACTTCATCAAAATTGGTAATTAACCTTGGAAGATTACCTATAACAACAAGAATCATCCCAAACTGGTTGACAACAAGAATCATCCCAAACTGGTTGACCAAATCTACTATACCATATTGTTTTACCCCTGATGAAGTCGTTGTGACAAAACACGTCGGGTATTTCTTGCAATAAAAGTCTATTCATCTTAAAACGGACTGTGCAAAATTATTGTGAATACATCCAACATTGGACACATGGAAATGATCTCCAGAATGTATTTCTGATTTTAATTTAAGTACTAACTGGGAGGTACATTTTATGCATGAGGTTGCGCACCCCAATCACTCTTTCTGTTGCATTTGTCTTTTGTTCCTCACTAACAGGAAAGGGTTTGACTCTGAGTTGCGCTTAATTATATATGCAGCACCACCAAAATTCCTCCTGTTAGTGAGGAACAGTATAGTAATCGAGAAAGAAGGGGGGATTGGGGTGCGCTACCTAATACAAACAATGTACCTCCAAATATATCATAATATAATAAAATCACAAAAACATTTCTGAAATTCGTTTCCTTGTATTTGATGATGTTCACAATGATTAAGCACAGTCCATTTCAGGATAAATAGTCCTTTTATTATTGATGGAAAAAAATGTTTTTTTTCCCATCAATAATAAAAGGACTATTTATCCTGAAATGGACTGTGCCTAATCATTGTGAACATCATCAAATACAAGGAAACGAATTTCAGAAATGTTTTTGTGATTTTTTTATATTATGATATATTTGGAGGTACATTGTTTGTATTAGGTAGCGCACCCCAATCCCCCCTTCTTTCTCGATATATATATATATATATATATGGGGAATGGCAAAGGGGGGCCACACAGTGCGCTCAATGGGAGTAATGCGACAAGCTGCAACCCTGAAAGGATCCCCTGTTAGATGGGACCCGGTTAAAGAAATGGAGAAAATGGGGGGTTTTCAGGGTGCGCTAAGAACCTTATATAATTAAACTGTACAATTCAAATTATAAAAACAGTTTATTAAAAAGTTGCTCACAGGAGCATAGCAGTAAATATGTAAGGTTCAATTACAGTTGCAGTGAACCGATGGTGTTACAACAAATTGTACAAATAAACAAGTGTCCATAAACGCCAGTTTAGCCCAACGCGTTTCGTCGTACACACGACTTCCTCAGGGGGCATGATTCAATACGATGGTCAAACGATGGTGGATGGACACTAGGAGTTTCCTAGAAGGCACAATATTTTGGTTGTGGGAACTCGATTTATAGACAATGAACGTGGTGTCCACCAGCCGTGATAAATATAAGTATAGAAATAGATTTCTTGGCGTGCAGATAATGTTTTGGCAACCAGTCAATCAGGAGTGTACTGCTAGGCTCCACAAAAGCCTAGCAGTACACTCCTGATTGACTGGTTGCCAAAACATTATCTGCACGCCAAGAAATCTATTTCTATACTTATATTTATCACGGCTGGTGGACACCACGTTCATTGTCTATAAATCGAGTTCCCACAACCAAAATATTGTGCCTTCTAGGAAACTCCTAGTGTCCATCCACCATCGTTTGACCATCGTATTGAATCATGCCCCTGAGGAAGTCGTGTGTACGACGAAACGCGTTGGGCTAAACTGGCGTTTATGGACACTTGTTTATTTGTACAATTTGTTGTAACACCATCGGTTCACTGCAACTGTAATTGAACCTTACATATTTACTGCTATGCTCCTGTGAGCAACTTTTTAATAAACTGTTTTTATAATTTTAATTGTACAGTTTAATTATATAAGGTTCTTAGCGCACCCTGAAAACCCCCCATTTTCTCCATATATATATATATATGTATATATAAATGCAGGTGCTTAATGAAAAGCAGAGGCACTCACCAAAATGCAGAAGAGTCAGTCACTTTTATTCAGTGGTCATATCATAAGTCGACAGAGCAGACAGAGCAAAAAAGATCCATGGGTACACCAAGAGAGAGGCTCTTGGTGTACCCATGGATCTTTTTTGCTCTGTCTTGACAAAGGCCCTTTATGGGTCGAAACGTCGACTTATGATATGACCACTGAATAAAAGTGACTGACTCTTCTGCATTTTGGTGAGTGCCTCCGCTTTTCATTAAGCACCTGCATTTATTATTTGGCCATCTGGCTTGGATGACCCTTGTTGTGCACCCCTATCTTCAACACTTTTGGATGTGAGTGCTGAACTCCCTGGCTGTATATATATATATAATGTAACACAAGAGAAAGAGGAGCGCACAGGTGAGCAGGATTAAAACAGCGTTTACTAGGAAAAAGTGCAGGCTCACATACAGTACATTAAAGTTAGCAGCAGTCAGCATATGTGGTAATCACCGTCAGCACACCAGCGTATAGCACGGACACCAGAGGACATCTAGAAGACCGGCAAGATGGTAACAGAAGCGGCGGCGTTCTCCACACACGGACTCGAGACGGACAGGTAACACTGTGATCAGGATCTGATACGTCGGGTGACCACGTCCAACGCGTTTCGTCACTGATGACTTCGTTCAGTGACTGACTTGCTCGCAAAGGGTGTGTGGCCCCCCTATTTGAGGGATCTGCCTCTTTACCTCTGTGTTCCTCTCTCTTCCCCACTTTTTCTGTTTTGGCTTTTTATTGGGGGGAAAGAATAGCAGTCCAGTGGTCGTATTTTGGTGAGCTCCCTCTAATAACACCAGGTGGGCTGATTTTAACCTATCGCAGTCAGCGGCACCGTCTTTCCATTGGGCCTGACAGTGTATCAGCACAATAGTCAGATATATGCTTGCTTGCCTCCGCGAAGGCACCGGTGTAAGACCTTGCAACGAGGCCGTCTCTACAGGGTGAAGCAATGCACTGGGGACCCGACCCACCAATTCATGGAAACCAATTGTAAAAATCATAACTTGCCCCATCTCTCAACATGCTTCCATACAGTGACCGCTGTCAGCACTCTAATTGGTGGATAGCTCCAGTCAGCACTCTAATTGGTGGATAGCTCCAGTCACCAGCCAATCATCATGCTGACAGCTTTATGCTGGCCATACCCCAGACCAACTCCCACTCCCATGGTACTGGATGGGAGCAATATAGGGGGACATTTACCAAAATGGATTCGTAGAAAAAAGGTGTATTCGTCGGCAGAAATACACCTTTTTTTTACGAATTTGTATTTTTGGGATTTACAATCCCAAAAATACAACAATTCGTAGTCCTAAAGATGGAACATTCGTATTTGTATTTACAAATACGAATGTCCTACACCATCGATAGGATACGACAGAAATCACCATTCAAAAGAATGGTGGTTCCTGATGTACTAAGCAGCCGTACTGATAATACGGCTGCTTAGTGGTGTAAAACAGGCATGCAAATACGACAGGAAAATAGAACACCATTTTCCTGTTCTATTTGCGTTTTAGCCTGCACGGATCAGTCAGATCCGTGCAGGCTTCAGTGAAAAAAAATAGAAAAATAAATAAATAAAAAAAAAAAACGGCGTGGGGTCCCCCCCACAGCCATAACCAGCACCAGGCTGAAGGAGCCGGGGCCGGTAATTAAAAATCAGGGAACCCGACAAATAGGGGTTCCCCGATTTTTAACAACCAGCCCCAGGCTCCAGGTCCGGGGCTGGTTCCCAAAATACGGGGGACAAAATGACTAGGGGTCCCCCGTATTTCAAGAACCAGTCCCAGGCACAACCAGCCGGCAGGGTAATGCCACAGCCGGGGGGAGACTTTTTATACAAGTCCCCCCGGCCAAAGCATTAACCCTACCGACCAGTCAGCCTGGCCAGGGGCCCTGGGGGAGTGGGGACCCCCCCAATAAAGGGGTCCCCCCCCTCCAGGACTTACCTGACCAGGCTGAAGCCTGGTACTGTCCTCGATGCCCCTGGGCGGTGGGCATCGAGCTGATAAATGGTGTAAAAATAAGGTTAAACTATTGTTTTTTACTGTGGCACTACAAGTGCCAGCAAGCCTCCCCAGCAAGCTGGGACTTGGAGAACCACAAGTCCCAGCCTGCTGGGCATTAAAGGGCCCGCTGGCACTTGTAGTTCTACAGTTAAAAAAATAGTGCACAAAACACACTGATACACTTTTAAAATAAAACTTTATTACATACAAAGCCCACACATACTAATACTTACCTATCTTCTTTCCATAGGTCGCCCTGGTCCTGTGTCGGCGTCTTCTGGTCCTGTGTCGTCTTCTTCCTCCATGTCGACCGTCGCTGTCGCCGTCCGGATCCGACGAAATCCATTTGGGAAGCTGTGAAAGGAAACCATACTCACCTGTCCCAGCGCGACGTAGTCCAGGTAAGTGTCTTGGCAAAAAAACAAAACGAACACCCCGAATCCAGACCGGATTGAGAGACGCACGGTGTTTGTTTACATCGTGCGGCTCCGCCTCCCGAATGCCGCTATTGGCTGCCTTGCGGCCTAGCGGCTCCTGATTGGCCGCTAGGCCGCAAGGTGGCCAATAGCGGCATTCGGGAGGCGGAGCCGCACGATGTACACACAGTACCGTGCGTCTCCGTGACCGCTTGGTTTCGGGTGTTCGGTTTGTTTTTTTGCCAAGACACTTACCTGGACTACGTCGCGCTGGGACAGGTGAGTATGGTTTCCTTCCACAGCTTCCCAAATGGATTTCGTCGGATCCGGACGGCGACAGCGACGGTCGACATGGAGGAAGAAGACGACACAGGACCAGAAGACGCCGACACAGGACATCAGGGCTACCTACGGAAAGAAGATAGGTAAGTATTAGTATGTGTGGGCTTTGTATGTAATAAAGTTTTATTTTAAAAGTGTATCAGTGTGTTTTGTGCACTATTTTTTTAACTGTAGAACTACAAGTGCCAGCGGGCCCTTTAATGCCCAGCAGGCTGGGACTTGTGGTTCTTCAAGTCCCAGCTTGCTGGGGAGGCTTGCTGGCACTTGTAGTGCCACAGTAAAAAACAATAGTTTAACCTTATTTTTACACCATTTATCAGCTCGATGCCCACCGCCCAGGGGCATCGAGGACAGTACCAGGCTTCAGCCTGGTCAGGTAAGTCCTGGAGGGGGGGGACCCCTTTATTGGGGGGTCCCCACTCCCCCAGGGCCCCTGGCCAGGCTGACTGGTCGGTAGGGTTAATGCTTTGGCCGGGGGGACTTGTATAAAAAGTCTCCCCCCGGCTGTGGCATTACCCTGCCGGCTGGTTGTGCCTGGGACTGGTTCTTGAAATACGGGGGACCCCTAGTCATTTTGTCCCCCGTATTTTGGGAACCAGCCCCGGACCTGGAGCCTGGGGCTGGTTGTTAAAAATCGGGGAACCCCTATTTGTCGGGTTCCCTGATTTTTAATTACTGGCCCCGGCTCCTTCAGCCTGGTGCTGGTTATGGTTGTGGTGGGGACCCCACGCCGTTTTTTTTTTTATTTATTTATTTTTCTATTTTTTTTTTACACCTTGCAGCCTGCACGGATCTGACTGATCCGTGCAGACTGCTAGAAATAATTCGTATTAGCAGCCGTATATACGGCCGCTAATACGAATCATTACACCATCGGAGGGTTACAAAGCAGTCGTATCTGACTGCTTTGTAAATCCCCCTCCGGAACACGAGTTTGCATACGACTTAAACAGTCGTATGCAACCGTAGGGAAAATACGAATTGGTAAATTTCCCCCATAATGTAATATTTACTTCAGAAATTTGCCCCCAAAATCTGCAAAAGGACAAAAAACTGTAGTTGAACCTGTTTGATTTAAACAATTTGACTGAATGTTTTTGTGCATTTTCCTGGGTTTGTTAGCACATTTCTGATTGTCCTTTGCTCCCATAATGCTGCACTCTGATTGGTGGATAGCTCCAGGAATCCACCAATGAGCATGCTGACAGCCAGTCGCTGTCTGGCCGCAGGCAGGTACATAATGGGGGACATTTACCAAAATGGATTCGTAGAAAAAAGGTGTATTCGTAGGGAGAAATACCCCTTTTTTTTACGAATTTGTATTTTCGGGATTTACAATCCCAAAAATACAACAATTCGTATTCCTAAAGATGGAACATTCGTATTTGTAGTTACAAATACGAATGTCCTACACCATCGATAGGATACGACAGAAATCACCATTCAAAAGAATGGTGATTCCTGATGTACTAAGCAGCCGTACTGACAATACGGCTGCTAAGTGGTGTGAAACACCCACGCAAATACGACAGGAAAATAGAACACCATTTTCCTGTCGTATTTGCTTTAAGCCTGCACGGATCAGTCAGATCCATGCAGGCTTCAGTGTAAAAAAATAGAAAAATTAAATAAATAAAAAAAAAACGGCGTGGGGTCCCCCCCACAGCCGTAACCAGCACCAGGCTGAAGGAGCCGGGGCCGGTAATTAAAAATCAGGGAACCCGACAAATAGGGGTTCCCCGATTTTTAACAACCAGCCCCAGGCTCCAGGTCCGGGGCTTGTTCCCAAAATACGGGGGACAAAATGACTAGGGGTCCCCCGTATTTCAAGAACCAGCCCCAGGCACAACCAGCCAGCAGGGTAATGTCACAGCCGGGGGACACTTATGATATAAGGTCCTGCGGCCAAAACATTAACCCCCTGACCTGTCAGCCTGGCCAGGGGCCCTGGGGGAGTGGGGACCCCCCCAATGAAGGGGTCCCCCCCCCTCCAGGACTTACCTGACCAGGCTAAAGCCTGGTACTGTCCCCGATGCCCCTGGGCGGTGGGCATCGGGCTGATTATGGTGTAAAAAAAAGACTAATCTATTGTTTTTTACTGTGGCACTACAGGTGCCAGCAAGCCTCCCCAGCAAGCTGGGACTTGGAGAACCACAAGTCCCAGCCTGCTGGGCATTAAAGGGCCCGCTGGCACTTGTAGTTCCACAGTTAAAAAAATAGTACACAAAACACACTGACACACTTTTAAAATAAAACTTTAATACATACAAAGCCCACACATACTAATACTTACCTATCTTCTTCCCGTAGGTATCCCTGGTCCTGTGTCGTCTTCTGGTCCTCCTGTGTCGTCTTCTGGTCCATGTCGACGTCTTCTGGATCCATGCCGTCCTCGCTGTCGGCGGTCCGGAGTCCGACGAAATCCATGGAGGAAGCTGTGGAAGGAAACCATACTCACCTGTCCCAGCGCGACGTAGTCCAGGTAAGTGTCTTGTCAAAAAAACAAACCGAACACCCCGAAACCAGCCGGACAGGGAGACGCACGGTACTCTGTGTACATCGTGCGGCTCCGCCTCCCGAATGCCGCTATTGGCCGCCTTGCAGCCTAGCGGCTCCTGATTGGCCGCTAGGCCGTAAGGCGGCCAATAGCGGCATTCGGGAGGCGGAGCCGCACGATGTACACAGAGTACCGTGCGTCTCCCTGTCCGGCTGGTTTCGGGGTGTTCGGTTTGTTTTTTTGACAAGACACTTACCTGGACTACGTCGCGCTGGGACAGGTGAGTATGGTTTCCTTCCACAGCTTCCTCCATGGATTTCGTCGGACCCGGACACCGGACGCCATCGCCGACAGGGACGTCGACTTGAAGAAGGACGTCGACACAGGACTGGAGGACATCAGGACCAGGGCTACCTACGGGAAAAAGATAGGTAAGTATTAGTATGTGTGTAATGTATGTATTAAAGTTTTATTTTAAAAGTGTGTCAGTGTGTTTTGTGTACTATTTTTTTAACTGTGGAACTACAAGTACCAGCGGGCCCTTTAATGCCCAGCAGGCTGGGACTTGTGGTTCTCCAAGTCCCAGCTTGCTGGGGAGGCTTGCTGGCACTTGTAGTGCCACAGTAAAAAACAATAGATTATTCTTTTTTTTACACCATAATCAGCCCGATGCCCACCGCCCAGGGGCATCGGGGACAGTACCAGGCTTCAGCCTGGTCAGGTAAGTCCTGGAGGGGGGGGACCCCTTCATTGGGGGGGTCCCCACTCACCCAGGGCCCCTGGCCAGGCTGACTGGTCGGTAGGGTTAATGCTTTGGCCGGGGGGACTTGTATAAAAAGTCTCCCCCCGGCTGTGACATTACCCTGCTGGCTGGTTGTGCCTGGGACTGGTTCTTGAAATACGGGGGACCCCTAGTCATTTTGTCCCCCGTATTTTGGGAACCAGCCCCGGACCTGGAGCCTGGGGCTGGTTGTTAAAAATCATGGAAGCCCTGTTTGTCGGGTTCCCTGATTTTTAATTACCGGCTCCAGGCTCCATCAGCCTGGTGCTGATTTCGGCTGTGGGGGGGACCCCACGCCGTTTTTTTTTTTATTTATTTATTTTTCTATTTTTTTTACACACCGCAGCCTGCACGGATCTGACTTGATCCGTGCAGACTGCTAGAAATAATTCGTATTAGCAGCCGTATATATGGCCGCTAATACGAATCATTACACCATCGGATGGTTACAAAGCAGTCGTATCTGACTGCTTTGTAATTTCCCCTCCGGAACACGACTTTGCATACGACTAAAACAGTCGTATGCAGCCGTAGGGGAAATATCAATACGAAAAACTAGGTTTTTCATATTGGTAAATTTCCCCCAATGTTGCACTCTGATTGTGTGACCACCACCTGCCCCTGCTCAGAGGCCTCCAGTATTGTGAGACGCTGGGCAGCTGCCCACTGCGCCTATGCATGACAGGGTATTGTCTAATCGCTGTGCCCATATATCCACCCAAAAATGACACAACACTCCTGTTGGATAAAATTGGCCACAGCGGCCATCTTTATTGAAACAATACAAGTTTAACAATAACCAAAACATTCCCCACGGAGGTGGTCCCCGATGCCCCCAATAAATTTATCCACACGTTCAAGCACGTCCAGGAGTACTTAACCCCAAGCGGATAGCGATTGGCTCGAGGGCACCAATTGTACACACCCAGTGCTCATTACTTAACCTCACCCAGGGGAGTCCAGCCCCCTCATGGGGCCCTCCCCGCCGCATAATTAAGCCTCAATGCCACTAACCTCGAGGACCCCCCTCCGCACAGGCCACTGTGACAAAAAGACATCCTATCAAATATTCTACCTAAAAACTATAAAAAACAGGGAGGGTGGGTGGGAGCTGTTGAAAAATTCTCCCAGTGACCCCTATTTCCCGCCTGAACCCTGCTTATAAACCCTTCCAACACCCCGTTAAGCCCCTCCCCCTATGACCCTCTCCTTTGACACCCCTTCTATGACTATCCTGCTAATCAGCTCCCTACAAACCCTGTCAGGGGAGCCTACCCCTAGGCTTTGCCTCAAGTCCGGCTCCTACATGACAGGGTATTGTCTAATCGCTGTGCCCATATATCCACCCAAAAATGACACAACTCTCCTGTTGGATAAAATTGGCCACAGCGGCCATCTTTATTGAAACAATACAAGTTTAACAATAACCAAAACATTCCCCACGGAGGTGGTCCCCGAAGCCCCCAATAAATTTATCCACACGTTCAAGCACTTCCAGGAGTTCTTACCCCCAGCCGATAGCGATTGGCTCGAGGGCACCAATTGTCAACACCCAGTGCTCATTACTTAACCTCACCCAGGGGAGTCCAGCCCCCTCATGGGGCCCTCCCCGCCGCATAATTAAGCCTCAATGCCACTAACCTCGAGGACCCCCCTCCGCCACCAAGCACGGGATTAAACCCTTAACCCCGTGCGCCCCCCCCCCACATCCGGAACGCTGTTTCAACTCCCTCTTGTAGTCCCAAAGACCAAATATCTATCCCTACAGCATTCAGGTGCACACCGTCCCCTCTCCAAAATGCCCCGGCACCAGACTCCAGTTCCCTGTGCCTCACCACCACAGCCCCGTTCCTGGCCATAAAACGCCCAATCGCCCTGTTAACTTTAATCCGTGCCTTATTGAGCTTGTCAGCCGACCTTGCATCCCTCCAATATCGGCGTGGCACAATGTCCGACCAAACCGTGATCACTTCCGGAAACATTGCCCATAAACGCAGGAGATCAAACTTGATATCCCGTCTCAACTCCCTAAATGGTCTGCCCCCAAGGTCGTTCCCACCCACATGCAACACTAATATATCGGGAGCCCTATCGAGTCGAACAAAACGGTGAAATTCCTGCAATACTCCACTCCATACCATACCGCGCTTCCCCAGCCAGCGGACCAATGCCTCCTCTCTATCCAAACCCAGCTGGCGGCTGTTCGGTCTGACATCCGCCCGTAAAGCTCCCCAAAAGACATATGAATGTCCTAAAATCCAAATCAGGCACGAAGACTGCCCTAAAAACAGAAAAATACGCAGTCAACCTCAACAATCCCCTAAGCGAACATAAGAACGAAAACGAGACGATTCCCACCGCCCAATACGCTTAATTAACTCATCACCAAACCCCATTCTAGCAGCCTCAGTTGCGGCCCCAATACGGAAAGAGTGACCAGCGTATTCCTCCCCCTTGAGGCCCAACGTCCGCAGGACTGCTCTAAACACACTTGTGAACTGGAACCGTGACAAAAAGGACCCATTTGCATGCACCAACAAAGGATCACTTCCCCTGCCCACTCTGACTTCCTTAAACCTCCTTAGCCGTGCCACCGGGCACATATCCGACCCTGGTACTGAGAAGAGAACTACCCTCTTCCCCCTCCCTAACTGATCCGTCTTTGACCTCCTCACCAATAGCTCCACCCTATCCGAGTATAAATCTACATCCTCTTCCAACAAGCCCCCCGGCCTGGACACACTTGGACTCACGAGCTCACCTATCCGCAATGCGCCGAAGAAGGCAAGCGAGAAGGCTACCCCGAACAACCTTTCCTCGAAATTGGAACTACAAACCGCCCCTAACTTCACGCCCATATTCTGCAACAACTGAAAGGAAACCGGCCTTCTCTGATCCTGTACCACATGGCCTCTCCTCCAACCTTTCAATGCTTGCGCAATCAGGAAATTCTTAGTGACATCAGGCCTACCGCCTGCACGAAACCCAAAAGCCAAGCCCGCCATGCAGCGCGTGATTTTTGCCACTGACCAACCAATCTCCTTACAATGGCCTATATATAACAGAACGGCCAACTCATCGTCATCCTCCTTCAAACCTGCTACCTCACGCCATTCCAACCAGCTCCGCCAGTCCTGATTATACGCCGACCATGTATTTGGGGCCAAAGATTCCCTGATGAGCTGGTCAACTACCCGTCCAGCAGATCCCAGAGCCGACTCGGGAACCCGGTCCCCTCCCTGTCCGCCTCTGGCACCAACTCCCGGAAACGCTCCCACTGTGAACGAGATAAAGAATCCGCAATACCGTTAGAGACACCGGGGACGTGCCTCGCCACCACCCACAAATTCAACGCCAGACATTCCAATACTAACTGCTGCAAAATAGTGACCACTGGCGGTGAAGATGCCGACAATTGGTTAATGGCCATGACAACCCCTAAATTATCGCAGTGAAAACAAATCTTCCTATTGCGGAACAACTCCCCCCAAACCACTACTGCAACCAAAATAGGAAACAACTCCAACAATGCCAAGTTTTTTACCATGCCCCTCTGCACCCAAGACTCAGGCCACCGGCCTACACACCAATGTCCCTGGCAATATGCCCCAAAACCGCCACTCCCGGCTGCGTCTGTGAAGAGGTCTAGCTCCGTGGCCACGCATGCGTCCGACATCCACAAAGCTCTGCCGTTAAAAGCCTCCAAAAACGTTGCCCATACCCGCAAGTCACCTTTCAATTCACTACCTAATCTGACAAAATGATGAGGAAGAACCACCCCTGCTGTCGCTGCTGCCAGCCTCCTGCTGAATATGCGGCCCATAGGCATAATGCGACACGCAAAGTTTAATTTACCCAGCAAGGACTGCAATTCCCGCAATCTAATTTTCTTCACCAGCAATGCCCTCCCTACCTCAGCCTTCAAACCCAGCAGTTTCTCCTCGGGCAAGCGGCACTCCATATTCTCGGTATCAATGACAATACCCAAAAAACTGATCACTGTCGCCGGGCCCTCCGTCTTACCAGGTGCAAGCGGGACCCCAAAGTCTGCCGCCACCCTTTCAACCGTCCTCAACAACAAGTCGCATACCCCAGTCCCCCCAGGACCAATACATAAGAAGTCATCTAGGTAATGAATAACTGAACTGCACCCAGAGAAATCCTTAACACCCACTCCAAAAAGGAACTAAAGGCCTCAAAATAAGCACACGACAAGGAGCAACCCATCGGTAAACATCGATCAACAAAAAACTCCCCGTCCCAACAACATCCTAACAAACGCAAACTAGTTGGGTGAACCGGCAGCAAACGAAATGCCGATTCAATATTAGTTTTTGCCAACCGGGCCCCTTTCCCAAACCGCTTCACCCACTGAACAGCCGCGTCAAACGATGTATAAACCACCGAGCAGATGTCGGGGTCAATGCCATCATTGACCGACGCCCCTTTTGGAAAAGATAAATGGTGTATAAGACGAAACTTGTTCGCCTCCTTTTTAGGCACCACCCCTAAAGGTGAGACTATCAAATCTGGCCATGGTGGCGACCCAAAAGGTCCCGCCATACGACCCAGCTGTACCTCCTTAAACAATTTATCCTGAACCACTTCTGGGTGTTCCCTTGCGGACTTAAAATTCCTCCTAAAAACCCCTGAAACCCGCACATCGGAAGGTATCTTAAAACCTTCCTTAAACCCCTCCTCCAACAACGCGGCTGTCTGCTGGTCGGGATATCTACGTAGATAGCCCAGCATCCTTTCCAGCCGAACCGGCGTCTCCCCCTTTTGAATTACCGTCTCGTGACTTCCCCCTGAAGCATTTATTTGCACCATGGGTCCCTCCACACGAGGAACATTCATGCTTAAATTTGCATTTTGCCCCAAACCGGCATGACCCGTCGTTGAAGGCAAAACAGAGTCCCTTCTGCATGGCCGTCCCGTTTGTGGCCTCCCTCGGCCCCCCCCCGTCCCCACGAAAGGGCTGCCCGCTTTTCATGGGAGCCGTCACCTTTAACCATAAAGCAATATCCTTATGGTCCCAACGTATGTTAGGGCGCACCGCCTTCCTCTGTCTAAACTGTTCATCGTACCGGAGCCAAGCCAGGCCCCCATACACACGGTACGCCTCCCCTATCGCATCCATGTAACAAAACAAACCTGAACAATTGTCAGGTGCCTTTTCCCCAATCACGCTAGCTAAAATAGCAAATGCTTGTAACCAGTTCGTGAACGACCGCGGTATCAGCCGATACCGCCAACGTTCCTCCTCCTCCTTCTTCTCCTCCTTACGGGGCCTATCCAGATTAAAGCGCTCCAAAGGGAGCAGTGAAAATATATCTACGTATTCCCCTTTCCAAATCTTCTCCCTCACTTCTTGCTTCAGGTGGGCCCCCAATGGCCCCTCAAAACAGACATACACCTCCCCTTTTGCAGTGTCACTGAGCCTCCCACTCTCTTCCTGCGTCTCCCCACTGCTCCCTTGTGCCCCTGCACTGCTGCTGCTTTGCCCACCGCCGGCCACCGGCACCCCGCTGCTAGCCGGCACCCCACTGCTAACCGGCACACTACTGCTGACTGGCACGCTACTGCTGGCTGGTGTGCCCGCATTCTGCGGCACCCACGCCGCCGCCGGGGATGGCCCCGCCCCCTGCCGCAAACCAGCCAACCAATCTGCAAAACCACTCAACAATTCAGTAAAACCCCTGCTCATCTCCCCTTGGAGGGCTAACCCTCCCCCCCCCCCTGACTCTGCGCTAAAGCATTAACAGACATAGAGACAGACTCACCAGGCTGCCTGGGGGCTGTGAACCCAGCAGCCGCAGATCCAGCGTCCTGACGGGCCCCAGCCAATGTGGAAGGACCAGGTACTTCTCCATCATCTGCTGACGGTGGCATCTCACTTCTCCTGTCATCGCGACCCTCAGGTACAGCGCCCGCCGGCGTGACCTCACTGGAGGCGGAGCCAGATGGGCGCCGCTCGCTCCGTGTACCAGGCCTGCGTTCCTCAGCCCGTACTTCTGCCCCCCTGGCACGACTCACCCCCCGCGCTGGGCAGCGGCATGCACCGCATGCCCCGCCGCTCCAGGTCCAGTACCCCGCACCGCCGGATCTTCATGCACGGGGGGGGATCCCCCCCGCGCGGAGGGTTCCGCCTGCTAGCTGGATTCCTCCCAGACCTGGTCCTGCGGGCGGAAGGTGCCCGGCCCGCAGCCCGGCCTGGAGGGTCCCTGACGGGACTCCGTGAACGGCGCTGAACCCTGGGGGACACCGATGGGCTGAAGCGCTCCGGAGGCCTAGACCTCCGAGGCCGTGCGCCCGCTGAAGCCGCCTCTTGTGTTGCTGCTCCCAGTCCCCCCAGCAGACCGGACATCTGCTGCTGCAGCCAATCAGCCCCTCTAGTGCCCGCTGCCTCCCTAAGGGCAGCAAGCGCAGCGGATACCTCCGCATCAGCGTCGCCTGGGGAAGCCATGGGAGATGCCAGAGCTGCTTAGCTGTTGAGCTGTTGAAAAATTCTCCCAGTGACCCCTATTTCCCGCCTGAACCCTGCTTATAAACCCTTCCAACACCCCGTTAAGCCCCTACCCCTATGACCCTCTCCTTTGACACCCCTTCTATGACTATCCTGCTAATCAGCTCCCTACAAACCCTGTCAGGGGAGCCTACCCCTAGGCTTTGCCTCAAGTCCGGCTCCTACATTATGATGGCCCTGCTTGAAAGCTTAATATTAATACTGTTTACAAATGCAGAATATTGCAATGAGAGATTAAACAGGACTATCCTGGATACATGAAGGTGGGCCCCTCTGTGTGTGTGAGGGTTGGAGGGAGGAGAAGGGGGGGGGATGCTGGGAGTAGGAGATGTGATTCCTACAGGTTTTACTGTCAGTAACAACAATGCACAAATACAACAGCCCCGTCCGTCACTATCATTGTTTGCTGCTGCGCAGATGTAATCTGGAATACTGGGTCTTTTATAGGTCGGAATGCAGCTGTTTGGCACACGCCGGTGATGTGATGATAGGAGAGAACCGGTATTCTGCAGAAGAAATATATTTTGCGATGTCACAGGTGCACCGTGGAGTCACGCATTGTGGCTCTGCTCGCGTCTGCATTCTCTAATGTGCTCTCTTTGTTCTGTAACGGCTGCGCACAGACGGATCGCTGCTGGCCTAGAAAGGATTACTGGGCTCCCAATGGTGTTACCTGTGTAATTTATCTGGGGGAAAGATGGGGGACTGACTCCAAGTTCTGTAACTGCAGCTAACTGAGGGGCAGATTTATTAAGCTCTGTGAAGTGATAAAGGGGGAAATTTACTAAGAATACGAATACAAATAATTGTATTCGTATTCTTGATACGAATGAATACGACAGCATACCTCATATGCAAAGTCGTGTTCCGGAGGGGGATTTACAAAGCAGTCATATACAACTGCTTTGTAACCCTCCAATGTCGTATTAATTCGTATTAGCTGGCCGTATATACGGCCGCTAATACGAATTAGTGGAGGCAGTCTGCACGGATCAGTCAGATCCGTGCAGGCTGCAAGGTGTTAAAAAAAATATAGAAATTAAAATAAATAAATAAAAAAATCAGCGTGGGGTCCCCCCCACAGCCATAACAAGCACCAGGCTGACAGAGCCGGGGCCAGTAATAAAAAATCAGGGAACCCGACAAATAGGGGTTCCCCGACTTTTAACAACCAGCCCCAGGCTCCACGTCCGGGGCTGGTTCCCAAAATACGGGGGACAAAATTAGTAGGGGTCCCCCGTATTTTAAGAACCAGCCCCAGGCCAAACCAGCTAGCAGGGTAATGCCACAGCCGGGGGACACTTATTATATAAGGTCCCGCGGCCAAAGCATTAACCCCCTGACCAGTCAGCCAATAAAGGGGTCCCCCCCTCCAGAACTTACCTGACCAGGCTGAAGCCTGGTGCTGTCCCCCGGTGACCCTGGGCGGTGACCACCGGGCTGAAAAAATGGTGTAAAAAAAAGATTAAAAACTATTGTCTTATACCGTGGAACTATGAGTCTCTTCAAGTTGTGCTGCTCCCGGCTGCTGGTACCCGCTCCGCTTCGCTCGGACACTGTAGACTGAGACGCAGAGATATTCATATTTCCCCGCCTCTACTCAGAATGATTTCTATTGGCCGCCTAGCAGCCAATCAGGAACCGAGAAAGTCAAGAAAATCATTCTGAGTAGAGGCGGGGAAATATGAATATCTCTGCGTCTCAGTCTCCAGTGTCCGAGCGGAGCGGGTACCAGCAGCCGGGAGCAGCGCGACTTGAAGAGAAGATGCCGGATGGTCGCCAGAGGACCAGGTGAGTAGGATTTCCTTCCACAGGTACCCCTTTGGATTACAACGGATCCTGGACCCCGGACTCTTCAGCCCTGGAGCCCCGGACCCGGACCAGCCCCGGAACCAAGGCCCCGGAACCAAGCCACCGGATCCAGGGACCTACTGACGGGCTCAAGATAGGTAAGTATCAGTGTGTTTGTGTAATGGATGTATTAAACTTTTATTTTTCTGGGTTGTCATTGTGTTTATTTAACTATTTCTTGCACTGTGGAACTACAAGACCCAGCGGGCACTTTAATGCCCCACATGCTGGGACTTGTGGTTCTCCAAGTCCCAGCATGCGGGGGGGGGGGGCTTGCTGGGACTCATCGTTCCACGGTATAAGACAATAATTTTTAATCTTTTTTTTTACACTATTTTATCAGCCCGGTGGCCACCACCCAGGGCCACTGGGACAGCACCAGGCTTCAGCCTGGTCAGGTAAGTTCTGGAGGGGGGGACCCCTTTATTGGGGGGGTCCCCACTCCCCTAGGACCCCTGGCCATTCTGACCGGTCAGGGGGTTAATGCTTTTGCCGCGGGACCTTATATAATAAGTGTTACCCGGCTTTGGCATTACCCTGCTGGCTGGTTTGGCCTGGGGCTGATTCTTAAAATACGGGGGACCCCTAGTCATTTTGTCCCCCGTATTTTGGGAACCAGCCCCGGACCTGGTTGTTAAAAGTCGGGGAACCCCTATTTTTTTTTTATTACCGGCCCCGGCTCTGTCAGCCTGGTGCTGTTTACAGCTGTGGGGGGAACCCCACGCTGATTTTTTTTCATTTATTTATTTATTTTTATATTTTTTTTAACACTAAAGCCTGCACGGATCTGACTGATCCATGCAGGCTTCTGCCAAATACGACAGGAAAATAAAGTGTATTTTCCTGCTGTATATTCGTGGCATTTTTACACTAATTAGCAGCCGTATTTACAATACGGCTGCTTAGTAAATCAGGAACCACCATTCTTTTGAATGGTGATTCCTGTCGTATTCTATCGATGGTGTAGACATTCGTATTTGTAAATACAAATACGAATGTCCCATCATTATAAATACAAATATTTGTATTTTTTACAAATACACTGAAAAAAATCATATTTTCGTAGGAAAATACGATTTTTTTCTACTAAATCATCTTAGTAAATTTCCCCTAAAGTGTCTGTTTTTTACCACCGGCCAATCAGCTCTTCACTGTGTAGTTACAGGCTTGGTTTGAAAATGGCAGGCAGGAGCTGATTGGCTGGTGATAAAAACCAGACTCTTTGGGGGAAATTTACCAATATGAAAAACCTAGTTTTTCGTATTGGTATTTTCCCTACGGTTGCATACGACTGTTTAAGTCGTATGCAAACTCGTGTTCCGGAGGGTCAGTTACAAAGCAGTCAGATACGACTGCTTTGTAACCCTCCGATGGTGTAACCATCCGTATTAGCGGCCGTATATACGGCTGCTAATACGAATTATTTCTAGCAGTCTGCACGGATCAGTCAGATCCGTGCAGGCTGCAAGGTGTAAACTACAAGTGCCAGCAAGCCTCCCCAGCAAGCTGGGACTTGGAGAACCACAAGTCCCAGCCTGCTGGGCATTAAAGGGCCCGCTGGGTCTTGTAGTGCCACAGTAAAAAAAATAGTTAAATAAAACACACTGACACCCATTTTAAATAAAAGTTTAATACACACATTACACACATACTGATACTTACCTATCTTGATCCCGTTGGTAGGTCGCTGGCTCCGGTGTCGGCGGCTCCGTGTCGGCGGCTCCGTGTCGGCGGCTCCGGGGACGGCGTCCTGTCCGAGGATAATCCATGTTGGACCTGTGGAAGGAAATCCTACTCACCCAGGTCCTGCATGGATGGTCTTCTTCATCTGTCGACATCCAGGTCTTCTGACAGCTGCTGGCGACTTCCAGCAGCTGTCGGCATCTTCCGCGACGCTCCCCGGCTTTCAGAGCCGGAGAGAACCTTCCTCGTTGGTGTCTAAGCTCAGAATGAATTCTGGCCAATCAGGAGCCGCCTAGATTCATCTTTTTTTTACACCGCTATCAGCTCGATGCCCACCGCCCAGGGGCATCGAGGACAGCACCAGGCTTCAGCCTGGTCAGGTAAGTCCTGGAGGGGGGGGACCCCTTTATTGGGGGGGGTCCCCACTCCCCCAGGGCCCCTGGCCAGGCTGACTGGTCGGTAGGGTTAATGCTTTGGCCGGGGGGACTTGCATAAAAAGTCTCCCCCCGGCTGTGGCATTACCCTGCTGGCTGGTTTTGCCTGGGGCTGGTTCTTGAAATACGGGGGACCCCTAGTCATTTTGTCCCCCGTATTTTGGGAACCAGCCCCGGACCTGGAGCCTGGGGCTGGTTGTAAAAATCGGGGAGCCCCTATTTGTCGGGTTCCCTGATTTTTAATTACCGGCTCCAGGCTCTGTCAGCCTGGTGCCGGTTTCGGCTGTGGGGGGGACCCCACGCCGTTTTTTTTTTTATTTATTTAATTTTTCTTACACTGAAGCCTGCACGGATCTGACTGATCTGTGCAGGCTAAAACGCAAATAGAACAGGAAAATGGGGTTTTATTTTCCTGTCGTATTTGCGTGGGTGTTTTACACCACCAAGCAGCCGTATTATCAGTACGGCTGCTTAGTAAATCAGAAACCACCATTCTTTTGAATGGTGATTTCTGTCGTATCCTATCGATGGTGTAGGGCATTCGTATTTGTAACTACAAATACGAATGTTCCATCTTCAGGACTACGAATTGTTGTATTTTTGGGATTGTAAATCCCGAAAATACAAATTCGTAAAAAAAAGGTGTATTTCTCCCTACGAATACACCTTTTTTCTACGAATCCATTTTGGTAAATGTCCCCCTTTATCACTTCACCAAGCTTAATAAATCTGCCCCTCAGTCTCACATGGATGGTGCATATATGTCTCATTGGGGTTTATTCTAGTTCATTCTTTCTGACAAAATCCTTCTTAGATGGACAAAACCATGTGCACTGCAGGGGGGCAGATGTAACATGTGCAGAGAGAATTAGATTTGGGTGAGTTATTTTGTTTCTGTGCAGGGAAAATACTGACTGCATGATTTTACACTGCAATATATATCTCACTTTGAAGAAAAACCCCACCCAAATCTAATTCTCTCTGCACAAGTAACATCTGCCCCACCTGCAGTGCACATGGTTTTGTCCATCTAAGAAGGATTTTGTCAGAAAGAATGAACTAGACTAAACCCCATTATGCTCAGTGTCATTCTGGGGCTAAACGCTAGGGATGGCCATCGACCATCAATGATTCAAAATCTTCAATGGTGTATAGCCGATGTCGAAGACTTTTGCCATCGATGGGATGGTTTCTTTCCATCGATGGCACTGCAGAACCAAATATATATATATATATTTATTTTTTATTTATTTGCAGTTTCTTATATAGCGCAGCAGATTCCGTTGCGCTTTACAATAGTAGACAGTGATAAAACAAACTGGGTAACAGACAGACTTGGAGGTTAGAGGGCCCTGCTGCAAGCTTACAATCTATTAGGTATATAGGAGGGAAACACAAGAACAGGCACCAGTAATAGCATAGCAGTCCCACCAAGTTACAAGTCCAGAAGAGAAGCTATATAATACATAAGTGCCTCAGAAGGTTATGCGTGTAGAACTTAAATATGATAGGCTTGCCTGAAGAGGTGAGTTTTCAGGGAACGCTTGAAAGTTTGGAGGCTAGCGGAGAGTCTAATTGTGCATGGAAGGGCATTCCATAGGATGGGAGCAGCCCGATGAAAGTCCTGTAGTAGTGAATGGGAGCTAGTGATCCGCTCAGATGAGAGACGCAAATCTTGTGCAGAGCGGAGTGGTCGAGATGGGAGATATTTTGTGATAAGTGCAGAGATATATGCTGGTGCAGTATGGTTAATAGCTTTATATGCAAGTAGAAGTGTTTTATATTGAATACGGTAATATACAGGCAACCAATGGAGGGACTGGCAGAGCGGATCAGCAGATGATGAGCGTCTTGCAAGGAAGATCAACCTAGCAGCAGCATTTAAAATGGATTGCAGTGGTGAGAGTCTGTTCTTGGGAAGACCAGTTAGGAGACTATTGCAATAATCAATGCGGGATATAATGAATGCATGGATAAGAGATTTAGTAGTGTCTTGTGTGAGATACGGTCATATTTTGGATATGTTTTTTAGATGCATGTAACATGATTTGGAGACAGATTGAATGTGGGGAACAAAGGACAGGTCAGAGTCGAGGGTGACCCCTAAGCAACGAGCTTGTGGGGAAGGGTAGATTGTCGAGTTGTCAACAGTGATGGAGATATCAGGATGGTAACTGTTCTTAGTTGGCGGGAATATAAGTAATTCAGTTTTGGAAATATTGAGTTTGAGTTGGCGAGAAGACATCCAAAATGAGATGGCAGAGAGACATTCAGAGACTCGTCCCAAAACCACTGGTGACAACTCTGGGGTTGATAGATAGATTTGAGTATCATCCGCATATAAGTGATACTGAAATCCGAAAGAGCTGATTAGTTTGCCAAGAGAGGAGGTATAGATTGAGAAAAGCAGAGGACCTAAGACTGAGCCTTGCGGAACTCCGACTGACAGAGGTAGTGAAGAGGAAGTAAAGTCAGAGAAGCGAACAGTGAAAGAGCGATCAGATAGGTAAGATGTGAACCAGGAAAGGGCTGTATCATTAAGACCTATGGAGTGTAGTGTTTGTAAAAGGAGAGTGTGATCCACAGTGTCAAATGCAGCAGAATGATCTAGAAGAATAAGCAGTGAGTAATGGCCTTTAGACTTAGCTGTTACCAGATCATTCACCACTTTAGTCAGTGCTGTCTCAGTGGAGTGTTGAGAGCGAAAGCCTGACTGAAGCGGGTCTAAAAGGGTGTTGGAGTTAAGAAAGTTTGTTAGGCGAGAGTAGACAAGTCTCTCGAGTAGCTTGGAGAGGCATGGGAGCTGAGAGATAGGACGATAGTTAGAGAGAGAGTTAGGGTCAGAATTGTGTTTTTTCAGAATGGGAGTAATCGCTGCATGTTTGAGCAGAGACGGAAAAGTACCAGTAGCAAGAGAGAGATTGCAGATGTTAGTTAAGGTTGGAATAAGCACAGGAGATAGATTTTTAATGACTTGTGCAGGTATAGGATCAAGAGGAGAGGTAGTAGAGTAGGAGGATAAGAAGAGTGTGGATACTTCCTTTTCATTTGTGGGCTCAAACGAAGAGAAAGTGCAAGAGGGTTCAGGTGTGGCAGAAAGAGGGTTAGAGATTGTGGAGCATACCATTTCATCTCGGATGTTATCAATCTTGTCCTTAAAGTAGGAGGCAAGTTCTTGTGCACTGATGATAGCCGGTGGGGGAGGAGGGGGAGGGTACAGAAGAGACTTAAATGTGTTAAAAAGTCGCTTAGGGTTGGTGGCATGAGAAGAGATGAGAGATTGGTAGTATGTTTGTTTGGCCGTGTCCAAAGCCTTGCAGTAGGAGTGGTAGCTAGTCTTATATGTGAGGAAATCAGTAATATTACGAGATTTACGCCATTGGCGTTCAACTTTACGTGACTGATTTCGTAGTTGTCTTGTTGTGTTGGAGTGCCACGGTTGGCATCTAAGCCTACGTGGGGTATAATGGGTAGCTGGAGCCACTTCATCAAGGGCTGTTTCAAGAGTCTGGTAGAGGTGGGAAACAGCAGAGTCAGGAGAGGTAAATGTAGAAATTAGTGAGAGCTGTTGTTGCAGGGAGGTGGAAAGTTGTGGAAAATTAATAGCATTAGTATATATATATATTTTTTAACCAAAGTGTCCGGACACAGAGCATAGCTCCGCCCATGCTGAAGCCCCACCCCTGTGCTCTGATTGGCCTATGAGCCAGTTAGTCAAAGAAAATGATTGACCATCTATAGGTAAAACTATCAATGGTCATCCATCACATAGTATGTCACTATCAATGGCTTGTTGCAGCATCACCATCGATAGTGACCATCGATGGCCATCCCTAGCTGGGGCATGAAGGACTCATCAAAAGAATGTTGCGTTAGGGGTGTGGCCAGTCTCCAGAGGGGGTGTGGCCATCCGCCACATTGTTTTTTTCCTAACCATTACAGAGTGCATAGGCCGGGACCCTTGATAAATATAAATATACAGTGGCCAGACAAGGTCCACTTATCGTCAAAGCCAAATTTGGATCTGATACCTACCAGCACCAAAAAGCATAATATTACCATACTCAGGTCACATCACTTGGTAATTCTTCTTACAGCATATGTTCCTGGGTGACTGAACAATTTACTGTCACTGTGCCCCATTATTTGCACGTTTATATCCAAATGGCAGCCTACATTGTTGTGTGAGGAGCATCTTTATCTAGACCATTTGTCTTTCCTTCAATGCCAGAACAACACTGAGTAATGCAAAAGTATTCATTTGCGAATTAAGACAAGCCTTCATGTTTCTGGGAAACGCCAACCCACAATTAGGGCCTGGGTGCTGCAGGGGGTGTGGATTAATATATTTATATATATATGAATGACAATTCTCCTCAAGCGCGCCTATAATTAACTGTATATTGTATGTTGAAAGGCTCAGCCTATCACACATGGTTCCCTGTTCGCATGGAACCTACAAGAATACAACAATGGTAAGATGGCGCCCAGTGGTGTGATTCCTTATTCAATAAAACCTTATAGGGTCATTAACAATAAAAAGTCCCAACATCCTTGAGAATGTTTATTTTTCATTAAAAGTCATTAGTTCATAAAAGGTGATAAAATTTCACTTATGACATCCTCTGTTACGATGTGCTCAACACTTGTAAGAACAGATGGAATACTTTCACAGTAGCAGATAATCCAACGCGTTTCGTCAATATAAGACTTCATCAGGGGTTGTTCAGTTCTGAATGTGGCGTGTACATTAACATAGAGGTTGTTTCACAGGCAATACAAGGAGCTTCAATGTTTAATTTTCAACAATGCCTTTAAATCAATGACATAGCAGCAATTACCATCCAAAGTTGGCAGATAGTATAAGGGCTAGTTAAACTCCAACACAATAGACCATAAGAGATGTGCTCTGCAGTGTGACTGTCACACTGCATCCACTGTGTGTCACACTGCAGAGCACATCTCTTATTTATTTATTTATTTACAGCGTCTTATATAGCGCAGAAGATACCGTTACAGTGTCTTATATAGCCCAGCAGATTCCGTTAGTGTCTTATATAGCGCAGCAGATTCCGTTACAGCGTCTTATATAGCGCAGCAGATTCAGTTACAGGTTCTTATATAGCGCAGCAGATTCCGTTACAGTGTCTTATATAGCGCAGCAGATACCGTTACAGTGTCTTATATAGCCCAGCAGATTCCGTTACAGTGTCTTATATAGCGCAGCAGATTCTGTTACAGCGTCCTATACCCCTTTCCCACTGCAGCCTTTACACAGTAATTTGCCGTTTTTTTTAGGCTTTTTAAACGGGTACAGCTGCAGTGGGAAAGCTCCAGGTTGCTGTACCCGTTTAAAAATACTGTGTTTTTTTAAACGGGTAAAAAGCAGTGTTTTACCCGCTTAAAAGCCGTTTTTTCGGCAGTGGGAAAGGGGTAGCCCTTTTACCCGTTAAAAAAAAATGGCATGGGGTCCCCCCCACTGCCGTAACCAGCACCAGGCTGAAGGAGCCGGGGCTGGTATTAAAAAAATCAGGAAACCCGACAAATAGGTGTTCCCTGATTTTTTACAACCAGCCCCAGGCTCCAGGTCCGGGGCTGGTTCCCAAAATACGGGGGACAAAATGAGTAGGGGTCCCTCATATTTTAAGAACCAGCCCCAGGCCAAACCAGCCAGCAGGGTAATGCCACAGCCGGGGGACACTTATGATATAAGTTCCCGCGGCCAAAGCATCACCCTACTGACCAGTCAGCCTGGCCAGGGGCCCTGGGGGAGTGGGGACCCCCCCAATGAAGGCGTCCCCCCTCCAGGACTTACCTGACCAGGCTGAAGCCTGGTGCTGTCCCCGATGCCCCTGTGCGGTGGGCATCGGGCTGATTAAAGTGTAAAAAAATAGAATAAACTATTGTCTACTACTGGGGAACTATGAGTCCCAGCAAGCCTCCCCCGCAAGCTGGGACTTGGAGAACCACAAGTCCCAGCCTGCGGGGCATTAAAGGGTTGTAGTTCCACAGTAAAATAAATAGTACAGTAAACACACTGATACACATGAAAAATAAAAGTTGAATACATCCACAGCCCACACATACTGATACTTACCTATCTTGAGCCCGTAGGTAGCTCTGGTCCTGGTCCGGGGGTCCGGTGTCCTGGTCCGGGGGTCCAGGGGTCCGGTGTCCGCGATCCGACGAAATCCATGGTGGAAGCTGTGGAAGGAAACCATACTCACCTGTCCCAGGGCGACGTAGTCCAGGGAAGGGGTCTTTGCAAAATAACAAACCGACACGCGAACCAAGGGAACAGCTGAGAGCCACACGGTGTTTGTGTACATCGTGCGGCTCCGCCTCCTGAATGCCGCTATTGGCCGCCTTGCGGCCTAGTGGCCAATCAGGAGCCGCTAGGCCGGGATGTGACCAGCAAAACGGTCCACGGCACGGGGACAGAAATCATGGTAGATACACAGCTGGTACGGAGCTATTTGATGTTCAAATAGTTTTAGGATCAGGACCGGGCCCCCTTCTCTGTGAGGGCCCGCGGGCCTGCATATATGTGCTGAGCGCCACCTCTGATCCCAGGTTCTGGTACATTAGGACCAGCTGTACCTTGCTGATACTGGCCTTGGGGATATTGTCCCTGCCCCATGGCCAGGGGCTGACTGGCAACTTTTAGCCTAGGGGGAAAGTCCAGAGCACTGGCCCATACCCCCCATCTCTCTGGAAGACTGAATGCTTGTGCGCGCCGGTGGCTCGCTGAAAAATTAGGCATGTATATTGATTATATATCATAAGGGGCGTGACCTGTACCATGATTGTATTGTGTACCTGCAGATTGCATATTGTGATGCTAATTACACATTATGCCGCACACCTTGATGCCCATTGCACCCCATACTGTGATGGCAATTACCCAATGCTCCCCACACCGTAATGCCCATTAAGTCTCATACCATGATGCCCATTACACCGCACAATGTGATGTCCACAGTGCCAGATTTGCCCTCAAAGTGCCAGAGACACATATGCCCCCACAGTGCCAAATACACATATGCCCCCACAGTGCCAGAAATGCCCCAAAAGTGCCAGAAACACATATGCCCAACAGTGCCAGAATTTCCCACCAGCAACTCACCATTGTTGCTTTCTCTCCATCTGCTGCTGCTGCTGGACAGGGGTCCGGTGGGGTCCGACAGCCCTCCTGCTCCCCCGGGCCGCTTAGCCAGTCACTGGCTGCGGGCCGCGCTGGATCACCATCCACCTCCTCCAGGCAGCCCGCAGCCAGTGACTGGCTAAGCGGCCCGGGGGGCACATGGCACCCGGCCCAGCCCGCCCCTGCCCATGGCACCCACATTTAACTTGCCATGTTCCTGGAACTTGTTGCATAAACTAATCTCTGAGATATTATTTGTTCTAAAGTAGCTGGTACATCCTGGTATTTCCCGCACGTGCTCAACTGGCGTTACTATTAGCGATCTTTACATTATTCCATTTTCAGCTAGTCTATACGGCAAAACATGATGTATATACAGTAATAAAATACATTTCTAGTGTCTGAAAAGGAACCTATGACCGTGACGTAATTTTTTTATTCTGTTACACTTTTATCATCCTAAACGTGTCATTTTTTTAACAATTTTATACTTTAAAAGAAACTTTTTGTTAGTTTTTTTTTTGATCCAAAGCATAATTTCAAAATGTTTTGTCCAAAAGAAATGACAGACTTTCCCCTGAGGTCTATAAATAACCTACAGCATCTTCACGTGAAGGAGAATAAGAATAATCCTTGTTTAGAAATGGCCTAACATTTGCTATTACTTCCGCTCGGAAGTTTTATTACTATCATTCATTAAAAAAAAAAATTCTCCAAAAACACATCAGCCGCGGACCTGCCCAACTTCCCCCCTGAATCAAGTTACTCTGCAGACGCTGCGCAATGAGCTTGTGTTGTACTCTAATGAGGAAAGTCAGCCTGTGCCAGGGTTACTTTTTGGAAAAGACTCTACATCCACATAACTGCCCATTTGTATGCAATGAAAGTAAAAGCTCTGTTTGCAATAAGCAGGCCCAGAGCAGGCCTCCAACAATTTATCATGCAACAAACATTTGTCGCTCCCCGGTGAGCACTTGCACTGTACACTGCAAGTGTTTTGTTTTTCTAGAGGGAATCCCAATTGCGTTTAATTAGGCTCGCTTTAAATTCGCCAGCTTTCGTTTTTATTTGCAACCTGCGCAATGACCCATCTCGTAGACTTTCCATTTTTTTTTCCATTTGAGCGGCGGCCCACGGACCTTGTTCTAGACGTGTGTAAATATTGGTGATCAATTCTGGAAAAGCGAGCAGCTTCCCGCAGGCTTTACTCACGGAATGGGAAATATCGCGTCCATCCTTCTGGGACAGAGATTGCTTAAGTGTTTCTGAATGTATTTACGAGGGGTAGTTGCACGCACTGAAGATTTATTGGGCCTGGCAGGGAATTCTGCGTGTCTGTTGCATGATTAATGCGGTGAAAGCTCAGAACCAACAACAATCTCCAAACATTGTCCGACGGGTCTGCCAGAATGACATTTCGGTTTCGCCGGGTCCAGCGAACAGTAGCGCTGCTGGTATGGCCCCACGCCAGGATTTGCCCGCCAATGGAGAGGTGAGGATGACAGCATCGGAGACGGGAAAGGGAGATGATATGTGCATTGGATTTATTTTCCTGACCGTTGAATTTTTAACAAAGGAGTAAAACGCAACCGGGAAACTACGCGTTTTTCATGTATTATCATTTCAAATTTGTTTTAGTATATATATATAGAACAGTTTTTTGGTGGAGGAGCGCTGACACCTGCAGGTTCTTGCCCACTAATTGGGCTTTCTGTTGGTGCTATTCAGCAACCAGAAGTTTAAAAATATTTTTTGCACTTGTTCTTTATTTTTTTGGACTGTCGCTCCCCTCTGAAAAGTGCCTATCCCTGGCACAAGGAAGAATTCTGGAAAAGATGGAAACATAGAGGGGGTGCCCAATAGTGCAATAACGTTTTTTTTATTTTTTTTTAAAAACATATACATAAAAAGACACTTGGGGGGAAATTTATTAAAGGAAATTTGTAAAAAATAGGTGTATTTCTATCCAGAAATACACTTATTTTTGACATTTACTATCCCGAAAATACGGCAATTCGTATTTGTATTGATATCACATCAATATGAATACGAATTGCCGTATTTTCGGGATAGTAAATGTCAAAAATAAGTGCATTTCTGGATACAAATACACCTATTTTTTTACAAATTTCCTTTAGTAAATTTCCCCCTAAGTGTCTTTTTATGTAAATGTGTTTAAAAAAAAAAAAAAAAAACGTTATGGCACTATTGCGCCCCCCTCCCCCCACCTTTCCATCTTTTCCATATATATATATATTGAAGAAAAAAACGAGAAAGCGCAAACGTTGGAAAACAATTCTTTACTATTGCAAATGCTCACATACATGGGGGTTAGAATATCTCAGCTTGTAAGCACCAGGCAGGATACTAGAGGGTTTATACTGCAGCAAGTCCAACAGACACGGATAGAACTTCCCAGCATCTACAGTCTCTCATACTGCACACTCAGCGCCGCCGCCAGTCACCGTCCGCCCGATAGCAGATGACGTCCCCACGTCTTCCGTGCTTGCAAGGGTTTAACTTCCTCAAAACCTTAGGGTTTACTCCCCTGACCCATTTTGTGTAGGTGCCGGACCCCTTTTGGGGCCCCCGGGAGGGTCGGGTTGAGGGTTTAAGTGGCCGTGAACCTAATATGAAACCAATCATTGTCCTCTACCCCTTCTATGTAAGGGAACTTTGCCATATCTTGTTTCCCTGACCCACTTTGTGTAGTGGGTGGAACCTTTTTTGGGGCCCCAGAATCCCCACAGGCGTGCTAGGGGTGTATTAACACCACAATATTTTTTTTCCAGATTGTAGGTCATATCTGTACCAAGTTTTGTGTAAATTGCTTGAGGCATTCCAGAGTTATGCTGGATATCTTGCTTCCTTGACCCACTTTGTGTAGAGGCCTTTTTGGGGCCCTGGGAACCCCACGGGGTACCTTTGAACCAACTTGGATTGGAACAGCGTACAGTTGGGCCCAGTGGCGTAAGTTCATCCCAGTTGCCCGGAGGCAAGGTAAGTACTGGTGTCCCCCAAATAGCTGAATCAGTAAGGTGTCTGTCTCCAGTAAAGTCATGGGTCTCATACAGGGTGTGACACTTGCAAAAATGATGTTAGAAGGGGGAGTCAGCCACATTAGCAATATCAACTGCTTTCAATTAACTGATTCAAACTCAAAGGGAAGGAGAGGTGCCCCCTTGGGAGCAGGAGCCCGGCGGCAGATGACTCCATTGCCTCCCAGAGTTCTGCCTCTGGTTGGGCCCCATAGGTAAGTTTGGGTAAGCTTCCTGGCTCCCACTATGCTCTGCAAATACTGGTACTGGTATTATATCAAGATCCAATCAATATGATTTTGATCCATTGTCAGGGGGCCCCTAAAAGTCTCGGGCCCCGTAGGCCATTGCCTGCTCTGACTGTTTGGTAATCTGGTCCTGGGTGAAGGGCAGCATAACCAGGCTTCAAAACATCAGTGACTAATTTTCCCCCATTGAGTTGCGCTCTCCAGGCTGGACGGTAAAACTGTTTACATAGTTCTATTAGTAGCCGTTAGAGGTACATTACTTTTACATTAGGAGAGTTTCGGGAGCTCATTTTCCATTTTGTGAGCGCTCCAAAATATCCTTAAGAAAGCAGCCTATGAACTGGTTAATATTCTCGATACACTGTACTCAAACATTTAACAATTATGATTGGCTAACAGAGCAATTGTACACTTTAAGTGCGGTAAAACTGAGGTCTGTACGCATGAAACCGATTTAACATCAAAGGAAAAACTTTTTGGAATGTTTTTGAAAGGCCACGATAACTACTTTGCGCGGAGCAAGAAGCAGAGATTAGATTACTCACTTAGCATTCTGTCAGTGGGCCGACTCGCCCCTGGCCCAATATCAGCCCTGCCAGGTCTACAATAAAGCAAATGAATTGCAGACATGTCAGGGTAGCCTGACGTTCTCTGCTCGTAAAAGTTACACGTTGGAGTCGAGTCAACATTTAAAAAAAAAGTTTAAAATTGTTCAACAAACACAAAGAAAATATCAATTAAGATAAAGAAGATTAATGACAAAGACAATAATAAAAGAAGCGACGTTGCCAGGTTACACGATTATTTGGGACATAATCAAAACAATGTAATGAAAAAGATTTTGTTATTTTTAGCACCACGAGGCTTCATTTAATTACTACGGTATATATAAATGTACTCGCTGCGCATGACATGAAATCAGGTGGATTTGTGCAAAAATGACCCCAGCAAATGTAGCCAGTGCCCAGGTAAAGGTTCGGATCACGGGGCCCACAGTGTCTAGGTTGACACAACATAGGACTTTCTATAATGGGTGTGAAGTGCGCGGTGTACCTAGGCCCTGATCTCAGGGGGGCCTACACCACACACACACTGCTCCCATGTTTTAATATTTACCTCTCTGTAGCCCCACGCCGACCGCCGCATTTGCAGCTAAAATGACCCAGTACCGATATTTAGTCTCCAGAACATGGAGGGCGCCATATTTCCGGAGCCTTGCACAATACCAGAGTCTATGGTTGTGCATGGTATGGGTCATACATACATTAGGTCTACGATCTGAAGGACGACAGGGCTTAGGTCAACACCTGATATAGGTCGACATGGCTAAAGTCTACAGCGTCGGAATATGAACACATGCATTATGGTCGACAATGGGAAGGTTGACTGTGAAAAGGTCGACATGCGTTTTTTATGTTTCTTTGTCCCGAATGTCGGCATAGTCGTCACGGACACCATCTAAGTATCTAAAGGTGCCCATACACTAGTAAGATTTATCTGCAGATCTGGCTGGTTGGGACAAAAACATGGCTATGGATGAGTGACAGTTTGTCAGTTTTCCAGCATTTCTAAGCAAATGGTCAACTGTCATTTGCTCTCATCCATAACCAGGTTTTTGTTCCAACCAGACAGATCTGAAGATAAATCTGCGTGTGTATGGCCACCTTAAGTGTACCGTGCTTTGGGCACGGTGGCACGCGGCGCTCCAAACGCTATTATATTTTCCCACCATACCGAAGTGGATGTTAGGGTATGAAATACCGCCTGTCGGCACATGTCAGCTAAAAGAAAACATGAAAAACTTTCCACTGTCCACCTTCCCATTGTCGACCTAATGCTTGTGTCGACCTCCCAGAGTCTGCAAATTGGCCCCCTCTTTTAAAATGCCTCTGGACACAATGTTGACATTGGAAAAGGTTGACGTGTATCAGGTCAATTTTAACAAACAGTGGACGCGAGCAATAATCTGCCACATGAAAAGGTCGACATGCATTTTTCAATTTTTTTAAAGTAAATGTTGACATCGGTCAACATTGACTCCCAACTAGTGTAATACGTCCCTTCGCAGGGCTCACTTCTCTTGAAAATTACCCATATTGTATCTGTAACTCTGGGGGGGGGGAAATTGCAGCGATTCCAGAACCCAATTAGCCGAGCGAATGTAATCCGAGCAAGAAAACACCAGATGGAGGGAAAGCAGAGGCCGTCATGAAACAGGGGGCGCGGAGAACCTCAGCTCCTTTGATTAAACAGATAACAGGAAGCAGGACAGAGATACAGGAGATTTCAAAGCTTCAAAAACACAACAGATTAAAAACAGAAAAACAACCGTGACATGACTAAGCAAACACAAATCAGGCTGCGATAAACACAAACGAGACCTTTGTAGAATATGGGATTGGGGGGGAATCTTACAAAAGGAAACGCGTAAACAAAAGAGACGTCATTGAGTTTATCCTGTGATCGCCTCAGCTGAACTGACAGCGGCCGCGCAGACTAAACACGCCATTTCTTTTCTAGTGCTATTTCTTAGTCGATGTGTTTATATCCCCATCGGAGCGCTGTTTTATTCCGTCCTCCCAGCTGCCGGGCACATTGTTACGTTGCGGGAGAACTATGTAAACACACTCGGAAAGTCGTAATGTCGCTGTCATCTGTTCTCAAGACCTTTTCGGGAAAATGTTTCAAAATATGCCACTGTATATACTTCAAATTCTCTTTGTGTAATGGGCCAATTTGTCTTTGTAGTACAAAGTCTGTTCTGAATGTAATGATGTAATGTAGGGCAGGCAATGCACAGTATATGACGCATAGGACATGTTTGCTCAACATATATCTACTGTGCTCTGGAGTATTAGTGAGAGCGAGAGGTACTGGTGGGAGGGGCCTGTGTCTATCAAGTCATTGTGGCCCCACCCCACTGGAGAAGTGGGCGGGTTATTGACTCTATTGGGACTCCCCCAACTTTTTGAGTCTACCAAACATTCTATGTAACAATGAAATAAGAACTAACTGGTCCTTTAAAGTTTATTATGGAAATTAGATTACATTAATAAATTGCTGTATACAAATATTTTTATTACTAATATCAATGGGTGACATTTTTTATATATTTACATATTAAAATCTACTGGAAGGTAAAGGAAATTAATGACTAACCCCCTCCCCCACCTCTGGATCCCAAGAGTGTGATCAATGGCCAATGGGTTTCAATGGTGATCGGTCCATTCTGCAGTGGGGGGGGGGGGGGGGGGGGTGGTTATTGTAAAAAAAATTAGAAATGTCCTTGCTAACATATTTTTTGCACAGTTCTTTTATAAAAGGGGTTTACCCTAAATGTAAGCTTTTCCTATTAATTGTAATGGCCCATTCATTTCAGTGGAGTATATTGCGAGTATGTGAATGATCACAAAGTATTAGACAACATGTCACCATTTTTGTTTATTACTGTAAGTGTATTTCTTTTAATTACTGGCAGCAAGGCGACCTGCGGTGATCCTGTGTTGTGTACTGTCCAGTTGTAGGAGTCATTATTTGTCTGAAGGAGACATGTGAGGGGGAGCCTGGCAGTTTTATGTATAGCCCATTAGGACTGACAGAGAATGATCCATTAGACAGATAATGGTGGAATGATGGGCCTTTTACATTCCAGGGCTTGCCCTTCTCACCAACATTGACCAGGGGCATTTTTTCTTTTTAAAGCTTTAAATGTCATTTTTATTAGAGATGAGTGGTTAAGATTCCTAAAATCTTGTTGGAACTGAGGCGATGTGAGGCACAGCTTGGATTTCCCACTATGCCTCTCAACCCTATCTGAGTCAAAATTTTGAGATCAGGCTGCTGTATCCCACGGTTTTGCCTTGTGTGCCACTTTTAAATGTCCCATTGAAATCAATAGGTGGCTTGCTGATTGGGTGAGAGAGACCTCTTTCAGCCAATCAGCAGTTCCCTTTAGACTTCAATGGGGCAACGTTTGGAAGATGGTGCTCACTTCACACTGAGGACAACACTGCCTGCCACGCTGAACCCACTGACACATTCACACTGTCAACACCACAGGAACCTCTGCACTGTCGACACTGTTGGCAGCCCCTGCACAGAGGACAAAACCAGCGCATCCACTCTGACGACGCAGCCGGCATCGCCGCACTGAGGATAACGCCAGCACCTTTACACTAACGACACCTCAGCGCCTCTGACACAATCGACACCCTCGAAATGAGGACACCTCCGGCACACCTGTACTGCCAACGCCACCTGCACTCCTGCACCGAGGACACCGCTGGTACTCCCACACTGCCAACACAGCCGGCACTACCACACTCATGACACCGCCAGCACCTTTTCACTGCTGACATCACCACCTACCTTACACTGAGGACACTGCTGGCATTCCTGCACCACCGCCACCCCTGCATTGGAACTTGCCAGCACCCCATGCTGCCAAGATCACTGGCACCTTCGAACTGATGACACCGCCAAACCCTTAAAATGAGGACATCAATGCACCAGGCTCCAACAGCCAGTAGGGTGATGCCACAGCATAGCCACAACATCACCCCCAGGATGGTCAGCCCTGCCCGGGGTCCCTGGGGGAGTGAGGACCCCCCAAAAAAGAGTCTGCACCCAAGGCTTCCCCATCCATGGCTGAAGCGCAGGACCAACTACGGCACCCCTGGATTGATATTAATACTTTTTATTTTATTTACTAAAATAACATTGGGTTCTGCTGTGGAACAACAGGTCCCAGCAAGCCTCCCCTGCATGTAGGGATTTGTCTGCATTCTAGGCTCTTCCATGATGAAGACCATCAGCTGACATGGTTGCTCCAATGGGTTACCTTCAAACTCTGACCTGTACACCTGTGCCGGAATCAAGCCCTTTCTGATTGATGCTGCGGCTTGCAGCCAATCACGTACCCGGGCTCCCTGCCTTGAACAATTGCTCATTATGTTCCCTGAGTTCCTGCTCATGTGTCAAAAGTTACTAGGCTTGTTTCCTCCAGTGTCCTGCTGCTGATTGGGCTAACCCTTCACCTGCCAGTCACTCTTGCTTATCCATCCCTGCGGTAAAGTGTGCCCAGCCATCCCCAGCAGAGGTCACAGCTGGCCCTGGCTAGCTAGCCCAGGCTAGTCATCTATATTGGCTCCCAGGCTGTCATCGGCTCCCAGACTGTCGACAGTAATCTCCGACTTCCAGGCCATCGACAACTCCTAATGGCTCCCATGCCATCAACAGTCATCTTTAGCTCCCAGGCCATTGACAACTATCAGGCTGTCAATAGTCGTCTCCGGCTCCCAGGCCATCGATGACTATCTACGGCTTCCAGGCTGATGGTAACTCCCAATGGTTCTCAGCCCATCAACAGTCATCTCTGTCTGCCAGGCCGTCGACAACTCTCAACAGCTCCCAGGCCACCAACTGTCATCCCCAGCTTCCAGGCCATAGCTACTTACCTGAGGCCAAGGCCGACCACAAGTCATCTGAAGTCTACAAACTCCAGCTTCCAAGTCCAGTATCCTCTGTGCCAGACAGCTTAGTAACAGAGAACCAGGGCAGAGGGTCCTTGCGGGGCTCGCTGGTGAAAAGAGCGAGTTAGACTCCACACCCCTGTTCCTGGTCTCCGCCAACACTCTGGTCTTACTGTCACCTGGCTTCCCAGTGCATGTACTCATCGTACGCACAGCAACCCTCCTTCCAGTGTCTGTGCACAGAAAGCCATTGGGATGTCAGGAAGATGCTGTAAAGGAGATCCAGCATGCCCCTTATTTTCTTAGCTTGACCTCTGCAGATATCTCTACATTTCCCTGTAGTTCTCCCAAACACAGAACATAACTTATCCTAGTCGGCCTGAGACATTCTGTACATGGGATTTCTAAGAAGCTCCATAGGATTAATGGTCCCACTCTGCTCTCTTCAATGTGCTTTTATTTAGCGCGTACAAATCGATGAAGAATTCCATGCACGATAAATTGTGTTCGGCAGTAACCACGGAAAACTCTGGAACAGGAATAAAACTGGAAACTTAAAACACACAAGAATACAGAGGGTAACAAATGCTTTAAATAAAAAACAACTTGTCAATACTTTTACTGCTATATTAATCATAAAGGGACAGATATTTAAAGCATGCCTCTTCCATTCAGTGCTATAAATAACGTTTATTGGGAGACTTGAGGACAAGTTACAGTATACACACAGTGGTGGAAGGCAGCAAGAAAATGACAAAACACAAATAAACTTTTATAATGTGTGTGTGTATATATATATATATATATATATATATATATATATATGTGTGTATATATATATAGATATATATATATATATATCTATATATATATATATATATATATATATATATAAAATATGAGTGAGGGGAGTTAGTAGGTTACGTGGATCATGCAAGGGAACCAGTTATAGGGAGAGTTAGTGGGTTACGCAAGGTAATGGGTGACAGGTAGAGACAGTTTGTGACCACAGTGAATGGGTGACAGGGGAGGAAGTGGGTTATGCCAGGGAACGGGTGACAGGAGGAGACAGTGGGGGACCCCAGGGGAAGCAGTGAGTAACATGAAGGATGTTGGGGAGGCACTGGGGTGACAGAAATAGTGGGTGATAGGGAGAGGCAGGGATTAGAGGTAGATAGTGGGTGATTGGTGAGACAGTACTTGAAAGCTGGGAAGTTTGTAAAGTCAGATATGAGGACACTTACTGTTGGCTCAGGCGATAGGCCAATAGCACGGAGCCATGCCTGGTTGGCTTAGCCTGTGAGAATGGCACAATTAACACAGCACAGAAACTGCAAGTAGGACAGGTGGTGATGTCACCTGGCCAGTTCCGCCTCTCCCTTGCACCCAGACAGTCCCAGCTCCACTGCCACAAGGAATGCAGAAAGAAGGGGAGGCCTCCCTGTCATTACTCAACCAATGTTCTTCCTGCCTGACCGCGGAATGGTGGAGCATCAAGATATGATTATCTGGCCCCACTCCCCGCCCTCCTGAATCCGCCTATGTAGTAAGGGGCCTATTTAGTCTTGGAGAGAGATAAAGTGGAGAAAGATAAAGTAACAAGCGACCATCTCCTAACTGTAAGTTTTCAAAATAGCCTATAAGAAGACAGTTAGGAGCCGATTGGCTGGTACTTTCTCTCCATCCACTTATCTTTATCCAAGCTTAGTCTGACAAGATGGGGTTGATTCATTTAGGCCAATGAACAAGATGTGCAACGGAAAACCCTGGGTCGGTTACAGCTAGGAAAGACTCGGGGACTGATTCATAGTAAGTCGCATCATCAGTCACTTATCAGCCAATCATCAAAATTATTTTTGCACTATTTGAAATCTTTCTTATATTTTATTGGCAAAAAAAAAATAATCTAAATATTAGTTTAATTACTTAGGGAAGTCTCCAGCTTCTCGCTTTTACTTCCCTTAATTGTAAGGTGATCTGCTAATTATTGTTATTATCCTTGACTAAGTAAAATGTCACATTACCAGTCGTGTGCCAACGTGTTTCCAACACAGCAAATAAGTGTCAGACGTTAGAAATCAGAGAGGAAGAAACTCTCCTAAACTGCTCTGTGTAATTATCGCCTCTGGCAACATTTGGCAGAGAGAGATTCTGTCGCACATTGTGCAGTGTAGATTTGGGCCTTAGACATTCCCAGTCCTAGTGCACAACCTGGGGATTATATTGTTGGGACCGATCCTCTGTGTTCTGCTGCACAATTTACCCTGAGAATCTGCTTCTCTACAGAGAAATGGTATCCGGATGATGTCGACAGTCAATCGGTCGACGTGCGCAAAGTTGACATTGATACAAATGTCGACATGAACAAAATGTTTGCAACGTAATGGTCGATACATGAAAAGGTTTTTGGGATATTTTGGAGGGGAGGAGGGGGTGCTGAATGAGATCATGGAGGATGTAGGGGTGCTGAATGAGATTATGGAGGATGTAGGGGTGCTGAATGAGATTATGGAGGCTATAGAGGTGCTGAATGGGATGATAGAGACTAGAGAGGTGCTGAATGAGATTAAGGAGACTATAGTGTTGGCGAATTAGATTATGGATGCTATAGGGGTGCTGAATGAGATTATGGAGGCTATAGGGGTGCTGAAGGAGATTATAGAAGCTATAGGGGAGCTGAATGAGATTATATAGAGTATAGAGGTGCTGAATTAGATTATGGAGGCTATAGGGATGCCAAATGAGATTATGGAGGCTATATGGGTGCTGAAGGAGATTATAGAGGCTATAGGGGATCTAAATGAGATTATATAGAGTATAGAGGTGCTGAATTAGATTATGGAGGCTATAGGGATGCTGAATAAGATTATGGAGGCTATAGGGGTGCTGAATAAGATTATGGAGGCTATAGGGGTGCTGAATAAGATTATGGAGGCTATAGAGGTGCTGAATGAGATTATGGAGAGTATAGGGGTGCTGAACAAGATCATAGTGACTACAGAGGTGCTAAATGAGATTACAGAGGCTATAGGGGGTGCTGAATGAGATTATAGAGACTATAGAGGTGCTGAATGAGATTGTGCAGGCTATATGGGTGCTGAATAAAATTACAGAGGTTATAGGGGTGCTAAATGTGATAATAGAATGAGATTATAGAGACTATAGGGGTGCTGAATGAGATTACAGTATGGTGGCTATTTGTGTGTTGAATGAGGTTATGGAGGCTATGGGGCTAATTGAGATTATGGAGGCTATAGGGATGCTGAATGAGATTATGGGGGCTATTGGGGTTCTTAGTGAGATTATGGAGGCTATAAGGGTTCTGAATGAGATTATAGAGACTATAGAGGTGCTGAATGAGATTGTGCAGGCTATATGGGTGCTGAATAAAATTACAGAGGTTATAGGGGTGCTAAATGTGATAATAGAATGAGATTATAGAGACTATTGGGGTGCTGAACAATATTATGGAGACTGTAGTGGTGCTGAATGAGATCATATAGGATATAAGGGTGCTGAATGAGATTATGTAGGCTGTAGTGGTGCTGAATGAGATTATTGAGACTATAGGGGTGCTGAATGAGATTACAGTATGGTGGCTATTTGTGTGTTTAATGAGGTTATGGAGGCTATGGGGCTAATTGAGATTATGGAGGCTATAGGGGTGCTGAATGAGATTATGAAATATATAGGGATGCTGAATGAGATTATGGGGGCTATTGGGGTTCTGAGTGAGATTATGGAGGCTATAGGGGTGCTGAATGAGATTATGAAATATATAGGGATGCTGAATGAGATTATGGGGGCTATTGGGGTTCTGAGTGAGATTATGGAGGCTATAGGGGTGCTGAATAAGATTATGAAAAATAATAGAATGCTGAATGAGATTATGGAGACAATAGGGTGCTAATTGAGATTATGGAGACAAAAGGGTGCTAATTGAGATTATGGAGACCAAAGGGTGCTGAATGAGATTATGGAGACTATAGGGATGATGAATGAGATTATGGAGATTAAAGTTGCTCAATGAGATTATAGAGGCTATAGAGTGTGCTAAATGTTATTCTGGAGGCTATAGGGATGCTGAATGAAATTATGGGGGCGATAGGGGTGCTAAATGAAATGCTGCTGTGCAGCAAGGGATGCTGGGAGATCTAGTTTATTTTGCGTGTCTTCACAATACTATACTAAATTGCGGTGTTGGACACAGTTCGGTAGCACCAACACCACTGCATACTCTGCTAGTCTCCAGACAGGCACTGCACAGTAATCAGGTAAGGGGCACTATAACAGTGGGCATAATATGTTAGGGGCACTACTACAGTGGGCATAATATGTAAGGGTACTACTATGGTGGGCATAATGTGTAAGGTGCAATACTACAGTGTGCATAATGTGTAAGGGTACTACTATGGTGGGCATAATGTGTAAGGGACAATACTTATGTGGGCATAATGTGTAAGGGCCACTATAACAGTGGGCATAATGTGCAAGGGGCACTACATGAACGCACCTTAGATATGCGCAAAAGTGCTCCAGGCAGGGTGCATGAAAGTATATATTCACTTATCAAAAAGTGAGGCCTTGGGACAGACCTTCGTACAAGTCGGTCGGACAAAAGGGTCAGTGGTGCCGCTGTAAGTGTTATACATTATGGATATATTTGCACTTCTAACATTAAACACAAATGTAATTATTTTGATACTGTCCCTTCAATTATATGAAAGAAACGAGAAGATACAGTACAAATACTGTACTCTGTATAAAAACCCTTCCACAATAAAACTGCAGACATCCCCTTAGTGTCGGATAATTATTCATTACAGTAAATAATTCCCATTATCCATAAGTGAAGCGTCTGATCCTTCCCACTGTAACAGAAAACCTGACAGTGTAAAATGTGATTGGTGCTATAGGTCACCGTCAGCTTGGGCTTTTTGTAGGAAAGAATGTGGAACATGTCTATGATGCGTCCTCTCGTGATTAAAGTAACATTTCGTTTTGTTCCCATTGGGGAATAATATTTGTATGTTTTGAAAAAAAATGTGGAAGCAATTTCTGATGGCGATGTGCTACATGTGGCCTGAAAAACACTGACAAAAAGTTTTTTTCTGAGCTTCTTGGTAATACTGTATGTTGTCAATCATTAACAGCCACGGGGAATCTGATACACAGCAGTAATAGCAGAGGCATTACCACGGTCACTAGTTGACCCCCTTCTGGAGTGAACGGTGACATAACAGATCCCCACTTAGCTGTTTAGGGAAAGTTCATTCCAGCGAGGATTCCTGATTACATATGAGCAGTTACTTCTAACAGCCAATCAGAGCATTGCTCCCTTTAGACTGACAGCTAATATCTGGTATATAATGTATTGGTAGTGGTACCACTTTTGCTTTGTTATGTAATAAGTCTATAAATGTCTACACAGGGAGCAGAGGAAGAGGATGCGTTCAACATACAGTATGGGTGGTGGGGTTGGCAGCAATCACAATACCGACTCCGGCATCCTGGCTCCGGTATACCATCATTAATGAGGATGCCAGCAACAAAATCCCGACTGCCGGGATGCCGAACATACACATGCTGGGGCAGGTTAGGGTTAGGCCGGGGATGGGGTGGGGGTTAGTGTTAGGAACTAGGAGGGCACATTAACACAAATAATTAACTAACCAATCATATTGCAGCAACTCAATTCTTAAGAGCATGACGATTTGGCCAAGAGGTTCAGTTGTTGTTCAGACTAATTGGGGAAGAAATGCCATCTACAGTAAATGACTGTCTTATTGTTGGTTTCATACAAGGGGGGAAATGTAATAGGATGAGAGATTCAGAAAGTGAGAGATTTGGTAAGAACAACGTAGTGGCTGCATAGACATGTAGTGGCTTAAACATGATAGGCTGGGTGTGTACACAGTGGGGCATGTGACTCGGGGATCCAATCAGATCAGTGGGTTGGCCCGTTGGCTGGGAATATTGCCTCGGGGAAAGGAGGAGTCTGCCTCTCTTCCCTGGAGAAATCTGTGTGAGTAGACGTGTCCCCTCAGAGCTTAAGGCCCCCATACACTAGGGCGACTTGTCCTGAGGACAAGTCGCCCCCGACTTCCCCCTGAGCTTCCCCGGCAGCTCCCCGGGGGAGCTTGATAAGATTGGCACTTGATGTGCCATTTTTTACATGTGATAAATCGTCTCGATTTATCACATGTAAACCCGGGGAGAAGGGGGGTCTGCAGAACAGGGCTGCTGGTGGGGGGCGCTGCTAAGGCAGCGTGCAGGGGACGCTGCGGGGGACAGTGACAGAGCTGGGCAGGCGGGAGCTGTCAGTGCTGGAAAAAAAGCCCATACAATGAATGGGCAGCCTGTGATTGGCTGAGCGCTCTCTCAGCCAATTGCTGACTGGCTGAGAGAGCGCTCAGCCAATCACAGGCTGCCCATTCATTGTATGGGCTTTTTTTTTCCCAGCGCTGACAGCTTTTCCTGCCCGGCTCTTGTACTGCCAACACCCGCAGCGCCCCCCTGTCTTACTAGCAGCGCCCCCCCCCCCGCGCATTGACGGCTCCCGGCTCCCTGCGGAGGTAGTGCAGGCGGGGACCGCAGGCGTCGCAGAGCAGAGACTGTCGGCGCGGCGGGAGAATAGAAAGAAATCTTATTCAAAAGACTGGACGGCCGCTGAGCTTAGCCAATCAGCATCCGCCCGGTCTTTTGAATAGGATTTCTTCCTATTCTCCCGCCGCTCCGACGGTCTCTGCTCTGCGACGCCTGCGGTCCCCGCCTGCACTACCTCCGCCGGGAGCGGTCAATGCGGGGGGGGGGGCGTGCTGGGGGGCTGTATATAAAGATATACCGGATCTGAACATCGTGGGTGCTAAAAAGCACCCATGATGGCTCAGATTCCGATATATCTTATGTTCTGCAGGTCCGACGCCGTGATCCGATCCGATGCGCGCGGGACCGCGCATCAGATCAGATGTCAAACACATGCGATTTCGGGCCGATTTCACCCGATTTATCGGCCCAAAGGGCCAAAATCGGATGAAATCGGCCGAAAATCGCATAGTGTATGGGGGCCTTTAGGCTTTAGTGGGAATCTGTTTGTTTGTAATTTAGAGTTAGAGGTGTTTAACAATTAGACCCAAAATGCCCAAGGCTGTATCTAAGTCCAAATCCCCCTCCGCACGCCCTAAGCGTGACACCCGCCCCCCTGCTCGTTTTGCCCAGGGCTCCGGGTGCGGCCTAGTAGCGGGTGGCTCACCTGACATTGGGGTCGAAGCTACGGCCCCCTCAGCAAGCTCCGGCGGTAGTCGGGAGACGGCAGCCGCTGTGACGCATGAGTTAGGCCGCGAGCGGATGACCACTCGCGCCAGGCGCGCCTCCTCAGGCCGCGCTCGTCGCGGTGTATGTGTGGGGGCTTCTGTACCGGCTCCCGTCTCGAGGGCAGGGAGGGGTAGGCGGGCTACATCTGCGGGGCGCGCGGCGTCCGTGTCCCCTAAGGTAATGGTGGACGCCGATGTAATGGCGCCGCAGCCTGGGGGCGGGGCAGATTCTTGGGGGAGCGGGACTAGGGATTATGAGATGTCTGCCGGGCGAATGAGGATGCAGGGTGCCCGCAGAGCAAGCAGGCCCCAGAGCCCTCGCTATTGGCCGTCCTGGGACCGGGCTCCCCTCCTGGCACCGCAAAGGCATAGTGCTGGCAGTGAGGCAGGCAGCGGGCAAAGCAGGAGCCGGCCTTCCAGGCGGGGCGGCCGCCATGGTGCTGCTGCAGCTCAGGGCCACGGTAGCCGGGGGCGACCCGCTACCCCCGCCTTTGACCCAGCCTTCCTCTCTGCAGCCCTGTCTTCTGTGGCCAGGGCCCTGGCGTCTCTGGTGGATGGGATACCAGGTGAGGTTGGGGTGTCTGGCTCAAGAGGCCGCAGATCCTCTGGGAGGGAAGCCATCCCCGGCTGTGCAGCCTTTGTGCAGGCTTTTAGGAACATTAGTTCACCCCCTACAGGGAGGGATCAGGGCCCTCCTCAAGGTGTAGGCATCTGCTCACATGCACGTAAACGTAGGAGTGAGTGTAAAGGTGGAAGGCGTTCCCCCGGGTCCCCCTCTTTTCTCCTTCCAGAAGCTGGTGACGAGAGCGGCGACACGACTGCCGACAGCGAGGGTGATGACGTAGATCACATGTGGGCGGCGCAGCCCGAGTCATCAGATGAGGGTTTTGATGAGGCAGAGGGTACTGACAGTGGGTCCTCATCTGGGGGCTCACATTCTACACATTATTCATCCTCTTCCTCCTCCTCATCAGCAGCAGGATCAGATGTAGGTAGTACTACTAAGGCGCGCAAGCGGGCTGCAAAGTACGCAAAAAAGGAGGCGGGCCGACAGGCCAGGCAGGGCAAGCACAAGAGAAGCGCTCGCGTTTCGCGCAGAGAGAGGAAGCGCAGGAATCTCCCGCCTGTGGTGCACTGCGATTATACTGCATTGCTCCGCGGTCTGCGAGATAGCTGCAGGAAGAAAATTGAGAAAGGCGATTTTGTGGACTTGTTCAGCTTAACTGACGAGTCCAAAAAGGCATATAAGGCTGCCAAGGCCAAAAATGGAATAGGCGCTAAAGCTTTTCGCTCATACGACTACTGGCTAGCCGGCTTCTGCGTTTTCGCAGCCTGCTACCTGGAAGACCGCCCAGATGAGCATATGAATATTCTTAGGTATATTCATATGGTGCATGACATGCATATGAGGTATGGTGGGGTCGCTTGGAGGACCTACGATGAGCGATTTAGACGCAAGCAGGACTGCTTGCACATAATGGATTTTGGCTGCAAGGACGTTGAGGTTTGGATGGAGATAGCTAGGGTACATTCAGAGGTTGGTGTGGTACCTCAGCCGACAGCGCAAGCACAGACCTATGGCCAGCAACGAGCAGCCGCCGAACCTCCTGCAGCGAAGCGCAACACTTCCGGGGGTAGACCATTCACCCCGGGCTCTGCTAAAGGGAAATGCTATGCCTTTAATAATGCCTTTTGCCAGAAGGGGCAGCGCTGCAAGTACAAACATGTGTGCATTAATTGCTCTGGCAATCATCCGGCCTCGAGCTGCTTTCGGGGTAGCCGCCCCTCTAGAGGGGCGGGCGGACAATCTGCTCCCAAACCCTCCCCTGCAGGCCCATCTCGCTAGGGCTCCTACGCCGGTACTGGTCGGGCCCATGTCATCTTGGCTGCGACAGTACCCCGACAGGGAAGTAGCAAATTTTTTGTTTAATGGTTTTACTGCTGGTTTTGTTTTACCCCTTCAAGATGAAGTTCGGGGAGGTCCTTTTAGGAATTTGCAATCTGCGCGCGCGCTTTCTGCGATACTCAGAGAAAAGGTTGACAAGGAAATTCAATTGGGACGCATGGCCGGCCCCTTTTTGGATCCCCTGTTGGAAAATCTGGTTATTTCACCGGTTGGTGTTGTTCCAAAAAAGGCTCAGGGCAAGTACAGGCTGATACAACATCTTTCATATCCTGATGGTTTCTCAGTAAATTATGCTATCCCTCAGAAATGTTGTTCCGTGTTTTATCAGTCTTTCGAGGATGCTCTTGACATGGTTAGGTCCTATGGGCGGGGGGCACTTATGGCCAAAATCGATGTCGAGTCAGCCTTTTGGCTGCTTCCGCTGCACCCGGATGCATTCAGGTACATGGGCTTCCGCGTAGGGCGCGAATATTTCATTGACAAATGTTTGCTGATGGGATTTTCGGTGTCTTGTGCGTACTTTGAGAGGTTCTGTACCTTCCTGCATTGGTGTGTAGAAAGGTCGGCCGGGGTGAGTGGGATCGCTCACTATCTGGACGACTTCCTGTGCACGGGCCCACCGCATTCAGAACAATGCATGTGCCTGTTGTCGACTATCCGTTCTCTCTTCGGCCAATTTGGCGTGCCAATTGCCAAGGAAAAGACGGAGGGTCCGGTGACTTGCTTGTCATTTCTGGGTATCCAAATAGACACTGATCTCAGTCTGTGCCGCCTGCCTTGGGACAAAGTGGCCAAGCTTAAGAGCATTATCGAATTATGTATTTCATTGCGCAAGATTACGCTGCGGCAAGCGCAGTCCTTACTAGGCTTGCTTAATTTTGCATGTCAAGTCATCCCAATGGGTAGGCTGTTTTGTCGGAGACTGGAGTGCGCCACTGCCGGGATTGCCAGGCAGCACCACCTGGTGCGTCTGTCTGCCGAGATTAAGCGAGACCTGGCCGTTTGGTCCTCCTTCTTGGAGGATTTCAATGGCGTGCGTATCTGGCTGGCTCCAGTCGTCGACAACGCTAGGCTACAGCTCTTTACTGACGCAGCTGGGTCCACAGGGTTCGGCTGTTTCCTGGACGGCAGCTGGTGTTCTCAGTCATGGCCGGATTCCTGGGTCGAGAGTGGACTTGTCAGGGACATGCTTCTCCTTGAGCTTTTCCCTATAATGATCGCGATGGAGATTTGGGGTCCTAGGCTGGCTAATCGCAGTGTGCTTTTCTGGTGCGACAACTATAGCGCGGTCCATGCAATCAACAACCAGAAAGCCAAGTCGCTTCTAGTTCTGCGGGTATTGGCGCAGCTGTCCTTGCAATGCCTGCATTTTAACATCTTGTTCAAGGCAAAGCATGTCCCTGGTGTTCAATATGAGGTTGAGATGCGCTGTCACGTTTCCAATGGGAGCGCTTCAGGCAACTAGCTCCTGGTGCTGATGCTTCTGGGGTCACATGCCCGCTTTATGTTTGGCAGGTGATCGGGCCGGACTGGAGGAGCTAGCGGAGTTGTCCGTGGCCCCCGCTACCCTTAGAACATACCGTCGAGCGTGGTCGGAATGGGAATCTTTTTCTGAAGGGTCTGCGCAGCCAGGTAGGCGAGGGCCGAAGCTCCTGCTTTCATTTATTTGGAAATTTACAACGCAGGCAAGTCCAGGGCAGTTGTGGCACGTCACCCTGCTGGAATATCCTGTTTTGCGCAGTTGAAGGGCCTTCCCGATTTTACAAAGAGTTTCCTAGTAAAGAGAGCTATGAAGGGTTGGTCATGCGCAGCACCAGTTGCTCCGGATACTAGGCGCCCCATAGATTTTTCATTACTCTTTTCCATCTCAGAGAAGGTAAAGCTTGTTGCGCACTCAGCTTTCGAAGCATTATTGTTCTGTTTGGCATTTTCAGTAGCCTTTCACGGGGCTTTTAGAGTTTTGGAGCTTGTTGCTCCTTCTAAGCATAAGGAGGCCACGCTTTTGTGGTCCGACATTCGCATAGCAGAGCGCTATGGTGTAGAATTAGGCGCTCAAAAACCGATCAGGCAGCTAGAGGGACTTGGGTGTCGACGGCTCCCGTGGTTCCGTCCTTGGTTTGCCCAGTAGCCCTGGCTAAACAATATGCTCTGGTCAGGCCCGCAGCTGCAGGTTCCTGGCTTTTACACTACGACGAGTCACCTTTAACAAGGTATCAGTTCAGCTGGATGCTGAGACATTGCTTGAGTGAGCTGGGGTTTTCATCGGGAGACTTCGGCACCCATTCCTTCCGCATTGGCACAGCTACAGCAGCAGCTAGGGCAGGCTGGCAGGAAAATTACATCAAGAGATTAGTCAGATGGCGCTCGGCGACCTATAAGAAGTACATTCGTCCACATCTACTGCCGTGATGTCTGTGCGTGTGTTGTTTCCTGACTGATTGGTTGTATTCCTTTGTTACCTCTCCCCCCCCTTTTTTGTTTCCTACTCGGGGATTAGCTACGCTCTGTTGTTGGGCCAGCGACCGGAGTTTTCACGCTTTTTTACCTGACTGACGGACTGAATTCGGCAATTTCAATTCGGCTAATTGGGCTCTAATTAACCCCTTCCTGACAGAGCCAGTTTTTGCGTTCCTGACAGAGCCCTTTTTTTCAAATCTGACATGTCTCACTTAAGTGGGGATAACTTTTTTTTGCTTTTACTTATCCCAGTGATTTTGAGATTGTTTTTTCGTGACACATTGTACTTCAAATTAGTGGTAAATTTGGGTCGATACAGTCTGTGTTTTTTTGTGAAAAATACCAAAATGTCGTAAAAAAATGGAAAATTTAGCAATTTGCAAAATGTTAAATTTTCTGCTTGTGAGACAAATAATCATACCACTCAAAATAGTTAATAACTAACATAGACCATATGTCTACTTTATGTTTCCATCATTATTTCAACTTCCTTTTAATTTTTTTGGACACTAGGAGGCTTACAATATGAATAGCAAATTCTCAAATTTTCAAGAAAATTTCAAACACTGATTTTTTTAGGGACCAGTTCAGTTCTGATGTGACTTTGAGGGACTTGTATGTGAGACACCCCCATAAATGATGCCATTTCAAAAACTGCACCCCTCACAGTATTCAAAACAGCATTTTGGAAGTTTGTTAACCCTTTAGGTGTTTCACAGGAATTAAAACAAAGTGTAGGTGAAATTCAAAATTTCATTTTTTTTGCAGATTTGCAATTTTAATACATTTTTCTAAGGAACACAGTAGATTTTACTAGAGAAATGTGACTAAAAATTGATTACCCCAATTCTTTTGTTTTCATAAATATCCTATATGTGGCCCTAGTGTGCACGTTGACCAAACCACAGGCTTCATAATAGAAGGAGCACCTACTTGATTTTGGAGCCTCCTTTTTATGAGATTATTTTTTAGGCACCATGTAGGTTTCTAGGCACCATAAGATGCTAAAATTTAGGAACCCCCCCACAAGTGACCCCATTTTGCAAACTACACCCCTCAGGGAATTCATCTAGGGCTATAGTGTACAATTCAAACCCCCAGGGGTTTCACCAATTGTGGTACAACTGGGCAGTGAAAATGAAAAAATTAAATTTTTTTACACAAAAATGCAGTTCTGGCTCAAAATTTTTCATTTTCACAAGGAATGAAGGAGACAAAGCACCCCAAAATCTGTGCCCCAATTTCTCCCGAGTACGGCAATGCCTCACATGTGACCAAAAAATACCATTTGGGTGCATGGCAGGACTCAGAAGGGAAGGAGTGATTTTTGGATTTTGCAGCTCAGATTCTGGTGGAATTTTGGTGGGTGCTATGTCGCATTAGCAAGACCCCCCAAGCACCAATACAGTGGAACCCCCCCACAAGTGACCCCATTTTGCAAACTACACCCGTCAGGGAATTCATCTAGGGGTATAGTGTACATTTCAAACCCCCAGGGGTTTCACCAATTTTGATACAAGTGGGCAGTGAAAATGAAAAATTACATTTTTTTACACAAAAATGCAGTTCTGGCTCAAAATTTTTCATTTTCAGAAGGTATGAAGGAGAAAAAGCACCCCAAAATCTGTGCCCCAATTTCTCCCGAGTACGGCAATGCCTCACATGTGACCAAAAAATACCAGTTGGGTGCATGGCAGGACTCAGAAGGGAAGGAGTGATTTTTGGATTTTGCAGCTCAGATTCTGGTGGAATTTTGGTGGGTGCTATGTCGCATTAGCAAGACCCCCCAAGCACCAATACAGTGGAACCCCCCCACAAGTGACCCCATTTTGCAAACTACACCCCTCAGGGAATTCATCTAGGGGTATAGTGTACATTTCAAACCCCCAGGGGTTTCACCAATTTTGATACAAGTGGGCAGTGAAAATGAAAAATTAAATTTTTTTACACAAAAATGCAGTTCTGGCTCAAAATTTTTCATTTTCAGAAGGCTCCATATAGGTGTGACTCACGATAAACTAAGGGTCTGGATAGTGGGTCATTCTTTTGTGCACTGGGCAGCTAGGCTGTAGCTTCAGGAGAGGGACCTGTTTTTGATTGTTGTCATCTGGTGCGTTGGTGTGGAGTGAGGGGGATGTCCTGGCGTGAGCTGAGGGCTCTCCTCCTAGAGAAGGTGAAGTTGCATGGTTTGCCCGAGGTGCTAGTGATTCACCTCGGCGGGAATGACCTTGGGAAAATGTCCCAGTTGGAGCTGCGAGCCATGATTCTGGATGATCTGGCTGCCATCAGGGCTGCTTGGCCTAAGTGCACCCTGATTTGGTCATACATTGTACCCCGCCTATGTTGGAGAGGGGCAAGAGATTGCCGAGGTATAGATGAGGCTAGGAAGAAGTTGAATTCAGCCGTGGCTCGATGGGTTTTGGAGACTGGTGGTGCAGTGTTTCCGCACGAGAGGATAAGATTCAGGTATCATCAGCTATTTAGGCCTGACGGAATACACCTAGTCAAGGAAAGTTTTTGGATTTTTGTGGAGGATCTGTTGGTAGCAGTAGTTTCGATGCTCTAGGTTGTTGATGGGTCGGGGCCTCGGGATCGTGGCCCTGCTTTGGCGGGAAAGAACGGCAAGTTGATAGATTGTAAGACGTTCACTCAATTATGTTTTGCTGCGTAGTTGGTTTGTTTCGGTGCGCTCGCCTCTCATTGGCTTAGGCCTTCACTGGATCACCCGCCCGGGGATAGCGTTCCCACCCGGATGGAAGGGTAGTCGATGTTGTAGGAGGAGTGGATACCGCTTTTGAGTTAGGCCAACTACGTATGCTAGTTTGGGGTGGAGCTTAGTTAAATAGCCGTTCTTTCTGGGCCACCATTAATCTAAATAAAATTAATTAATAAACAAACATCAAAATTAGCTTAAAGATTTCTAAATAAATTCAGCTAACAGTTTCTGCCAACCTACGTCTCCGAGTCTTTATTTCTATTAGAAGTGTATTAAGCATTATGGTTTAGGAATCTCCAGGATTTTTAAAGTGGCAATCATTTACACTGCAAAATCAAATTGGTTTTGCAGTGTAAATGATTGCCGCTTTTAAAAAACCTGGAAATTTCTTACCAAATCTCTCACTTTCTGAATCTCTCATCCTATTACATTTCACCCAGGGTGTTTTCAGTGTCTCAGAGAGGTCTGATCACCTGGGATTATCACACAATGAGGCACATGTAATATGGGGGCATATTTATTAAAACTGGCGAAGTGATGAAGTGACCCGTGATAACGCACCTGCCAATCAGTTTTTAACTGTCAACTTACTGGCTGTGCTTGAAAAACAACAGTTAGGAGGTAATTGGCTGGTGCTTATCACCGGCTACTTTATCACTTCACCAGGCTTAATAAATCTGCCCGAGGTAAGAGATGCCAGCCAGTCTGACAGATTAGTGGTGCAGTGGATGAAACATGGGGCGTGGTCTAATTTGCATAAACCAAGCCCTCATTTTGCATATTCCACGCCCCCTTTTCGGACGCTCGCTCGTCCCTATTCTTCAGTGTAAAAAGTTGGGAGGTATGTATTACTCTAGGGACAAAACACTGAAAATTTCACGATTTGGGCGTTTTTGACCATTTTTGAAGAAAATCTAAAGCCTTTCACCGCTGTTTTGACAAAGCCAAATCCAATTCCCCACGACAAATGCAAATCCAAATCTTTAGTCTCTATCCAACATATGACCCTCTCACACAAGACACTACTAAATCTCTTATCCATGCACTCATTTTATCCCGCATTGAATATTGCAATAGTCTCCTAAAATGTACAGTTGGAAGGCCAGGTAACGTCTAGAGGAGGTGGCGCAGTTCAATTCTACATCGCTGCTTTCCTGTCTCCAGTCCCGTCCTTTTACATATACCAGAAGTTTGAGGCGGCTCACTCACGGTCGGCGGCTCTAGATGCTGCTCTTTCTCAACAAAGTTTTGGTTTGGTCCCGTTCTGTTCTGTGTATTTTATTAGTTTTTTTGCTAAATTTTTGCATAAAACTTTATTAACATTTATATGGAGCAGCTTGCACACTACAGTCACATTTATTGGTTAGATGAAGGTGACAGTAACTCAGGTAACCACAGAGGTATGGAAAAGAGCATCTCTGTAAAATTAAATCCAAGCTGCTCTGTCATTGAAGAGAGAGAGGAAACCCACCCACCCCCCCCCCCCACACACACACACACACACATGCACACACATGGACACACACATAGCAATCAAATGAAGAACTGCTGTAATAAGTAGTAATTATTTCCTATTCCCCACTTCCACGCTTAGATCATCAGAATTAGTACATTCTAGCCCTTGTTCCACCGGGACACGGCCTCACTACATTGTATCAGTGGCCCGGGGCAGCCCTCCAGCACAGAACAATGGAATCACAGCGCTGTACAGCTCTACGACATGTGTATCTGGAAGCATCTCTTCACCACTTGCTAAAACATTTGCCTTCCAATGATTTCCCTGCTGGGGGAGCTGTGTAAATGAAGCTGACGCATTCGTCTCTAGCCAGAACTCTGCAGCTCACTCAGGAGACGGTTCCTGCGTGTTTGTTTGTGCAGCTGGGCAGGCAGCTTACAACTCACTCCATCGCTCCCAGCACATATGGACCTCAGCAATCCATCCGCACACTCCAGTCACCCATTGCTGAATTGGGTGTAAGGAGGGGTGGGGGAGATGGGGAGAAGGCACATGCACTTCATTCCGGGATATTTTCTTTGCGCACAATCTGGTCTTGGTCAAGTTCACGTAATATTTTGGAAGCTATTATTTTTGTGTGTGTGTGTTTGTGTGTGTTGACAGCCACCAGCTGCTCCTTCCTAGAAAGTCTGTGATTGTCTTTATACTGTAGAACAGGCTGGACCACAGCACATCAGCCTTGTGCTGGTCCCTGCTGTGGTGCTGGTGTAACGACAGCTGCAGGTGTAACATCGATAGCTGCAGGTGTCAGAACGGTCAGTAGTAGTCCAAATCACCTTCCTTGCTGCCTGGGCCCTCCCGTTCCTAAGATCTGACCGTAACAGCCCCAGGCTCCCATCCCCACACTGTTAGATGCCGTTTGCATGATTTCAGTTTTGTCCATGTTAAGCTTCAGAGAGTGCTCAGACATCCAGGAGGAGATAGCAGGGAGGCAGCTGGATTCCCAGGAGAGGACAGAGGGGGAGAGTTAAAAAAAGGGGAGAGGTATAGTTGCGTATCGGCATAGAGTTGGTATTGAAGGCCAAAGGAGCTATTGGGTGCCCCAAAGGACGAGGTGTACAGGTAGAAGAGAAGACATCCAAGGGGACACTGTCAGGGAAGATGGAAGGGGCAGACAAAAAGAAGGAGATAAGAGGTGAATTAGGCCAAGGATGGAGTTGTAATCGCAGCCTAGCAAACAGGTAACCGCTTCCCCATCCCCTGCCGCGTGAAACCGCTAACATGCAACGGGATGCGTACGCGGCCATCCAATGATTTTTCATAATGAAACGTCACTCTTGTCTGACTTTTCATTTACACGCTCCCCTCCGAATTCCGACCAGGCAAGCAGGCATCACCACACCTGCATATGCAGGGGGACACTCAGCATTTTTTGGGGATGCCCATAAAACACTGGGCCTTACCCTGCTTACGCCTCCTGTCCACCCCCTGCCCCCCCCCCCTCCTCAAGCGAAGCCGGTCGCTCCCGGGGTTTATGTGAAAATACGCATGCGCAAACCCCGAACATCGAGGCCGAATTCAGCCTGTAACATATGCGTCTGAATCGGCCCATAGAATATTAACTCTGTGTGCCCAGGGACTGATGTGAATATTTAAGTTTTCTCTGTAGTTCAAGCGCTGCAGAATATGTGTGCACTATATAAATACAGATAGAGCCATCCTCATCTAGTCCTTTAATAGGATTAAGTGAGCCAGAGATATTAGATTTAATCCTATGCTGATCCCCTACTGTATTCTATGTATTGTATTGCAGCTGAGAGCAATAGGCCTTGGTGAGCCATGACTCACCATTGCTATCCAGAGATGGCTAGCTGAAGAAGGCTCCATCTGTAACTGGTAATTAATATATACTGTAAATAAATAAATAAGCCCTTGCCACCCAATGTAAGTACAGAAGCTTCTGTAGTGGTGGTTTCCCTTGATGGGAATTTTACCGTTTTGCCAGTAAATTTACCCTTTTTTAGATATGATGTTTTTTGTTTTGCATTTTTTTGTTTTGATTCTGTTTTGATTGTGCCCATTCTTAAACCCTCTATACCCATGAGCATCGGCTTTAGTTGATGTTGAGTTCACAATCATCATGACCGGATAAAGGGAAAAACCAGTTCTAGTTTCAAGGAAGGGGTAACTCACAGTCACGGGATGGATATAATATTACCACATTCAATGCTAAAATATTTGTAATACTTGGTAATACACATCAAAAACATTAAAATCAATGTATAGGACATACAGTGCATCCGGAAAGTATTCACAGCGCTTCATTTATCCACATTTTGTTACGTTAAAGCCTTATTTCAAAATGGAATAAATTTATAATTTCCCCCCAAATTCTACACACACACAAGATTTTTTGGATATTTTTGCAAATTTATAAAAAAAAAACTAAGAAATCACATGTAAATAAGTATTCTTAGCCTTTGCTCAATTCTTTGTTGATGCTCCTTCGGCAGCAATAACATCCTCAAGTCTTTTTTGAATATGATGCCACAAGCCTGGCACACCTATCTTTGGGCGGTTTCACCTATTCCTCTTTGCAGCACCTCTCAGGCTCCATCAGGTTGGATGGGAAGCATCTATGCACAGCCATTGTCAGATCTCTCCATAGATGTTCAATCAGATTCAATTCTGGGCCATTTAAGGATATAGTTGTCCTGAAGCCACTCCTGTGATATCTTGGCTGTGTGCTTAGGGTCGTTGTCCTGCTGAAAGATCAACCATTGTCCCAGTCTGACGTCAAGAGCTCTCTGGAGCAGGTTCTCATCCAGGATGTCTCTGTACATTGCTGTATTCACCTTTCCCTCTATCCTGGCTAGTCTCTCAGTTCCTGCCACTGATAAACATCCCCACAGCATGATGGCCTGGTGAAGAGCGGTGCCTGGTTTCCTCCAACATGACACTTGGCATTCACACCTCATCAAACCAGAGAATTGTGTTTCTCATGATCTAAAAGAACTTCAGGTGCATTTTAGCAAATTCCAGGCTGACTACCATGTACTTTTTACTAAGGAGTGGCTTCTGTCTGGCCATACTGGCCTGATTGGTGGATTGCTGCAGCGATGGTTGTCCTTCTGGAAGGTTCTCCTCTCTCCACAGAGGAATGCTGTAGCCCATCGGGTTCTTGGTCACCTCCCTGACTAGGGCCCTTCTTCCCCCGATCGCTCAGTTTAGACAGCCTGCGAGCTCTAGAAAGAGTCCTGGCGGTTCTGAATTTCTTCCATTTATGGATGATGGAGGCCACTGTGCTCATTGGGACCTTCAAAGCAGCAGATATTTTTTGTATCCTTCCCCAGATTTGTGCCTCGAGACAATCCAGTGAAGCGATAACAATAACAAAATGTTGAAAAAGTGAAATGATAAGTCAACATTAAATCACTTGCCACTAACTATACGGGGTCCCATGATGCAAAGTAAACTGAGGTTTGAGGAAGGATGTCCCTGGAATGTTGGTACTGTATATGGCTTTGTAGAAGACCACTGAGAAATCTGGCACTACAGCGAAAAACATCAGGTGTACCCATTTTTCCCTTCAGATTTGGAAAAATGGACTTGCAGCAATAGCAATACCTCGACCAGACCTCAATACATCTTTAATGAGGTGAATGCTCTGACACCATAAGATCCAGATTCCACAAAGCCTTATTTGCACAATGGGACCCCATACTAATGTGTGGTAAGTGATTCATTTGGGATTTATAATCTCTATACAGCATTGTACCCTTGCATAAGAGGTCTTACATAGGCGAATCTAGGGGGTGGTCCGGGGGTGCACAGGACCACCCATTAGCCCATTTTGTAGCTGAGGGATGGGGCTTTCCAACAAGCCCAGCCCCGTGTCTCTAGCCCCCTGGGAACCGGAGATATACGGCCAGGTAAAGCTGGAACGTTTTCCCTATAGGATAACATGGGACCCGCTAATTCCGACCCCTACCCAGTTCAATGGCTGCCAGTTCCCCCTTCGGCATCACTGAAGCTCGAGGTTGATCTCAGTCAAACCCAAATCGCTGGGCCTTCAATCTGATACAAGGCTGGATCCATATGGTTCCATGGTTCCAGGGATATTGAGGTTAAACCGTTTTTTTTTTTTTTTTCATTACTTAAATGTAATTTCATGACTGTTTATGTTCTTTGGGGCAGATTTCTCTGGAACCAAACAGCCCAGTTTCACGGGACCAAAATCATTCTAAGCCAACTCAAAAGTTCTTCAATATGATACTGGTCTCATGTAAATGGGTCAGTTGGTTCTGAAGATATAGCTGGTTGGTTAAAGGGGGGTAAGGAGAGGGGAGTGGTTGTCTCTCCCCCTAACACCAGAAAATGCAAGGACTAGGCTGGTGTATAAGGGGTCAGCCTGGGAATGTCCCTGCATTATCCTGGGACCATATTCCCGGGAAAATCCCTGCATTTTCTGTTGTGAAAGGGGTATTATTTCAAACAGCCGTGACCTGCAGTGCTCTGAATACAGCCGGGCAGCCCCCTGCTCTCTGCCCAGCTGTCAATGACTGTCACCCCTGCAGCTTTCGCTCCAATTCTTCTTCCCGCTTTCACCTCAGCCCGCCCCCCCTT